>NC_137456.1:311764690-312966317 GCF_964235325.1 Thermobia domestica
AGGGGGGATCCCGAGAAATGTTTCTTATAAATGCAAATTTGACCTATATACAACTCCCTTATTATATGCTAGTGCCATCCCTTGTCGGCGTATGTAACATAAGCGGACATAGTTATGTATTTCAATGAAAGATAGCGGAAACTGGGACTGGAGTATACGCTATGACATATTTCATTTCTAATCACATCATGTATTAACTTTTTTTTATTTAAAAAAAATATTTCTCAGCTTCCAATTGATTGATTTACTTCAAACTAAATATACTTATAGTATATAAGGTATAGCTTTTTTTAAAAAAATCAAGCACATTGGACGCCATATTGGAAGATAGCCGCAATTATTTCTTAAACCATTGTATATCTTTAAATAATTATTTCTGAGCTTCTAATGGACTAATTTACTTCAAACTTAATACGTTTTATAATATAAGAATAACAGTTTATATAAAAAAAATAATGAAATACATTGGCACCATATTGGAAGATGGCGGCCATCATAAATTTTAAAGAAAATGTTTATCCTTATGATACTTTACATGAAGGTTTTGATCAAGCTAGAGCCACAAAGGGAATCACAATTTCATTCACTGAGAAAATTCTATCATGTTCCCTAATAGATTTGTAAGTACAGCAAAAGTTTCTTTTCTTGTTGAGGGGTTTGTATGTTTCGCAAATGGTTTTTTATACAATCAAACCGGTCTAAACCTCACTCAGGATTGATTCAGTTTCTTGGTTAGCGAGTGGAGCCCTATCGAATGAGGTTCAAAATTTCAAAATTGGTAGACGTCCCCATAACCCTTGTCGGTTATTCTAAGTCGGTTATGGAGGGGAAGGGGGAGGTTCCGACAAGAAATTCTTTCAGTTTCTTCATTAGGGAGTAGAACCCTATCGAATGACGTTAAACATTTCAAAATTGGTAGAGGTCCCCATAACCCTTGTCCGTTATTCTAAGTCGTTTATGGAGAGAAAGGGGGAGGTTCCGACAAGAAATTCTTTCAGTTTCTTGATTAGGGAGTGGAACCCTATCGAATGACGTGAAAAATTTCAAAATTGGTAGAGGTCCCCATAACCCTTGTCGGTTATTCTAAGTCGGTTATGGAGGGGAAGGGGGAGGTTCCGACAAGAAATTCTTTCAGTTTCTTGATTAGGGAGTGGAACCCTATCGAATGACGTTAAACATTTCAAAATTGGTAGAGTGGTAGAGGCCCCCATAACCATTGTCGGTTATTCTAAGTCGGTTATGGAGGGAAAGGGGGAGGTTCCGACAGGAAATTCTTTCAGTTTCTTGATTAGGGAGTGGAACCCTATCGAATGACGTTAAAAATTTCAAAATTGGTAGAGGTCCCCATAACCCTTGTCGGTTATTCTAAGTCGGTTATGGAGGGGAAGGGGGAGGTTCCGACAAGAAATTCCTTTAGTTTCTTGATTAGGGAGTGGAACCCTATCGAATGACGTTAAAAATTTCAAAATTGGTAGAGGTCCCCATAAACCTTGTCGGCTATTCTAAGTCGGTTATGGAGGGGAAGGGGGAGGTTCCGACAAGAAATTCTTTCAGTTTCTTGATTAGGGAGAAGAACCCTACAGAATGACGTTAAAAATTTCAAAATTGGTAGAGGTCCCCATAACCCTTGTCGGTTATTCTAAGTCGGTTATGGAGGGGAAGTGGGAGGTTCCGACAAGAAATTCTTTCAGTTTCTTGATTAGGGAGTGGAACCCTATCGAATGACGTTAAACATTTCAAAATTGGTAGAGGTCCCCATAAACCTTGTCGGCTATTCTAAGTCGGTTATGGAGGGGAAGGGAGAGGTTTCGACAAGAAATTCTTTCAGTTTCTTGATTAGGGAGTAGAACCCTATCGAATGACGTTAAAAATTTCAAAATTGGTAGAGGTCCCCATAACACTTGTCGGTTATTCTAAGTCGGTTATGGAGGGGAAGGGGGAGGTTCCGACAAGAAATTCTTTCAATCTCTTGATTAGGGAGTGGAACCCTATCGAATGACGTTGAAAATTTCAAAATTGGTAGAGCTCCCCATAAAACTTGTCGGTTATTCTAAGTCGGTTATGGAGGGGAAGGGGGAGGTTCCGACAAGAAATTCTTTCAGTTTCTTGATTAGGGAGTGGAACCCTATCGAATGACGTTAAACATTTCAAAATTGGTAGAGTGGTAGATGTCCCCATAACCCTTGTCGGTTATTCTAAGTCGGTTATGGAGGGGAAGGGGGAGGTTCCGACTAGAAACTCCTTTAGTTTCTTGATTAAGGAGTGGAACCCTATCGAATGACGTTAAAAATTTCAAAATTGGTAGAGGTCCCCATAACCATTGTCGGTTATTCTAAGTGGTTTATGGAGAGGAAGGAGGAGGTTCCGACAAGAAATTCTTTCAGTTTCTTGATTAGGGAGTCCAACCCTACCGAATGAGGTGAAAAATTTCAAAATTGGTAGAGGTCCCCATAACCGTTGTCGGTTATTCTAAGTCGGTTATGCAGGTGAAGGGGGAGTTTCGGAGAAAAAATTCTTTCAGTTTCTTGATTAGGGAGTGGAACCCTATCGAATGACGTTAAAAATTTCAAAATTGGTAGAGGTCCCCATAACCCTTGTTGGTTATTCTAAGTCGGTTATGAAGGGGAAGGGGGAGGTTCCGACAAGAAATTCCTTTAGTTTCTTGATTAGGGAGTGGAACCCTATCGAATGACGTTAAAAATTTCAAAATTGGTAGAGGTCCCCATAACCCTTGTCGGTTATTCTAAGTCGGTTATGGAGGGGAAGGGGAGGTTCCGACAAGAAATTCTTTCAGTTTCTTGATTAGGAAGTGGAACCCTATCGAATGACGTTAAAAATTTCAAAATTGGTAGAGGTCCCCATAACCCTTGTCGGTTATTCTAAGTCGGTTATGAAGGGGAAGGGGGAGGTTCCGACAAGAAATTCCTTTAGTTTCTTGATTAGGGAGTGGAACCCTATCGAATGACGTTAAAAATTTCAAAATTGGTAGAGGTCCCCATAAACCTTGTCGGCTATTCTAAGTCGGTTATGGAGGGGAAGGGGGAGGTTCCGACAAGAAATTCTTTCAGTTTCTTGATTAGGGAGTGGAACCCTATCGAATGACGTTAAACATTTCAAAATTGGTAGAGGCCCCCATAAACCTTGTCGGCTATTCTAAGTCGGTTATGGAAGGGAAGGGAGAGGTTCCGACAAGAAATTCTTTCAGTTTCTTGATTAGGTAGTAGAACCCTATCGAATGACGTTAAAAATTTCAAAATTGGTAGAGGTCCCCATAACCCTTGTCGGTTATTCTAAGTCGGTTATGCAGGGGAAATGGGAGGTTCGGAGAAGAAATTCTTTCAATCTCTTGATTAGGGAGTGGAACCCTATCGAATGACGTTCAAAATTTCAAAATTGGTAGAGGTCCCCATAACCCTTGTCGGTTATTCTAAGTCGGTTATGGAGGGGAAGGGGGAGATTCCGACAAGAAATTCTTTCAGTTTCTTGATTAGGGAGTGGAACCCTATCGAATGACGTTAAACATTTCAAAATTGGTAGAGTGGTAGAGGTCCCCATAACCATTGTCGGTTATTCTAAGTGGGTTATGGAGAGGAAGGGGGAGGTTCCGACAAGAAATTCTTTCAGTTTCTTGATTAGGGAGTGGAACCATATCGAATGACGTTAAAAATTTTAAAATTGGTAGAGGTCCCCATAACACTTGTCGGTTATTCTAAGTCGGTTATGGAGGGGAAGGGGGAGGTTCCCACTAGAAATTCTTTCAGTTTCTTGATTAGGGAGTAGAACCCTATCGAATGATGTTAAAAATTTCAAAATTGGTAGAGGTCCCCATAACCCTTGTCGGTTATTCTAAGTCGGTTATGGAGGGGAAGGGGAGGTTCCGACAAGAAATTCTTTCAGTTTCTTGATTAGGGAGTGGAACCCTATCGAATGAGGTGAAAAATTTCAAAATTGGTAGAGGTCCCCATAACCCTTGTCGGTTATTCTAAGTCGGTTATGAAGGGGAAGGGGGAGGTTCCGACAAGAAATTCTTTCAGTTTCTTGATTAGGGAGTGGAACCCTATCGAATGAAGTTAAACATTTCAAAATTGGTAGAGGTCCCCATAACCCTTGTCGGTTATTCTAAGTCGGTTATGGAGGGGAAGGGGGAGGTTCCGACAAGAAATTCCTTTACTTTCTTGATTAGCGAGTGGTACCCTATCGAATGACGTGAAAAATTACAAAATTGGTAGAGGTCCCCATAAACCTTGTCGGCTATTCTAAGTCGGTTATGGAGGGGAAGGGGGAGGTTCCGACTAGAAATTCTTTCAGTTTCTTGATTAGGGAGTAGAACCCTATCGAATGACGTTAAAAATTTCAAAATTGGTAGAGGTCCCCATAACCCTTGTCGGTTATTCAAAGTCGGTTATGGAGGGGAAGGGGAGGTTCCGACAAGGAATTCTTTCAGTTTCTTGATTAATGAGTGGAACCCTATCGAATGACGTGAAAAATTTCAAAATTGGTAGAGGTCCCCATAACCCTTGTCGGTTATTCTAAGTCGGTTATGGAAGGGAAGGGGGAGGTTTCGACAAGAAATTCTTTCAGTTTCTTGATTAGGGAGTGGAACCCTATCGAATGACGTTAAAAATTTCAAAATTTTTAGATGTCCCCATAACCCTTGTCGGTTATTCTAAGTCGTTTATGGAAGGGCAGGGGGAGGTTCCGACAAGAAATTCTTTCAGTTTCTTGATTAGGGAGTAGAACCCTATCGAATGACGTGAAAAATTTCAAAATTGGTAGAGGTCCCCATAACCCTTGTCGGTTATTCTAAGTCGGTTATGGAGGGGAAGGGGGAGGTTCCGACAAGAAATTCCTTTAGTTTCTTGATTAGGGAGTGGAACCCTATCGAATGAGGTGAAAAATTTCAAAATTGGTAGAGGTCCCCATAACCCTTGTCGGTTATTCTAAGTCGGTTATGAAGGGGAAGGGGGAGGTTCCGACAATAAATTCTTTCAGTTTCTTGATTAGGGAGTGGAACCCTATCGAATGACGTTAAACATTTCAAAATTGGTAGAGGTCCCCATAACCCTTGTCGGTTATTCTAAGTCGGTTATGAAGGGGAAGGGGGAGGTTCCGACAAGAAATTCTTTCAGTTTCTTGATTAGGGAGTGGAACCCTATCGAATGACGTTAAACATTTCAAAATTGGTAGAGGTCCCCATAACCCTTGTCGGTTATTCTAAGTCGGTTATGGAGGGGAAGGGGGAGGTTCCGACAAGAAATTCCCTTACTTTCTTGATTAGGGAGTGGAACCCTATCGAATGACGTGAAAAATTTCAAAATTGGTAGAGGTCCCCATAACCCTTGTCGGCTATTCTAAGTCGGTTATGGAGGGGAAGGGGGAGGTTCCGACTAGAAATTCTTTCAGTTTCTTGATTAGGGAGTAGAACCCTATCGAATGACGTGAAAAATTTCAAAATTGGTAGAGGTCCCCATAACCCACGTCGGTTATTCTAAGTCGGTTATGGAGGGGAAGGGGGAGGTTCCGACAAGAAATTCTTTCAGTTTCTTGATTAGGGAGTGGAACCCTATCGAATGACATTAAAAATTTCAAAATTTTTAGATGTCCCCATAACCCTTGTCGGTTATTCTAAGTCGTTTATGGAGGGGAAGGGGGAGGTTCCGACAAGACATTCTTGCAGTTTCTTGATTAGGGAGTAGAACCCTATCGAATGACGTGAAAAATTTCAAAATTGGTAGAGGTCCCCATAACCCTTGTCGGTTATTCTAAGTCGGTTATGGAGGGGAAGGGGGAGGTTCCGACAAGAAATTCCTTTAGTTTCTTGATTAGGGAGTGGAACCCTATCGAATGACGTGAAAAATTTCAAAATTGGTAGAGGTCCCCATAACCCTTGTCGGTTATTCTAAGTCGGTTATGAAGGGGAAGGGGGAGGTTCCGACAAGAAATTCTTTCAGTTTCTTGATTAGGGAGTGGAACCCTATCGAATGACGTTAAACATTTCAAAATTGGTAGAGGTCCCCATAACCCTTGTCGGTTATTCTAAGTCGGTTATGGAGGTGAAGGGGGAGGTTCCGACAAGAAATTTTTTTACTTTCTTGATTAGGGAGTGGAACCCTATCGAATGACGTGAAAAATTTCAAAATTGGTAGAGGTCCCCATAACCCTTGTCGGCTATTCTAAGTCGGTTATGGAGGGGAAGGGGGAGGTTCCGACTAGAAATTCTTTCAGTTTCTTGATTAGGGAGTAGAACCCTATCGAATGACGTGAAAAATTTCAAAATTGGTAGAGGTCCCCATAACCCTCGTCGGTTATTCTAAGTCGGTTATGGAGGGGAAGGGGGAGGTTCCGACAAGAAATTCTTTCAGTTTCTTGATTAGGGAGTGGAACCCTATCGAATGACGTTAAAAATTTCAAAATTTTTAGATGTCCCCATAACCCTTGTCGGTTATTCTAAGTCGTTTATGGAGGGGAAGGGGGAGGTTCCGACAAGACATTCTTGCAGTTTCTTGATTAGGGAGTAGAACCCTATCGAATGACGTGAAAAATTTCAAAATTGGTAGAGGTCCCCATAACCCTTGTCGGTTATTCTAAGTCGGTTATGGAGGGGAAGGGGGAGGTTCCGACAAGAAATTCCTTTAGTTTCTTGATTAGGGAGTGGAACCCTATCGATTGAGGTGAAAAATTTCAAAATTGGTAGAGGTCCCCATAACCCTTGTCGGTTATTCTAAGTCGGTTATGAAGGGGAAGGGGGAGGTTCCGACAAGAAATTCTTTCAGTTTCTTGATTAGGGAGTGGAACCCTATCGAATGACGTTAAACATTTCAAAATTGGTAGAGGTCCCCATAACCCTTGTCGGTTATTCTAAGTCGGTTATGGAGGTGAAGGGGGAGGTTTCGACAAGAAATTTTTTTACTTTCTTGATTAGGGAGTGGAACCCTATCGAATGACGTGAAAAATTTCAAAATTGGTAGAGGTCCCCATAAACCTTGTCGGCTATTCTAAGTCGGTTATGGAGGGGGAGGGGGAGGTTCCGACTAGAAATTCTTTCAGTTTCTTGATTAGGGAGTAGAACCCTATCGAATGACGTTAAAATTTTCAAAATTGGTAGAGGTCCCCATAACCCTTGTCGGTTATTCAAAGTCGGTTATGGAGGGGAAGGGGAGGTTCCGACAAGAAATTCTTTCAGTTTCTTGATTAGGGAGTGGAACCCTATCGAATGACGTGAAAAATTTCAAAATTGGTAGAGGTCCCCATAACCCTTGTCGGTTATTCTAAGTCGGTTATGGAGGGGAAGGAGGAGGTTCCGACTAGAAATTCTTTCAGTTTCTTGATTAGGGAGTAGAACCCTATCGAATGACGTTAAAAATTTCAAAATTGGTAGAGGTCCCCATAACCCTTGTCGGTTATTCTAAGTCGGTTATGGAGGGGAAGGGGGAGGTTCCGACAAGAAATTCCTTTAGTTTCTTGATTAGGGAGTGGAACCCTATCGAATGACGTGAAAAATTTCAATATTCGTAGAGGTCCCCATAACCCTTGTCGGTTATTCTAAGTCGGTTATGGAGGGGAAGGGGGAGGTTCCGACAAGAAATTCCTTTAGTTTCTTGATTAGGGAGTGGAACCCTATCGAATGACGTGAAAAATTTTAAAATTGGTAGAGGTCCCCATAACCCTTTTCGGTTGTTCTAAGTCGGTTATGGAGGGGTAAAGGGAGGTTCCGACTAGAAATTCTTTCAGTTTCTTGATTACGGAGTAGAACCCTATCGAATGACGTTAAAAATTTCAAAATTGGTAGAGGTCCCCATAACCCTTGTCGGTTATTCTAAGTCGGTTATGGAGGGGAAGGGGGGGTTTCGACAAGAAATTCTTTCAGTTTCTTGATTAGGGAGTGGAACCCTATCGAATGACGTGAAAAATTTCAAAATTGGTAGAGGTCCCCATAACCCTTGTCGGTTATTCTAAGTCGGTTATGGAGGGTTAGGGGGAGGTTCCGACAAGAAATTCTTTCAGTTTCTTGATTAGGGAGTAGAACCCTATCGAATGACGTTAATAATTTCAAAATTGGTAGAGGTCCCCATAACCCTTTTCGGTTATTCTAAGTTGGTTATGGAGGGGAAGGAGGAGGTTCCGACTAGAAATTCCTTTAGTTTCTTGATTAGGGAGTAGAACCCTATCGAATGACGTGAAAAATTTCAAAATTGGTAGATGTCCCCATAACCCTTGTCGGTTATTCTAAGTCGGTTATGGAGGGGAAGGGGGAGGTTCCGACAAGAAATTCCTTTAGTTTCTTGATTAGGGAGTGGAACCCTATCGAATGAGGTGAAAAATTTCAAAATTGGTAGAGGTCCCCATAACCCTTGTCGGTTATTCTAAGTCGGTTATGAAGGGGAAGGGGGAGGTTCCGACAAGAAATTCTTTCAGTTTCTTGATTAGGGAGTGGAACCCTATCGAATGACGTGAAAAATTTCAAAATTGGTAGAGGTCCCCATAACCCTTTTCGGTTATTCTAAGTCGGTTATGGAGGGGAAGGGGGAGGTTCCGACAAGAAATTCTTTCAGTTTCTTGATTAGGGAGTAGAACCCTATCGAATGACGTTAAAAATTTCAAAATTGGTAGAGGTCCCCATAACCCTTGTCGGTTATTCTAAGTCGGTTATGGAGGGGAAGGGGGAGGTTTCGACAAGAAATTCTTTCAGTTTCTTGATTAGGGAGTGGAACCCTATCGAATGACGTGAAAAATTTCAAAATTGGTAGAGGTCCCCATAACCCTTGTCGGTTATTCTAAGTCGGTTATGGAGGGTTAGGGGGAGGTTCAGACAAGAAATTCTTTCAGTTTCTTGATTAGGGAGTAGAACCCTATCGAATGACGTTAATAATTTCAAAATTGGTAGAGGTCCCCATAACCCTTGTCGGTTATTCTAAGTCGGTTATGGAGGGGAAGGGGGAGGTTCCGACAAGAAATTCCTTTAGTTTCTTGATTAGGGAGTGGAACCCTTTCGAATGACGTGAAAAATTTCAATATTCGTAGAGGTCCCCATAACCCTTGTCGGTTATTCTAAGTCGGTTATGGAGGGGAAGGGGGAGGTTCCGACAAGAAATTCCTTTAGTTTCTTGATTAGGGAGTGGAACCCTATCGAATGACGTGAAAAATTTTAAAATTGGTAGAGGTCCCCATAACCCTTTTCGGTTATTCTAAGTCGGTTATGGAGGGGAAAAGGGAGGTTCCGACTAGAAATTCTTTCAGTTTCTTGATTAGGGAGTAGAACCCTATCGAATGACGTTAATAATTTCAAAATTGGTAGAGGTCCCCATAACCCTTGTCGGTTATTCTAAGTCGGTTATGGAGGGGAAGGGGGAGGTTTCGACAAGAAATTCTTTCAGTTTCTTGATTAGGGAGTGGAACCCTATCGAATGACGTTAAAAATTTCAAAATTTTTAGATGTCCCCATAACCCTTGTCGGTTATTCTGAGTCGGTTATGGAGGAGAATGGTAAGGCTCCGACAAGAAATTCTTTCAGTTTCTTGATTAGGGAGTGGAACACTATCGAATGTCGTGAAAAATTTCAAAATTGGTAGAGGTCCCCATAACCCTTGTCGGTTATTCTAAGTCGGTTATGGAGGGGAAGGGGGAGGTTCCGACAAGAAATTCTTTCAGTTTCTTGATTAGGGAGTGGAACCCTATCGAATGACGTTAAAAATTTCAAAATTGGTAGAGGTCCCCATAGCCGAAGTTGTCCCCAAACCTTATGTGGTTGCTTAAGGTTTTGTAACCGTAACTAACGACTATCGTATACATCGATGCTTTTCTAAATGCCTCATATATATCTCTATTAATAACGTCCACAAAATCGTTAACGATACACATTGTAGATTGTTCCGATGGATACCTATTTTTGCTGATGACTATACATTGGAAGCAGGGCCGGATTAAGGGGGACTATAGATCTGGCCTCCAGATGGGCAAGGACCTCCACTCAGAGGCGCCCATCAGGTGGGGAGGGCAAGATGGGGCGCTCGCCCCCCTAAGAGGAAATTGTAGTTGGGAATATTGAAAACCCAGTGGAATTTTTACATTAGTTACAGCAAAATTTGAAACTATATTAGAAACGTCGCTTATACTTGCCCCCTCCCTTGGAAACCACAACATGGGCGCCCTTGCCTCCATTCTGATCAAAATCTCAACTGGCTATCTAAAAATAGTCATAAAGATATAATCATCACCCTGAAATAAAATATAACCAAAAATATGAAATATATTCCCTTAATTTTCCTACTGTACTTTTACAGAAATTATTAGGTGAAGTCAGCAGGGGCCACATATTGTTACTAGTTCCGGGCCTCCAGATGGGATAATCCAACCCTGATAGGAAGTTCTCAATTTTAGGCTTATGACACCAATATTGACAATGATGATAGCAATGTGAATATAAAACTGTCAAATCAGAGTAACAACCAAGGGCGCCCATGTTGTGGTTTCCAAGGGGGGGCGAGTATAAGCAACATTTAAAATATAGTTCCCAATTTTGCTGTAACTATTCTAAAAATTCAATTGAGTTTTCGATATTCCGAAGTACAATTTCTTCAAGAGGGGAGCGAGCGCCCCACTTGCCCCCTAATGTGCGCCCTTGGTAACAACACGTACTCAATATTTTTTTTTGGAAATCGTTATTGAAAATGTTCATGGTTTAAACCAGAACTACTCAGGAAGTAAACTCATGTCGTGAACCAAGGTACTCCTGGCATTTGGTTGAGTATATTTAGTTTCCTTCACAAGAATTTAACAGTGTGTTGACAAATTAATTGTCATAACTCAAGTTATGTTTAATGGCAATAGAATACTTCTGGCTGGTTTCTTTGTTGTGTATTTATAAACAAAATTTATCCTAAGTATATTATACAGTATAGTATAGATGCTCATTTTTCCTAACCCTCCCTCACCCTCACCCTCCATCACACTCACCCTCCACTGACGCCCTCCCCTCACCCTTCCTCACACTCACCCTCCATTGACGCCCTCGCACTCACCCTCCCTCACACTCACCCTCCATTGACGCCCTCACACTCACCCTCTCTCACCGTCACCCTCAATTACTTTATCGCCCTCACCCTCCAACGCCCTCAGCCTCAACTACTAAAATGAGGGTGAGGTGAGGGTGGCCCTCATGAAGGCAAAATGAGGGAGGATGACCATCTCTGCAGTATACTGATGAGTAGTTCAGGAATCATTCGTTCCAAAAGAACGAATCCTTCAGTGAAACGAACGGATCAAGTGTCTGAAAGAAACTGGATTGACTTTCGCGGAATCAAAAGACGAATTCACTCAGTGAATCTGATTCGACGAGTCAGTGGTTTCGGTTGACGGTGTATAACAAGCAAGAGGTAGGAACAGAAAGATACTAAACTTCCTGCACGTCTTCAAACATGGCAATCCTTCCTTGGACACTTCTCTTTTCCCTCCTTCCGTCCCCTTCCCAAAACTAGTTTGCCAAACCAGAGTCGAATTTAGGTTTGCTGGGGCCCCAAGCTACTGAACGTAATGGGGTCCTTTAAGTATCAAGATGAACGTAGACACCCTACATCCAGAAATAAAGAAACTAATGATATTTTAGAGAGCATATTAGCAGAAGGAGCCCCATTACTTACATCATAGGAGTCTACACAACATGAAGCACTGTTGCTACAGGGTTTGTCCGGAAAGTAATAGGACTGAGTCGATTTAAAAAAAAATATTGAGCCAATCGTTACAATTCTTTAAAAACTTTCAAAATAGGCTCCTTCTGCGTCGATGCAGCGCTGTCAGCGCGATTTCCAAGCATTGAAGGCGTCACGGAAGTCATTCTCCGGAATAGCCTTGAGAGCCGCGGTGCAAGCTGCTTGGATCCCCTCTGTCGTCTCAAAATGCTTGCCTTTCATCGGGCGTTTCAGGCGGGGAAACAAAAAGAAGTCCGGGGGGCCACATCTGGGCTGTAGGGCGGCTGCGGAAGCGTTGGGATGCCGGCCTTGATCAGGTAGCTGTTCACAAGAAAGGCGGTGTGAGCCGGGGCGTTGTCGTGGTGCAGCTTCCAGTCGGCTCCGATGTCTGGTCGGACCAGATTGACCCTTCGTTTGAGTCCCTTGAGCACTTCCACGTAAAACTTGGCGTTGACGGTTTGTCCAGGAGGAACAAATTCATGGTGGACGATGCCTTTGATGTCATAAAAGACAATGAGCATTGTTTTCACTTTGGATTTGCTCATTCTTCCCTTTTTTGGGCGAGGAGACGCCGGCGTGTGCCACTCGGAAGATTGCCTCTTTGTCTCGGGATCATACTCAAAGATCCATGATTCGTCACCTGTGATTACGTTATTCAAAAATTGGGGGTCACTTTCACACATGTTCAAATTTTCTTGGCACAATTCCATTCGCCGCAATTTCTGGTCGTCAGTGAGCACTTTTGGGACAATCTTCGCGTACACCTTGCGCATGTTGAAATGCTCCGTCATAATTTCATGAGCCACAGTTTTTGGTAAATTTAACATCTGGGCAATTAAACGAATACTTAATCGACGGTCTGAGTTCAAAACTTCGTGCACACGAGTCACATTGTCGGTGTTTGTCGAAGTCGAAGGTCTTCCACCACGGTCTTCATCGGCGACCTCTTCCCAGCCCTCCGAAAAGGCCTTGTGCCACCGAAACACACCACTTTTTGCTAAAGCATCATCTGGGTAGGCCTGCTTGATCATATCAAACGTCTCTGTCACAGATTTACCGAATTTAACACAGAATTTAATCGCGTACCTCTGCTCTAACGAACGCTGTATTTTCGGCTTGCACCACTCACAGAAACAAGTCGCGCGAAAAAGCCTGTCCTGACTCTCCGTGTGCTCAGAGACAACTGACCAGCCGCTCGTTCGTTAGCTAGGAACGCCCTCTACCGGATCCAGTCGGTGCGCACACGCTCCGAAGTACAGTCATGGCGGAATAAAATTAGTCCTATTACTTCCCGGACAAACCCTGTATATGTAGATTTTACTTTATTTATTATTTTTCTTAAATTTAGAAAATGAACATCCAGTTTTTTCCTTTAATTTTTGGGTCCCCCAAGAGAGTGGGGTCCCAAGCTATAGCTTGTTTAGCTTATACATAAATCCAGCACTGGCCATAAGTTCAAAATTGATCAAAGTAATTTAACTAGTCTGGTTGAAAGAAAGAACATATTAAGGAGCCATATGGGAACTCGGAATTATTCAGCTCATCGGAACGAAAGAATTCGATTCAGAAGAAGAATTGAATCCTTGCTTAGAGGAACCAAGGAAATCGGAATAAAAAAAAAAAAAAAAAACTTACCGAAAGAAAAGGATTAGATCCAAACTAATGAATCTTTGTTTGGAATAGATTGAAAAGAATCGATACCGGAAAAAGAATATTATTATTAGTGTTTTATTTTATTATTAGTGCTGAATATTATTAGTGTTTTATTTTATTTAATGACAATAAATCAGATAACTGGCAATCTGTACATAAAAATTGCATGCTTTTAAATGTCTCCTTTCATAAGTGTGGACTCTGAGATATCCGCCACCAAACGAAATACCAATTTTAGATTTACCCATGCTAACTTTATATTAGTTCCTTAAACAGTTAATTGAAGTAACTGTGGCTCAGTTATAGAACGCTCATCTCTGGCATTAGAGGTCCCTGGTACGAATCCAGAACATGTGAATTTTTGGTTGCTAAGATCGTATCCGTGGATTTTCTTGTTTCTTCTCTTATTCTGATTCCAATAATTCTTTCATAATTATAAATTCATCCGTTTCCTTTAGCTTACAGAGCATAAGAGTGGAACGAAAAACTGGAGATCATTTATTTTGTTTTTTCTTCATTTCACTTCCTAAATACCTAATAGAAAACACCATCCTTTATCAAACCAAAACCACTACAGACCGGCTCTACCATCCATATGTGCAACACGTGCATTTGCACGGGGGCGGCAAAATCTGTCACAATTATATTATTTAAAATAAATATATCTTGTTGCAGGCACGTAGCTAGGATCTCGTAAAGGAAGGGAGGGGGAGGGGGGGTTCGTGACATGAATTACTGTGGTCATCACACCAGGGGCTCGATCAATCTAAACTGTTTTACTGCCAACATATATTGGTTTGTTAGGACAATAAAATGAGGGTAGTTTGTAAATCTCGAGTAAAAGAAAATAAAGTATTGAAAAAGATTTTTACAATATTTATGTTCCTTTGTTCATTCAAACATAACAATTTTTCCTTTCATTATTACTTCAACTATTATAAAAAGTATATGTCCACTATATAAAGTGTCCACACTGTTACAGAACGGTACTATGCTTTCGAAAACTTGAAATTTTCGTGATTAGTAGCAGAAATTCTGAGAATTCCGTAACTTTTCTACAAATTTCAAATTCCCTGACTTTTCCGGGATATCCCGGTCATTTGCCACCATGTATTGCAAGTAATGCAAATGTCCTCATAAGAAAGAGTAACTAAAACTTGGAGTAGATTTTTTAAAATGTGATTCTTCTTTTTCTCGTTTCTTTTTGTTTCATCCTTCCTTGTTTTTTTCATTTCTGGTATCGAAGGGGGATTAGAACCCCCGGACCCCCCTTGGCTACGTGCCTGCTTGTTGGTAACAGATTTCATGTTGATTGTAGATTATTATTTAAAGAATAAATAGACACAACAAGATTGTATTTGTAGTGTTCAGGTCTTTCTGCGTACGGGTGTCATCTCTCTTCCCTTCGTTGTTCATGATTGGGTAGCAGGTCCGTATCCAGGGGCGTGTAGGGGGAGCCGCCTCCCCTAAATTTTGGCTGCCCCCTAAAATTTTCACGGTAGGCTGGCAAATGAACTATAATATGGTTATGAACTATAATATGGTTGCATCGTCCCCCCCTAACTTCAGCCGGGCTCCCCTAGTTTTGGTTTGGCTACAGGCCTGTGGGATAGTATACTGAAAATCGTGTCTTTTAAGATTATTTCTTTTGGATAAAGAGAGCCAGCAAATTGCTTAGGGCCGGTCATGTTCCTGTATTAGACCAACTCTGAATTATCTACAATGTCTTTCTATTTATACATAGAACTACGTAAGTCTATGTACACAAATTAATCACAGCGTACAACATATTAACGACACTATGTCCGATAATACATTCCCGAAAGCAGTGGTGCTATTCAGTCGGTTCGCACCGGTTCGCTAGAACCAATTGTTAAAATATTTCGAGTTCGCAGAGCCGTTTGCTACATACCTAGATACAACAGTAAATTTTAGTTTAACTTTGTTTCTAGAAAGTCTTACAGCTACAGGGATAAATATGATATTTCAGAACATGGTATAAGCGTATATTTCTTAATTTCAAATGCTCGGATATCAAGAATCAGAACTGGGATCACATGGGTGTAGTGCTGAGGATTATTTATATTTGAAACACATATACACTATTATCAACAATTGTTCATATGTTGTTGGATTAAGGTCTTTCCAATACTTTTTGATAACCATCTGTCTTGGATAATTCGCTTTCAACATATTCGCAGTGCTACCTAATTTCGTCACACCACATTGCATTAGGATTCTGTGTAGGTCTCTACTTGTCACTTGTGGTATCCAGTAAAAATTTTGATTTTGTTTACCTATTCATCTACTCTCTCTCTCTCTCTCTCTCTCTGTCTCTGTCTCTGTCTCTCTCTCTCTATATATATATATACAGGGTGGGCCATTTTAATTAATCCACGGAAATATCTGAAAAATAATAAAACATAGAAGAAATGTTTGAAGTAAACGTTATATATTGCTAAGGGGGAAAACCATTTCCGCCAAAAGTACCCCTCTCCACCCCCCGGAAATGGGGGTAACGGGGGGTAACTTTGAAATGTCAAATGGGAACATGGGTCGAGTAATACCTCGTTCGAAAGGTCTTGGAAAACTAAGTAACGCTGTACCAAAATTTGTTTCATATGGAGCACCAGTTTCAAAATGGCCGCCATGATATAGTTCGGAAACTCCAGTAGCCGTAGTATGAAAACCATGGGAGGTAAATGAATGGAACAAAATTGAAATACGTAAATATCATAGGGCATATCAAATGGTGTGGTCCCTGTGATCCCAGTGGCCTCCCTGAAGGGGTCTTGGGGGCTAACTTCAAGATTTCAAATAGTAACATGAGTCTAGTGGTACCTCGTTCGATAAATCTTGCAAAATCAAACATCTTGCAGGAGAAAACGATTGAGGTGAAATGGCAGTGTTCTCAAAAGGCCGTCGAAACATAGTATCAGTGTCAGAGAAAAGGTTTAGTATCCGTAGTATGAAAGCGATTGGAGATAAATCAACAGAAGAAAAACTGGAGTAGGTAACTGACGTAAGGCACATCGAGAGGTGTTGTCGGGGTGACTCCACTGAAAGGTATCCAGGGCCAACTTGAAAATTTCAAATACCAACTAGAAGCGAGTAACATCATGTTACATAGACAAATGAATATCAAACAGCTTCTGTAAGAATATTTTCGACATGAGACACCGTTTTCAAAATGATCGCCAAGACATGGTGACTGTGTCTAAGAAAACGTCTAGTACCCATAGTATGAATACGGGTAGAGATAAATGAAAATAACGAAAATTAAATAGGAAAACCACGGAGGCGTTCCGGAAGGCTCAAGAATGATACAACAGAGATAAAAATGTTAGAGTAAAATTGCCATAATGTATAGAGAGATATCCAAGTCCTGCAAAATAATCTTTTCCTGTGCTCTGTATGTGAGTGGGGTGGAAAGTAACAGTGAAAGTTCAAATGGGAACTCTACTTTAATTCGCAAATTAAGGCTACCTTACAAATAGGTATGGTATGGTTGAAACATTTGTTTGTAAGGATGACGCTGTAGTGACTAAAAAAAGGTGAAATTTTATTTGAATGGTAACGCATATCTGTATGGCTAAGTATGATTTGTTGCGAAAACAGAAGGAACGTTATACGAAAGAAGTTGTCGAATAATGCAGTTGCTGGAACTTACAAACGTGTGAATTTGCTAATCTCCGTCGCCACAGAAACTTTTATGCAATGCGTGCTGGTTATTCGGAAAGCATTTCGGGGATATACGTACACACTGTACAGCGACATTTCAAATATAGTTTCAAATTTTGCTGTAGCTATTCTAAAAATTCTATTGAGTTTTCGATATTCCGAAGCACAATTTCCTCTAGGGGGCGAGAGCCCCCTTGCCCCCTTATGGGCGCCCTTGACTGTGGCCATCCGCATTAACTGAGTGCACTAATTCTCTATCCCTGAACTCTGCCTTCCAAACAGCATTGGGTAGGTCAAGCGTACGCCCGAACCGTTGTCCGGTCGGACATTGAAATTTTGAAGTTAGCTCACAAGATCCCTTCAGGGAAGCCGCTGGGATCGCAGGGGTCACATCATTCGATATGCCCTATGATATTTACGTATTTCAATTTTGTTCCATTCATTTACCTCCCATGGTTTTCATACTACGGCTACTGGAGTTTCCGAACTATATCATGGCCGCCATTTTGAAACTGGTGCTCCATATGAAACAAATTTTGGTACAGCGTTACTTAGTTTTCCAAGACCTTTCGAACGAGGTATTACTCGACCCATGTTCCCATTTGATATTTCAAAGTTACCCCCCGTTACCCCCATTTCCGGGGGGTGGGGAGGGGTACTTTTGGCGGAAATGGTTTTCCCCCTTAGCAATATATAACGTGTACTTCAAATATTTCTTCTATGTTTTATCATTTATCAGATATTTCCGTGGATTAATTAAAATGGCCCATCCTGTATATATATAAGGGCGGATCCAAGGGGGGTATAGCCCCCCTTTGACCCTCTCATATACACTGGATAAAATGGACTTCAATCCTGTTTTACACTGGATAAAGCGGCAAACTATGGTTTAGCCCCTCCCTTGATCATATCCTGGATCCGCCACTATATATATATATATATATATATATATATATATATATATATATATATATATATATATATATATAAATAGATAGATAGATAGATACAGAATCGGTTGTTAAAAAAATAGAATAAGACCTTTGCCCGAAAGTATTATGATATATAAAACACGATAAAGTTTGATTGATCAAAATTTAAATATTTCCAAAGAAAAGACTATGCAAAGTTAATGCTTGCATGGTGGCATATAGTGTGAGAATAAGCCTAAAATGAGTGTGTCAGTTAAGAGCTACTTTATCACCGCGACTACCAACAGATGGTGGAGGAAGGTTGACACTAATACATAGGGGCTACACACACACACTCTTTCACACATTCCCATAAGTGGATATCAATCTGTGCGTCGCCTCGCTTTAAAGACCCCAACCGATTAAGAGAGCAAGACCCAAGTCCACTCTGTTTCCATAGCAACGGCCAGATTGACCATCGCAAAAGAGGACAAAATTAATGAGTTCTCCTCCCCCTACTTCATTACAACCTCCAACTCTTTCTCAACAAGAAAAGTGTCTCCGTCGCCTCTCCCCCTACTCACAGTTCATTATCCTAGTCCCTTCATATGCCGGAAGCCCTTTTATGTTTGTTTCTCTTTCGGTGATAACAAAAGAACTAAAGATTAAAAGCAAAAGGTACAGATTTACTCTCGTGCAGTATATATGGCACATGAAATGGTAAATAGTCTATTATCTTAATATAAGTTACAGTACAAATTATCACCGATTCATGTTTAATCACATTACGCTATTGTTAATACTTTAATGAAACAGAATTTAATTTATCAGTTAATTGCATTACTTTGTTGTTCTTACTTCAACAAAACATCATTTAATTTTTCAATTAATTATACTATAACTTAGTTGTTATATTTTTTTAACAAATCGTGTATAAATAAATCAATTGATTACAAACTTTTGTTGTTAAAGCTTCCACAAAATATAATTTATTTGTTCAAATTAATTATAAAAGTTGCCAATTTTTAACAAAATATAATTTAACTTATGGTTAACCATACATTGTAAAAAAATGAGGTGTTGAAACAACACAAAATGACTATCACGTTAGCGTGTCACTTGAGTGTTAATTCAGCACCAAGCACATCGGCTTCCGAGCATATCAGAAATAGCTTGTTACTACCTGGGATTATTTGCATTGGTATTTATCGTTTAATACGAGCAAAGCTTTGCGAAATATATTTGGCACTTTTGCCAAGTTACGAATAATGTTCTATGTTTCCTGTAATCGGTCACAATAATATTGTTGTAAACCTGTGAATCGTCCGACAACAGTTACATAGGGAACAACTCTGCCATTTTCTGTTCATACATATTAGGACACAAGAATAACAGATGAAGAAAACAGATGGAAGCACTGCTATCTGTGTGACTTGTCAAATGATTCATAGGTTTACAACAATATTATTGTGGCCGATTACAGAAAACAGAATGTTATGAGCTACTTGTCATAATGCGAAATATATTTCGCAAAGCTTTGCTCATACCAAACAACAAAAAACAATGCAAATACTCACAGCCAGTAACGAGGTATTTCTGATATGCTCTGAAGACGATGTGCTTGGTGTTGAATTGACACACAAGTAACACGCTAAAGTGGTAGTCATTTTGTATTATTTCAACACTTCATTTTTTACTGTGTATATTTTCATTGTCAATATTTCAACACAAAATAGTGGCCGCGGTGGCTCAGTGTTAGAGCGTTCACTTCTGGCTCGATCCCAGCTCCCGCTAAGTGAACTTTGTGGTGGACAAACACCGTATGTATAGGTTTTCTCTGGGTTTTCCCGTTTCCCCTACTTTCTTCATTCCACCATTTCATCCATTTCTTATCATTACCGTTTTCTTTAGCTTACATGGCATAATCGTTGGGCGTAAAACTAAAAGATTTCATTTCATTTTTAAACACAAAATAATGTAATTTCTCAGTTAATAACATTTCTTAGTTCTTAACTTTTAACGAAGTATGTTGTTAGTAATTAATTAGCTGCATAGCTTTGTTGTTATTACTTTAACGGAACAGCAATAATGTTTCATTTCATTATACTGTCACTTCTTTAATGAAACATTTTTAACTGTTTAATTGATCGCACTACCATATTGTAAAATTTTCTGTAAAGCAAATTGATAGGGACAAATGATGATACACGGAATTTGGACTCTCTCCCACAACCGTTTTATTACGAAAATTCACTATAAAACCATGCGATACAATACTTTAACAAAGGCGGTCCGAAGACTAATGTCCAGGGTCCAGTCGCAGCCAAGAGAGTGGTAGGAATTCTCAGGGCCTAGACGTAGCCAAGAGTGGGAGGAATTCTCAGGGTCCAGACGTAGCCAAGAGAGTGGTAGGAATTCTCAGGGTCCAGACGTACCCAAGTAAGTGGTAGGAAAATTCATGACCCAGATACAGCCAAGAGATTGTGGTAGTGAGTTCTCAGGGTTCAGATGCAGCCAAGAGAAGGACAGGAGTGATCAATCTGGCAAAACTGATTCTGTCGAAGGTACTGAGGTGACTTTTATATCAAATCCTCGTGAATCCTCGTTGGTCTCATCTAGGTGGAGGCACCCTTCACCCAGTGTAAACATAAATTTAATTTGTCCACTGTGATGTTTATTATATAGCTTCCTGGTGTTTGTAAGCCTCTACTAGGCGTGGCGGTCTGTAAGGGGGTGTCCACATACTTTCAATGCGAGATTATTGTCATGATATTGAGAGCTTTGCCTTTTAAGATTTAATGTCATATGGAAAAACTTCTCTGCATTGGATTATTATCTTGTGTCATTCTTCTCCCAGCGGTGCGCACTGTATTGGGAGTTCGAACGGGCTGGAGCCATTTGTTCCTCATAATTTCTGACCGACCGCATACCAGACCTCTAGCAAGCCCCAAAATGTAGGGGGGTCCTGAAGTTAGGGGGGCCCAATCCAACCATATTATAGTTCATTTCGCAGCCTATCGTAAAAATTTTAGGAGGAGCCAGCCAAAATTTAGAGGGGCCTGGCTTCCACTAGCCCCCCCTGGATACGGGCCTGCTACATACCACAAGGGCCGGTAATGCACATCGTCGGATAATTAGATCCATTAGTAGTAGCGGATTTAAAGGGGACTTTGGAGTTGAAACCCCCCAAAAAATAACAGAGCAAGAGGAATTTGAAGTCATTCACACTAAAAATGCTGAGCATTTTGCTGAAGTGATAAGTAAGTTTTCATCCGAATTATGGAAATGGATGATCGGAGCTTCCTCTTCTGTTTGGCTTTAAATATTAACTGCTGATCTTTTCAATGAGGAGAGCTGATGGCCTTAATAGCCAACTAGCGAACTAAGTTGTAAACAGACACCCCCAGAAACATTCCAGAAGATTGCAATTTCTATATGATTGAAGCAAAAATACATAAATTTTGTATTTTTTGGTTCTGTTTTGTCTTGAAGTTTGTGATATGTATTCTTTGTTACAAAATATTTCATGTATCTCCCGAAGATTTTTTAAAATCCTAGCTCATTAAGAATACAGAAAAAATATTACAATACATTGAACAATGTAAAAATAAAATATTTTTTTTTTTAAATAAATGAGATAGAATATCAGGTAACGCCACTTCTTTGCCTCCATAAACTAATGTATTTTAACTACATACAAGCGTATTATGTATCACTATCAAATTTGAAGAGCAAAAATAGTTCACTGTTTTTCTAAATTATTTTGTTCCAGCCCCCTCAAAAATAATTTCTGGATCCGCCATTGCCCACTAGCTTTGTTGACGATTATACAACCCTTTTCTTTGCGCCGTTTTCTTATAGCTGAGTAGCTATAATGGACGTCGAAGAGTCCACAAATGGACCCTTCCCAGAGAGGTTCAACTGATAACGTTGTCAAGTACAGGCCCCAGTGTAGCCAGCAATATATCCGGACTTAACAGCGTCGTCTTGGAGGATTAGTGAAAGTCGGCTTTTTTTTTTTTTTTTTTTTTTAATCCGTGAGTAACCTTATCAACTATCAGAGTATGAGAATGAGGATATTTTGGGTGGAAAGTGCAGTCAGAATAAAATCATGTTCATTGTAAATCTATTTCAAATACTTTATACGTTTAGTTGGATCTTGTTCATGATAGAACAAAAACATCCCTATGAATCGAATAATATAGTAATAGTTACCGAAGGCAAAGTGTTATAATAGCGAGAGATTGTAGTCAATGTTTCCTTTCATAACTATCATTAACTTTCACACTATATATTTTCGCAATGCCCAAGGGGGGGCGGGAATTTTAAGATTAAATGTACCTCGCGAAAGAAATAAATTTGAAATTCTCACAAAAATTTACAGTGACTGAAGTGAACAGTACACGAAATAAGACTAACCACCAAATTCAGAAAAGGCGGGATACAGCTACTTATTGTGCTGCCATCTAGGAGTGAAACTTCTAGATGTCAGTCACATCTCTTATCAATGGGGAAGGGGGGTTCTTTGTGCCCACTAACTAAAATAGCAAATTGATGAAACACACCATCATTCAATTTGCACATCCGTAAGGTATATGCTTTAGCTAAACATGGTGAGCAAGAACATACATAAAGAAAAATTTTTTAAGTTTTACGTCCCACAGTTATGCCGGTTAGGCTAAAGGAGACGGTGATAATGAGAAATGAGTGAAATGGTGGAATGAAGAAAGTGGGAGAAACGGGAGAACGCCGAGAAAACCCACGAGAACGATGTTTGTCTACCACAAAAGCCACACGGTGCTAGCTGGGATCGAACCTGGGGCCCCAAGCACCGGAGGTATGATTATAAGAGTAAATATAAAAAACATACTATAATGGGCATAAAATACCCCCTCCCCCGTTGGTAGTGCGAAGGTTAAGTGTAATTTTAAAACAACTCAGAGAAACATCCCAAATACACAATGTCGGAACATGATCCTGGCATTCGGAGATAATTTTGCTGGAAAATTTAAACAAAGGTATGCTTGCTAGAGGGGAGGAAGACATTCATTAACAAACAAACAAGACACTACATATAAACAGTACAAAAAAAGAAGAATTGAAGGTGGATCACTACCCGGAAGTCAGTACATATTTTAGTTCATTGCCTTAACTACTCTGCAATGAAACGTTACATATTATAAATATTGTACTATAAGATAGAGTAATGTTTCAGCTACAGCACAAGACACTGCTTCATTTGGTTGTGTCTCCTGATATCGAAAAATGTAACAAATAAAAGAAAATATTTGATTCGTTTTACAATGAGCACACAAGATGACACTTGCTGTAAGATCAGTAGCGTAGCTAGAATATTTTTTCGGAGGGGCCAATGAAGGGCCCAAGAAAATTTTGAGGGAGCAATCTACAATGAATGAAAAATTTTATTTACATAAATACACACACACACACATACAGTGGCGGATCCAAGGGGGACTATAGCCCCCTCCTTTTGACGCTCAGATATATACTGGATAAAATGGGCTTCAATCCTGCGTTACACTGGATAAAACGGCAAAATATGGTGGAGCCCCTCCCTTGATCATATCCTGGATCCGCCCCTATATATATATATATATATATATATATATATATTTGTGTGTGTGTGTGTGTGTGTGTGTGTGTGTGTTCAAGGTGAATGTTTTCATCTTTGTTGTTCATGATTTTTCTCTTTTATAGTGAGAATGTAAGAATTTACTACCTCAAACAACTAGGATACATTGACACAATTGATTTCTAATATAAGTAAGTACTTATTTAATCATAGCGTTTAAAATATATGTGGCTGGTTGATTCAAGTGGAAGCAGAGAAATACACTTTTACAGGTAAAAGAAAATAACTTATAGGATCATGTCTCTACTTAAAAGAGTATCTTTGTATTCTTGTGGACAGTAGCAAACTTATCAACAACCTCAAGATCTAACGATTTAGCAAGTTTCGTAATGTAACATGTACAGGTTATGTGTTTTTATTGCCAATTTTTTATTTTTCGCAATATCCTCCTTTTGCCTGGATCATAGCAGCACATATTCTTGGCATTCTTGCTATTAAGTTCTTTAAAGTTCTGTGAGCAATTTTAGTCCAGCAAATATGTAAAACTTCCCGCAGTTTATCGTTATTAGTACACCGCGCTTTACGAACATTTCGATCCAATTCATCCCACAACATTTCGATAGAGTTGAGGTCAGGAGATTGATGGGGCTAGTCCATGCATTGCAATAGGTTTTGCCTTTGTTTTGTCGCAATGTAGTCTTTACACAATTTCGATGCATGTGTTGGATCATTATCGTGTTGGAAATCAAATCCAGGACTCACGATCCGCTGCCCACATGGAATAGCATGACGCTCCAAAATGCTGTGATAACGGTTTTATCCATCACTCCCTCAATTCTTACGAGATCTCCAATTGTATCTCCGGCTAAACAAGCCCAAGCCATAACGCAGCCTCCCCAATGCTTCACAGTAGGTATAACGCATTGCGGTGCCGGTGCCATGCATTCACCAAACAAACGACGAAAGTATTGCCTACGTTTATTCCCCCACAATTCAAATTTTGATTCGTCACTCAACAACACTTTGGACCATTGTTCCAGAGACCAATTTTTGTGTTTTCGAGCCCATTGGAGTCGTTTCACTTTGTTTTGTTTTCTTAGTAGGATTTGTTTTTTTAAGAAGTTACTCGACCTTTTAACCCAGATTCACCAAGTCGGCGTTGTACAGTACTCACAGACACAGATCCTGCCTAATAGCATTTAGTTCTTCGCAAATTTCTGGAGCTGTACGAGTCCTCTGGCGCTTACTTTGAACACAGATGAACTTGTCCTCACGTTTGGACATCACTTTACGTAGGTCTCCCAGGTCGATGGCGGCTTTTATTTTGCCTAGTATCTCTCTGTCATTTTAAAGTTGTTACAACAGCCGTCTGAGATACCTTAGTTTTAGACGCGGCTTGTCAAGTCGAATACCCTTTCTTATATAGTGCAACAATAACAGCGCGTGTTTCCATACTCAGCTCTGATTTACGAATTTTTTTAAAATAAAATAAAAACAATTTTAATATTTCTTGATAGTCATACTTAATGACATTTCCTGCAAACTAACGCATTTATCAATCCTGCAAATATGTTACATATATGAACATGACACAAAATGAACCTGGCAAACACCAGAACCAGTAAATTTTACATACTATTTACTTTCAGCTCAAATTAATGCGAGTTTGTTATTACGTTACACCTGCCTGCAAATTAGCATTGCCAGACACTCTCGTTCGTTAAGTCATCAGTCGCAAAATAAAAAAGATAATGAAGCACTATCAAATAGTTTTACCTGAAGGAAACATTGTGCAACATTTGTTGCTATTAATATTTCGTGTATTCTACTCTGCAGTCAGAACTATTTGCTTAAATATTGCGAATTCGAATTCCACATAAGTGAGTTTAAACTTTTGACCGGTACTGTATATACGAGGGCCAGTCAAAACGTTCCTGGAATTTCGTTGTGGCTCTCTATTATCATAACATAAATACACATTTACTACTTAATAGTCTTAAAGTAGGCATCTTTGGATTACACACACGCTTGCTCCACCGATCTTGCGATTGTTGAAAACACCGACGAAAGGCCTCTTTGATATCTTTCAAAGTTGAGCCGTCAGCGTTAGTTTTGATCTCTTCTACGTTGGCGAAACAGAAAAGGCTTATTTTTAGCTTTCGGAGAAGCCAAACATCGAGGGTGCTAAAACTGTTTCTAAGGCTATCAAAGTCTCTGAAGCAGATTTTCTCCAATCTGCACGACGTTAAGTTAGCGGTTGTGTGTTGCTCAATCTGTGACATTGTGCCAACTGAGTACCACACATTCCTCCGTTCAGCTACGCTACTCGTACGCTGCCTGTTATGAATCTGTTCACATTTGTCAATTTCATAATTACGCAACCTAAGGACTGTACTGTACACGTTTCATTCAGATTGCATTACAAATGCCAAAACTATACAACATTCATTCCGGCAACTTTTTGACTATCCTCGTAGCTGTCGAGGTAAATCCGGAATATGTTTCAAGGCCGCCCTCTATCGGGTATAACGTGTGACCTTCAGGATTCCAGTTTCCTAGTGTAGTGCCTGCCCATAGGGGTCAGTGAGGTACAAGCACGTGGCAAGCTGTGCAAACATGAGCCGGGAGCATGACAGAAGAGCTGCTATACTTGAGTCACTTCGCGCCGGAAAATCACCCAAGGAGATAATCGAGTGGTTTGGATATAAGAAAACGCAAGTGTATGCAACTGCCAAAATGACAGGTGGCTTTGTCAAGATCCTTCGGAAGTGCCTACCGTCATGCACACCAAATTTCCAGCATCAGTCATCGTTTTGGGAGTCATAAGCGGCAAAGGGGATGTTATGCCACCGCATTTCTTCAAAGAAGGCCTCAAAATCAACACCGACGTTTACATTGATGTTCTGACGACTGTTGTGAGGCCGTGAATGGACAAAGTAGCTGCTAAAAGAGATTACGTGTTTCAGCAGAACTCAGCACCCGCGCCAAAGCAAGAAAAATTCAGGCGTGGCTCCCACACCAATGTGCCCTACCACTGGTCACCCGATTTTTGGCCACCGTCTAGCCTAGACTGCAACCCCCTTCGTTATTACTTTTGGGGTGCCGTCGCAGAAAATGTCAACGCACAGCACCACAACACGAAGGACGCACTGCGAGGCCGTGTCACGGACGTAATGACCAACATGGACAAGGAGGAGGTAAAACGTGCGTGTAGCCGGTTCCGAGGCAGACTTGAGCGAGTTGTACAAGCTGATGGCGGTTACATCGGGTAGATTTCTTTCTGAACAAGTGTCTTACAGTTTAGTGCCACGTTGTGCAGAAAATAAATAATTATTTTCTCAGTTATAAGGGTTTTCGTACTTGCGTTTTATTTTCCGGATTTACCTCGACAGCCATCTCATATACTGTATATGCCATCTCATAGAGATGAACAAAGTAGTGTGTAAGTCCTCATACGTAGGTTTTCAAACACTCCAAAAATTTTTGTAAACCGAAATATTGATGTTGTACGATAACCGCGCTATCTATTATGATGAATCTGATATACAGAAGCACGTTCCATAAGATTTTTATTATAACACTAGGATGGTTATAGATTGGGTAATGTGAAATAGCCCACAAATGAGAAAAATCCGTTATCCGAACAGAGGTATACTGTACTAACATACGGTGTCCATATATTTACTACGGAAATCTGTACGGAGCATGTTATCCATAGGCTAAATACGTACTACCTTTTTCCCGCTTACATGTTACATCATGTCGTTGCAGGATGTCTGACATCTAAGTCTTTTGTATATATATAGCACGTCCAGAAAGTAAGTTCCGTTTCAATTTATCTCCGCTGCAGCGCTGCGATCCCAGTTCCGCACATGCGCGGTAGACGCTCTGTATCAAGGAGAAGAAACGTGTGCCATTTGGAGATCGCTGTCAGTCATGTACGCTTTGTTGTGCTTGTTTACAATCTCGGTGTTGATTGAAAATCCCGCCGCTTGTGAAATCAGAGCGGTGATTCGTTTTCTGAATGCTCTGAATGCCTGGCCTCGCTCCTAGCGACTTTCATCTGTTCTTACATCTCAAGTCTTTCCTTGGCGGTCAACACTTCAACAATGACGACGACCTGAAAGAAACTGTTTTCAACTGGTTGAAGACACAGGCGGCAAACTTCTATGAAGAAGGTATACAAAACCTTGTGCCTCGCTATGACAAATGCTTGCAAAATTTCGGCAGTTATGTAATTTAATTTAAGAGTTGTAGAATTTTGTGCAATAAATATTTTTTCTGTATCTGTACACAATTTAATTTTATTAGCAAACGGAACATACTTTCTGGACGTGCCTCGTATATATATATATATACTTATGTTACGTCAGTTATATGTTATATACGCCTATATGTATGTGAGAGCCTAGCTGCCTATATACAATTCTTTCTTTCATATGGAAAGTACGTATAGATGGAACACTTATAGGGAAAGTATTATAATGCATATATTCTCAGTTATACATTTCTGGCAGGATGTTTTAGTCATACGTTAAGTCTAAAAAGTACAGGATGTATGCATGTAACCTACGTTCTTACTTACGTTTCGTTTTTTCTCTGTGTCAAATTACAATTTAATTCTTAAACTCTAATTTTGTTTAAGTGTACTATATTCGAAATATAAAACATATTTTAATCAAGAAATTACACCAAAATGAAATGAGATGATTGATGGTAATTCGTCAAACGCATTTTCTCGGGAAACAAGTTTTTTTTTCTTTTTTGATTTTCGCAGGAAACAAGCTTTCCCTTGTTCATTCCCGCGGGAAACAAGTTTTTTTTTCTTTTTCATTTTTGCGAGAAATAATTTTTTATTCTTTTTCCATTTTCGCTGGAATTTTTTTTTCTTTTCTCTTTCGCAGAAAACATTTTTTCTTTTTTTCTTTTCGCGGAAAACAAGTTCTTATTCTTTTTTATTTTCGCGCGTAAACAAGTTTTTCTTTTATCATTTTGACGTGGAACAAGATTTTTCTTTTTGATTTTTTGCAGAAAACATGTTTTTTATTTTCTTTTTCACTATCGCAGAAAACATTTTTTTCATTTTCACTTTCGCGGGGAACAAGTTCTTTTCCTTTCTTCAGTTTCGCGAGAAACAAATTTTTCTTTTATTGTGCCGTTGAAAGGTATGTCTTTCATTGTCAATAACGCTGATATGTTTTATTCTGCTCAACTAGATTGTTTAGTTAGCAACGTACGGTTTAGCTAAGAATACAATGAGAAGTAATTGTGTGTATCTATTATGTTTTTGTCTTCTTGTAATGGTGAAACACATTCTCGTAACAGTGATACACATAGCTCTAATAGTGCTTTATCTGTAATGTATATGAAATATATTAAAGAATACAATAACACAAGGGCGGATGGAAAAATAATGTCTCCATCGCTATAGTTTTTTTTTCTATTACAGCTACTGAAGTATTTATGCATTCTATTATAGAGGTAACCTTACTATTCTAATGTAGTCTTTTACTTTTCAGATTGACTGATTAGAACCATGGATCTGAAGCTAAAAGGAAGTAATCGTAAAAATATTTTCTCATATATCACACAGTAGGTTAGGTTACAATAAATGCAGCTTAATATATGGCAATCACGGAACATTATAGCCCTAGTGATAAGAAAACCAAGTGTCCTTCTTTTTTACTGTAAATATCAGACAATCTTACATGAAACTGTGAAATACCATGGAATAAATAGCAATAATGATAATAGAACACAAATAATTAAATAAACACAAATATATGCGAAAAGTTAACAAATATTCATACAAATATGCATAGATAATAATTTAATTATATATTACCCAAAACAACTACTATTTTGGAATACTAAAATAGAAGAATTATACTTTTCTAAAAGTAGATTTTTTGTTTGTTAATAATTTCTAAATGGAGATAACCAATTTGAGTATATATTTCTCCAACTTAAAGGGGATAAGTCCTTAACATCAAACTGTTGAGTTGACTTATTCATTCAGAAAATCTGATGTGAAGGGAATCGTAAAAACTGGAATTCTCTTTGTCTTCTGAACGGATATAAATTCAAAAGTGCAATAACAAGGAAAGTAAATACATATTTAAGCTTGTGAGTTAAATTGTAATGCAATAGTTATTACATTTCATTTGATAACTGACCTATGTATTTCTCGCAGTCAGTGTATTGCGTTCAAACAGAAATTATAACCTTCATGGGAAATGCAATAACTGGAACTGGGTACACATTTGCAGTTATGTGATAGCCCATGTTACATTTATTGATTATATACATACGAAGATCTGACCTATCCTAGGCACATTGCTAGTCACAAGTCACTCAAATAATGCCAATTTCGAACATGAGCTTCGTATATACCGATGAAATTAATAGATTCAACTGAAACAAAAATTAAACTAATTTTGGCAGCTGTCTACAATTGTAAGTTATACATTTCATTTCGTCTGATTTCAAATTGTGTTCCCATCATGCCTTTCGACTGCTATTTTTCACGCTTCAGCGTTTGCTTTTTAAAAATTTTATCTTGTCCGTCTTCTTTTCTCTCTCTCTGTTTCCGTATTCGTTGAAATCTTCAGCTTTTTGTGTGTGTGTGTGCGTCGTTCACCAGAGGTCATCCCTTAACAAGCAAAACGAAGTTGGAAATCTGCCAAAACTCGCTGTTGGATAGTTTAAGTAAGAACCGAGCGGAATATCAACAAGCGTACGAAACAAGGGGGAAGACGGAACTGCATTCAATGGGTTGTTTCGTTCTTGCTTTTTTTGGGGGGAGGGTTCTCTCCTTCTATTCTGCTTGAATGTGTCCCAAAGGAGAAGATTTCTTTCCTGAACACGCAAGCGTTTGAGGCTAGAAGATAATAGAATAGAACTAATAACAAATTATCACAAAATTACTTAACAAGAAAATCTGTTACGTATTGTTCTTTTTACTAGACCGAGTTTCTAATTTGACATTTTGCTCAGAAACTGGAAGTCCCATCAGCTTTATCTAATAAATGTCGTGATTGTGAGACCAAAAAAGCTTTGAAGCGTATGTTGAGAAAGTTGTTATACATAATTTATCCAGAATGCGATCGTATTGACTTAATATGCAGTGATTTAGTTCGCAAAAAAAAATTAAGGAGAACGACTCTTAATGTACAGAGCTCACGAGTCAATTTGTTACTCAATTACGCAATTTTTTAAGACAAATGTTTTCCAGAACGGCATTCCTGTTCGCTTCGGTCCAATGTAAACCACTGCTTTCATGAGAAAGAAGAAACAAAAATTTTTAACATTCGCCTCCATCCATCAAACACATGAAATTTACCACGTTTATATCTTAATAGTCTTCATCCCGGCGAAATTAAAATACCGCTAATTTTACAGTAATTATGTGATATCTTCAAATAGATAAAAGATAATTAAAATATGGAACAAGAGCGCCCTAGACAATATTATTTTGCGTGAGGTACCGTTATCACAAGTCACCTAGTGGCTTTCCGTTTTCAGCTGCTTAGAAACGCGAAAATAAATGCCGATTTTCAAAATGGCTCGAAATCGAAAGCAGATAAGTGAGTCGCGGTGGCTCAGTGGTAGAGCGTTCACCTCTGGTGCTTGGGGTCCCGGGTTCGATCCCAGCCCCCGCCAAGTGAACTTTGTGGTGGACAAACACCGTGTGCGTGGGTTTTCTCGGGGTTCTCCCGTTTCCTCCCACTTTCTTCATTCCACCATTTCATTCATTACTCGTCATCACCGTCTCCTTTAGCATAACCGTGGGACGTAAAACTCAAAGATTTTAGGAGCACCTCTTCCTTACCCTATGTCGCACTGAACTAGGGAATCCATCTTAAACTTATAATCCAAGTCTAACCTACAACCTGCCAAAGTGTTCTGGAAACTGCCATGAGTGGAAGGGGCACCCGGCAAAATATTTAGTATTCCTTCACTTGGTCATTGAGGAAGAGACATTGAATTAGAGACACTTCTATATATTATATTTTGTAATAAAGCTTGGTGAAGGGAAAATGTCACCCGGTCCATCATTTGACTCTACCTATAAAGACATTGCGATATTAATAAACATTAATGAAATGATAATAAATCCTTGCTGTCACAGCCATTTGAAAATTTGCCTACCAGAATTAAATTTAAAAAAAACATTAAAATTTCAGTTTAACGTCTCTCAGTTATGCCGCCTAAAATTACGGGTGGCAAACGGCCTTTCATAGCGGGATTTGTAGAATAAAATTTAGGGAAAAACAGAAGTAGCTTTAGGAAAATACATGCTATTGTTACTACAAACATTTGTAGAAAGATAATAATCAAACACAATGGACATGTATGATCGCAGGATTTTTTTCTAAGGGGGACAAAAGAACGACGCACAAGCGAAGTCGCCTATATGCCACTCAGAAAAAAATATTTTGTGGGGGCCACACTTAGTATTCCGTGGGGCACTGCTGGTATTAGTTTATTTATTATTATATTATAGACGTATTATTTTGGTCTCCTCTGAGGTAGGCGCAGAGCTCCTCCGTAGCTAAGCGGTCAGCATACGCGCCTTTGACGTAGGAGACCTGGGTTCGATTCCCGGAGGGAGCTCATGTGGTTCGGATTCCACGTTAATCAGTAGGTCCACGTCTCATATAGACTCGCTGCTGAACGGGACGTTAAACTTAAAATCAACTCAACTCTGAGGGGGCGCAGTCTGGAAGAAACACTGCTTGTTACACAATAATACTTCAGGTAAAATAATTATTATTGACGTATATAGCATATATTTATTCAATATAACAGATATATTAAATACTGTGATGGATGAGTAAGCAAATCTAATATGTTTTGACATCTACTTTGACAGGCCGAACACCTTTCGAAAATCCAGAGGGAGCAAGTGCCCATCTTGCTCCCCATAGCTGGCGACCAATGGACTAGATGTGATCAAAATACACTCTCCACCACAAATGGCGGCAATGGCGTATACAAGAGGGGTTTCGTGTTTCAAATCCGCTTCAGTAAGATAATATGAAAAAATAAACATTTACCATATTAAGAAATTATTCAAAAATCAATGATTGCTTGAATACTCCCTCCTTGAGGAATTCTGCGTACACCACTGGGTGAGTCTAGGATTAGGATTAGGATTTAGATTTCTGGGCTTTCAGCATCTAAGGCCGTTTAGCCCTTCACGTTTGAGGGATGACGACCCTCGGCGAGCACACAATCCGGGGAAGGGGAAGGAAGAAGGATGAGGGAAGGAAGGACCTATAAATTAGGTACCACCCCGGCATTTGCCTGGTGTGAATGAGGAAAACCCAGGAAAACCTCATTCAGGGTGGATGGCCTGAAAAAGCGTTTTACACTTTTTCGACCCCACCGGGAATCGAACCTGGGACCGCTCGCACCGAAGGCGAGAGCGTTAGCGACAACGCTACGCGGGGGCCCTGGGTGAGTCTAGCACTGAGTCATAGTCATATAGTTACGTCAATGTCAACATGATGGGAGCGGCTCTCTTAACAATAAACGGAATTTATCATGGCACACGATTCACCTTATTGTTGATGATGTCTGATGAAGCCAAAATGGATAGTTGGCGAAATCCTTTCACGTTAATAAGTTTTGCAATAAACCTATTATTTTGCTCAGCAAGTAGTTTAAATCATATTTACGTCTACTAAAGGTAAAGCTTGGACAATGGAAAACCTTATATCTAATTTAAAAGAAAGTAGAATTCTTACATTTGCAACGGCCATACTAATATTTAATAATGTTGATAATTTTTATCATTACTTATCAATAGAGCAACCCAAAAGCATAAAAAGCATATAAAAGCATAATAGCAATTTAGACATATAGTTGGTACTTTGAACATAGTTGTGGTTGTCTAAGGGTCCCAAAGAAACAAATTTTAAAAGCATAATTTTAGAAAATAAAGCATAAAGCATAATTTAAAATATATAGCATAATTCTTGGAAAATTTGATTTAACTGCAAGTTTAACATATAATATTAATATTTTTAAAACCAATATTTACAATGCAAAATCATTGACAACATAACAATGCAACAATGAGAAGCTTATTTTTATTTCTGTAAACTTTTGTGTAATCGTTTGATGTGGAGAAAAGAAAAAATGAATAGTACACAAGAACTCCACACTATATTGTTATGTGTACCTCTTGAACTTGAGCACTTTCTGTGCTTTTTGGTGACGTCCAGTGGCGTATTTAGGGGGGTGCCTTCCGGGCTTAAGCCCCCCCCCCGAAATCTTACTTAGTATAGTAAAGTAAATGAAATATCTTGCAGAATTTTCACATTTCCTGGCAAAGCCCACCCGAAAGTTAGCAAAGACCCTCCCGAAACAAAATCGTAAATACGCCACTGGTGACATCTTTTACTGTCCCTTTCTGTATGTATGCATCTTTAAGGCGCACACAAGTGTTAGAAAAAAACTGAATCGAGTAAAGCGTATCTCTTTACAGTGCATTAAGTAGAAAGTTCATTAAATATGAAAGAAATTGCTTGCATAAAATATTAATAAATAGATCAAGATATTTAGATTATTTAATGTATATTAAATATTATACAAGGTTAATGTAAAACAATGATTGAAATTAACAATAAAGCATAATAAAGCATAATTTGGAAAAAAATAAAGCATAATTAAACAAAAAATAAAGCATAATGTGGGTTGCTCTAGTTATCAATTTTATACTTCTCAAATCACAAACAGTGTTGCCAGACGAGTCAGTTGGAAAAGCAGGAGATTCGAAGATAAAAAACAGGAGAAAGCAGTAGACACATACAGTGGTGGCGTTTGAATGTAAATCCAGGGGGGCAATAAAATTTGTCATTATTAAGGGGGCAGTACTCAAAACAACCAATCCAGAATTCATTTCCGATGAACTATGTTGTGCAAATGAAAGTGAAAAGTCCCGATTTATAGCGTATTAATATTATTTGATACAAACATGTGTGAAGTAAAACGTATTGAAAGAGCAAAGTGGAGTGGGAAAATGTCTTTTCATGCACGTAGCGATAACGTAGCTATATGGTACAGACACACGTGATCGTGGCGTAGGACGATTTCTTGCTGACGATCGTGGAGAAACGATCTAAGCCACTCTTCCAACCCAAGTCCCAATCTAAACAACACTTACTTGTAAATCTTACAGATAGTCATAAAAACGCTAACCATAATGCATATAGAAGATGACGTACAGTTGTATTCTTTGGATTCATATTATATACAGTAAAGCTTTATAACTATATGCTCTACAGAGCTTTGTGTATTATAACAGAGAAATTTCGTCTTTTTATGTGAGGAAACATTGAAAATTCAATATTAATAATAATATATTTCTTCAACTTCTCGAAGTAAGGAAAAAGCAGGAGATTGTTCACTTTTCATTTTCTTTCGCAGTAGATCAGTAGAACGCAAAGGTGGCCATTTTCCACTGGGCTCGCTCGGGCTCGCGCTCACCTGTCTCAGCTGGGCTCGCACTCACTCGGGCTCGCGCTCATCTCTCTCGACTGGGCTCGCACTCACTCGCGCTCGCGATCACTTCTCCCAACTGAGCTCGCACTCACTCGCGCTCGCGCTCACTTCTCCCAACTGGGCTCGCGCTCACTCGGGCTCGCGATCACTTCTGTTAACTGAGCTCGCGCTCACTCGGGCTCGTGCTCACTAATCTCAAGTGGGCTCGGGCTCACTCGGGCTCGCGCTCACTTATTACATTGGGGCTCGGGCTCACTCGGGCTCGCGCTCACTTCTCCCAACTGGGCTCGCACTCACTCGGGCTCGCGCTCACTTCTCCCAACTGGGCTCGCACTCACTCGGGCTCGCGATCACTTCTGTTAACTGAGCTCGCGCTCACTTGGGCTCGCGCTCACTAATCTCAAGTGGGCTCGGGCTCACTCGGGCTCGCGCTCACTTATTACATTGGGGTTCGGTCTCACTCGGGCTCGCGCTCACTAGCGCTCGCGATCACTTCTCCCAACTGGGCTCGCACTCACCCGGGCTCACGCTCACTTGCCTTAATTGGGCTCGCGGGTATATGATGGGTATAAAGAGGTATTAAAATCTAGACTTTGACTAGCAGTAGGCCTAATTCAGTAGAAAATAGAGCTATTAATGCTATATATCAGTTGTCAGATATAAAAATAAAATAATAAAGATGTTGCAGGGTTTAATGTATTAAACTTGGGCGGACTTTGAGGAACTTGAAATAAAATGCTCCTGATATTTAAATCTGGGCTTTGACTATTAGTAGGCCTAGTTTCTCAATAGAAAATAGGCTGTATGCCTAACGTCATATAAGAGTTATCAGAGATCAGAATAAAACATTAAGAGTGTTGCAGAGTTCAAGTCTTAAGGCTGTCATCAACTTGCAGACCAATACTAATTAAATGAATCTCTTTCTTATTTACTAAGATCAAACCAACCTATGAACAAAAGAAAAAAAGCTTAGTGTTAGTAAATAAGAAAGAAACTTGTTTGAGTGTTTGTCTGCAAGCACGACGGCAGCACTAAGAAGCAAAGCCTAAATATATCTGAGTATGATGATTTCGTAAAATTAAAAAAAAAAAAAAAATCACCAGTCCTGTTAGCAAACAAATTCTATTATGTAAGTTCTCATGCCTTATCATGAAATTATTTTAATGCAGTTGATGAATTGTCAGGCTTATAAGAAAAATTTGGTTCGAAAATTTCCAGGGCCAAAATTAGGCTTACTGTCGCCCATGTTTCACACATTAAACTTGCAACATCCCTATTTTATTCTGATATCTTATAACTGCTATACGACATTAGTAGCTCTACTTTCTACCGAGTTATTTGGCCTATTTGTAATTGTAGTCAAAAGCTAGATTTTAATATCCAGGGCATTTTATTACAAGTTGCTCAAGGTCTGGCCACGTTTAATACAACGCAACTCCGCAACGTCCTTATTTTTTTATTTTATTATTTTTATACCTGATAGATAAGTCATATAAGATAGTAGCTCCATTTTCTGCTTAGGAAGTAACTAACACCTGAATTTCAATATTCGGTGAATTTTATTACAAGTCCTTCAAGGAAGCTTATGTTTGCTATCGGTGAGCTTTTGTCCATCCCTGTAATATGAGACTGCCGGTGAGCTTATGTCCAACACCCACATTACGCGTAGATATCTCTTGTTTTTAACTAACACAGAGATTCTTAGGTTTTAATTTTTTATTTATTTATATTTTTGTGGGAAGACAACTTTAGAAGTAAAATTGGAAGTAGAAATTTAGGGAGACATTACAGGTATTCAACATTCGTGAAATTACAGAACTTATAATAACAAGAGCTATACCATGGTGGAAAGACTACAAGGTGGTTGGATGCGCATGTCGCCTGGAGCGCTGTCGTGGCTGTGACGTCATCTGGTTTGCAAGAGACAACAGGAAAAGGCGCGGCTTTAAGTGACAAGTGGAAATTCTTTGTACTTTTAAATGATATCGAGAATGCCTAACTGTGCAGTGTACGGCTGTAGTAATTATTAGCTAAACGTTTCCCGAAAATCTGCTAAACGTTTGGTAAAGGAAATAACAGGATCTGATATCAGTGACTCGAAGAGTTTGTTAAAACCATTTTATAATAAAACAGCTACCTCTGCGGAAGCTAAAAGCAAACCAAAAGGTAAAAGGGAACTTTCTCTGATCCCTTTATATCGGTTTGAATGTAACACAACGAAATAATAGTACTTCAGAGGATATTGCAATGTCAATGGTCTCATAGGCTCCAGTAATACTTGCAGGAGTTCCGGCCTATCCTACAGGGATGTGCTAATCAAAGCACTAAAAATTAGAGATTTTTGAGAAATTTTGGTAGTGTATACCTCCAGAGCAATAACTTTTATATATTTTCTAATTTTTTTTTAATGTACTTTTAATCGGAGGGAGCTTGCAAGAGAAGTAACACGGATAAAAATTAAAAGACTTTTTGTTGCTTCAAACTAAAACAAGAAAACTTCCCTACTATATTAATTGTCGTATACAACAATCAGGGCCGGACTTCAGCGGATTGGACCGATTGTTCCCAGTCGGGTCCCGCGCTAGAGTGTAATCTACTATTCAGTGCCGTCTTAGCAGCATAATGTTCCCCTGTGGAAACCAGTGTGGCTCCTATGACTAAATTCTGCAAGTAATACATGCAATTAATACATTCTGCTCGCGGGTCCCTCGGCCAAGTGATCATCAGACTGTTGGATGGCTCTGTTACTCGTGGCTTGTGAAATACTCACAATAACATATTGTAATACATGTACATCCATGAACATATAAACAAGGGAGCGTATAGCCTGCTGGCCTCTATCTAGAATTTGAGGGAGTAAATAGTTTGTATTAAAAGCAATATTTTCTAAAGTTAATTCTGCAGTAGTTTCTTTATTTCTTTACGTTTCCAACTTCCGATGAAACAATTGACCTAGTAAGTAATATGACACCCCAATGAATACCAGGATGATATAGTCTTAATGCGATTTCTTTACTTGTTTTTCTGGAACCGGGAGTCCCACAATAGTGTTCCCATTCGGGCCTGCATCTTCTAAGTCCATTAGATTACTTTTACCCCTTACTTTGAAGCAAGAAAACTTTAATTTTTTAACTTTGTGACTTCCCTCTGGAGCAACCACTACTTTTAATTATGTATTTGAAAGCATATTGTCCTGCTAAAATACATTAAATATGAATATTTCTTAATTTAGGCCAAGTTTAAAAGTATTTTGTTAAAACAACACCAAAGAAAATTAGAAGTTAATGAAAGCTCAATAAAGATGTTTATGAATGAAATTTACGTCATAACATCAGTTTGAGTCAAGAAGTTATGTGTAATACTTTCGAAAATGGTAAACATATTGTGGTTCTAGTTTTCAATTCATCTGTACATTTCCTTATGTATATTAAAAGCCGGTTCTTTAATGGCGTAACATAACGGAAAAATAGAACTTATATAAAATAAGGTAATATTAAGAACTGCGTTAAAAGAGGAAATGTAATTATGTCAATTTACGAAGCTATCGTGAAATTTAGAATGTTTTGTGTTTGTTTGTTTGGAGCTTAATATTCTTTCTCATCAGTGAGGTTATATGAGATCTCGCTTGTCTGGAAGATGAGAATACTTACCACTTATTCACAGTGAATCAATATGAATAAGTGCCTGGCAACCCTTAGATATTTCGTCAGGTATGTGCTAATCTTCACGGTAATAAGATTCGATAAATCCGCAATGAAAATATTGTCAAACATCAAAATCGAGTTGTAACCAGGGGGAAAATTTGATCTGAAAAGGTTGGGGAACGCATGACGTCATGTCAGCCCTTGTGCCTATCTTTGTCCACTATACTTTTTAGAAAGTGGAGGCAGGCCCGTATCCAGGGGGGTCTAGGGGGCCATCCCCTAAATTTTTGCGGGCTCCCTCTAAAATTTTCACGGTAGGCTTGCAAATGAACTATAATATAGTGATGAACTATAATATGGTTGGATCGGGCCCCCCTACAATTTTGGGCTGGCTACCGGCCTGAGTGGAGGGACGCCATAGATATTTTTGGAAGTGGGAGATGACGTCCCCCGTGTTTTCCTTCACTTTTAACTCTGGTTGCAACAAACGACACGCCATCGTTTCAGGGTAGCTTTCGAAAAAAGACTAATGAAAGGAGGTGTGTGTGTTATTATTATTATTATTATTATTATTATTATTTTTATTATTATTATTATTATTATTATTATTATTATTATTATTATTATTATTATTATTATTATTATTATTGATGTTGAATTGTTATCTTTCTTTTTTTTAATAGACGAGATTTTACTCATTCAATTTTACTAATTTCTTCTTCTGGCCTATTTAAGGGCTCCTTGCTTTAAAAATATTCAATGTAATATTGTTTTAGTTTTTATTTATATATATTAAAATTACATAATACAGTGGTTAAATTTCGCATAGAATACATTTAATGATCTCAAGAAGAAGTAGTCAGTAAAATTAACTGGCTAAAATTCTTTGTTTCCTCATATAAATTAATGGGCTGAATAAACCATTATGATGCAAGTTATCAACATTCCTAAGAGCTACTCTTGTTTATTGGGATTTAAAGAAGCTATAATTAAATAATACATAATTATTTCGCTCGACTTTTCTATGAACGCACAGCTTCATTAGTTGTTAGTAAATAAATTTCCTACTTCGGAAGGTCAAGTAGTTTCCTTATTCTATGATCTCGAACACACACACACACACACAAAAAAAAAGCTTGGGTCATGGAAGTTGTTACTAAAACAACAAAAACAAATACCTGCCTCAAATACCATCCTCTCATAATAGCCATGAAAAAGTCGGTTCTCTATCGAAAGGTGTTTGAAGTCCTCTGGACAATAAAATGACAGCTCAGACCTCAAGAATGTGATTTTTCATTTTGTAAAGTTGTTTAATTCTTCCTTTACAATTCTGCACATGGAATGAATTTCCTTTTTTTTTTGACTCTAAAGCAAATTAGTCCACGTGAGTGTGAAGTGAGCGCGGGCTCGCACTCAACTGAGCTCACACTCACTCGCGCTCGCGCTCGCGATCACTTCTCCCAACTGGGCTCGCGCTCACTCGCGCTCGCACTCACTAATCTTATCTGGGCTCGCACTCACTCGGGCTCGCGCTCATATCTCTCTACTGGGCTCGCACTCACTCGGGCTCGCGATCACTTCTCCCAACTGAGCTCGCACTCACTCGCGCTCGCGCTCACTTCTCCCAACTGGGCTCGCGCTCACTCGGGCTCGCGATCACTTCTGTTAACTGAGCTCGCGCTCACTCGGGCTCGCGCTCACTAATCTCAAGTGGGCTCGGGCTCACTCGGGCTCGCGCTCACTTATTACATTGGGGCTCGGGCTCACTCGGGCTCGCGCTCAATTATTGAGCCCGAGCCCGGTTGAGCGTGAGTGCCGAGCTCACGAGCGTCGGGCTCGCGAGTTTGGACACCTATGGTAGAACGTAGAAAAAGCAGGAGATCTCCTGCAAAATCAGTAGATCTGGCAACACTGACACAAAATTAAAAAAAAAAGTATGAAACAAATTGTCAAGCATAATTGAGCTAATCTAATTTTTTGCATCAGACATTCCCACTTCTATTTATTGCTTCCACAGAAATCCGAACTTGCACACTTTTCTGTAATGTCCATCCGCTTGTGATATTGCTGCCTTTGAAGTTCTTTTTTGTATCTAATTATTATATTCTTGAACTTTTTCCTCACAAGCTAATACTCCAATTCGAATCAAAATTAGCACAACGATCGCTGATAGCTAATTTAGGGTATAAGAAATTTGGTTGACATCTCTCAACGCTAAAAGTCTATAGAGAAATTTTATTTCCTAAGAACGGCTTGCCTGATTTGAGATAAAAATTGTCATGAAGGACATTTATAAAATATGCTCAAGTAGTTTGACATTTTTTCTGAAATAATTGAAGGACAAGAGCGGAAATTCGTCTAGAGTAAAACCCGATTTTGGCGTAATCTGTTACATGCAGCATGTGTATCCTGTTAGGAGTTTCTCAGTCACTATTAGAAGTATATGTGTCATTATTAGCAGTATTGTGTCACCGTTAAGGATGTGTGTGTATATCATTGTCAGTAGTATGTGACTCACTGTTATGAGCAGTGGCGTATTTAGGGGGGGGCTTCCGGGCTTAAGCCCCCCCGAAATCTTACTTACTATAGTCAAGTATATGAAATATATTGCAGAATTTTAACATTTTCAGGCAAAGCCCCCCCGAAAGTTAGCAAAGCCCCTCCCGAAACAAAATCGTAAATACGCCACTGGTTATGAATATATTGCCACTGTTAGAAGTATGCGTGTCACTGTTAGGAGTATGAGTGCCACTATTATGAGTACATGTATCACTGGAGGAGTGTTTGCGTCACTGTTAGGAGTATATGTGCCACTGCTAGGAGTATATGTGCCACTGTTAGGAGTATGTCACTGATAGGAGTATATGTGCCACTGTAGCAGTATGTGTGTCACTGTTTGGAGTATATGTATCAATAATAGGAGTATGTGTGTAATTGGTAGGAGTATATGTGTCATTGTTAGTAGTATATGTGTCACTGTTAGAAGCACATGTGCCACTGTAAGGAGTATGTATGTTACTGATAGGAGTATATGTGTCACTAATAGGAGTATATTTGCCACTGTTAGGAGTATATGTGCCACTGTTATTAGTATGTATGTCACTGATAGGAGTATGTATGTCACTGTTAGGAATATATGTGCCACTGGTAGGAATATATGTGCCACTGTTATTAGTATGTTTGTCACTGATAGGAGTATGTATGTCACTGTTGGGAATATATGTGCTACTGGTAAGAATATATGTGCCACTGTTATTAGTATGTGTGTTACTGATAGGAGTATATGTGTCACTTTTAGGAGTATTTGTGTCACTGTTAGAAGTATTTGTGTCAATGTAGGAGTATATCTGTCACTGTTAGGAGTATATGTGTCACTGTTAGGAGTGCATGTGCCACTGTTAGAAGTATATGTGTAACTGTTAGGAGTGCATGTGCCACTGTTAGAAGTATGCGTATCACTGTTAGGAATATGACTGCCACTATTATGAGTATTTGTGTCACGGTTAGGAGTATGTGTGTCACTTAAAATACCTGTGTCGCTATTAGGAGTATTCATGTCAGACAAACAGTAATAGATACAATCTTCTACTAAACATTTATTAGGATTAAGGTTAGGAACTAGATTTGTGGGCTTTCGGCATCTGTTGGTATGTTACCCTGTCACGTATGAGAGATGACGTCTTTCGATGACCATACTGCTCGGGGAATTGGGGAGGAGTTTGGTTTATATCACGTGAAAGAGTTTGGTTGATATAATGTGATATTTTCACTATTGAAACCAGAAGTGGTTGTAGTGACATTTCTGGTACTAAGAGAGAGAGTTAATTAATTTCAGAAAACCCCTCCCCGCTATCTCTTACTGCTTTCCTTCAAGATGGATTAACATTGAAGCCGGAAGTGGTTGATTTTTGCCATTTCTCCTTTGAATAGAGGGTTAAGAGAGAAAATGGTACCTATTCTTAGAACGCTAAATTAATTTAAAACAGAACACACCTCACCATCTCTTATCCGTTTCGTTCTATGTAGATCAATATTGAAACCGGAAGTTGTAGTGGATTTCTATCACTTCCGGTTTGAGTATTGCCTTCACCAACGAACTCAATCCTTAACTTTTGATTCTGTACACCCTGGCTAAACTTCATAGGCATCCATCAAGTAGATCTTGAGATTTTGTGTCTCCTGGACAAAGCATTAAAAATTAAAGGGCTTTGGGCAAACCAATCTCCTTAAAATTTAAGATGGAGATCTACTTAGATAGCCTTCAAAATTTAGTAAAGTCAGATAAAAAGTCAAATGTTAATTTGATCAAAGGTAAAGTCTGAAACATTGTGACTAATTTGATCAAAGGTAAAGTCTGAAACATTGTGACTAATTTGATCAAAGGTAAAGTCTGAAACATTGTGATTAATTTGATCAAAGGTAAAGTCTGAAACATTGTGACTAATTTGATCAAAGGTAAAGTCTGAAACATTGTGACTAATTTGATCAAAGGTAAAGTCTGAAACATTGTGACTAATTTGATCAAAGGTAAAGTCTGAAACATTGTGACTAATTTGATCAAAGGTAAAGTCTGAAACATTGTGACTAATTTGATCAAAGGTAAAGTCTGAAACATTGTGACTAATTTGATCAAAGGTAAAGTCTGAAACATTGTGACTAATTTGATCAAAGGTAAAGTCTGAAACATTGTGACTGATTTGATCAAAGGTAAAGTCTGAAACATTGTGACTAATTTGATCAAAGGTAAAGTCTGAAACATTGTGACTAATTTGAACAACAATCGACAAAGAAAACACTGATAACCTATTTACAGGTTTACGTTGGAAAGTAAAATCTAAATTTGGGGTAATTCAAACCCGAAATCGACATGAAGTTCATACTAAAACTTATTTCATTTCTCTTTCTTTCTTTCTTTTTCATTTTTCTTTAACCAAGTGAGACCAAAATTGGTCAGATTATAATTTATAATTAACTTGGATTGTTTGTTAAATTCGGTAGGCATTAGTAAACATCTGAAACTAAATTTTGTCATAGCTATAGGAGAGAAACTAAGAAATGTATCACAATTGGTATGAACAGTGAATTAGAACTTCTAAAATCTCATTTCTTCAAATAGTTCATTAGTTATCTATTATTCAGGGATAAAAGTCACATCCGCCACTTTAGGAAAAATGCGAAATCCATTTTGGCCCAATTCTAACTCGGCCCAATGATCTTATCACGAAAGAAATACTCCTATTTGAGTCAGAGGATGTTTCAAATCACTATTGACATTTCGAAGCACAGATTTGTTTGCTGTTATATTCAGGTCAGAAATGTGGTAATTTGAAGGCGTCATAACATAATTATGATGTTTCTCAGCTAAAGAGACTACACTTAAAACTTCTACCACGCTTTATTCCAAAATACGTTCCCAGATTTCAAAATTGGATTCTGTTATATTTATTTGCTACTCTGTGTCGCCTATAAATTACGATTTTCTGAACGTGTAGCAGATAGGATGTACCATAATAGCCAATACTAAATTTCGGGGATCATAAAATTTATTGGTTGTTCGGTGGATTAGAATTTAACGTCCCTTTCAACAGCAAGACTATATGAGACGTGAACCTAGAACAGGGGGAATCATGCGTCCTTCAGTCATAAAATACAGCCTCCTGTTGGTGTTGTGAAAATTGTTAAATTATAAAAGGAATATGAAATAAACGAGAATTATAATTATGAAATGTAAATGAATTAAACATTTTGTTATCTTTTATCTGTATATACTTTATCTATTTAATGTGTTATAGTGCTGCATAGCCAGGTGCAGATTAAGATTTTTGGGACCCTGGAGCCAACTATTTCAAGGGGTCCTATGTTATGAATAATTCCAGCACATGAATTTTCCTTGCTGCCTTCCACAGCCTAATAGGCTTATCAAAACAGCGAGAACTATGCTGTATATTTTAACGTGCTTTAACTTTACAATAATTAGTTTAATTACATTCATTATTAACAGTTAAATGCTCATATACTGCAGTAGTGATGTCAACCGAGCCGGCTCGAGCCCTGAGCCATCGGCTCAGCTCGAGCTCCGGCTCGGTTCAACTAAGCCATCGGCTCGAGCCGGCTCGGTTCGGCTCAGCTCAGGTGAGCCATCGGCTCGGCTCGGTTGGGTAAACTGTTGGTTCGGCTCACTTCTCGGCTCAGCTCTGTGGTGACTGAGCCGTGAGCGTAACCGCTCTAGCCGTTGACAACAATAGTTACAGAAACTACGATCTCAATCTTCGAACTCTGATTGCTAATTAGTTGTTTTGTAAAGAAACATGATGTTTTATATTTGAATTTATAGTAACTGATTTGTTAATCAATCTCTTAAATCAGTGAGCACTAGTTTGAAATGAAATGAAATGAAATCTTTAGTTTTACGTCCCACAGTTATGCCGGTTAGGCTAAAGGAGACGGTGGTGATGAGAAATGAATGAAATGGTGGAATGAAGAACGTGGGAGGAAACGGGAGAACCCCGAGAAAACCCACGAGCACGGTGTTTGTCCACCACAAAGAACACTAGTTTAATCTCTGTTGCAAATGTCATTCAAAAAACCAATGAAATAATAGTACAAATTTGTAAAAGTTTGAGTACGCCTACAACTATTATTGTTAAGGTCGTGTAACAGCATCTATGTAGTTTTTAAAAGGCATAATTTATGTTTATCTAGAGACTTGTTTTGTTTTATTACTTCCATCTATTTATCAATACTGAAAAAATATTTCAAAGCGAACTTGTATTTTTTTTATTTGCTGTTAATTAGGACGATGTTGCGCCGAACCGCCTCGGCTTGAACCCTGAGCCACCGGCTCACCTCGAGCTCCGGTTTGGCTGCTCGATTTACCTGAGTCATCGCCTCCAGCCGGCTCGGTTGCGATGAGACATCGGCTGGGTTCGACTCGGCTCAGGTGAGCTATCGGCTCGGTTCGGTTCGGCTCAGTTGAGTCATCAGCTCGGTTCGACTCAGCTCAGGTGAGCCATCGATTCGAGCCAACTCGGTTGCGATGAGCCATCTCGGTTCGGTTCGGTATAATATTACTATATTAACGATTGGCGTGAATCATCGTCTCGGCTCGGTTCGGCCCAACTGAGCCAAGGGCTCGAGCCGGTTCGGTTGGGTGAGTTGTTGGCTCGGCTCGGCTCGGTAGTGACTGAACCGTGAGCCGAGCCTCTCGAGCTGTTAACAACATTATACTGCAGTGCAGCACACAAATGCCAAATACAAGCCAAGCGGTCAACTCACAAAATAAGTGTCGTGAAGACACTGGTGGAACAAGACTTTACTGTAGTGATACCGCGAGCAGGAAAAAGTAGCATAGGTCTGAAGCCTATAATATAATAAGTTGATTGCTATATTTTAGTATGAAAGAAAGGGAGTCTTGCGGCCCCCTGAGCCTGGGGACCCCGGAGCCTGGGCTCCACTGGCTCCGCCCTTAATCCGCTCCTGTGCACAGCACATATACATGTAAATTATTATTCATGTAACTATGGAACAAATAAACGGAAAATATCTTCAAAATTATATATGCGGCTTTATTGGGTAATGGACATAGTGAATATGGCCTTTAAAACGAAAGAGGTTCCCTACTCCTGACCTAGAGCTTAATATAGAAAACGAACTGCATAAGCTGGGACAGAAAATCGAACCCGGATACCCTATCCTAACTATATAGCCACGAAGGAGCTCTCGCAAAACTTATGTCTTTGATATTTTTTTCGCATTATAAGTTACAACTTCAAAAATTGGCAAGATTTCCTCGATAGTCTACTTAGAGGACCTGATGAAGTCGGTTGAGATCGGTTGATGCCAAATTAGGCTCAGGTCCGTAATGCTTAAAGATTATTCTTTCCAAAATAACCTGAAATATTGTAAAAATTACCTTGATGAGGTAGTACGTGGAGCAATTTAGTACACGGGATTCGGTTTTCTCGCACAACCTTTTTATTATAAAATCTTTGTTATACACAAACACAACATACAAAGTCACTATAATTGTGATCCGAAGACCATTATAATGTTCTTTACGTTTTTCGTCTGGGTAAATGGGTGTCCCAAGTCCCAGGCAGCCAAGAGAAAGATGCCACAGAGCTCCAGGCAAGCTAAGTGAATACAGTTTGGTAAATTCTCAGTGCTCCACGCAACCAAAGAGAAGTTGAGGTATTCCAGAGCTCCAGGCAAGCTAAGAGAACAGGAATGATTAGCCGAAACTGATACCGATGAAGATCTTACATTTTGTTCTATACCATGTTCTGACGCTAGTGTTCCTTTTCTCCAAATGACTCGATGATGATGAGGATACCTGTCGTTCGCTTGCTTGTAGTAGTTGTAGTAAGAGAGCACGTGGTTTGTTTACAAATAAGAAGTATGTGCTGTTGTTTTCAAATATAGACCACGTGTAGAATATTACTATATTAACAGAAACAATAATAGCAAGACGTAAAGGTTTGATGTAAAGCTTGGGAAAAAAGCGTGTAAAACAAGCGTCAACTAGCGGTGTAAACCTTACACTCAGCTCTCTAAAGGTTAATTCACACATAGTGGCCGTGCCCATGATATTCGTCTGCCATGCTCCGTCCATGGAAAGACTGCGACCATTCATACATACTTGCAGTGCCATGATGCTTTCTACAATATTTTCCTTGGTCCTGCTCAACTTCATGTGTTACGAAGAAAGCCGAAACATCACGACCGACGAACCACGACTGTGCTGGTTTCTCTTTAAGACGGCCGGTCGAAGCACGACATAGGAACGGCACACTATGATTGAATTAATCTTAAAAGGTCAGATATTGTGGTGCGCAACTTCCTATCCTGTAAAAGTTGAAATTACATTATGGTCTTTGCATATGCTAACAACGTTGGATTCAAGTTCGATCATGGTAAGGAACCCATGTTAAGAGGCCTTATCACTGCGAAATTAAAAATACCGCTAATTTTACAGTAATTATATAGTATCTTCAAATAGATAAAAGATAATCGAGAAGTGGAACAAGAGCGCCCTAGACAATATTATTTTGCATGAGGTACCACTATCACGAAGTCACTTAGTAGTTTCCAATTTGCAGACATTTATAAACGCGAAAAAATGCCGATTTTCTAAATGGCTGGAAATTAAAAGCAGATAAGTGAGAAGTGATAACGGTATCTCATGTAAAATAATATTGTCTAGCAAGATCTTGTTCCACTTTTCGAATATCTTTTATCTATTTGAAGATATCACATAAGTACTGTAAAATTAGCGATATTTTAAAATTCGCCGTACTGGGGCCTTTTTATAAATAGCCATGTCGTTCTTATTCTCTGTGATGTATATGGACATGAAATAACAACTAAAATATCTCAGAAGATAAGTCCTTATACTCAACATTATCTAATACTAGTTTGATTTACATTTCGTTAACTATTCTTAAAATAAAAGTAAGTCTTGAACACTTTTACCTCACTTCGTAATAGACGACTCAATAAAATCTCTCGCATTTTGATCGGATGTAGCGCTGTCAGAGAGGGGCGAGAGGAGTGAGGTGTCGTCGTTTCCACTCACCATTTTAATCCCACTTTCACTTGTCATTATGGTTGGATTAGGAGCTCATCATGTGTACGCAATCGATTTTTTTTTATGCCGCAGTTCTGTTATTACAGTGCAAGGAGCTTTTCGTTTAACGTTTGTTATTCCACGTAACAAATGTTCCTGATCGAAAGAATATCTTCCAAACAACAGGTTCAGTGTTGATTTTTAAAAAAAATCATCTGGCCCATCGAAAAGTGTTCGTACGCCTGATAATATTGTGGTTGTGAAACAATTTTTTTCGTGTCACAACGTTTTGCAAGAAAGCATGGTGTAACTGTTGGGCTTCCTAGGGAAAGTATAAGAAAGATTTTACAAAAAGACCTTTACTTTCACTTTTATAAAGTTATGATTGTCCAAGAACTTAAACCAGGAGATATGTGAAGATTTCAAGAGTAATTGAGTCATGTTTAAACAATCATGTGAGTAATTTTCTGGTGCATGGGGTGCTTGGTTTGATCCCAGCTCGGGACAAGTGAACAGCTTTGTGGTGGACAAACACCGTGTGCGTGGGTTCTCTCGGGGTTCTCCCGTTTCCTCCCACTTTCTTCGTTCTATTTATTTTATTTCTCATCATCACCGTCTTCTTTCACCTAGCCAGCATATGCGTGGGATGTAAAACTTAAAAAATTTCATTTCATTTCATGTAAGTATTTATAAACTATAGCTTTCAGAAATCGTCTTCAAATAGTATTTACAATTCTGTTTCACATCAGAACAAGGTAATTACAAATTGTTTTCAATACAATTCTATATTTTAAAGAAAACTTTCTATCTGCAATATGTTGCTATGTTTTATTAGCCTTTAAACTGTAGGAGTATTTATTTAAGCACCTTCTATTTGTATACTGGATGTTTACTTACGTGGGAACTCCAAAATAGACGTGACTTACCTGCAAAAGAAAGAAAGACATAAATCAGAAAATAAGTTCAAGACAATAAAGTTCAAAATTTACAATCTTCGTATTTATTAAGTTCCTCAATAATCTTATTGCTAGCCCTATTTCCTTCAGTGTAAATGTTTCCAAGTTTGAGTCCTCGTTTACAGGAAAATTCCCTTCTAATGGTATTGGTATGCAACTTTAGGGAAATTCCCTTCTAATGGTATTGGTATGCAACTTTAGGAAAATTCCCTTCTAATGGTATTGGTATGCAACTTTAGGAAAATTCCCTTCTAACGGTATTGGTATGCAACTGTAGGGAAATTCCCTTCTAATGGTATTGGTATGCAACTGTAGGGAAATTCCCTTCTAATGGTATTGGTATGCAACTTTAGGGAAATTCCCTTCTAATGGTATTGGTATGCAACTTTAGAGAAATTCCCTTCTAATGGTATTGGTATGCAACTTTAGGGAAATTCCCTTCTAATGGTATTGGTATGCAACTTTAGGGAAATTCCCTTCTAATGGTATTGGTATGCAACTTTAGGGAAATTCCCTTCTAATGGTATTGGTAAGCAACTTTAGGGAAATTCCCTTCTAATGGTATTGGTAAGCAACTTTAGGGAAATTCCCTTCTAATGGTATTGGTATGCAACTTTAGGGAAATTCCCTTCTAATGGTATTGGTATGCAACTTTAGGGAAATTCCCTTCTAATGGTATTGGTATGCAACTGTAGGGAAATTCCCTTCTAATGGTATTGGTATGCAACTTTAGGGAAATTCCCTTCTAATGATATTGGTATGCAACTTTAGGGAAATTCCCTTCTAATGGTATTGGTATACAACTTTAGGGAAATTCCCTTCTAATGGTATTGGTATGCAACTTTAGGGAAATTCCCTTCTAAATCATCTCGTTCTGTAAACATTATGTAAAATATTCATTTCCTGATATTTTTCCCCTTTATTTGATCTAAAATTTATCAGAGTCCTTCCTCATCACGAGGTTTACGGAGAGTGTGATATAACAACATTTAAACCCAGGGCTGCATTAATCCATCTGGAGGCCCGGGGCTAGAAAAAATATGTGTCCCTTCCTGACTTTACCTTATACATTTCTGTGAAAATAGAGTAGGAAAGTTAAGGGAATATGTTACATATTTTTGGTCATATTTTATTTTATGATGATGATTGTATCTTCATGATTCTTTTGATATTTTGATCATAGTGGAGGTCCTGTCCACCTGGAGGCACGGGGCTATAGTCTCCCTAAGCCCCCCTTAATCCGGCCCTGTTTAAACCATATATTAATATATTATTCGAATATTTGTTGTAATTACTTACGTATCTTTAAACATTAATAAATGTTTCTCACTATGTTCGTACATTCACTTTATAAATATACAGAGTTTTTATACTATAAATAATGTAATACAGTAAAACCTGCCTTCAACGGACCCTTTATTAAACGGAAAACTGTCTTAAACGGAAATATTTCATGAATTTTGGAGCAAAAAACGTGTAGAAATCCCTTTATTAAGCGGAAACTGTGTTACGCGGACAACGGAAAGCAAAATAAACCTTTCACGGAAAATTCTGAGTTCCGGACTACAGGGTTTAGAAAATTTTTAGACAATCTATGAGGAGCAAACATATATATTACACTGTCTGCAATAAATTCTTCATTTTTTAAAAAAAAAACTTTCTGGACAATTTGCCTTACGGAAAAATGACTGATTTACTTAATGTAGTTTCTCAGGCTGTAGTCGAGCAGTCAAGCAGCAATGTATGCAGCATGCAGGAATGCATAGAATATTTTGTGCTCATTTTAAGGTGTTTTTTTTTTTTTGTGTGTGTGTGTGTGTATTAATTAGTAGGAGAAAGCTACTAATTAGTTGAGCAAGCTACGCACAGCAATGTACAGTATTCTCTCAATATGTCCATTATAAGCATATACTCTGTATATTTTTTAAAGGAAAGGTCTACCTCTATTAAGCGAAAACCTGACTTTAACGGAAATTTTTGCGAGTCCCGCTCGATTCCGCTAAAGACAGGTTTCACTGTATTATGACAGTGTGTGAGATCTAGGACTTGAGTGAAATAGATTTGCTCATGGGACTCGATATATTTCCCGTCTCGAATACAACACTATTCATAATTTCGCTATTATATAGCCAAGCAATGGAAACCGTAAATGAATTATATTTATGTTCAATAGAATATGTTAAGTTTTCTGTGTAATTAACTGAAAATACTCTTTTGAGCGACAAACGTGCCTTTTGGTTTTCTTTCATTTACAGTACCCTTTTTCATCAAAAATTAAAAAAAACCTCATCAAAAAGCATATAAATTCAGTATTCTTTATTATGATTTTTTTTAAAAAAAAAGAGTCTAAAAGCAAACACATTCAGAACCTTTCTCAGGAAAAATTTAAAAAAGGAGTCTAAAAGCATATAAATTCAGTACCCTTTTTATGAAAAGATAAAAAATGACGTCTAAAAGGATATAAATTCAGTATTCTTTTTCATGAGAAATTTAGAAAAGAGTCTAAAAGCAAACACATTCAGTACCTTTCTCACGAAAAATTAAAAAAAAAAGGCGTCTAAAAGCATAAATTCAGTTTCATTTTTCATGGCAAATAAAGAAAAAGACGCCTTAACGTATATAAATTCAGTACCTTTTGTAAATTGAACATTCGTATTCTAAAAAAAAAAAAAAAAAAAAGCCACTTATATTAGTTAGCTCTTATAAAATGAATCACACCATCAATAGACAGACAAGAATAACTCCACATTTTAAGATACCAGTAGAGAATGTCCTTATAAAATAGATAACTTTAAATAATATTATAAAATTACTGGATTATCAGACTATACTTGCCAATTAATTAGCGTAAATACAAATGCTAATATACTCAAAAGGCATAAGACAACTCGTGAAGCATGGGTTTTATACGAATCATAGAACTGGTTTGCCTCACGTATCATGCATCGGAAGAATTCGGGACAATTCGTTTAGCTGCCTTCCGAACGCACAATTGAGGACAAGTGAAATATCAGAAGCGCAGCAACAATGTTGCCAAACTTACAAGACAAGGTGACCGAGCGACCAAAAAAAAAAATCTTAAAGACCTTTAGTACGAACACTAACAACTATTCAAATTAATAGTAATAGCGAAAATATAAAATAAGGACCACAACAATAACAACAAACCGAAACAGCGGCAATCCGATAACACTGTACCCTCAGGAGATGTTCTCCGTATAGTGCGAAAAAATGACACGGACAAAATTTCATAGATGGAGGCAGGCCCGATACCAGCCACAGAGGTTTGGGGGGTGCATGGATGTTAGAGGGGGTGAGTCATTAAAAATTCTCCTCCAAATTGTTTTTGTATTAATAATAGTATTTTGTTTTGAGGTCTGGATTGGGCACAAAAAGTTTAGGGGGGCAGACCCCCTAACCTCCCTCTGGTTGCGGTCCTGGATGGAGGTTGACGACCGTGTCACACCCTCGAGTTCTATTGGGTAGTAAAATCGATAAATCTAGGTCAGGCTTCAAGGGGCCTCGCGATCACTATAATTGGTGAAAACTGGGGTGAAATATTCAGTGCCAGTAATATATATATATATATATATATATATATATATATATATATATATATATATATATATATATATATATATATATATACAGAGAGAGAGAGAGAGGAAAAGTTTGATCACTCATAAAACTCTTCAACTTTTGACAACTTTTGACAACTTGTGACAAATCTTTCCCCATTGTAACTAGAACAATAAAAGGTAAGAAGACGAAAGGGTAGATAACACAAGACTTAAAGTCTACAATAAATTAAAGAGACAGTTAATGAATGAAATACAAACCAAGAAAATTGATTGTTCTATAGTAAAAGATTACATAAAACACTATGTAAAAAAAATAATAAGAAAAACAAAACAAAATCATTATGAAAGTTAAGTTACTCAAGCCAAAAGTTAACATGGGAGGTACTAAAGGAGAATACAAGCTTTAAATCCAAAGCTAAAGTTGAGAATATAATACTAGATGTAAATGATTTTAATGAGTATCCCACAAATGTAGCCGACACTCTAATGAGGCGGAAAATCCATTTTGAAGAGGCACTCGAGATGCTAGAATCGAGAGCTCCTCGAATCATGAATACCATCTTTCTTACTACAACTTGCGAAGAATGAAATACTAAGAAGAGCTAAATAACTTAAAAGACTGAAAAATCAGTTTGCGATAATATACCAGTGGAACTACTTAAACGAAGTGCTAAATATATTCCACAAGATATAACTTACTTATTGAACGAATGTATGGAAAACGATTTTTTTTCCCCACCAAAACTGAAAATAGCGAGAGATAGGCCATTCTTTAAAAAAAGGAAATAAGAAGCTTGCTGAAAATTATGAGCCCATTTACTTATTACCTGCTCTAAGTAAAATTTTCGAAAAGTTAATTTAAAGAACACTAGTGAGATTTATAGAAAAGTAAGCCCAAGAACAGCGTGGTTTCACAATCAATAAATGCACAATTACTGAAAATTAGAATACTACTATGTACGGGACAATGCTTTACAATTACTTCAATCTTACCTAGAATATAGAAGACAAACAGTAGATGTAATTCACATAGCAGATTATGTAGAGAAAACACTCAACTTACAGATACATAAACCATAGAGTACCACAAGGATCAATCCTGGGACCTTTGCTGTTTCTCCTTTATATAAATGATCTCTGAGCAAACGCAGAAAACATACTAACTGTACTCTACAGATGATACTATCACTCTTGTTAAAGGAGAAAATATAAAGGAACTAAAGGAAAACATGATAAATGTTTTAAGACAATATGAAACGGTAGCTTGACGTAAACAGGTTGATATTAAATGAATCAAAAAGCACCATATGTATTCTTTCACTCCAAACAAAACAAAACAAAACGACGAAGTATTAATACAACATAAGCTATTTCAAAATTTTATGTCAGAGACTACATTCTTGAGTTTGAAAATAAACGAAAACTTAGATTGGTGGAACCATACACTGTCAACAACGCAAAAAATAAATAATAAGTTATATGCTCTTGGAGTTTGAAAAAGGTTTAAATAATATAAAATCTTTAATACAAGTGTATTACACCCTAATGCATCCATTATTAAGGAATGGGATAGTCTTCTGGATTAATGATAATAACTGCATTTCCATTTTCAGAAAACAAAAAAAAAAAAGAAGATTTGCTTATAATCGTTGGCATAAACTGCACATATTTGTGTAAACAATATATATATATATATATATATATATATATATATATATATATATATGTAATACGGAATCTTCACACTGTTCCCTTATTATATACCCAAGAAATAGCCGTATTTTCCGGTACAAAAATTGGCTGCCAATAGTACATAGTGCAATTGTAGCACAAGAAATAAAATTGTATTAATTATTACTTTAGTACAGAAAGGCCCACGAATCGTGGGAATCAGTACAGGGCAAGTCAAAATTATTGACCCTATTTCAGAAATGTATTCTGTAAAATCTAATAAACATATGTTACTGTGGGACATTCTCCATCTCCTCGAGATCGATTTTTGTTACTTCTACGGTCACATTTCGATATACCGCGGTAAAGTTACGTATAACGCGGGGTAAAGTATCAACTCTGGTAAGTGCGCACCATTTCGGGCTCTTTTTATGGTTATTACTGACTAAAATAAGATGGCATACCAAATTTGATTGTAATATCTACTTTTGCTGTGTTTTGTGGGAACAGTAGTACATTAAATAATTTTCTTTCTTTAGTTTGAAATAATAATCTAATTTTAACCGATATGACTTCCCTCCTAATATCAAACTATTATTGAGCATCTCCATTCAGCGGTTCAGCACTGCAGGGTATCTACACTTACATGGTTACTACATTAGTCGATAGTGTCCCTTTTAACATTGTATTGAGGAAATAGATAGCTATAATTCAAGATAGGGAGAACCAATATTTTACCACGAAGGTTCGTTACAATGTTCATGAAAGTGTCATCAGTGGTCAATTAGTGCTCTCAAACGGGTCGGGTCGGGTCAGGTCAGCTCGGGTCGGGTTGTCGGGTCGGGTCAGTCGGGTCAGCTCGGGTCGGGTTATCGGGTCGGGTCAGTCGGGTCAGCTCGGGTCGGGTTATCGGGTCGGGTTATTCGGGTCGGGTTGTCGGGTCGGGTCAATCGGGTCAACTCGGGTCGGGTTATCGGGTCGGGTCAGTCGGGTCGGGTTGTCGGGTCAGTCGGTCGGGTTGTCGGGTCGGGTCAGTCGGGTCAGTTCACTTTGGTCAACTAAGTTTAGGTTGAGCTTAAACTCGGCTGGAGTCGAAAACTGCTGTTTTACACTACCTGCGTAATTAAAAATAGCAATTTTCAATTGATTTTATAGAAGCCATAAATGTATTTTGAACACTTGCAGCTAGTGTTTTTATGGTAAATGCTTATTTTTGTACTTGTGTGTACTTTAATTTTTAAATGTGGAAGATTGATTTTACTAATCGACTGTAATATTAATATCTATACCAATATGGAGTCTGGATTTAGAACAAAACTAGAAGTTGTTTAAGCAAGGCTAAAAGAAAGATTGGATATGGACGACCAAGCCCAAGCAGGGCCGCGGTAGCTCAGTGGTAGAGAATTCATCTCTGGTGCATGGTGTCCATGGTTCGATCCCAGCTTGTGTTAAGTAGGCTTTGTGGTGGAGAAACGCCGTGTAGTGGGTTTTCTCGGGGTACTCCTGTTTCCTCCCACTTTTTCATTCCACCATTTCATTCATTTCTCATGGTCACCATATCCCTTAGCCTCGAAGCAGAATCGAAGGACGTTAAACTCAGGAGTGTAGCTAAGGGGGGGGGCATCGGGTCCAGGCCCCCCAAATGGTTTCCTGCTCCCCCAAATGACCAGCTTTAAAAACATCATAGTAAAATTATCTCGCTTCCTTCATTTAAAAGTAACAAAGTTATTGACAATTAATAATATACGGTAAAATAGTATTGAGAAATATTGTTTTTCCATACCGATCGAAAGATAGGATACATTTTTGTGACAGCAGATTACACAATTTACTGCGATTTATATTTGACAGTTTAAAGACAAACATTTTAACAAGATATTATAAATACAGCCATAAAACAAAGGTACTAAACTGATTTGTAAGTACATTATATTTTTATATGCTTTAACAAGTATTTTAAAAGACAGAGAATGGAAAATTTGGTGAGAAACAATGTTTTTATTCAGTTTGGATTTCATTCGCTCTCTTTTATTTCTACTCAGTGTAATAAAATAATTGTTTTTTTTTTTTTTAGTCACGAATAATAAATAAATATTTTTGTCAGGAAACTATAAAGAAATTAAGTGAAATTTAAAGAAAATCAATCTTGTGTACATAGGTTCTGTATACAAGGTCTTAAATTTAAATAAAAAGGTAACCAAGAAAAGTTTTGTTGGTTTTTCACCCACCACCTTCGAACATCGATACGTCACCTAACCTGGAAGATCAAAAATAGTCCCCATCAACATCGACGACCTTCTGAAAACGTTCCTGAAGGCCATGGAATTCATCGCGGTAGAAGTTGGTGGGCCGTGAAACGAAGAAGGTATCAGGTGCATTTTGGACTTTTACTAGGGATTTGAATTGGCGGCCTCTAAGGTGATTGTCCAAAGAATGGAACAGGTAATAATCGGACGGTGCAATACCCGGGGAATATAGTGGTTGCAATATTGTTTCCCATCCAAGGCGGAGAATGGTGTCCTGAGTCATCCTAGCCACGTGGGACTTAGCGTTGTCCCGTAAACGAGGACCCATTTGCAATTCAGAAGTGATGGCTCCAGAGTTTTGAGTTTTTGTTGAGCACAGCTCAACTGCTGACACTACACAGTTGCATTGATACTCTGACCAGCTGGTAGCAGTTCCCGATGCACGATGCACCAAACACACAGAAGGACCTTCTTCTGGTACAGTGCTGGTTTCGGCTGTTTTGAAATCGGTTCATGGGATGCTAACCAATGATGACGGCGCCGTGGAGCTTCGTATAGGACCCACTTTTTATCACATGTCAACGCTCTGTCCAGAAATGGCTCCGAAACAGTAAATAAACCCATGCGACTGCCGCGTTGCCTTCTGGCCCGGAGTCAAAACATGTGAGACCCAACTTGTAGTGCTTCCCAACTTGATGGATGTGCTGCCGAATGGTTTCTCCACACACTGAATTGTAGTCCCAGTTCCTCTTTGTACGTACATGTGTTGGTCTTCTGGCATGTGGTGTTTTCGGGTGTTTGGTCATCGTCCTTAAACTTGTTAAACCATCGCTGCACTGTCCGCGTCGTCACGACACCCTCAACAAAGGCCTGGCATATTTTCTGTCCCGCTACAGCGGCGTTTGACCTCCATTTGAACTCGTTCAGCATACATGCTCTTATGACGCTCTGTGGATGTCCCATGTTCCCTCTGTCTTTACGCAAGTTCACTGTGTATCTGAATTGCCACAACCAGGTAGTATGTTGGATATACCCACACCAACAACTGACGTTTGCCTTATCTCCACTCGCATTCAACTCACGGTGTGAGGTCCAATTGAACACAGACCTCCACGAAAAGGGACAGAACTTTCTGGTTATTTTTATAGTTATGCACAAAAGTATAGCGTTTGGTCCCGGGCAGTAGTTCTTGATTAAGCATAATAAAAACTATCTTGAATATAATTTATGAATAATAATAATAATAATAATAATAATAATAATAATAATAATAATAATAATAATAATAATAATAATAATAAATAAGATAAAATAGTGTTTTTAGTTTTCCAGAAGGAAACCAAAATTTTCCTTTCTTTTAGGCCTGAAAAATACTAGCAGCAACACATTTTTTGCTTTGTACATTGTAGCTGCCCCCCCTCAAAAACGACGGCCCCTTCCTACACGAACCTGCTGGTTACACCCCTGCTTAAAGTGAATATTTCATTTTATTTCACCAAGCCCAAGGACATCGATACAAGAACAAGATAAAGATTGGATATGCAAGACGAATTGCATAGTAATCTTGCTCTTGGCCTTGTTATGGTGATCACCAAGTAGCGATGAGTGTATTTTCTAGCTTTCCGTATAGTATGAAATACCATAATCAAAATCACACTTGGTCTTCATTAGTACCGATGAGGTGAGCATTCTTGGCTCTTGTATAGCATGAAAGATCACCAAGACTACGAAATGCAGGACCAAGACTTGACTGCAAGACAAAGAATAAGACGCAGTATTGATGACCAAGACCTAGGGAGCGAATTGTTTGAATTTCATTTGTTGGGCTGAAAGTGATGAAATAAAATTAGTGCTTTATAATTAAATATCAACCTGTATTTTTAAATTCATATTATGTATCTTCTTACGTGCAACTATATATACTGTAAAATACGTTTTAATTACCGAGAAAGAAAAATCAAAGTGGTACGGGTCCCGGAATCATAAGAACCTATTTTGGAATGAAAGTTGAAGGGTTGGAAAAAATCACAGGTGTTCTCCTGTTTCCTCAACCCTTATCATTGTAGTTAAACGATTTCCTTTTGTCTCCGCCAAGAGACTCTTGCTACTGCCTTCCGAGAAGATGCCCTGCCGTCCCAGCAGGTGAGAACACTGACCTTGAAGAAAAATTTCGTCACATAGAACTAAAGAAAAAAAAAAAAAAATAAAAATAAATAAATAAATAAATAAAATAAAAATAAAAATAAATTTCTCCCACGTCGGACATTGGTATCAGTTATAAAAAGAAATAACCAAACCTCAAAAGTGCCAAATATTCATTAAGATGCATATACAAATCCCCGCTTGATCTAGCTAGTGGTTAACGTGTAAGACTTCGGTACACGTGGTCCGGGTTCAATTCCCACTGGGAGTGCAGTTTGGTGTTCACCCAGTGTTGTGACCATAGTGCTCTCAAACGGATCGGGTTGACCCGACCCGACCCGTGACCCGACGCGACCCGGCTCGGATCGGGTCAGCTCGGGTCGGGTCAGGTCAACTCGGGTCGGGTTGTCGGGTCGGGTCAGTCGGGTCAGCTCGGGTCGGGTTATCGGGTCGGGTCACTCGGGTCGGGTTATCGGGTCGGGTCAGTCGGGTCAGCTCGGGTCGGGTTATTCGGGTCGGGTTATCGGGTCGGGTCAATCGGGTCAGCTCGGGTCGGGTTGTCGGGTCGGGTTATTCGGGTCGGGTTGTCGGGTCGGGTCAATCGGGTCAACTCGGGTCGGGTTATCGGGTCGGGTCAGTCGAGTCAGATCGGGTCGGGTTGTCGGGTCGGGTCAATCAAATTGGATCACGGTTCGGGTCAGTCGGGTCGGGTCGGGTCATCGGGTCGGGTCAGTCAATTCGGGTCACGGGTCGGGTCGGGTCGGTCTTCAACCCGACCCGACCCGACCCGTTGAGAGCACTAGTGGTCATAAAAACAACAATATTCTTGAACCTTCAATCGCTCCTTCCATAGTTCGTACTATTGCCACGAGGCAAGAACTCATAAACAGTATTTTCAGTGGAAAGTGACATAGTACGTTGTAACAATGTAGGCCTAACTGGTCTTATGAGTAGACGATAATCTCGATGAATGGCGGCTATTCATAGACGCATCAAAACTATTCTTCAAATATATTTTGCGTAAATTTCTACAAATTGCTGAAACTAAAATCAGGTAAGAACCCTTATTGGCACTCAAATTCGCTAACTCATCAATGATCCTGAATTTGATGCAGTGTTACAAAATGAGGAGAGGATTGCATGAGATTCTTTCCGAAAAGTGATGACGAATGTTTTGGGAAACGAGCGGTCTTAGAACTATAAGGAAGTAGAGGTGCACCTAATACCTTCTACCAAGCAATAGGGTATAAAGTATCATTAAAAATGCATATGTTGCACTCCCACATAGATTTCTTTCCAGAAAATTGCGGAGCAGTCATTGATGAACATGGGAAACATTTCTACCAAGTTATATCTATGATGGAGAAACGATATCATTGCTACTGGAGCAACTCTGCTCTTGTCGATTCTTGTTGGACGGAAAATTCCCAATTTTACCTCAATTTCCCTTTTTCCCGTACAACACACACACACACACACACATTATTATCATCATACCATTTGAAAGCCTGTTTATTCTGAAGAGAATGACGTATAAGTCATGATACTCAAATAAATAATACTATTCGGATTCATTTGATTTTATAGTTATCTCACTTTTTCCTATATGAAATTTGGTATTGTCTAGCAGAACTGAGAAATATTTTTCCGTCACAACTATTGTAGGTATTACAGTGAAACTTGGCACATGCATTACTTATAAGCTACAGTAGTTTCAAAGGTATATTATATTTGGGTGCCTTTAGTCGGGGCCGTACCAGGGGGTGCTACATTTGAAAAAAGGAATTTTTGGACGGGAAATTCCCAAGTTTACCTTAAATTTCCCTCTTCTTATACACCATGTACACATGCGCATAGTACCATTTCCAAGCTTGGTTTATTCTGAAGTGAATGACACATGAACCAAGATAATCGGATGAACAGAATTGAAGCAATAGCTACTTAAGTGAGACGAAATAGAAAATTCAAGAATCTAAGTGTCAACACTACATAACACACATTTGTATCGATTACACTTAAACTTGAACCAATTCATCATTTTTATTTTTATTTTCGTATTCAGCATCCTCATTTGCATAAGAAAATGTACTTTTCTTTTCCGAGGCATGAAAAAAGTTATATTTTTTGTCTAGTGTTATATTATTATTATTATTATTATTATTATTATTATTATTATTATTATTATATCTTTTGGAAGTACCTGGAACTAATGAGTTTCTTTTTATTTTATTTTATTTTTGCGGTATTTTAGATTTGGGACTGAAAATGTTTCTTACACATTTCTCAATCTTCAGCGTCCTCTTTTAATTTCCAACACTTTCTTCTGCTTTTAGATTAAAAGATCCAATATATTTCAGGCAAAAATTTTATTGTAGGCCTTATATCTGGAGAACTACATATAGTGTAGCCCAGGGGTGCCCATCCCCCCCAAAACTGATGGCGCACTCCCCCCAAAACTAATAATCCCTTTCCTCCTCAAAACTCAAGTCCTCTAAAAACAATTGCCCAGTGTAGCAGTAGTTCTTATAGTACTAGTAATTGTTATTTTTGTTGTTGTTTTTATTTCCTGTAGTAGTATTATAGAATGCTTGTAGTAGTAGTAGGGGCAGTAGTAATTATAAAAATGGCATTACTTTTATTAGTAGTCTGCTGAAACATTCTCTCTCCACTTTAAGTCATAGAGATAAACACTATACAGAGTGCGTGCTGAGGGCGTTTTATTAACCGATCTATTGTTCGGTTACGTTTACATTAATTTATTTATTTATTATGGACGACATATAATACGTAACAATATTCTGTTACTACTTAATGTATGATGAATGATCATATTTTGTATAGTTTTCTATGTGTGTGAATGTGCGATTACATTTTCCAGGATCTGCGAAAAACGAACAACTGCCTAGCTGGCTTCACTCTGTACAATACATGGAGCTGAATATATAGAATACTACTGGAGCGACCTCTCACGGAAAGTCTCTATTGTACACAGTGATGCCACTTTTGAGCTGGTTTTCAGTTTACCGCAGGCCCTGGAAAATGTAATCGTACAAACAGAAAACTATACAAAATATTATCATTAATTCATTTATTATACACAGTGGCGTATTTAGGGGGGTGGCTTCCGGGCTTAAGCTCCCCCCCCGAAATCTTACTTAGTATAGTAAAGTAAATGAAATATCTTGCAGAATTTTCACATTTCCAGGCAAAGCCGCCCCCGAAAGTTAGCAAAGCCTCTCCCGAAACAAAATCGTAAATACGCCACTGATTATACATCATGTAGCAATTGAACAGCATTACTTATTAAGTGTCGTACATGGTATAAATAAGAAATAAATAAATGCTCCCAGCAGAAAATGGGTAAATTACCTACACAAAGCGATAAACCGACCAGCCCATCCTTTCATATAGCAACTTGCGCGGAACTTCATTCATAGAGTTTCTAAGCAGGGGGTAGGGGGATTCATTCTCGAGATTTAAAAAAAAAAAAATCGCATCGTGTTTCAATGTTATTCTGACGACAGCAAAATTACTTATTCGACATTACAGTAAAATTCTTCCCCAATTTTTTTATTCCTCCCAATTTTTCTCTCGATGGCACAACTTGCGCCATTCATCCCTCCTGTGGGCGGCCCTTCTCTCTTAAAACGAACCAACCTTTCCTTTCATACGGCTACTTGCGCGGTACTTCATTCATCGAGTATCGAAGCAGGGGGTAGGGGGTTCACCCCGGAAAATTTTTGAAAATTAGCTTCTCAAAATCGTGTTTTAATGCTATTCCGACAGTAAAATTGCTAGTTGGAAAGTAGAGTAAAATCCCCCCCAAAATTTTTCTCAATGGCGCATCTTGCACTAACATCCCCCCTGTGGGCGGCCATGGTGTAGCCAAACCAAGACTACCACTTAACTCGGTATGATGTGCTTGTTCCGTAAAAAAAAAAAAAAAAAAAATCTCGATTTAGGGGCCGTTCAAAAATTTTCTGGTCCCTGATCCAAAAATTAATTATTGGCCAAGATCGCAATCTTTTGATCCATTTCTTGGATCATTCATAAAATTCTTTTTAAAATTGTTTTTCAAAGAATCGATCAGTTGTATTCCTCCTATTCTTCGCTTTCCTTCCATCTTTCTTTCTATGGCGGTATGAAGAAGACAGTTTCTTCCCAAAATATGTCCAATCCAGTACGTAAGGAGTTGGAGATCATAATAATAATAATAATAATAATAATAATAATAATAATAATAATAATAATAATAATAATAATAATAATAATAATAATACAAGGACCGTGCAGAAAGTAACGAACGATTTCGCATCATGTGCATCGCCCCCCCCCCCCACTGCGATCCCATGCGCATCAGAGAACTCCTTCCTTCACCTCAGTGTAAGCCGAGTCTCAATGCTCAGACACGCTACTTGTTTCTGCAGGAATTCAAAATGGCGGCGCCAATCGATAATCCCGTCGTGGGTTTTCTGTAGCAAGTGATGGCCTCCCACTCCAATCTTCATTAGACACGCTTCAATCTTCAATAAAAGTAAAAGTTCTTTACTTTTATTGTATTAATTTTACATGGGGTCCATGTGCTTTCTTAGTACTTGTAAATTCCAATACCAAATTTGAAATTTTCCTATTGCTATGAAGAATGCTGGCTAAGAGCATCTTCTTCTCTCCTATCTGTTTAAACATCTTCGTTTCTTACTCTCTGTGCAATCATTTTATATTCTCCGTCTTCCTCCAACACCGCATTTCGAAGCTCTGTAAATATTTTTTTCTTTAACTTTCGTACTGTCCATGTCTCAGGACCATAGTGGTCATATATAGTACTTGACAAACTTCTTTCTTATCTAATATTAAACCTGCTAATTAAGGGTGATCTTTCCTTGTAGTATAGGGTGTTCAGGAAGTAACTATGCAGTTCATAACTTGCCGTATTTTATTTTCCATAAACTACTTTAAACAACTGAAATTAACTCGAAGCTAAACTTTAATGTCATGGAAGTTATAAGAGATGCTGGAAGTGATCCCCTTGCACTTAAAGACACAGTTGCACACGTTTCTGCATGTTCTTGAAGACGTTGTGTAGAACATCGGGAGTGGTATTCCGAATGTGACGTGTCAGTGCAGCTTGGAGTTCTTGTATGGTGTGCGGATTGCCTTCATAGGCCTTTCCCTTCAACGTACCCCATAGAAAGTAATCCGGCGGAGTCAAATCGGGTGGACGCGGAGGTCTTCGAGAGATGATACGGTCACCGAAGATGTCCTGTAGAAAGCTCATCGCCTTGTGGGCGGTATGTGCAATCGCCCCATCATGTTGGAAGCAGACATTCTCAATTTCATCCTCATTCAGTTCGCCTAGGAAGAGCTCCAGAATGCAGGTGCAGTACCGTTCTGCATTTATGGTGCCCTGAAAGAAGATGGGCCCAGTGATACGTTTACGAGTCACGGCGCACCAAACAGCAACCTTTTGATCATGCAGTGGGGACACATGAAATTCATGCGGATTCTTCGTACTCCACACGCAATTATTCTGGATATTCACGTAACCGGAGAGGTGAAGCCATGCCTCATCCGTGATAAACGTTTTGTCAAGAATCCCCTCATCATTGTCCTGCAGGAAGGACAGGAACTAGTTGCAAAAGTTCACTCGCGCCGGGCGATCGGTATCTCTTAGTTCATGCACAACCAAAATTTTGTACGGATACATACACAGTGACTTCCGAAGAATCTGGTGAGCGGAACCCACGGACACGTTGGCCTGCTAAGCTAGTCATCTAACCGATTTCTTTGGACTTTGCAGCATCATGTCTTGCACCTTCGCCACCTTCTCTGTGGATGTGGCTGTGGATGGCCTACCTCATTTTGGAGCATTATGAACGCTTGTGGATTTTCGAAACTTGGTGATGAGGTTCCGTACAGTATTGTGTTTAAACATCTTCACTCCTTGGAACTTTGCTGCAAATGCAGCTTTTACTGCTGAGGTAAACTTGTTTCCATTGCGAAACACATGCTCCATAAGAAATATTCTTTGTTCAATCGTCAGCATGATGACCTGGATCACAATGATGTCACACAAGACGTTGGTCTCCAATCAAACCGGACCTATGAACAAATATAAATACCTGGTCAAATAGGGTTCAAATATGTTCAACAATGGAAAATGTTGTATTACTAATTGACAATAGAACTGCATAGTTACTTTCTGAATACCCGGTATAAAAACTGAACATTGAGAAACTAACTGCAAAAACACAATGAAGATCTTTGATCAACGATTATACATGTATAAGTCATTAAACAATATACTCTAACAAAATAAAATATGGTTTATATTAGGGATGGCCAAAATTTTCCGGAATTTTTTTCCGGTATCGTAAATTTCACTTTCCGAATTTCGGAAAAAATTCGGAATTCAGAAAAATCCGGAATTCAGAAAAATCCAGCATTCAGAAAAATTCCAGATTTTTTTCGATTTTGCTTTCCGGGATTTACCATCCGTAGTTTATATATTGTTATACCACACTTTTCGTGGGCTTCTCGTAGCGGAGGATTCTACTAACTTTTTAGTCGAAATTTAGAAGAAAAAAATGAGGGCCTAAATTTTGTATATACATAAATTTACAAAATGGGAGGTGAAATGTTTTTCGGGAATCGAGTAGAGACTTCGACAAAAGTATCTATCCGGTTGCAATGATGTGAACAGACTTTGGGAGAGATGGTAAAATTCAGATCAAATGTAGAAGAAACTTTGTGGATTCTCTATTTTAAAAGCAAATTGTCCTAAAATGGATGGAACATGGGCAAAAAAAGCACAAAACATTAACGTTAATGCCAATGGAAAATCAATAAAATGAAAATAATTCCTCCATATATCTTAAAAACCAGAAAAGGGAGATGGCTAAAATTAATCTTAAATGTAGAATGGACCATGTAGATTCTACATTCAGAAAAAAATTGCCCTGAAATGAATGGAACATAGTAAAAAATCACGAAACATGAACATTAAAGTGAATGAAAAGTCAATGAAAAAAATGAAGGTGTCCGCGTATCTCAAAATCTGTAATAATGGGATGGCTAATTGAAAGCTTATTTCAAAGACATAAGGAAGAGCTTAAAAACAATGTATAGCACGTAAGGTAAATAAGACAAAACACTGTCAAAAGTCAAGTTGTTTGAGTAAAATCAGTAATAATGATAAAGTATATGCATCTTCTGGGAATTACCCCTGGCGGGATACGGACAAAATCTCGCGGCCGAAACATCGTTGCCCAAAATCTCGCGTGGCGAAAACCTCGCCGCTTAAAACCTCGCCGCCCAAAACATCGCGTGGCCAAAATCTCGCCGCCCAAAACCTCGCGGGACAAAATATCGCCGCCCAAAATCTCGCCGGGCCAAAACATCGCCACCCAAAACATCGCGTGGCCAAAACCTCGCCGCCAAAGCTTCGTGGGCCAAAATCTCGCCTGCAGCTTAATTAATAAAAATTCAGTGTAGTATAACAATATCTGCTGCTTTTCTTATAAGTAAAAAGAAAAAAAAGGAAGGAAGAGCTTTGTGTGGTGAGAGTAGGGGCGCCGAATTCTACTTCGCCCCGGGCGGCGAAATCTCTAGCTACGGCTCTGTATATATATATATATATATATATATATATATATATATATATATATATATATATATACGAGGGCATTCAATAAGTAAAGAGACAAATTGCTATAGCTCAATAAAGATTTATTTCAATCTTTCAAAACTAAGGCTATTTTTCAATATAATCACCCTTTACAGTTATGCATTTGTCCCATCTTTCCTGCAGCTTCCTAATTCCCTTGGCGAAGAAATCTTTCGATTTACCCCGAAGCCACCTTTGCACCGCTGCCTTAACTTCCTCATTGTTAGCAAATCTTTTTCCACGTAGGGCGTCTTTGAGTGGTCCAAACAGGTAAAAATCAGATGGGGCGAGGTCTGGGCTGTAGGCAGGATGAGGTAAGATCTCCCAACCCAATTCTTGAAGCTTATCTCGGGTCAGCTGGGCTGTATGAGGGCGGGCGTTATCGTTCTGAAGAATGACTCCTTTTGACAAGAGTCCACGGCGTTTGCTCCTGATAGCTGGTTTAACTTTGTGTTCTAGCATCTCAGAATAGTATAGGCTATTGATAGTTCGCTGATCTTCAAGGAAATCGCAATAGATTGGACCCTGTGAGTCCCAAAAGATGGTCAGCAGCACTTTACCAGCGGAAGGTTGAACCTGGAATTTTTTGCGAACTGGAGAGCTAGTGTGTTTCCACTCCATACTCTGCCTTTTGGTCTCAGGGTCGTAGTGATGGATCCAGGCCTCGTCGCAAGTCACTATTCTTTTTAAAAAAAAGCGTCTCCTTCAATCAAACTTCGTTGCGTTAAGGCTTGACAAATGGAAAGCCTTGATTCTTTATGAGCGTCAGTAAGCTGTCTGGCAACCCATCTGGCACACGTTTTTCTGTACTTTAAAATGTTCCTAATGACATTGTGAACAGTTCCAATACTTACTTGAACTTCCTCAGCTATCATTTCAACAGTAATTCTTCTGTTATCACGAATAAGTCCGTCTATCCTCGATTCCAACGAAGAACCAGAAACTTCCACTGGACGTCCACATCGGGGTTCATCACCTACACTTGTTCGGCCACTTTTAAACCGATCAACCCACCTGTACACATTCGCACGGTTCATACAACTGTTACCGCACTGTCTCAACATTCGAGCAAAAATTTCACTTGGTTTTACACCTTCTGCGACTAAAAACCTAATGACTGAGCGCTGTTCTTCTAAGGTGCAATCTTCTAGAGGACTTGCCATGATGAATTGATATTTTTGAAGTTATGTTGACATAAAATTACGAAACAGCAGATCAGAGCATATCCCAAGGTTGCCAGCTAACACCCCTGAAACAAACAAAAAAAATTGATTAGTGTTAAAAATATAGACTTTGTCTCTTTACTTATTGAACGATTCTCGTATATATATATATATATATATATATATATATATATATATATATATATATATATATATATATATATCCCACTCCCCCTCCCTTTTGTTGTTCCGACAAAGTGAAATTATAAAAGACATCCTAGGCTCGAACCTCATCTATGTTGAAAATTTGATTGAGATCGGTAGGATGGCTCAAGAGGTATAATGTAACAAACATAGTCATTTAATTTTTATATATATATCTATATATTTTTATATATAGATTTCCAAAGCATGCATTAGAATTTTTCTTGTCATTATTTTAATGTTATTATGTGTTATTACTAAATATATACATATAGTAATATATAGAATATTCTACATTGAAGAAATCGTCGTGAAGAGGTTTTATCCTGACGACATTTCTTCCCAGGCGACACTACGTCTCGCTTAATTTAGACCAGGCGAGATTCTGTGTCGCGAGATCATTACAACGAGGTTTTGTCAGGCGAGATTTTGGGTATGGCGATATTTTGGCGCGCGAGGTTTTGGAAGACGAGGTTTTGGCCCAGCGAGATTTTGGCCCGTGACGTTTGGGCGGCGAGGTTTCGGCCCGGCGAGATTTTGGGCCGCGAGGTTTTGGGAGGCGAGGTTTTGGTCCACGAGGTTGTCGCCGCGAGGTTCTGGCCGCGAGTTTTTGTACCCAAACCACCACTGGGGGTTAGGTGCTTGAAATATCTCACATATTGATTTGGAATTTGCAGACTCGATTTAGTACGCAACGTGACTTTTGACTTGATCAAGTGACACAATCTGGTCCTTATGGTAAATCGGATAGGGCCTTTAGGAGACGAGTAAATCTTATGTCTAGTCTCGTCTTCTCTCTTAGGCAACATAATACGTAGTTAGGTTTAGAACTTCTCTAATAACCCTCGTAATTCTAGTCACGAGTGCTTAGATTCAACTTCTTCATTCTCTTAACTCTGACTGCTACTTACATATGGATAATACATTCGTATTATGAGCACTCCTTTTTGAAGTTATATATATATATATATATATATATATATATATATATATATATATATATATATATATATATATATATATATATATATATATATATATATATATATATATATAAGTAAAAGGATAAAATATGATGTTACGGCTCGTTAACCTTTCATTTTTACGCAAAGTTGAATTACTCTCTGCGAAGAAAGAGGGAAAATGAGGAAGACACTGACTGCAGAGCGTGTTGCAGTGAATTAGGATATATCCACATTACTAAAAGAGGACATTTTACAAATAGCTCTCACTTCTATTCTTCATCCTTACGTTCTATAAAAAGTTGCAGAGGCTGAGTTGTAGTGTAGAAGAGGGTGGGTTTCCTTCATACTCGTTTTTGAAATGCACAGGGGGTGCACACCATCAATCAACTAAGTCTACCCTGGAAGTTTTTCTCTCGATGACGTCATAAGCACGAATCCATCAATGTCAAGACACACCGTGCTGGTCTTGAAGACCTAAAGACTTGATGGTCAAGTGGGTAAGGTGTACTTTCAACTGCAGAATACGCTCCAACATCATAATTTGAAGATGAAGCAAAGAAAATGGAGGGAAAAGGGATGTGAAATATATCAAAATAAATAGCAAAGAAGAAAGAGAATAGATTGTGAAAGACGATGAAGATTAAAATGATGAAAATTGACGGGAAAAAGAATGATTGAGTTTCTATGAAACAACGTTTTGAGTATTGATATATTTTACGTGATACGTTGAGCTACGAATTTCTTAAAGGAGATGGAGTGCTTTCGGAATAAGTGCAAACATTTAATATACAGGGTTTGTTCGGAAAGTAGTAGGACTGATTTTTTTCCCACCAAAACGTGGTGAAGCAGCGCACTAGTCGCCAGTCGTCTCCAAGCCTTCACGGAATGTAGATCAAGTTAGGGTGAATCCCTTTCAAAGTGCCTTGTTATCTCCACAATGAAGCTTTTGTTAGAGCAGCGTTACGCGGTGAAGTTTTGCGTCATACTGGATAAAACTTGAATGAAACCCATGACATGATTAAAACTGCATATGGAAGTGATGCCATGGGTAAATCAAGGGTTTTCGAGCGGTAAAAAATGTTTCGAAATGAAATTGATGTTGATAATCTTTTTTTTTTTGACTGCAAAAGAGTGATTTACAGAGAGTTTATACTGCCTGGTCAGAGAGTGCATACTGCATTCTACGTGAAAATACTTGAAAGACTCAGAAAGCGAGTCGCCCTCGTCCGTCTACCAATTGATGGGTCATGGAAGCGTCATCAGAACAATGCAGTGAGCCACACCGCCTTTGCTGTCATGGAATTCCTGACCAAACATGGCATCACACAGCTTCCCCAGCCACCCTACAATCCTGATTTCGCTCCTGCAGACTTCTTCCTCTTCCCTCCACTGAAAAGAGTCATGGAAGAATGGAACCACAGCTCGATCCAGGTCATTCACAGAGGCCGTAATGAGGGAGCTGGAGAGCATTCCAGTTTCTGCGTTCCAGGGACCAGTCGGTGATTGGCAGAGTCACTGGAAACGCTGCGTTGATGCAGAAGGGGCATATTTTGAGAACTGTTATGGTGTCTATATATATATATATATATATATATATATATATATTTGTAAAAACAAAAATCAGTCCTACTAATTTCCGGACAAACTGTGTATACCTTTCAGAAGACTAATCTTAATTAACTTTGTCTTCAGTTTTTGTAATGAAGCTATACTTTGTTGTAAAAGTTACTAGTTCCTGTTCTTTATTGAAAAGCAAGGGTTCATTCAATAAATAACCGGAAAAGTTGTTTCTAAAAAATACAGAACCTCGACAAAGTTTGTACTTCTTTGTTACTTTTTGGTGGTGTTATAGAAGTATTATGAGAACGTCCTGGCAAGTCTGCCTCGCGAACAAGACATTGGGAATCAGGAAAACAAGATGGCGGCACCTTTTGGAGGTTGGTACCAACGTGGAACAGTGGAGTGTAATTAGATTTCTGTTAGGTGAAGAGTTGAAACCAATAGAAATTCACCGTCGTATGGCAGTGCAATATGATGAAACTTGTTTGAGTCAACACACATGTACAGTGGGCAGCTAAATTCAAACGATGTGTAACAAGTGTTGAAGGTCCGCCATAATCCGCTCTGTCTGTGCAGTCACGGAGAACAAGATTGATTCGGGAAAACAGGTGTACTATACTTGTATTTGGTAGAACCATTGTGTGTCACCTAAATAAGGCGACACCTTGAAAGATGAATACTGTAACGTGTTTAATACCCTTAGACGATGTCGTTGGGCGAGGAGAGTGAAAGTCTCTTCCATGTAATTAAATAGTTTGAATATTTGACAGTAATAATAGCTATGTGCAGGAACAATATAATAATTTTTGCATATAAAATCTGGTAAGATCAAAATGATGCCGATAAAACATAGACTATAGTCTGTAATAACCGTGGCTCGATCCTATAATTTCGTACATACGAATTAAAAGGTTTTTATATTTACAGTATGCAAAATAGAAAAAAGAAAGAAATGAAATGAAAAGAAAAGAAAGAAGCTATTGTTTTTTTACTGAATACAGCTTTTATCATTATCCTGAAAACTTTTTCTAGCACTTCATACGGTATGTTAAATGAAAATTCAACGTTTGAAAACAAAACAATTTATAGGAACTATTCAACATTAATTTACAGAAAGAAAACTTTTTTCATCAAGATTTAAAATCCGAAGAATAGATTTCAGGTTAGCTTTATTCTTTTACTAAAACCGAAAGTAGTAAAAAATAGTAAAACTTTCAGTTTTAGTATTGATTATTATATAGGAATATTTATAAAGTATAGCGAGAAACTGCTTTTGATATGTATTCAGCATCAGATGAATAGGCTCTAACTCTTATGGTATTTCTATATTGTAGCTGGATGCTATAGATGTGTTTAAATATTCAATTTGTATATTTTGGAAGTTTAGTGTGGTTTCACAGCTGGAGAACGAACGTCAATTGTTTATTTATGTGATTTGTATCAAAAATATGTGTTGTTGACTAGTAGATTGTTTTGCTGTCTCCAAACAGTCACACACATACACTTAACTCTGATACTCACACTCCCTCTTAACAGTGTCATATATATATATATATATATATATATATATATATATATATATATATATATATATATATATATATATATATATATATACTCTTAATAGTGACACACATAACACTACATACTGCACATATTCTTAACAATGATACATACACATACTAAACAATGACCCCCCCCACACACACACTCTTAAAAGTGACATATACATATTCTTAACAGTGACATACTCTCTTAATAGTGACACACAACTCTTAACACTGACACCCATATTCTCTTAACAGTAACACACACAGACACACTCCTAATATGACCAACATTCTTAATAGTGATACATACGCTCTTTCTCTTAAAGTGACATACACATACACTTTCTCTTAACAGAGGGCGCGGTGGCTCAGTGGTAGAGCGTTCACCTTCGGTGCTAGGGATCCGTGGTTCGATACCAGCTCGTGCCGTGTGGACTTTGTGGTAGACAAACACCGTGCTCGTGGGTTTTCTCGGGGTTCTCCCGTTTCCTCCCACTTTCTTCATTCCACCATTTCATTCATTTCTCATAATCACCGTCTCCTTTAGCCTAACTGGCATAACTGTGGGACGTAAAACTCAAATATTTCATTTCATTTCATTTCTCTTAACAGTGACACACACATTCTCTCTCTCTTAACAGTGGCATACACTTTCTCTTACCAATAACACACACACTTTCTCTTAACAGTAACACACACACTTTCTCTTAACAGCGACATACACTTTCTCTTAACAGTGACACATATAGGCCTACTCTCGCAGCATTGACACACTTTCTCTTAACAGTGACAAGCATACTCTTTTAAAATTTACACATACTCTTAACAGTGACACACACTCTCTTAAATGTGACACACACACACAACTTATAAGAACTTATTCAAGCTTACCAATTGTCATGCTTAACCAAAGATTTCAAGAACATAATTTTCTCCGTATGTTGTTTTCCAACCCGAACTATTTTGACTTCAAATTGTCGAACAGAAAAATCACTATTCTGTTTTAAATTTCTTCAACACTTTTTATGTTGCTCGTCAACTGACTTTTTTTTTTAATACTATTCACGAATTACCTAATTCGTCCTGGTCCTACTTCTCAGGCACTGCAAATAACTCCGAATGAACCAAACGAATGGTTTCAATGTAAACCAATTAAATCGAAAAAGAATTTAAACATTAAAAACTTAAGAAAATTACTTTTGAATGCGTGACTTTAAAAATATTCCCATCAGTATTTAAAGGAAGGTAAAACGAAAAGTATTTCAGTTATTTCATTGGAGTAATAAGTTATATAATAATAAAGAATGCATAGGAGTCATCAAAGAAAGGGGAAAATCTAAACTAGGGAGATGGCGCTCCCTGAAGATTTCGCTTCATTACCTGCTACAGCCATTGCATGCCTGCGTGACTCCGAGTAATTAAATTAGGTTGAAGGAAACAATCTCCTTAGTTGAGAGACAGCTGTACTTCTCCATTTCCTAAATGTAGGCAATAAAATTGAAATTCCTGAACAGCATTACAAATTAAGTTATTCCAACTGTTGCCTGTTGTATAATAATTAAAGAATTACGGAACAAATATTATTTAATATAATTTTTACGGAGCAATTTATTTTAGAATAAATATATACGACCAGTCAAGTATTGCTGTAATTCCTAAATATCATTTGCGTTTAAGGGGAAAATGTTAAAATATCTTACATATACTGAGCGATAAACCTTATTAAGAGCAAAATTAAAATACCGCTAATTTTTCAGCAACTATGTGATATTTTTAAATAGATAAAACATAATCAAAAATGGAACAAGTGCTCGTTAGACAATATTATTTTACATGAGATGCCGTTATCATGACTCACTTATCTGCTTTCGATTTCCTATCATTTAGAAAATTGGCATTTATTTTCGTGTTTCTAAATGGCTGCAAACGGAAAGCCACTAGGTGACTGGTGATAACGATATCTCATGCAAAATAATATTGCCTAGCGCGCTCTTGTTCCACATTTCGATGACCTTTTATCTATTTGAAGATATCACACAATTACTGTAAAATTAGCGGTATTTTAATTTCGCAGTGATTAGGAATACATTCTTATGTGTGGCTTCGGAGAAAATCGGCCAAAAATATATTATTAGTAAAACTAAAAATTAATACTGTATGATTGTATTTACCAAGAAACATGTAAAGATAAAACTAATCCTGGAGTACGACCTCATAACGGTTTACATTATAACACTAGATCTACAACAGCACACGTATGTGGTTAATGAGATAGCCCAAAATTAAGATTAACTATATAAAAAAATATTTTTCTTTAATTATAATATTAACCAAAAATTATACAGTGGTGCCCCGATAACTCGAAGATGAAGTAAATAAACAAAAAAAATCGAGTTACCGAGTTTATCGAGCAATCTAAGTTCGAGTTGTCAAGGTGTTCACAACAAAAATTTAAGACACCGAAGTTCCGCGTTTCCTATGAAAAGTGACTATATAATCTGTATAACTCGAAGTTTTATTAACTCAACCTCTATAACCGCCGAATGCCGAAAATGAATTTCATGCGTTGAGCATACCAATATGACTTTTTTATGTGCTTCAGTTTTTACGTGACAGCCACCCTCGTATAATTTTACTTTAGCAAGAACAAACTCGATTAGTAAAATTCAATCAGTGTTCACTTCAAGGATGTTAATGATATACGTGCTATCGTATTGTATTTCGTTTCAAGTAATGTTGAATACGTAAATATTGTAAGTGTATAAATACTTAAGTACATAAATTCCTTACTGCATAGATAGTAGACCCTACGTTTTTCGAACTAACACTTTAAACACTCATTCACAAAGTTATAATAGATATATTTTAAAGCTACCATGAAAGAAAAATGAGGAGGGTTCTCCAACAGCTTATAACTCACCAAATGTTTCAACATTTGCTAGGAAATAAAATAAATAAATGAACAAGACGTTTATCTAATTAAACATTTCGCAAAAGCTTTAGATAATTAAATGTTTCGCAAACCTTTACCTAATTAAATGTTACATTAAAAATTTCGCTAATTCAAACGTTTCCTACAAACTTTTGACAAAAAAGATAATGCTTTTTTTTTTTTTTTGAATTTAAACGTATCATAAATAATTTAGCTAGTTAAACATTTCGTAAAAGTTTAGATAATTAATTATTTTATTCAATGTTTTGCAAAAAAATGTTTGGTTATTAACGTTTCTTACAATGTTTTGCAAAATATTTAGCAAATTATTCATTTCGCATATGCTAAAATTTCATAAGCTCGTGTTCATTTTTAATTTTCTTATTTGTATTCATGTTTATGTATAATTTTATACTATCTACAACCAACTATTATACATGTACGTACAGATAGAATACAAGATATGTAATTTTCTTTTGTGGCATATAATACGTACACTACTTCATGCAAAACATATAACAAATATTTCTGTTTTTTCAAATGTTTGTACGAGGATTCATATATCTCTCTTTCACAATTCATTTGGTTTCTTTTCTAAAATAATAATATTAATAATAAAATAATAATAATAATAATAATAATAATAATAATAATAATAATAATAATAATAATAATAATAATAATAATAATAATAATAATCAGTCACAAAGGTTTGTATACACTGTATGAAACAGATGAAATTTTGACGAGACTAAGGTGCATATGAAATACCGGTATCAAGTTGTCGTGATCTTTCGTTTTCGATGTATGGGTCATCAAAGCTGAGGTTTCGACTTAGGGTTACTATATAACCGACTTTAACTCTCAGGAGTCCAATGGGGTACAGTTTGTACCACACACTTTCAAATTTGCTTCTGTGATTTTGGCTGTTCTTTTTCTATCTGAATAGTTTTGGCCCTTCTACAGTTTCGACATGAAAGCTTCGGTGAATGTAATTAATTATTGAAATAATTGGAAATTTGCACTAGTGGGGTCCAAAATGTATCGCTGTGAGCTTCCATGTAAAAGTTTTTTTCTTTTTTTTTCTTTTCTTTGCGAGAGATGGACCTGCTTTCTGTAATATTAGTAATGCAAACATTTGAGAACTTTACAAAACTTAATGTAAATTATTTTTTTCAATCTTTATGCTTTTCTAGGTCAATGCATTTATTTATTTATTTATTCAACAAAATCTCTTGTCATCATAATAATCTTAATTCTGGTTTTGCATTTCAAAATATTGTATCATATTGTTCGAATATATCAATATTATCAGTAAAGGCTGTGCACACAAACACAATAATAATCTTAATGTTTTCCCCTCAATATTAGTGTGAAAAATAAGTTGGGTACAAAATATACATCACTGGGCTTTCGCGAAACAAAAGGAACTTGGGGTTCAGAGGGTTAAAAAAAAACTTTATGACTTCACAAACATAATCTGAATTAGACAGCTAGTAACCCTCATGCTGCGCAATATACTCGAGAAACTTCTTAATGGAATAGCAAGAAAACAATTTATATAAATAAACTTTTACAGTATCGATTACGGAAATATTAGTGTAGTGTTTCAGGTCAACATTTATGTATTTAACTATTTTTCATTTAAACATATTAAATTTTTGTGATGTGTTTTACTATCATTCTTTTAATTTTAATTCTTAAACTATATCTTAGGTAGGAACCAACTTGGCTAAACTGCCTCAGATTGCAGGCCCAGATAAAACCCACATGAATCTGTTTTCAACGTTATATTACAATTTACCCTGTTCTTACTTCCATATAGCTTACTTACAGTTACCATTGTTTTATTTCTGGTCCTCACTATTCACTATAATCACAAATATTTCTTATTTCCAAGCCTCTTTTGCTCTTTTCTACATCCATATGAATCGGTGAGATTAAGAAGGGAAAGATTCCACTTTTTTGTCAAAATGAGTTGAAATAGCCATTTTGTTCCTTTATTTAAGACGCATATTTTGGCATGAAAAACGGAAAGATTCGTTTCATCATTATGACGTAGGAGCACGTGAAAAAATTGACTGAGGTTAAGAAAAGAAACATTCCAGGAATCTTTCCCTTCTTATTCTCAGCCATGGAGCTAAACAAGAACATACTGGAGCGCCTAGGTATGTGAAATTCCTATTGTTTTGCTATGAGAGAAAAACACGGTAACCATAAGAAATTTCCAATTTTTTTTATTAGTGCTAAAGGAACACATCGAGCCTTATCCCCCCCCCCCAGAACTTCCCACTATTCTTCAAATCCTGTTACATATTTAGAGACTGGGCTGGCATGCACAAAGATGCATAAAATGCTTCTGGAAAAGCATCCAGAACTAAAAGACATAATAAAATATGAGTACTTTTTAACTTATTACAAGGAAAATTATGGGTACCGATTCGGTAGGCCGCAAGTTGACGTGTGTTCAACATGTAAAGACCTAAATACAAAAATATCATCATCGACAGTGAATGACAACACTAAACGGGTCGCTGTAGCTGAATTGATGGTTCATAAAAAGGAGAGCAAGTAAGTTTTACAAGAAAATGCAAGAAGTAACTGAATTATGCTCTAATAGAAATGACGTACATGGAATCTGCTTTGATTTTATGCAAAATCTTCCTTTGCAGTGCATACCTGTTCAGGAAATGTTCTATTTTTAGGAAGTTATGGCATTACGTGTTTTGTGTTCATAGTTTAGGAAATGGAAAAGCTACTATGTACACCTATCATGAAGGAGTTGCAAAGAAAGGAGCAAACGAGGTGTGTTCTTTATTGTATGACTAAATAATCAACAGTGTTGACCCTCAAGTGAAAACTCTATACGTGTTTAGTGACTCATGTCCCTGGCAAAACCGCAAATCGCAATCGCATTTTCCTGTTTCTTACTATTATTAGGCGATTTAATGAAGTACATGTATTTTTCCCCAATAGAGGACACAGTTTTCTCCCCATGCGACCGACACTTTGGTGTTATTAAGAGAGCTATGAAACGCCACTACAAGATTTACTCCTCTGAGCAATACAACGATATGATTAGCTTTACAAAAAGCAAGTAGCCTTTGTTTGAGGTGAAACGATCAAATTCTGAACTTCAAAGGATGGTGATCGACATTTTTCAAAAAAACTTGTGCTAGTGTTCGAACCAAACAGCCTTTTAAAATCAATACCTACAAACAATTAACATTCACAGCAGCAAAAAGGGGATATGTTAAATGCAGCTCACACTTTTAAAGACGGGCTACAAAGTGAAGTTTATAAACTGTACAAAGGTGGTGAAGCAGACCCTTCTGTTGAAAAACATATAATGGAATCGTTCCCATAAAAAGGAAGAAACTCGAAGATGTTGCCAAAGTGGTTCACTGTGTGCCGGAACAAGCCAGAGTGTTTTACAATAAACTTTTAGAGTGGCCTACTGATGACCATGAGAGTAAGGACAGTGAGTAGTAATAGAAACAGTGCACAAAGGCACAAATCAATATCTCATGTATTTTATTTTTATAACATGTGTGAATAATGTTTAATTTTCATTGTATTTGTTGGTTTAACAATAAGTAAGGAACAGTTTTAAGCTCATAAATACGTTTTTCTTTACTTTTTTCGACATCTAAGTCTGTTGAGATTAAAAAGGGAAAGATTCCACCGTTTTTAAACTCATATAATAACCGTAATAAGAATGTAATGGTAAAACACTTTTGCGTATATGTTACTTAAGGTTATAAGGAGCAACTTTCCAATAGTACGTTTCTTCCTGTGACTATTTGTTTGGTTACTATGAAGTTTTTTTCAGTTTCCCTAAAGTTTGGTTATGTGGAATCTTTCCCTTCTTAATCTCACCCGTTCATATATATCAATATAGTATTAGTGCGCAAAATTGGTACCTTGGAACTGTTAAGTGTTGCAAACTATACACTACTCATTAATTACTAAAACAATACGGTCGATTAAATATCATGTCTTCCCAAAGGGTGAGGTTAAATTTACATTGAAGTTGCACTCCCCGAGCTTAACGTAACGTAACGTATTTAGTCTACTTTGTGCACATAACTATATTGATTAAAAAAAGTGATTTACTTACATTACGAAACATATGTAACTGAGCGAGCGTCAGCGAGCGAACGGGGTTAGAAGCCCCGCAGGGCTTGTTTTGTTCTACCTTGACCCCCATGATAATACATCAGCATACATGTCCTAAGTTAGTTAATAACACAATGAGTTTGAAACACTGTCAGATTATACTCTACTGCCACCTTACCTCATATCTCATCAATCCCCGAACACATAAGTTCACAATTTAACTTACGTTTTCTCCCTTATTAATCCCCTATAGCAGTGGCGTATTTAGGGGGTGGCTTCCGGGCTTAAGCCCCCCCCGAAATCTTACTTAGTATCAGTGGCGGCTCGTGCTTTGAATTTTAGGTGGTGCACAATACAGGGTGGCCCAAAAGTAGGTATATACCCCTACATTGATAAAGTATAACATTCTAGTTTATGGGTTTATTTGCTCCGGCTCTTCTGAGCTTAAGATATAAGTAAAGTACATTAAGAACAAATAATAAAGAAACTAAGTCTATCTGATGGATAACAATAAGAAATGATATTAAATGCAATGAGCTGATCAGTACGGTACTGTATGAGTACTTTTGGACCACTCATGACCTCGTATTTTTCATTGTTATTAATATTATTAAAAATAATAGTAATAGAGCACAGGCTATAGGTACTAGTGGCGATTCATGACCCAAAGATTTAGTAATGAGAAAAGTACTAAGTATTTCTCAATTAATAAATAGAAAATTTAGTGTAAAGAAAATACAAATATTTACCCTACTTGTAGAGAAAATCCATTCTTCTTTCTTTGCTTCTGGCAAACTTTTCAATAACTTTGTTATTGAAGTCCTTGATTCCCATAATAAAGTCTCTTTCAATTGATAGCATTGCAAGAGCAGATAACCGTTCCTGAGACATCGAATTTCTCAGAAATGTTTTCACACGTTTCAATGTGCTAAAGCAACGTTCTGCTTCTGATGTTGTCATCGGAATTGTAACGATAATTTTTAGAAGTTTTTCACGCGGAAATGTATTTTCTCCTTTTCTCAGATGGTTCACTTTCAACGTCACCAATACTCTCTCGGACTTCCAATATCTTTCGCTCAAAAGACTGAAGAATCTCTCTGACGTAAACAGCATCAATGTCTCGTTTCTGCAATTGATTGTATAAGATGTCGACGTGAGGCATTATGGAATGAAAAATGACAGCCAAAAGTTGAAACTTTCCCTTTGTAAAGTTTCAATATGACGGGATGCTTGGTCGATGGTACTATTATTCAAGTCTGTATTTTCGATTGTTTCGAAGCACCTAATCAGCTCTTCTCTATATTCATAAACAGTGTTCACACTCCGCAAATTAAAATTCCATCTCGTTGGAACAGATCGTGGCAACCGCTTTCTTACTATGTCGTCCAATATAGATGTTCGCTGTGGAGAATTTGAAAAGAAAGTACAAATACCCTGTAGATTTGCAAAGAAAATCTTGACGTTTCTATTAGTCGACGCTGCATTTAACATAATCAAATTGAGTTGATGAGCATGATAGTGAACGTAAGCAGCACTTGGATAATCTTTTTTCACAATAGCCTGTACACCACCAGAAGAACCACTCATTACTGCAGCACCGTCGTATGTTTGTGATATCAACTTCTCTTTATTATTTACCACGTGGAGACCAACTTCTTCAATAATACAAGAAGCCAAAGTTCGAGCGTCGTGTTTAGAGGGAGTGACGAAGTTCCAAAATCGTTCCACTGGTTTGCCATTGACAATGTACCTATGGACAATCACCATTTGAAATACGTTAGCTACGTCACTTGTTTCATCTGCTATGACAGATAAAAATTCCGCCTCTCTTATTTCTTGAGCGATTTCTTCATGGCATACTTCAAGCATGCAGTGGAGAAGCTCATTTTGTATAATTTTTGAGGTACCCTTAAAAACTGTTGCGCTTTCTAAATGACTTTTGAGAGCGCTGTCAAGTTCAGCACTAAAATTAATTAATCCACGAAATACGCCTGGATTTGAAGAAGAGTGTTTCATCATGTCCTCTTAAAGCCAGTTCGAAGGCGCCACAAAACAGAATGCAATTGATAATTATATTGAGCACGTACCTGTTTTGCGTCACTTTTTGATTGTAGTTCTGAATGGACAGCCTATAACCAGCATTCAGTTGAGCAGCAATATTCACATTTCCCAACACAGTTAGATTAAGAACGTGTTTTATATGGGCTGACGAATTTTCATGTTTTCTTTTTATTTTGTCGTGCAGATGCTGGATATCCACAACACCTTTTTTACTCCACGCATCTTCCCCTGCCCCGAACAACAAACAGGGAAAACAAAACAAAGCATTTTTAATTTCACACTCACACAGTGGCGTATTTACGATTTTGTTTCGGGAGGGGCTTTGCTAACTTTCGGGGGGGGGTTGCCTGGAAATGTGAAAATTCTGCAAGATATTTCATTTACTTTACTATACTAAGTAAGATTTCGGGGGGGGCTTAAGCCCGGAAGCCACCCCCCTAAATACGCCACTGCACTCACATAACCACTTATGCTGTTCGTACAAATTTGGATTAAACTTCCTTGTAAATGTTCGTTTCGCACTTCTTATTACTTGTGTTATATTGAGAGTCGGAATTGGCCTTCCGATGTTTTTCACAAGTAGCTTTGCTTCTAAACTTCTTTTTGAAAACGGCTCATTTAACAGGGACGTTACAGAATTCATTGTCACTTCACGTATATAAGGGACAGACATAATTATGCAATCACAGCAATCATGTTCCAATGAACAACAAAGACCGGTACACGCACGCACACACACATACAAACACACAACACTACGAACAGATTCGACAATTCGATCTCACTAGCAGCTTCGTGAACATACTCCCGTCCGACTCTAAATAAAAGATTTTTCCAGTGTGATTTATTTTGCGTTAAAAGAAATTATCGAAATACTCCCCCTCAAAGACGGGTGGTAAGAGGGGTGTTAGCCCTTATTTAAGCAGCCAAAGGCGTGGGTGCTAGTAGGCGGAAGGGGGAAGTAAAGAAGGACAAGGGTTTCGTTCCGTATGTTCTACATTGTTTCTGCGAGGACATTGGTTAGTTGAGGGCTTGCAGTCCGCTTTCAAATCTTATTCCCTCCTCCAATTAACGCTCTTTTTTTTGCTCTCCAAAAAGGAAAATATTCTGTCTATGCTGCCAAATTTCTACTCATTCAGATACAAGTGTATTAAATATTGACACCCTCAATCTGTCTTCACTCTTCACGGGGTCGCCTTTACTGTCTTCATAGCTGCCTTTATCTTACTTGGTTGACAGAACCAATAGTTATGAGCACTTGGCAATCTCGCATTTAGGCAAGGCACAAGTTTTTTCTTTTTTTCCTCTATGCGACTTGTAGGAGCGGACTATTCCCCTTCAGGCGAGAACCGTGTCAACCAATATTGCAGGGGGAGGGATGGTGGAGAATTTCCCGTTCCAAAGCGTTTCGTTTTGGAAAAGTTGTGTTTGTTGGTAGAATTGCTTGCAAACGATCTGCAAACATAGTAGATCCTTATGAGGCACTATAAGAATCCTTGCACCTCGCAACCCCCGCAGTAGCCAAGCTGGGGAGCTTGTCAAACTCGCAAGCAGAAAGCTATTAGCCAACCCCATTTGAAACGCACTTCTTTAAGGAAAGATTATGTTGACAATAAAACGAAAAGTGATTTAGCACAAATAAAAATTGAAAATATTGGAAGGAGGTTTGTACAAACATGCAAACATTAAGAGAAACCGCCGCTGCTTAGTATAGTAAAGTAAATGGAATATCTTGCAGAATTTTCACATTTCAGGTAAAGCCCCCCCCCCCCGAAAGTTAGCAAATCCCCTCCCGAAACAAAATCGTAAATACGCCACTGCCCTATAGTGATGATCTTTCTAAGGTTTGTTACTCTTATTAACACATTTAGTCTAATGCTGTTCATTTCTCCGTAAAATTTGTATTTCGGGGCCACCATTTGCCGCAGTTAACCCGGCAACTACATGTGTAAATTTGTAAATAAAGTTGTCCAAGTTCAATTTTACTATAGAAGCAAGTTCCACCTCTGGAAAACACATTTATTTACATTACTAAATTTAGATGGCATCAAACTGAAGCATTTGTCTGTAAATATTCAATGTTAGATTTTAAAAGAGCACAAACAGTATGATATATTGAGAATTTGTTGTTTTGATATATGGCAGTAGATTCAACCTCCCAAGAATAGGTTCATCTCCCCCTTTGTCCGCTTATTAAAACCAGAACTGAAAAATCTGCAAACGTCTTTTTAGAATACTCAACTTTATAGTTCGTATATGGAGTGCTAGGAAATGTACATTCCGCTTTTTGTTTTGAATAGACCTTCGAAGTTATAAAAGTAATAAAAATATTAAGATACACATTCTAGTTAAAGAAATGGTATTTCATCATAGAAAGCTTTCTTCAGGGGAACTGAATTATCACTGTTTCAAACTTTAAACAGGAGAAAATCCTACAACCACAGAGACTGGTATGTTACCCTGCTTATTAATGTAGGCGAACGTACGACATCTTGCCATCTTTCATTCTCTTTCCTACTTCTTGTTAACGTCGGTTCACTAGTTATACAGTAGACTCCCGAGTATCCGGCTCGCGACTATCCGGTCTTCATACTATCTGGCCTAGGTTTCTTTTATCGTAATTAAATGAGGAAGGCAAGGCGTTGCATTGGCAACATTGCAAAAGCATTGGAAGTGGGAGTCTGCTACGTGTCGTGTGCAAAATGCAAGTTGTGACAGGAAAAGAGCAGCGTTCTGCTCCTTGTTCATTGTTTCATCAGTTTGTAACGAACCTCAATACAGTACGCTTGCCGCTGTTTCTAATTATTACTACAGTACGTACAGTACTGTATTCGTAAATTGTTCTTGGGGTGTGCTTAATGTTCACAAAGAAATACGTTCATAGAACTCCGACCTATCCGGCATTTTTGTTATCCGGCCTGCTCTTCCAGTACATTAGGTCGGATACTCGGGAGTCTACTGTACATTTATATTTTTCCATTATCACCTTGCACCTAAAGCCTTCAACTAATTTCAAACAATTTAAGATGAAAATATAGCTCTTGAAAATATTGTATTTACATTCCTAAATTGTAAAACAAGAGTCTAAATCAAAACGCGAATCCTAAATGACCAAATGCATCGTAGGTCGCTTCACGTTTCAAGTCAAGTCTTCCTCCAGATGAGAAAACTTTCGAAGGGATAAATACAGAATAATGTGCAAAAATAAGACAGAATGCTTATCGATCAAACTTCCGTAATTTCCATCACATACTGATATTGCACGAATATTATATAATATGTAAAGTTAATTTATTACCTATGTCTTTTTTTCTTCACAAAGATGGTACGACTTGCGGACACGAGATGCTGGTTTTCCTGTTTTTTTTTTTTTCAAAATCCAAAAAGTTCCTAAATGTTTTGTTGTGTTTCTTGAGCCGAATGTGGTTTTACGTTATCCTGTTGCAACAGAGTGTGATTTCGATTTGCCGATGCAAGATGTTTTTGACGTACAGGAGCATACATCCGCTCCAACTGTTCGGAATAAGAGGTGGCATTGATGGTACGATTCTTAGAAATGAATTCGAAGTGAATTACCTCCTTCGTAGTTCTACCACACAGAGAACATGTGTTGATATATCGACACGAGTCTTGTTTGATGACTGGGTGTGGAAGTTGGTCCTTGCTCAGTTATTGTTTGTGCACGTTTAAATTTCGGAAGAATACCTATTTGTCTTCGTATGTGACAATCTGCTACAGGAAACTCACATAATGTGCACATAATGTTCGTCTTGGTTCCAAGAATTCCACAAGAATAATCTCTTTTAGTTCCAAAACAAAGTTGTCAACATTTTGTGAAACCTAGTCACCAAGGATGTAGAACTACAAATTAGCGTACAATTTGAACTCTGGAATAGAAGCCAAGTCTTTCGCATTCGAGGTGGTAAAGTACTCTCTTAGCCACACGTTGTATTGCTGTTGATTAGTATTTCGTAATACGAGGGCTATCCAGAAAGTAGATTACGTTTTGGAATAAAAAATCAACAAAGTATAGGAAACAAATTTTATTATATACAGATGAAAGCCACACACAAATACTACTTTTCGACATAGTCACCATTCAAATTAAGGCATTTATCGTAGCGATGTACGAGCTTGGAAATTCCTTCGTCGAAAAATTCGGCCGCCTGCGACTTCAACCACTTCGTTACCTCTTCTTGCAGCTGTTCGTCGTCATCAAAACGCTGCATAGCCAGCCACTTCTTCATTGCTGGGAATAGGTGGAAGTCGCTCGGTGCCAGGTCGGGACTGTACGGCGGATGAGGAAACAACTCCCACTGAAAAGATTCAAGAACTTCACGCGTGACATTTGCCGTGTGGGGCCGGGCGTTGTCGTGAATCAACAAGATCTTAGAGCTCAACATTCCTCTGCGCTTGTTTTGAATTGCTCTTCTGAGGTTTTGCAGAGTTTGGCAATACCTTTGAGCGTTTATTGTAGTGCCTCTTTCCAGGAAGTCCACCAAAATCACACCTTTTCTGTCCCAAAAAACAGTCGCCATCATCTTCCTTGCCGACATTGTTTGCATGCATTTCTTGGGTTTTTGGGGAGAACCTGTGTGCCCCCACTGCATTGATTGCAATTTCGTTTCACAGTTCACGTGTTTCACCCATGTTTCGTCACCAGTAACGAAGCGATCGAGTAAAGAGTCACCATCCTTATTGTAGGCGTCCAAAAAGTGCAACGCTGCAGCCATTCGCTGATTTTTGTGGTCCTCTGTCAAGATTTTTGGAATCCATCTTGCACAAAACTTGTGGTAACCAAGCTTTTCGCTGATGATTTCGTGCAACAAACTTCGCGAAATTTGTGGAAAACTCAAAGAAAGTTCCGTTATTGTGAACTTTCGATTTTCACGGACTTTAACATCGACTTTTTCGACAAGTTCGGCAGTCACTTTGCTGGGTCTCCCACTTCGATCTTCGTCGTGAACATTGGTTCGGCCATTTTTAAATCTTATGACCCACTGTCGCACTCCACCTTCAGTGATAATGTTGTCCCCATACACTTCACACAGCTGCCGATAGATTTCTATCGGTTTACAGTTTTTTGCTGTCAGAAACCTTATTACTGCACGCACCTCGCAGCTCGCGGGATTTTCAATTAACGCAGACATTTCAAACCGTCACAGTATCTTAACGGAGCACAGCACGAACCTCTCACTAGCACGGCTAGATGCCGACTGAGCTGCGCAACGCTCTGACCCCAAGATGGCCGCGCTAGCCGCGCCCCTAGCGGACACAGACGAAAACGTAATCTACTTTCTGGATAGCCCTCGTATTTGACACGCTAGGCAACAAGATAGAACAAAGATTATTCAACTGAAATATGCATGCTCTATATTATAATTCCAGTCATCCATATTACACATCGACACGATGTTTACTGAGGTTCTTTATTCTGAGTGAGTAAATTACTCATCGGAGGCCATAGTGGCTGAGTGATGGAGCTCTATCCTCTGGTGTGAAGGATCTCTGGTTCGATTTGCTGTGGTGTGAGTTTGTAGTGAACAACTTTTCCGTGTTTTTTCGGGATTTTCCCGTTTGCTTCCGCATTTTCATTACGCCACCTATTCAATTAACATGCACTATAGAGTGCTTACCTCTAGTGCATTGGTTCTCTGGTTCGATCCCCGGCCAAGTCTTTTGTGGTGGACAGCATCATGTCCATGACCTTTCTCGGAGTACTCCGTATCCTCCCACATTCTCATTCCACCATTTTTTTCATAATCATTTACTTACTCTACTCATCCGTCTCCCCTTAGCAGAAAGGGCATAATCGCCGAACTGAAAGGTTTCATTTCTATTTTTATGATTGACCCCTCTCCTTTAGCCTAAAGGATCATAGCGTGACACGTAAAACTAAAAATTTTACATTTACATTACTTACCATAGTTTTATTATTGTAAGCTACAGAGCGTTCAAAAAGTCTCTATACACTTGAATTGTCACATTCAAAGCAACGAAAAAATTATTTTACTCAAAATTTATTATATTTTATGGCATAAAAGTACTATGTACAGGGCGTAGCATATACACATACATTTTAACACACATTTTCACAGCAAATGTTGGAAATGTCCCCCATGAGCCTCCAAACATGCTTGCACACGATTCAAGTGTATAGAGACTTTTTGAACGCTCTGTAGTATGGAAGCTTGATCCAAAAAGAATGTATGCAATCGTTTTGAAATATTTTTTCCAATATTTAAACAATTATACGTTTCCTTGGAACAGAAATGATTAATAAAGGATCTATTTAAAATTAAATCAACAACTGTTCATTTTCCCACAAACAGTGTAAGTACAACTAAACACATTTCAATAAATATTTTTTGTAATGTTACTGGGTTACTATATGTACACAATAAATTGCATGCACATTTACTTGTATAAATTGAACGTTGCATTCATTTCTCATTTCCAACAAAGCATAGAATATACTGTTCCGACACCACTTGACTGTCGAGATAGAAACGAGAGGCACCCAAGAGTTGCGGGATAACAATACCAAATTTATAACAGTAAAGCACATGCTAAATGGGGGCGACTCCACCACTAGTCTTAGGCGACTAGAACCATGAGCAAAATTAGACAGGGTAACGAATATGAATTTAGTGTTAAAATAATTAGAAAATAACCCATGCATTTTTCATTGAGAATTGGTAGCAATAAGGGCGTTAAGGAATTGATGGTAGAGCAAAGGAATAGCAACTAATTTTGAACAGTCTCACCCTAATTCGAAGTCGTTCCATTCTTCTCCTTTTACTCGTAAGTGATCTTTAGGCGCAGTCCTCGAAGTTCCAGTGACTTGCAGGTTGGGTTGTCCTGATGAAGTCCATGTTGAATACTTGTCCGACAATCAACCATGGCATTGAATGCCGACCCCAAAGGCAGGGAGACTCCAATCTGTCTCGCGTCGTGCTTGAGATCCAAAGACCAAAATCGTGCACTCTCAATTGCTTTTGACCTTACTGTCCCTCTGACGTCAGCATGAGACGATGGTGACACCACAGAGTTTCCTGAGCGTGGTCGATTACCCAAAACTGACATTGACCAAGTGCATTTTTCTCATGTCGTCGACTAAACACAAAGTTCTCAAACCTGCTCCTGAGATTGCTAACGTTGACAGGTAAACGAATCAAAAGGAGACTCACCTGAGTCAAAATACTTACTTCTACAATCATTACTTGTTGTAACATCGTGTCGTGGGTAAACGAACGAAACGGACAGTGTCTTGTAGCAGCCTGACTATGAGGGGCCAATGAGGTCGAACCAATTGAGAGAAGCAATTGATCTAACAAAGCAAATTAAAAGTGTCGCGTGTGAGACTGTTAAAGGGTGAAGGTTCTGAAGGTCGCTACCACTGTTTATTACAAATTTCAAGTACAAAGACTTCCCCAATAACAGAAAAGCAATAGTTAATTAATCTTTCAATGTAAAGTCAGATAACGACGTACAACAGAATATTGGTGTTCATAACATCAGGCATTGAACTCTTGAAGGCTGGTTGGCTTCTATTGAAGACTGGTTGAATTTCCACATGAAATAAAGATGTCCTAGCTTGTCCTTACTTCATATCCCGTAACAATACTGTACGTACGATTAGCGAATTCACTTTTGAGATCTGTGCTACAAATCATTGATTTACACGTAGCCACAATATTGTATTTGACCACAAAGTTTGCTTCTGATAGTGTTCACACATGAATGGCATTCTGGGAAACTTTTTAAATGTTGTTTTCTCCACCAAAGAGTAAATATAATTTTTTATTTTTAAAAGAATCAAACTGTGTGATTGCAAGCAATTTTAATAGTAAAAAACTACAAGGAACTATTTTGTATCTTGAGAGGTGCATTATGATTCATCTATTTTTAGCCTCTTGATTCCAATTTGCAATGATTTGAAAGGCATTGTTTACCTGCCTCAGTCATATAGAATAACTTTGACTTAACTCATCGTGAGAAGAAGCTGATAAAGTTTGGCTTCAATTAATATGGCTATGAATGGTCCTTCATTAAGGCGTGTTTGTTATGAATGAAGTCATTCATTGGTTGATTAGTTCAGTAAACTTACCAACAACTAAGTTGATCATCAACCTCGTTTTTGATTAGTTAAGATAGAGTGATGGGGAAAAAAAAGTTGGGAGAACAGTGTAGCCTTAAACATAAAGTAGCCCAGCGTGTAAGGGAAGTTAAAAAAATTGTAATAAACATGGGATGAGATATGTTTCGGTCGACAATAAAAACAGAAGAAACAAACAATTTCTTGAAGTTCATCGCCACAGAAACTAGAGGTCTGCACGGGCCGGAAATTTTAGCCCGAGCCCGACCGTGAATTTCTAATGTGAAGCCAGACTCGAGTCCGAAATATGTTTTAGCCTTTAGGCCCGAGCCCCTGTGATAATCAAATGAACCCGAAATAAGCCCAAATTACAAAAACTTAATAATTAACGCAACATTGTATTTTTTATTTACAGCAATTAATGGTTTCAGTTTGCAGTTGTGCTTTAAAAGTTCTCCACAAAAACCGTTACGATAAATATCATTGTACAATATAGGCCTATTTACAAAGTTAGGCCCGAAAAGACCAGAGAAATAGTATATTTATAACTTTACAACCCGTGGCCGACTCGAGCCCACAATGATATATGTTTTGTAAGTCCGAGTCCAGCCCGCAGGCCGGGCCGGGCCTAAGGCTGTGGGCTTGGCCTAAGCCCGTGCAAACCTCAAACAGAAACAACAAACTGTTTTATATCATGTCCTGGTCCCATCTCATCAAAATTGTTAGTTGTTATTAGTCTACGTAAAACCCCGATATCCATCTTCTTGTTATACCAAAACCTTCTTACTAAAGAGCTTTCGAACAAAAAAAAAAATGTATATCATTGCATGGGCTTTCGAACAAAATTCTGTGTATTGTTCGCAAGGGGTTTCGAACAAAACAAAAGCTGTGTATCATTTCCACAGGCTTACAAACAAAGCTTCTGTGTATCATTTCCACAGATTATTGAACAAAACTAATGTATTATTTCCGCGGACTTTACAAGAAAATGTTTGTATATTATTCCCACGGGCTTTCGAACAAGAATTCTATGTATGACTCCACGGCCTTTCGAACTAAAATTCTGTGTATCATTCTCACGTGCTTTCGAACTAAATATCTATGTATTAATTCCTTGGGCTTTTTGTTATGGGCTCGACTAAGAATCAAGTGAGCTGGCCACCAGCCCCAGCAACTGTACTTATCAATATATTCACTGTTAAACACTGAGCCGAGGAAATACAAAATTCTCTAAAGCGAGTGACTTCAAAAATTATGTGATCTAGCAAAGGTGGTTTAAGAAATTAATGAGAAGCCAGTATAAGCTCAAACCAAGTGTTCATGATTCACGATCATGCAGTTTTTGAACAACGAATTTCATAAAGCAAGTCGGTAAACCCTTCATTACATCTCTGGTAGGGCTCGTCACGTAACGGCGTATGATTAATAATTATTTAATATTTAGATCTAAAGTGTCACTAATTTTCCTAGCCATTATACTTTCTACAGGAATGAAATAAAACTGACGGCTCTAGAGCTGTTTAAATATTCTTACCGGTGAATAAAGTGAAAGTAAATCTCCCATCAAAGATCCTGGTTTGGAAGATTTGCCTTCCAACAAAGAGTCCCGGTTTTGAATAGCAGAAATATGGAAACTCTACACTTACTGGCAAACATTAAAATGAGTTTCCATGTCTTTGTTAAATCTTGTACTAAATATAACTTAAAAAAAAACTAACTCTATGGCCTATGGAACCCGGAGGTTCAATGCCGCGTTCACAAAAGCTCTCCACTGACTTCTATCCTTAGCTAACTGCATCCAATTTCTACTTTGTATTCCAATCTCTGCGAGATCCATCTTAATATTGTCCTCCCATCTGCGCCTAGGTCTTCCTAATGGTCGTTTTCCGATTGGTCTTCCAGTCAAGACTTTGAAAGCGTTTCTACTTTCTTCTATTCTAGCTACATGACCCGCCCACCTAAGCCTCCTAGACTTCACGACCCTAACAATGTTGGGTAAACCATATAAGTTATGTAGCTCCTCGTTATGAAGTTTCCGCCATTCCCCATTCCCGTTCCTCTTGGGTCCGAATATTCGTCTCAGGATCTTGTTCTCAAATACTTTCAGTCTATGTTCTTCCCTCAGAGTAAGTGACCATGTTTCGCAACCATACAGAACAACAGGCATGATTACCGTTTTGTATATTTTAAGCTTCAAATTCCTCGACAGAATTCGCGACGACAAGAGATTTTGAACCGAATAGTAACACGAATTCCCTGCTTTTAGTCGACATTTAATTTCTCCGTGAGTATGATTTTCCGGTTTGGGAACAAAACCTCGCGGCCAGAACCTCGCGGCGACAACCTCGCGGACCAAAACCTCGCCTGGCCAAAACCTCGTCTCCCAAAACCTCGCGGCCCAAAATCTCGCCGGACCGAAACCTCGCCTGGCCAAAACCTCGCCGCCCAAAACCTCGCGGGACAAAATCTCGCCGGGCCAAAACCCCGCCTGGCCAAAACCTCGCCGCCCAAAACGTCGCGGGCCAAAACCTCGCGGGGCGAAAACCTCGCCTGGCCAAAACCTCGCCACCCAAAACCTCGCGGGCCAAAACCTCGCCTTGCCAAAATCACGTCTTCCAAAACCTCGCGCCCCAAAATATCGCCATACCCAAAATCTCGCCTGACCAAAATGTAAATGTTCCAACAGATGATAAGGATGACGGTATAAAAGACGCTGTTTCAGAAGAAGTATCACGGGTATTTGACCAAGTCCAGCGATAACATATGAAAATTCTATTTCTGTATTAGAGGATTTCAATGTGAAGGTAGGGCGACAGGATGTTTTTAAACTGGTTATAGGGAAAGAAAGTCTGCATAAGGAAAGCAATAACAACTAGCGGTGTTAGTTTCGTGAACTTTAGAACATCCAAAAACTTAAAATGTTAACAAAAATCTAATAATATTTATGAAAGTATGAAATAATATATGAGTTTTTACGACGTCCCTTGATTATGTCCAGTAGGTTAAAGGAGACGTAGATGACCAGGATGAAGGAAATGATCGAATAAAGAAAGTGGGAGGAAACGGGAATAACCCGAGAAAGCCCACGCACACGATGTTTTATCTCTTCTTGTTCTTCTTCTTCTTCTTCTTCTTCTTCTTCTTATTATTATTATTATTATTATTATTATTATTATTATTATTATTATTATTATTATTATTATTATTTGTAATGTGGAATTGCATATTAAGAAACTCATTGGGTAAATTTGAAAGAAAAGTTTCATTCGCGGCGAGGTTTTGGCCACGCGATGTTTTGGGCGGCGAGGTTTTGGCGTCGCGAGGTTTTGGCCGGGCGAGATTTTGTCCCGCGAGGTTTTGGGCGGCGAGGTTTTGGGCGGCGAGGTTTTGGACACGCGAGGTTTTGGCCCGGCGAGATTTTGTCCCGCGAGGTTTTGGGCGGCGAGGTTTCGGCCACGCGAGGTTTTGGCCCGGCGAGATTTTGTCCCGCGAGGTTTTGGCCGGCGAGATTTTGGGCGGCGATGTTTCGGCCGCGAGATTTTGTCCGTATCCCTGATTTTCCTCTGTTAATACTGATCCTAGATATTTGAAACTATCCACTTTATCAAAAGTATTATTTAATATTTTAACGCATCCATAATTTGCCGTATTACGGTCCCGACGCACTTCCATGTATTTAGTTTTATCAGCATTTACTTCTAAACCCATGTCCCTGCAAGCGTTTAATAAGATCTCTGCATTTCTTTCTATTGTTCTCCTATCATCACCTAAATATAAAAATATAAAAATAAGTTTCCTTGTCATTTTTAAATCTTATGTTAAATATAAAAAGAAGATTCCTTGTCATTGTTAAATCTTATGCGAAATATAAAAATAAGTTTCCTTGTCATTGTTAAATCTTATATCAAATATAAAAATAAAATTTCCTTATCATTATTAAATCTTTTGCCGAAATATAAAAATAAGTTTCATTGTCTTTGTTAAATCTTAATAAAAAATAAAGTTTCCTTGTCATTGTTAAATCTTATATCAAATATAAAAATAAGTTATCATTGTTAAATCTTAATGTAAAATATAAAAATAAGTTTCCTTGTCATTGTTAAATCTTGATGTTATATATAAAAATAAACTTCCTTGTCACTGTTAAATCTTATGCAGAAATATACAAATAAGTTTCCTTGTCATTGTTAAATATTGATGTCATATATAAAAATAAACTTCCTTGTCATTGTTTAATCTTATTCCGAAATATACAAATAAGTTTCCTTGTCATTGTTAAATCTTATGCTAAATATAAAAATGTCTCCTTGTCATTGTTAAATCTTAATGTCAAATATGAAAATAAATTTCCTTGTCATTGTTAAATTTAATATCAAATATAAAAATAACGTTACCTTGTCATTGTTAAATCTTTTACAAAATATAAAAATAAGTTTCCTTATTGTTAAAGCTATATCAACTATAAAAATAAAATTTCCTTATCATTGTTAAATCTTATGCTGAAATATAAAAATAAGTTTTCTCTCATTGTTACATCTTATATCAAATATAAAAACAAAGTTTCCTTGTCATTGTTAAGTCTTATATAAAATATGAAAATCAAATTTCCTTATCATTATTAAATTTTACGCCGAAATATAAAAATAAGTTTCCTTGTCCTTCCCTTTTAAATGTTAATGTCAAATATAAATAAAGTTTCCTTGTCATTGTTAAATCTTATATCGAATATAAAAATACAATTTTCTTATCATTGTTAACCCTTAACAGGAAATATGTATCGGTCAGACACCTATGGCTTTTCTTTGTGTTGCACTGGCAACACTGATTCACCAAATGTGTCGCTTTTCTCAGTACCTTCCCATTATTTAGTTGTACGTGTGACGCAGTAGTTCATTGTTGGCGTTGATGTCTAAGTGAACATTTATCGATGATTTTATAAAACCTACGGCGTCTGAGAGGCACACATTTCCGTTATCGTATATATTTTTGCGTGTTTATTGGGCACACATTTCCTGAAGAGACAGTTTTTCTTTCAAATAGTTTCTGTAGATGATTTTTTAAACCATGAAATAGAAGCTACAGAAGCTTCTTAAACATACTATATTGTTTGTGTGAGATTTTAGATATTTCCAACATGAATAGACCAAATAGTTCAGGAAAGAAATGTAAGAAAGAAACTGTAAATACAACAGATCCTAATTTTACGGCAAAAATTGCAAAAATGCTGAAAGAAGAAGAGAATAAAGAAGAGGATTTTATGTTAGTATCTTCAGAAGATTCTGATTTAGACCTCTCATTTTTTCCTGAAAGTGAAGAATTACCTACTGACAGTAAGGGCGATACTAGTTCTGATACAGTGTAAGATGTGATTTCAAGTACTAACAGAAGTATCAATGTAAGCAGCCCTACTCAAGTTTCATGTGATAATGAAGGTCTTAGATACAGAGGTAAAAACAGGTTTGTTTGGAATGCAAATAAGAGATCAAGAAACCGAAGGGTTCTTCATCAAAACATAGTCAGAATGATGCCTCGTTTTACGACTTACGTAAGAAATCTGGGAGAAGATCTTAGCATATGGCCTACCTTATGTCGTGATGATATGATTCAAGAGATTACAACATGAAGTTGGAAGAAGGTAGAAACAAATTTGAAGTAGGACAAAACTCACTCTACAGATGCATTGACCTATTTAAAATTAAAGCCCTTATTGCTCTTCTAACGTTGTGTCCTATTTGCAAATCAGGACACGAAGACATGTATTCACTATTTTCAAGACACTGGGACAACCTCTATTTAGAGCTACTATGTCCGTCAAACATTTCCAAGCCCTCTTGAGCAAATAGCACATATGGACAAGGTAACTACATCTGAACAAATAGCACATTTACAGAGAATGTGTAGAATTACACTAACTTAAAATTTTTCAGTTTTTTTTAAATTTATGTACTATTTTTATTTAGATTCTGTAATATTTTCCGAATTTATATTCCAATAAAACCGAATTAATGCATGCAATTCTTGTTTATCATATTTTGCTCAAAGTACAAAATACAAAGTTTCGTTATTCTTCAATACAAGTACTTTTTTTTTTAGAAAAATATATTTCCTTATATATGTCTGTATCCCACAGACACACATTTCTTGTAAGCGAAAAAAAAAATAACGTTTCCTGTTAAGGGTTAAACCTTATGCTGAAATATAAAAATAAATTTCCTTGTTATTGTTAAATCTTAATACCAAATATAAAAATATATTTACTTGTTATTGTTAAATCTCATATCGAATACAGAAATAGTTTCCTTGTCATTGTTAAATCTTTGGCAAATATAAAAATAAGTATCCTTGTCATTGTTAAATCTTTTGCCAAATATAAAAACAAATTTCCTTGTCATTGTCAAATCTTTTGCGAAATATAAAAATAAGTTTCCTTGTCATTGATATATCTTACGCCAAATATAAAAAGAACTATCTTTGTCATTTCTACATTTTACTAGAAAACATGACAATTGTTCGATATTATTAGCGTTCAGGGTAAAAAATAAAGTCAAAAGCTGAGACCTATACTAGTAGATAGTTCTTTTGATCTGAACGAAATGATACGCATAATTGTAAAATCTTATGCATAGTTTTCGAGAAAACGGAGAAAATAATAAACCTAAGGGTCTATACTATTCGACAGCCATGGAAGTTATTGAGATGAAACTGCTACTGAAATGTACTCTCATTAAACTCTTTATTATGAGACTACATTGTATATATAACTAGCAGCGTTCACCCCGCTTCGCTGCGGTCACCCCGGAACGCAATAAACTTTGTTACTTAGATAATTTTTACTTTTTCGCTTTCAAGTGATATGATAAAAACCATAGTAGATTGCAGTAAATGTTAACATTATATCGCCTCTCATTTATGTTAACCCGCCCCGCTTCGCTGCGGTCACCCCGGAACGCAATAAACTTTGTTACTTAGATAAAAAAAACCATAGTAGATTGCAGTAAATGTTAACATTATATCGCCTGTCATTTATGTTAACCCGCCGAGTGACACGGTCATGCGGGTTGCATATAAATACGTTTATTTTTATACCTATGATGAACTAACAAAGGCTTTGTACGTTATGGACACTTGAATGGTCAATTATCTCAAGACACTGGTAATTGAAAATTAAAGTGATATGATAAAAACCATCTAGGGTCCAAATCCTAATAACCCCCCAAAAATGAAAGAAATTGGTTCAGCCGTATTAGCGTGATGAGGGAACAAAGGATTTGTACGTTCTCTTTTATATATATAGATCGAGATTTAACCTAAAATTAATATTAACTGTTTTTTTAATTAAAAATATTGACCAAATATAAGATACATATCAAAAGAACACAATACCGTTTATAACATAACGAGAGTAAATTGTCATGTGTACTTTTTGAGAAAATCCAAAGAAAAAACAAACTTTTAAGGCCCTAAAATGTTTGTTCTTTTTTCGCAATAATAATTAAGAAATTTTAGTTTTGTTGGAAGGCATTATTATTTATTTGTAACAAAACACACCGTTGATTGGTTGAGGATTAATTGGCACGTCAGAATCGAGGCTATTTGTCCCCGTCACGATCAACACGACTGCTCAAACACGGACTGCTGCCAGTGTTCGTAAGTTCCTTTAAGAACATTTCTCTCTACTGACCCAAAATTTTCCCATTTGTAATCAAATTTTCCTACGTTTGTTGAGTATCCAATTCCTATGACAGAAGTTATATGATAAGATTTAATTAGTTGTAGTAGAGGAACTAGACATTTCTTTTATTCTTGTAAATATTTTTATTGCAGGTTTGGAAAATTCAAGATTACTAATGAAACTCCAACTAACCAAAGCGGTATATATATATATATATTTTAAGAGTATATATTTGTGTTATAGTTTCGGCTATGTAACATAGAATTCTTCTGATACATTATATTAAAACATATATACACTGTTTAGGTCAGTTGGAGTTTTATTAGGATTCTTTTATTCATTTACTTTTTGCTTTTATTTTCCTACTTTTTCCTTCACTTTTTTCTTTACAAAATTACACCCAGCCAAAAATGGGTATAATTATACTATTTTCAACACAGACACACACAAAAACTTACAAACAACACACACACACACACACACACAAACAAACACAAACACACACGCGCGCGCGAATGCGAACTATTGCTATCGTATGGGTTTATTTCTGAAGAACAAAGACAAATTTACGTATTTATACTGGTTAATCAGTCAGATTGAGAATTTCCCTGGATTTCCATTTAATATTGTAAAACTCCCTTTTTCCCTTTTTTGATAAAGTTATCTAAGAATTTTCCTTGGATTAGGGAAATTTCCCTCAAAGTATGAGCACTGACTGCTGCAAATAAGTGAAAAACGAAGAGAGCAAAAACAGCTGCAAAATAAAAAAAAACCTGAGAGAGGAAATAATACATATAAGAGAATAACAAATATATAACAAGAACAATAAATAGTAAAGATAGAACAATAACAATAAATACTAATAATAATAACAATAGAGAAAATATGAAATAATAAATAGTGAAAAAGCAATAAAAGTTTAGAATAAAAGTCCAGCAATAATAGATAAAAGAGCAAAGGGCTAAATAAAAAACATCAGAGAACGTGAACAATGTTACAAGTGTGCGTAAAAGAGAGGGCATCCTCAACAATATCAACATGATTGCCCAATGCACAATCAAGTGTAAGCGGCAATCCGTGACGCTCTCTGAGATATGAGCCTTCAGGACAAAACACACTGTTAACAGTGTTCCTGTCATTGTTAGACCTTACCCGTCCTTGTCATTGTTGAATCTCACTGACAAATATTAAAACAAGTGTTCCTGTTATTGTTAATTCTTAATAGCAAACAGATTTTGATGTGTTATTTAGTTCAGAGGCTGAGTTGTACAATTCCATGTCTAATTTTGACCTGCGTGCAGTTAGCCCCCCCTCATGCTAAATTTAAAATTATTTTTATGTCAATCGTTTGATCATCGTTTGATCAGGTATGATCAACAATTTTTAACGTTTGATCAGCTTTACTAACAGAAACATAAGCGATATTTAGTAGGGGGGGCTAACTACACGCTAGCCCCCCCTTCACGTCAGATTCGAAATTTTTTGATGTCAATCGTTTGATCATCGTTTGATCAGGTTTGATCAACAATTTTCAACGTTTGATCAACTTTAGTAACAGAGATATAAGGGTTCCAAAATGGGGGGCCAGCCCCCCCTTCACCTCCGATTCGACTTTTTCTTATGTCAATCGTTTGATCATCGTTTGATCAGGTATGATCAACAATTTTTAACGTTTGATCAGCTTTACTAACAGAAATATAAGCGATATTTAGTAGGGGGGGCTAACTACACGCTAGCCCCCCCTTCACGTCAGATTCGAAATTTTTTGATGTCAATCGTTTGATCATCGTTTGATCAGGTTTGATCAACCATTTTCAACGTTTGATCAACTTTAGTAACAGAGATATAAGGGTTCCAAAATGGGGGGCCAGCCCCCCCTTCACCTCCGATTCGACTTTTTCTTATGTCAATCGTTTGATCATCGTTTGATCAGGTATGATCAACAATTTTTAACGTTTGATCAGCTTTACTAACAGAAATATAAGCGATATTTAGTAGGGGGGGCTAACTACACGCTAGCCCCCCCTCCACGTCAGATTCGAAATTTTTTTATGTCAATCGTTTGATCATCGTTTGATCAGGTTTGATCAACAATTTTCAACGTTTGATCAACTTTAGTAACAGAGATATAAGGGTTCCAAAATGGGGGCCAGCCCCCCTTCACCTCCGATTCGACTTTTTCTTATGTCAATCGTTTGATCATCGTTTGATCAGGTATGATCAACAATTTTTAACGTTTGATCAACTTTACTAACAGAGCTATAAAAGTGAGATAAGTTTGAGAAACAATGATAAATTGCCACCTACCAGGGAAAACATTCGGTTATCTACCCAGCGACGCAAATCTGTATTCAACATAAGGGGGGGGAGTGACGTATAAGACCGTTAGCAATTTTTTAAGATGTTTAAAATGTTTATGAAGTTGAAAAACAATGCTGTGGAGTATCAGAAAACTAGAATTGTCTTTAGGGACGCGCACGAGACAAGATTTGTGGCTGTCTCGTCTCGAAAATGTTCTGTCAAAGTGATGTCTCGACTCGAAAAACGTATATTTTTCTATTGGAAGAGCCGTGTCTTTACTCGAATTTTGTCAGGAAATTCCTGTCTCAACTCGTCTCTTGCGCATCGCTAATTGTCTTCAACATTGGGAGACCTGCAGGGGCAGATTTGAGGCTATTCTGACAAGTAAGGGACCATATGGTTGTCGCGCAAATCAGATGCAGACATACGCCATCTGATTGAGCATGAAAAGATATGGAGAACACAGAAATTTAAGGTGCTAAGGGCCATAGGGAGCGGAGCGAGGAAAGAGGAAACATTGAATGTTGGCAAAATTGAAGAAAGTCAGGAATGACGGAAAAGGTTAATTTCTTGCAAATAGGAAAAGAAAGTCAACCAAAAGAACGAAACTAAACATAACAAGGGCATCAAGGACAAAGAAAGATCATTATTGGGGTTGCCATCCGGACCGCAGTGTTGCCAGCGCTGCATAACATTGATATGGAAGGTATAGCACAGTATAGCAATTCATACACAAGGAAAAATATTAGTAACACAAAAGACAATTGAAAAGACTCTGTACACGTGCGTAAAAAGGTTTAACGTAGTCGTGAGTGAATATTACACCCGTGTGAATACAAATGGAGGAAAGTAGAGAACAGTACGCACCATTTGTAGTTTAATTGCAGTTGACGTGAAGATCACGAATGAATGCGTGGTCAACACACAACATTTCTCGCAGTGAGCACAGCGGATGAAAGCAAGCTGGCCACACGCGTCTCTGCAGCATTCCTCTGTGAGTCCTTTTTCAAAGCAATATGCGGAAGGTGTTTCAAACTGTCCAGGGTGTTCATTGGAGTAACCACATTTGAAAAACGTAAAGCGTATCATCTTTTGGAATCGCCTAGAGGAAAACTGGTAATGAACAAATGACTGAAGAAGGAGAAAGTTCTCACGTTGCCACACATTAATACTGGAGAACACTAACGTATCTGTGATGAACTTCACCATGTTTTTGAATGGACGAAAGAAGAACACAAAACCTGCCTTCGGGCAGAACACCGATCATCATCATAATGGAACGATGCTCCCAAACACTTTCGTTTCTGTGTTATCATGTGTACCCCCTTCACTTTCATGTCTATATTTGTCCTCCCTCATGTACATTATTCACTCACGACCATCGTTAAACCATTTTACGCACGGGTACAGAGTCTTTTCAATTGTCTTTTGTGTTATATTTTTCCTTGTGTATGAATTGCTATACTGTGCTATACCTTCCATATCAATGTTATGCAGCGCTGGCAACACTGCGGTCCGGATGGCAACCCCAATAATGATCTTTCTTTGTCCTTGATGCCCTTGTTATGTTTAGTTTCGTTCTTTTGGTTGACTTTCTTTTCCTATTTGCAAGAAATTAACCTTTTCCGTCATTCCTGACTTTCTTCAATTTTGCCAACATTCAATGTTTCCTCTTTCCTCGCTCCGCTCCCTATGGCCCTTAGCACCTTAAATTTCTGTGTTCTCCATATCTTTTCATGCTCAATCAGATGGCGTATGTCTGCATCTGATTTGCGCGACAACCATATGGTCCCTTACTCGTGAGAGGACTTAAATTTCTTCTCACTTTCCTTTGTGGTAATCGGACACAAATAATCATATTTTCCCAAAAACACATTTCAATTCGAATTATTGGGGGGACAGTCTGCCTCAGTTCCAAGATTGGAGGGGACTCATCCCCCCGGAGTTTCGCCAATGTATCTACCTATGCAGAAAATTAAAGTAAATCGGAATTCTGTATGCTAAGAGGATGGTCCAATAAAAATCTCTTCCCTGAAGGAAAATGAGTGCAGAAAGCTGGAGAGTATAAATTCTCTTCTTTTCGTTTCAAGTGATTCAAATAGCGCGTTGTTTCACAATAATGAGACAAAGGGAGTCAAGATAGGTATGTAAAACTAACATGAAAAGAGTTTTTTTTTTTTTTTTAAACTCTCTTGGACCATGGAGTAGTGAAGAAACTCCTGAATCAGCAACATCAAATAACAGCTGAAGCATCTTCATGCATCAATTTACGGTAAGTACCGTATTGTGATCTTTCGTGTACAGTCGGAAACAATAATAAGTAAAGGTAGAGGTATAAGAAACAATAGGTCCAACCTATACTTAATATTGTTTCTGACTGTACATCTACTCTTGCTTACTTCTTACTTATTTCTGTATAATTTCCTTGTGTGGACTGCTAACAAACTTTAAACATTTAAATACTTGTGTGCCCAAGGACGTAGACATTTCGAGACCTTAGGCGACAAATATTTTGGTGTCGCTTGCCCCCCCCCCCTTCGGTGCCTTCACCTTGATGAAACTTACACCTTTCTTAGTATCTGTTAATAATTATGTTTGCAAGTTTCTACAAACATTGGAAATTATATACAAAAATACATGTTATTATCTTTGCTATTTTATTTCAAAACTTAACTTTCATATTGATGTATGTAATTTATATCAGATTGCACTACTGTAATACAAAAGCAATGCCGAAGGCGTTATTCAGAGGTATATATTTTTATGCATTTTGTACTTTTAAAGATTTTACATAAACATTATTCTTCTCGTGCTAAACCGAGTACTTCTACCAATATATATAGGTATATAGTGTATTATAATTTATACACTATGTTAAGTGTGGCAAGTGCAAACCATCATATCTTTCACTTACGAGCCGCCACCGCTATCAATTTTACTTTCTCCTCTACCTAGGACATTGTTTAGCTTACTTGGGAAGAACTAAAATATATTTAATTGTTATTTATTTGTAATGGTGTTCGTCCGACGGCATTTTCTTTGATAAGGACACCAGTGACCGCCATGACGTACAAAGCAGCCGCAGGTTCCCGTGTAAGCTATTTTTAAAATACCTGTATGATTAACATTTTTCGAGGGCAAAAGTAAGGTAACTTTTTTGAAGAGATCAGGGGTGTAGCCAGCAGGTTAAGTAGCAGGGGCCCTTCGTTTTTGAAGAGGGGCCAGCTACAATGTATAAAACAAACAAAAAAAAATGTGTTGAAGTTAGTGTTTTTTGAGACCTGAAAAATCGGAAATTTTTTGTTTTCTTCCGGAAAAGTAAAAACACTGGTACAGTGAAACCTCTCTAAAGCGGACAGCCGTGGGGAATCAAAAATTGTCCGCTATAGAGAGGTGTCCGCCTTCAAGAGGTTTCAGTATTTTGTTATGTAAATTAGTCAGCAAGGTAATATACAATTAGAAAAAAATAGTTTTGCATGAATCTTGTGTTTACGGATATTACATGCATTATCCTCTTTCATCCAATACTCTATATTCGAGGCACAACATGGAAATAACATGTTATAGTTCTCTGCACTTTACACTTATCAGTACTTCCTTCGTTTTAGTATGGCGCTTTAATTTGTGGGGTAATTGCAGTCCTGAAGTGTCCTTTTTGAGACAATATACATACCTGAGGGCAAAAAATACTAAACTTGTCTTCTAGTTGGTTAGAGACTCCAACGGGACAGTAGCATAACGTGTCATCCCTAACGGCGGGCAACTGTCAATCACTTTTGTGTCTAAAACAGCTTGGGTGAGAGTGGGTTGCAAGCAAAGGACATAAGAGTGTTGTTAAACAGAGACGCTTCGTCTGGGTTACTGAGCAGACAGTTGAGGGAGGAAAAGGTTGTCAGAATGATAAATAGGGTGTTCTAGAGAAAGTGTCCGTAATATGGAGGTAAATAATACCTATAAAAGACAGAAAAGACTGTCCGTGTCCGTACTAGAGAGTGTCCGTTTTAGAGAGGTTTGCCAATATGCTTTTTCCTATTCCAGTGTTTGGGGATTCCAAAATATGTCCGTTAAGAGCGGTGTCCACTTTATAGAGGTGTCCGTTAGTAGAGGTTTCACTGTATTTAGCCTATTATTATTATTATTATTATTATTATTATTATTATTATTATTATTATTATTATTATTGCTTTTTCTCCATAAATTATGTTCCAGGTAGTTTTTATTATGTTTCATCAAGAACTACTGAACCGGACCAAACATTACTGTATACCTTTGTGTATAACTATTTCAATTTAAGCCCTTGGACACACAACCTATCTATAAAGGTTACCAAGAAAGTTATATCGCTTTTTCACCCACCACCTTCGAACATCGATGTATTACCTCTGGCTAAGACTACCTGCAAGATTAAAGGTAGTCCCCATTAGCATCGACGATCTTCTGCCAACGTTCTGGGAGACCATGGATTCCATCGCGGTAGAACTTCGTGGAGCGTGAAGCGAAGAAGATATCAAGTGAATTTTGTATCTCTACTAGGGATTTGAACTGGCATCCTCTAAGGTGACTGTCCAAGGGATGGAAAAGGTGATAATCGTACGGTGCAATGTCCGGGGAGTATAGCCGATGCAATAGTGTTTCCCATTCAAGGCGTAGAATGGTGTCCCGGGTCATCCTTACCACGTGGGGCTTAGCGTTATCCTGTAACAGGAGGATCCGTTTGTGATTCAGAACTGCTGGCTCCACATCTTTAAATTTTCCTTGGACACGGCTCAACTGCTGACAGTACACAGTTGCATTGATGCTCTGACCAACTGGTAGCAGTTTAAGACGCACGATGCAGCGAGCACTCCACCCAACACACAAGAGAACTTTCTTCTGGTGCAGTGCTGGTTTCGACTGTTTTGGAACTGGTTCATGGATGCTAACCAATGATGGCGGCACCGTGGAGCTTCGTACAGGTCCCACTTATCATCACATGTTAACACCCTGTCCAGAAATGGCTCCTTCCTCAGACGAGACGACAAAGAAACACAGGTGTCTGTTCGCGTTGCCTTCTGGCCCGGAGTTTAATCATGTGGGATCCATCGACCCAATTTGTAGTGTTTCCACAGTTGATGGAGGTGCTGCTGAATGATTTCTTCACTCATATTGAATTGTAGTCCCAGTTCCTCACACGTCTGGCACTGTTAGCCTACATTGCTGCTTGCAGATCATCATTCTGTACATGTGTTGGTCTTTCGGCATGTGATGCGTCTTCGAGTGTTTCGTCACCGTCCTTAAACTTGTTAAACTACCACTGCACTATCCGCGAAGTCACGACACCCTCACAAAAGACCTGGCATATCTTCTACTTCACTGCAGCGTCATTTGACCCCAGTTTGAACTCGTACAGCATACACGCCCTTATGATTCTGTGGAGGTCCCATATTCCCTCTGTCCTTACACAAGTTCACGGAATAACTGAACTGTCACAACCAGTTAGTACGTTGGATATACCCACACCAACAACTGACCTTCGCCTTATCTCCATTCGCATTCAACTTACGGTGTGAGGGCCAATGGATCACATACCTCCACAAAAAGGGACAGAACATTCTTGGCTACCTTTATACATAAGACTGATCTTTGGAATTGCACTTAATTTCTCTAAGATTTCCTTACAAAAATATTTATTTATTATTCGTCACTAAAAAACATAATTATTTTATTAACAGCTATATATCCTGTTACACATCAAGTAGCATTAAAAAGAGCGAATGAAATCCGAACTGAAAAACTGAAAAAAAAACGTTATTTTCCACTAAATTTTCCATCTGATAAAAAAACATTAAAAACATTAGTTACATATAAAAATATATAATATCGTTACTAATTAGTTTAGTACCGTTTAATGGTAGTATTTGAAGTACCTTGTTAAAACATTTGACTTCAAACTGTCAAATATGAATCGCAGTAAATTGAAGACTTCGGGGCAAAAACCCGTCAAGTCCAAAAAGTGAGAGTGTAAAGGGGATAGCTTCACAAGGTTTTTTCGCCATCGGATTTTCTTCAAACTTGGCACATACTAGACCGAAAATAAATATACACTTTTTTTGTTTCTTTCGGGAAATAAGTTAAGGAGGCCAAAGGGCCCCTTTTCAAAAAGGGCCTCCTTGGTTAAAAGGGACACATTAAAGAAAGGAAACTCTGCCGATGGAAAGATGACTTAAAAATAGGAAATACGTGTTTTGTCGTTTTTGCGAGAATAGAGTTATAGAGGGCAATGGCCCCCTTCGAAATGATAAAGGACACAACCCTTAGGAATTTGGATTTCCGTGGAATTGTTTGAAACCGTGATATGTTCTAGATGTTATATTCCTAAGAAAACGTCTCAATAGGCACAACTACAAATCACTGACCGTTTGGCCACTACAGGGCCACTTTTTTGAAAATAGCCGAATATAACCACATTCTGAATTTTGGTAAAGTGACTAAAGCCGTGATGTGTTGTGGATATTGTGATCCTGAGAAAAATCTTAATGGGCATAACCACCAATCATTGATCGTTTGGCCACTCAGGGTCACTTTTTTGAAAGCAGCCGAAGATAGTGATATTGTGGATTTCGATGAAAATGACTGAAACTGTGATATGTTCTAGATGTTGTGATCCTGAGAAAAAGTCTCAACAAGCCAAGAAGCACAACCACCAGTAACTGACTGGTTGCTACAGGGTCGCCTTTTTGGAAAAAGAAGGTAACGGTATTCTGAATTTAGGTGGAATTGCTTGTAACCGTGATATGTTGTAGATATTATGACCCTGAGGAAAAGTCTTCACGGCCACAACTACCACTCACTGACCATTTGGCTGCTACGAGACCACTGTTTTGAAAGCAACCGAAAATAGTGATCTTGTGGATTTCGGTGAAAATGACTGAAACTGTGTTATGTTATAGATATTGTAATCCTGAGAAAAGGTTTTAATGGACACAACCACTAATCACTGACCGTTTGACCGCTACGAGGACACTTTTTTGAAAGCAGCCGAGCCGAAGATAGTGATGTTCTGGATTTCGGTCAAAATGACAGAAACCGTGATATGTTGTAGATATTGTCATCCTGAGAAAAAGTCTCAATGGACACAACCACAAATCACTAATCGTTTGGTCACTACAGGGCTACTTTCTTGAAAACAGCTGAGTACAACGATGTTCTGGATTTCAGTAAGATTGAGTAAGACTAAGATATGTTGAAGATCTCATCATGAGAAAAAGTCTTAATGGACACAACTATCGAATTATGACCGTTTGGCCACTACAGGCTTAGATTTTTTAAAAAACAGCCGAGTATAATGACATTTTTTATTTCAGTGTAAATGAATGAAACTGTGATACGTTGTAAGTCGTGATCCTGAGAAAAAATGTCTAGGACATTCTAGAGTTTTCCTTGGTCTCACAAAATGAGCATCTGAATGTTATCTACCGGTATGCTTAAATAATATTGGTCGCTACTCTTCCATCCCTTTTTCGGGTTGTGAGATAATTTTGAACTTTTCATGATTTTATACAATTCTACCAGAATTCCAGGTATCCTTACCTTCTTCTATTTTAAAAAATGTGGCCCCGTAGTTGCTGAATGGTCACTGATTGGTGTTTGTGTCCATTAAGAATTTTCTCAGGATCACAATATCTAAAACATATCACGATTTTAAGCAATTCCACCGACATCCAGAATACTGTTACATTCTGTTCTTTTTTTAAGTGGCCCTGTAGTGGCCAAACCGTGATTGTTTGGTGGGTGCGCACGTTGAGACTTTTCTCTGGATCACAATATCTACAACATATCAAGGTTTCAAGCAATTCCACCGAAATCCAGAATAACGTTACCTTCTGCTGTTTTCAAAAAAGTGGTCCTGTAGTTGCCAAACGGTCAGTGATTGCTGACTGTGCTTATTGAGACATTTTCTCTGGATCACAACATTTACAACATATCAGAGTTTCAGTCATTTTGGTCGAAATCCACAATATCAGGATATTCGGCTGCTTTTAAAAACATGGCCCTGCAGTGGTCAAACGATCAGTGATTTGTGGTTATATCTGTTAAGACTTATTCTCAGGATCACAATATCTACAGCATATCACGGTTTTAGTCATTTTTACCGAAATCCAGAATGTCGTTATCATAGGCTGTTTTAAAAAAAAGTGGCCCTGTAGTGGCCAAAGGGTCAGTGATTTGTGGTTGTGTCCATTGAGACTTTTTCTCAGAAATATCATATCTACAACATATCACGGTTTCAAGCAGTTCCACGAAAATCCGATTTTCGTAAGGATTGCGCGGGGTCCTTTGTCATTTCGAATTGGGCATTGGCCCTATAACCCTTTTCTCGCAAAAACGACAAAACCGGTATTCCCTACTTTGAAGTCATCTTTGCATGGGCAGAGTTTAGTTTCTTTAAAGTGGTCCTTTTAATCAGGGGAACCCTTTTTTGAAATGGGGCCCTTTGCCCCCTTCAACCTATTTCCCGAAAGAAACAAAAAAATACGTGTCGATTTATTTTCGGTCTTGTATATATGTGCCAAGTTTGAAGGAAATCTGATGAAGAGAAACGGAAAATTATTATTTATATATAAGCATTAAAGCTGTCGTTTGGGGGGGAAGGAAGTCATTTGGGGGGCTGGCCCCGTTGGGAGCCCCTCGTGGCTACACCCCTGGAAGAGATAAAAAAACAATGCAAGCCGTTCTCACTGTCATGGCACCCAAGCAGGGGGTTCCTCACACCCTTTTTTATGCTAGTCACTTTGACCCAGGTGGATGAAACAAAGATCAGCAGTGTATCAGAAATATTTACATCTACAGTAGAACCGGTTTTCTTTTATCTTCATTAAAATAATAATAATAAATACAAATTTACACTTGTAGAATGCAATAATTCCGCGTGAGTCTATGAATGATTTAACATTGTAATTGAATCTGGAACACTATCACAAAACCATTGGTGCATTGTTACTGGTTCTTAGTGCAACAACCCCTAACGTTAGTGGTTCATTAGTGTAGGTGCTACAAGTAAAATATCATTGGGGTCATGATGAACTTGCCCACACTTCAAGCACTAATGAAAAAAATTATGCAATTCGTTAGTGCATCATTAGTACTTCTAGAAAAAAAAACAGTTTCTATGGAATTTGATTTCTGAAATTGTCCCCCCCACACCAAAAATCTTGAATAAATCCCAAAATATGGTAACGCCAACATTAGTGCTCAGTGCGTTTAAGAGAACTAACGATGCACTTACGATTGCCGTTAACCCATGTAACCTATCTATGTCAGTTAGTATGAAATTAGATATTTCTGAAGTCGGACCACCCACCGAATATCTTGAATATGTCCCACAATAGGGTAATACTAACCTTAGTGCTTAGTGCGTTTTAGTGCAATAATAATGCACTAATGATGTGATAAGTTTGGTGAAAATCTGTCTGCATAAAGACGGGTGGCGAGCAAACTTCATATGAAGAAAGACCCCACTAAAAATCTGACAGCACTAACGTTAGTTCTTAGTGCACTAATTTGCACTAACGATGCACTTCCAATGGACGACGTTTGGTGTAATTTGGGAGAGGTGAGGGGCCAACATCAGACACGTAAGTTGATGTTTTGTTCATGGTAGATTGCGTAAGTTTAAGGTCAATTTTCTCGAAATACTGGGAGGCCACAATTTTTTTAAAAAAAAGTTGTGCAAAAGTGTACAAAATTCATACATTATTTTTGTTTACTTAAGTCATCGGTATGAAGATTCCGCACTCCAAGTTGATGGTTGAGTTCGAAATTTTAGAGCTAATTTTCTGGAAACACAGGGGTGAACAAAATTATTTGAGTTTAGTTGATTTTAAGTTTAACGTCCTTTCAGCAGCGAAGTTATATGAGGCGGGACCTACTGATTAACGTGGAATCCGAACCACATGAGCTCCCGCTGGGAATCGAACACAGATCTCCCACACCAAAGGCGCGTACGCTACCGCTTAGCCACGGAGGAGCTCACAAAATTATTTGAATGCTGTACAAAATTCTACGGGACAGGTATCTACAATCTTATTTGCTTAGTATATGTCTGATATTGACAATCGGCACTCCAAGTTGATGGTTTGATTATGGCAGAAGATTGTAGATACCTTCTACGAATTTTGATACGAATTTTGAATAATCTACGAATTTTGTACACTTTAAGGACATTTTCTTCGAAATACAGGGGTATACAAATTTTTTAAAAGGTGTACAAAAGTGTACAAAATTCGTAGATTATTTTGGCTACTTAAGTCTTCGATATGAACACTCCGTACTCCAACATGATCGTGAGTTAGAAACTTTGACGGTAATTTTCTCGAAACACAGAAGTGTACAAAATTATTTTAAAGGTGTACAAAATTGTACGAAATTCGCATATTATTTTTAGCTACCTAAATCTCGAATCTGGTGATTCCGCACTCGAACGTCAAGTTGGAGTGCGGAATTTTGATCGCAAATTTCTGGAAACACATGGGTGTACAAATGTTTCTAAAAGATGTACAAAATGTGTACAAAATTATGAACATGTTTAATACGTGATTTGCCGATTTCCCCCTAATAAATATTGCCTATATTTCTGTTAGTAAAGCTGATCAAACGTTAAAAATTGTTGATCATACCTGATCAAACGATGATCAAACGATTGACATAAGAAAAAGTCGAATCGGAGGTGAAGGGGGGGCTGGCCCCCCATTTTGGAACCCTTATATCTCTGTTACTAAAGTTGATCAAACGTTGAAAATTGTTGATCAAACCTGATCAAACGATGATCAAACGATTGACATCAAAAAATTTCGAATCTGACGTGAAGGGGGGGCTAGCGTGTAGTTAGCCCCCCCTACTAAATATCGCTTATATTTATGTTAGTAAAGCTGATCAAACGTTAAAAATTGTTGATCATACCTGATCAAACGATGATCAAACGATTGACATAAGAAAAAGTCGAATCGGAGGTGAAGGGGGGGCTGGCCCCCCATTTTGGAACCCTTATATCTCTGTTACTAAAGTTGATCAAACGTTGAAAATGGTTGATCAAACCTGATCAAACGATGATCAAACGATTGACATCAAAAAATTTCGAATCTGACGTGAAGGGGGGGCTAGCGTGTAGTTAGCCCCCCCTACTAAATATCGCTTATATTTCTGTTAGTAAAGCTGATCAAACGTTAAAAATTGTTGATCATACCTGATCAAACGATGATCAAACGATTGACATAAAAATAATTTTAAATTTAACTGCACGCAGGTTAATTTTGTCCGCTGTAAAATAAAATCAATTATCGAAAGTATTATTTTATCCAACGTAGTAAATATGAAGCCGTAACAAAGGCTAAAGTCTATATAATACCCACTTCGATCCATCCCTTATGTCAAATTTATATATAAAAAAGTGCTTCCATGGCAGTAATGTAGGCTATAAGGATTGCCGAAATATTATATACATATTTATATGCAGTGAACTGGCTTAAAAGACCTTATCACGGCAAAATTAGACTACCGCTAATTTTACAGTAATTATGTGATATCTTCAAACAGATAAAAGATAATCGGAAAGTGGAACAAGAGCTCGCTACACAATATTATTTTACATGAGATACCGTTATCACGACTCACTTATCTGCTTTCGATTTCCAGCCATTTAGAAAATCGGCATTTAATTTCGTGTTTCTAAATGGTTTCAAACAGAAAGCTACTAGGTGACTGGTGATAACGATACCTCATGCAAAATAATATTGTCTAGTGCCCTCTTGTTCCACATTTTGATTATCTTTAATCTGTTTAAAGATATCACATAATTACTGTAAAATTAGTGGTATTTTAATTTCGCAGTAATAAGGTATCATGGAACAAAGTGACAAAATTTAAAGCTAGTAATATGATGTATATAGAAAATGAGAAAATTTGCATCCCTGTTTTTTTTTTTTCAGGGAATTATAAACTTTTTACATCAGGCATGACACAATGTTATTGCATATATGGGAGAAACAACGCAAGTAAAGGGGTTTATGTGGTTTACATCCTATGAAAAAGCTATTCGTTGTTGTGATATATCTAGATAAAGAAAACTGTCCCTTCTCTTAGTTCCTCCCCCCATCAACATCCTCCTACACAAAGTGTACGTGAGAGAGAGGTGAGGTGAGGATCGATATGGAAGACCTTATTCTATGAATAAATTAAAAGGATGTCGCAGAGCACAGAGGAAATATGCTCATAGCGACCACAACTATTTACTTTCATCTGTGTTTTCATCACCGCCTCAGATAATAAAATGTCTTCCACTTGTAACTCTGGCTGACAAAAATATTGCTCTCTCTCCACTCAGAATGAATGTATGTTGTTATAGTTTCATACACTATATTTCCGTATGTATGCATAAACTGGAATACTGAAAATAAACTAAAGTTTTTTTCGTTCGTATATACCCACAGTTATTTATTGCATGTGAGTGCACTTCAAAAAGTGACATTTGCTTTATAGCATGGTTACCATGGAGGCCGATAGTAAACGAAGAAAAAAAAAATAAAAAAAAAAAGAACGGACGGGGGATCCCATCCATCAACTTAAATTATTGTTCTACCATGAAAATGATTTAAAGTACATGATATTACTTGTAACATTTGGTTATTGCGCTCCACTATGTATTCGAATAGATAGCGAGTAACATTTAGGAGAATGTTTCGATTCACATTGTAGAAAATAATTTTTCAACTTGATCTCAAATAACTGCGCTACCAGTGAGCGACTTGATTTGAGTTCCTGTCTACACAAGACAGAAATAATGACACGGCAAGGAGTGGGGGATCGATATGTTGACCACATATCATAATCATCATTTTACAATCATAGATATCCTTATATTACTGACACGTTATTTGACACAAACTCAGATGCTTCCATACATCAGTGTTCTCAGTTAACCTTTTCGTCTTTCCAAATCTATTTTCTGCTTTAATACCGCTATCAATTGTAGCCTCTTTCACCCCATCCTCTTTTTCCTTACATGGTGTCTTGTATCATGTCCCTTATGGTACACTTCCTTCTCAGCTAATGTCCCTATCAGTTATTATTCCTCTTCTTAAACACATCTTTTAAAAGTATTGTTTCCTACTATTCCTAACACTTGTTCACTCGATCCACTACTCTCCATCCTTCTCTATCCTAGGGATGGCCAGAACCGGTTCCGGTTCTGAACGGATCCCAGGCGGCGGCCGCTTGTCTCATTTGGCTAAATAAACTGAGTAACTGGCAAACTCATTGGCTAAACAGCCAAACTGGCCAACTCATTTGGGTAAACACCCACCGGTGGACCAAAATTTTTTCTGGGAGCACAAGCGGATCTGGGCGGGGAGGGCACAAGCGCATGGTCCTCTTTGCATTTTTTGAAGTGAACTTTGTGCCTCCTTTACGGGTCTTTGGGGGCTTTCGGATCCAGGTCTGGAACCAGATGTTCAGATCCAGATCTGAAACCGGTTCCTAAGATCCGGTTCTAGAACCGGGTTTTTGGATCCATGTCTGGAACCGGGATTTCGGATCCAGGTCTGGAACCGGTTCCTAAGATCCGGTTGTGGAACCGGGTTTTTGGATCCAGGTCCGGAACCGGTTCTGAAAACCGGATCTCCGAGAACCGGTTCTTCGCGGAACCGGTTCCGCCGGGACCGGAACTTTGTGGCCATCCCTACTCTATACTCACATTTCAAAATATTCGAGTAGAATGTTCATGATTCTACCCTATAAACTACGAGCGCAACACTACATATAAAAATTATCTTTTAACTGAATAACAGCCGTAATTCGACAGACTTGGTTGTCGAAGGTATCGCCTTTCTTACAACTTACGAGTCCACCACCGCCAATCAGCAAGCTGATAGAGTGGATAGTCAGGATATGTCTGATACGCAGGGACTGAAGTCCCTTACCAGATATGACCTTTGATCGGATCGACCCGCGTAGTCTTACTACCCCATCTATATTAAGTTTTCCGGCACGAGTGGTAGCGTTTATCATTCAGATAATAAATCAGGAATGATATACGCCCATTGCACGACCAGACTGAAGTCCATAGTCTATCACTTATACCTATTGGTGGAGGGAACTCTCCTAGTAGATAGCAATCTTTCAATATCTGCAGTGTACTTCAGCAGTTCAAGCTTACCTCCTACCAGTACAAATACGAGCTACCAAATCCCTCAGTCTGGCCACAGCCAGGCAGAGATCAAGACAACCATGAACCCCTCTGCCCTGTCGCGACAAAACGCTGTAACTTTGGCGGAGCAGTTTTGAGAAAAAGAGCCGTAAAGTCGCTACAGACCGGCTAATTTCCTACTTACATCGAAATTCTCTTTGGTATATTTTCAAAAGTATTTGATTCAGCCCAATGCTAGGCCTGGTGAACATAAGTATCGGTGGGGGAAATTCAAAAATGCTTATAGCGACAAAACAATGTAACTCAAGTTACAGCGTTTTGTCGCGACACGGCAGCCCTGGAAATCAAGGAACTTGTGTCTCAGTCCTGTCTACCTCTGTCGTTCAATAAATCTCGCAGAAGTTGTAACGTAGACTGAGTGAGAGATAAAAAATATTCCCACAAAAATTAACGCTATTGGACATGTACTATTAAAGTACATACACAAATAATATCAAAATAACCGAGTAAATCGTTCAATAGGCTATTGAATGTAAATTTGATTAAGAAAAGAAAATGCAGGATTTTAACTTCAAGATTTTATAAACAATTTGAAAACTGCAAAATAGGTTTTACAGTAAAAATAACAATTTAATGGGATAACCTTAAGACCAAAGAATGTTTAATTAACAAAAATTAACACTTACCAATGTTTTCCGCATATTACTACAACCTCTTCCATAGCGAATTTTACACTTGTTCAATGAATTTGTGGTTTTACTCCAAAATAAGTAAATAAGAATCTCCAAAACCACTTTAAAGACCATTAATTGATACACAATACTCATTTGAATGGGAATAATACACATCCTATAGCTGTAATCAGAATAATTATTAAAAGCTGAATTGAATTTGCCACTTATAATCTTCAAAATCACAAATATTTTCAAACCACTCACAGAATGTAGTAAATTCTTGAGAAATTGGAAGAAAATATATTTAACAATATTATCCATAAAGTAATAATTCGAACGTAGTATCACGAACTTTTATATAGTATTCAACTTCCCAGGGTAACATGTAAATTCTTGCCTTTCGATCGTTATATTTATGTCCAGTTCCAGAATGAAATTATAACAGAAAACTTTTTGACGATATTCGATAAAGAGGATCTTAATCAGAATTCAATATACTTTTCCACTGTTTCACTTTTGACTGTATATATAACTTATAAAAAACTTGAATGAAGACCCATTATTAAATACTGAACCTTGAAAATTTGACTGTCCACTTCTCTATCGTAGTCGTAATTATGAGCTGAGCATACAGCTACAAACAACGAACCTAGCGTACTGGTACCAATTATTTCCGCTATAAAATGAGTGGCGCTATTTACTCTAGAAATCGACTGTCGACTTTCTCACTTTTTTTTTAAAACTTCAATGAAATCGTTACAAAATAGAAGATAGGGAGTAAGGTTAGATCTGCTCAAGGGCGCCCATGTTGTGGTTTCCAAGGGGGGCGAGTATAAGGTATAAGTGACATTTCAAATATAGTTTAAAATTTTGATGTAAATATTCTAAAAAATTCTATTGAGTTTTCGATTTTCCGAAGTACAATTTCCTCTAGAGGGTGAGCGCCCCACTTTGGACCATATGGGCGCCCTTGGATCTGCTGTAAGCGATAATTGGAGAAATAGGGTCAAGGGACAACTAACAGCTACCATTTGAACACTTAACTAAAGAAATTAATTAATTATACATGAAATTAAACCGTGAATATAGAACGGAAGTTCGTATAAGCGACAGATTCTTTCTTTAGTTACACCTCCAACAATTCGATACTAAAGCAAGTTTGAAATCGTTTCTATTCTCCATACGATTAACCCTTACATGACGGAGGCTAAGTTTTTCAAGATTTCTATGATGATTATACCCTGGACCCCTGAAGGTTATATTTTCGTGATGTCATTCGTGATTAATGTCTAGATAATAGCTACTATTTTCATGATTTCGCTGATAATTTCCCTCTAGACACACCTAGTTCTTTCGTTATTTCGTTGATAATTAACCCTCGGATAATAGCTACTTCTTCCGTGATTTTATTAATGATTAACATCCCATATAATGACTACTATTTACGAGATTGCTTCTTTACAATTAAATCCCTAGGCTCCAATTAACATTGTGTAATTAAATGTTGTAGAGATGTGAGTTTAATATAGCTTGGTTTCCTTAATTTTTCATGTAAGTTGGACTCAGATTGTAAAAGATACGTACATTCTTAATTGAATATATAGGCTGTTGAAGTTGTTCATTGTTATTTCAAGATATCAAGTTGCACTGTAGATAGGTTAGAACTCACAATATAAGGAGAAGTAGGTCATTATAGCAAAATATAATTATGAATAGTACAGAAGGTTGTTTTCCTACAAAGGAAAATGTTTATGTAGATGTATAAGAAAAACAAAAGTAACAATCAGTGGCGTATTTACGATTTTGTTTCGGGGAGAGCTTTGCTAACTTTCGGGGGGGGGGGGCTTTGCCTGAAAATGTGATAATTCTGCAAGAATTTCATATACTTTACTATAGTAAGTAGGATTTCGGGGGGGCTTACGCCCGGAAGCCCCCCCTCTAAATACGCCACTGGTAACAATAGATGATAGGGATCTATACATCGTATTTTGTCTGAGACGCGCATGTACATACCTAAAATAGACGTTTTCCAACTATTGTTTCGCGTAGCTTTCTTTTTTAATTTGCTTTCTTAATATTCACTTTGCAAGAAAATATTGACTGGCTTGATTCCTATATTGAAGCTGCCACGGTGGATCAGTGGTAGAGCGTCTACCTCTGGTGCGTGGGTTTCTGGTTCGACCCCCGATCAAGTAGGTTTGTGGTGGACAACATTGTGTCCGAGGGTTTTCTCGGGGTACTCCCGTTTCCTCCCAATTTTCCATTCCACCAATTCTTCTGTCATCACTCACTTGCCTTAACATCGTCCCCTTTAGCTTAAATGGGCCTACTCGTGGAATATTAAACTGAAATATTTCATTTCATTTTTCCCCATAATGAGAGTCAATAATAGCCTCTTTTCAAGATTCGCTTTCCAAATTATTTCTGAATGATTATTATTTTAGAATCTTAGTTTCTGTACATAGTTACATATATTGTTTCTAAGAAATTGAACTGCTACGAGCAGAGACCAAAAAGTTCTTACTTTCACCATGATAAAGATGAGTTAAGGATCTGTAATTTCGTCCACTGACACTATTTCTCTACACATTACTTTAAGGCTTACATTTCTCAGCTCTATATTCAACCCGTTAATACCATACAAATAAAAGTCTGAGTAGTTGGAGGCAAACCAGATTTCTATCGCATTAATGACCTCGCTATTCACACAACGTCTACTTCGCAAATTTTTCTTCATATTTGGGATGCAGAAGTAATCGGACGGAGCTAGTTCGGATGAATATTTTGAGTATGGTAATGCTTCGTTGCCAAATTGGCGAAGAAAAGTGAGTTACAGTGCATTGTTACCCTAGTAACACACCTTTCAACAGTAAAACTGGGCGGCACTTGGCTCAGTGGTAAAGCTCTTACCTCTGGGGCGTTGGATCCCTGACTCTATCTCCGGCCAAGTATGTTTGTGGTGGACAACATCATCTTCGTGGGTTTTCTCGTGGTATTCCCGTTTCCTCGAACATTCTCATTCCTCAAATTCCTCCATCATCATTCATTTGTCTTAATCATCTTCTTCCTTAGCCTAAAGGGCATAATCATGAGACGTTAAACTGAAAGATATCGACAGTTAAATCATCACTCTTTTGATAGCATTCTGACAATAGTAAAAGCATATTATGCTTTACGGTGAATTAAATATGACGATATAATAATAATAATAATAATAATAATAATAATAATAATAATAATAATAATAATTGTTTATTTCTATGCCATGAACAGCCTAATGGCAAAAATATAGTACCTTACCTTATCAGACAAAAATAAACACATTTCATACAATGTAATCTACCTAATGAAACAATGAAAAAATAATGATAAAATAAAATAGTATCTGATTAAACAATAATTTCTTGTCAAATTAATACCAAATACTTTTAGTCTCAAAATAGACACATCGTCAGAAATACTACAAATATTATATGCTTTTATACTGATAAAAAGGTTTCAGATTAAATTAAAAAGGATTAGCCATTCTTCTGAAAATTACAAATTTTGGATTCAAGCCTATTAATGTCGATCTATTTTTCATATTATACATTAGTATCTATTGTCTAGTATTTTCTGAATAAAATATGTTTCGGGAAGTTTTCTTCTATCACTTAATGCTTGTAATCCCTAAAATTGATTTCAGTATTCATAACTACGTGAGTAGTAATCTCTATTCATTTTACGACATGGGAGTCTAATAAAACATTTTTGTACTGACTCAATTTTCTTTACCAGTGTTATACCTATACTATTTCAAATAACTACATCTAACTCTAACCTTGATCTTGCAAGCATCTTGTATAAATATATATATGAACTGACATTTTTAAACAGGCCATTTTCTGAAATTGAGCCCTATTATTCTTCTCGTCCCTTGGATTATATCATTAATATAATAGGTAAATTTCATATTTCTGTCAAACACTATACCCACATTTTTAATCTGTTCGGCTTTATGCAATGTTACTCCATTAACTACATATTTGCTCACGTACTATTGGGTTTTGTTAGTATATGATATATATATTTAGTTTTCTCACAATTTATTTTCAAGAAGTTATTTTTACATCATGAACTAACAGTACCTAGATCTTCCTGTAGTCAGTAGTTATCATACTTACTATTTACTATTCTAAATAATTTTAAATCATCGGCATATAATAAAATATTTGAGTATTTAATTTTCTTGGGCAGATCATTAATAAGTACGGAAAAAGAAGGGGTCCCAAAGGAAAACCCAGAGATATGCCATTCTTTATACAACCATGACTATACTTTATTTGACCAACTTTTACTCTGAATTTTCTGTTTGCAAAGCAGCTCACAAACCAGATAAGTACAAAGAAGAAAGCCTATGCTCGTTAATTTATCAATAAGAACTTAATGCTCTATAGGATCCAAAGCTTTTGACATGTCTATACATATAGTGTCTACTTGTAATGTATTCATAAGTCCCAGATATGTAAAACCGGTAAAATGTACAAGATTTGTTAAATCAATTTCTCTTTATAAAACCCGTGCTGAAATTTGCTTAATTTTTTTTACATTAAATTATAAATATTTCTGTATTAAAATTTCAAGTATCTTGCAAAATTCAGTGGCTAATGTTATTGGCGTATACATACACACATACATGCATACACACACACACACACACACACACACATATATATATATATATATATATATATATATATATATATATATATATATATATATATTATCACCGACCTAAAGGTAAGTTTTAGGAAATCACCGAATTTGAACATGCGTTGCGGGCAAGTTAGTCCAGACTCTCAATATAGTTCGGATGCTGATAGTTTTTCTGACCTGAGTATTAATAACGTTGTGCGTAATAAACCTTTCGCATCCTCACAATTTCATCGAAGGAAACCTCGTAAGATTCCTCATTATCGGGATCGTCCTTCGCAGAGTAATCAAAACAGTCATTCGCAATTACGCTTAAATGATTTGAAGTCTCTTACGAAATTTTCAGGAAATGTAATGGTGGAGAGTGCTTCCGAATTCTTACGTAAATTTCGTGCTGAGATGGAGTTTAGTAACATTCCCGAACACAAATATTTAAGATACATTCCTATGGTTCTTGTTGATGGTGCTAATTCATGGTACCTAAGCAACTGGTTTAGTGGTTGGAACGATTTTGAGGCAAAATTCTTGCATACCTTTGAAAATACTTGCATCGTTGCTACGCGTTTGAACAAATTGCGTAATTCTCGCTTCAATCCCAAGGAAGACAAGTCTGTCGTAGATTTTCTCTTAAGCCGATACAACAAGTTGAAGATGGCTCAGCCGAACGAAGAAGAAGAAATGCTTATGGCTAATCTCGTTAATTTACTCCCTTATAAAGTGCAATCTGCTTTGTTAGGACGTCGAATATCGTGTTTGTCCGAGTTAATACAAGCTGTACAAAATGTCGAAACATTCTTTCATCAAAATCGAAAATGGGAAATGAATGAAAGGAAATTGGCTGAGAATGTGAAGCGTGTGAATAATGTTAAGGTTCAAAGCAAGAATTTTTCTGCGGAATCGAAATCTCGAGGGCGTAATAAGACACTCGTGAAGAATGAAGAAGTTTTCAGAAGAGATACCAATAATGAAGATGGTGGAAACAAAAGACAGGGTGGTGGTCGCAAGTACGGTTATTCCCAAAGCCAAGGTAAACAAGACGACTACAGCGGCAATTATCAGAAATCCGACCAGTGCCATCACGACTTTAATGGAAGTCACAGAGGCAGGAGATTTGGAAGAAATCGGCGAGGGCAAAGCTTTAATCGGAACAACTGGAGAGATCGTCGAGAAAGGGAGCCGGACAACCAGGAAGAGGAGTCTTGTAGATGCTCGGAATCAGCTGACAATTGCAGATGTCCACATGATAATGGCGAACAAAGGGGTGATCCTTTAAACATGTAGTTCCTTGTTCAGACTGTGCCCCGTGGGCAAGGAGTGACGCTCTAAATTTCTCGGAACATTCCCAGCATATTTATTTGGAACCAGAAGGGGGCACCTATTCAAATGGAAGTTGTGAGAGACTACCATGGAAAGACGCTCGTGGGGAGGAATTTATTTCCATACCATCAAAGATAGAGGATGCAGATCAGAAGATACAAGTTTGTAATGTCGAGTTGGATCGATCTAGTGTAGAAGGTGATCGGGAGAGTGAAGATGCTTCAATCATAGCCATGGACGACGGTAGATCATCTATGAGGATTTTTGCGCATTTGAATGGTCGAAAATTAAGTTGCCTAGTTGATTCTGGATCTCAAACCTCGTTGCTACGCAAGGAACTGTACAAGTCGGTAACTGGCTGTATTTTCAATGCGAGTTTATCCCATAAGGAAAACTTACAATTGTGTGATTTCACTGGGAAGGTCGCAGTCAACAGAGTATTAGGAACAGTCATTTTACTCGTCCGTGTTGGAGAAATGGAAGTCTTGACTGAGTTTGTAGTTATAGAGAGGTTAAGAGAAAACGTGATCCTTGGATTAAATTTCCTGGAGCGCTTGAAAGGCATTATTGATTTGAAGGCCGGAGAAATAACACTATGTAAAACGATGTTTTGTGTTACCACCCCCATATTGCCGCCGAAGATCGAAGAATATTCGTCTGATGTTCGTTTGGTTTGCATTGAAGAAGCTGTACCCCGCCTCCTACATTTTATCAATTCTGCGAATCTAAAGTTCGAAGTTAATAGAGTTAACCCCACTAGTGTCCATGATTGTCAATTAAAGTCAAAGATGGAGTTACAAGAAGAATCAGAAGTTTTACAGTCTATTTGTATTGAAGATTCATGTAGCGTAAATAAAATTAAGAATGAACATTTTTGTGATAAAACTTTGGTGTCTCGTTCTTATCCTTGCGAATTGAATTCATGTAATAATAATCTTTTAGATGGTAAGTGTGCTCAAGTTAATGATCAGTTACATATAGGGAAAGTGTTCAGTTTTAGTACAAATCAGGTTGATATTAATGTCGAACAGGGTTACCAACCTGTAAAACAACCCTGTAATCCTTATAAAGAAGATTTTCCGAAGACTTATATTTTTCAATTCAAGATATACGGGAATGTGTTGGTAAAGCAGAAATGCTTAACGATGAGCAAAAACAAAGTTTATTCTCATTACTAGTGAAGTTCAGACCAGTATTTGCCAAGTTTCCTGGTAAATGTAATAAGTTTAGTTATAAGATAGAGCTTCTGGATGAGAAACCTATCGTCGGACCATTGTATGGTATTCCAGTGAAGTACCGAGAACAAGTGCGGGAACAACTTCGGGAAATGGAGAAATTTGGAGTCATCCGGCGTAGTAATAGTCCATTCTTAAACCCGTTACACGTAGTACCCAAAGCCAATGGTAAACTAAGGCTAGTTCTTGATTTACGTGCTCACAACGAGAAGGCGTTGCTTCCAAACTTGAGAGTAGAGAAAATACCCGACTTATTGCATAAATTCGCCAATAAACCCTACCTTGGGCAAATTGATCTCGTCTCATCGTATAGCCAAGTACCCTTAGCTGAGGAGTCGAAGAAGTATATGGCATTTTCGTTTGGTGGTGATTTATTTGAATATGAACGCTGTGTATTCGGACATAAAGCTGGCGGACCTGCACTTCATCTGGCACTGAATGAGGTGTTTCCTGAACATCTAAACGATAAATTAATCCGATACGTTGACGACATAGCCTTGGTAGGAAGAACGTTTTACGAATTCCTTGAGACGCTTGAAGAAGTACTTACCTGTTTGCTCAATGCTAATATGACAGTTAACCTCGAAAATCCATTTTTGGAGTAAAAGAACTAAACTTTCTGGGGAATATTGTTACACCTTATGAAATACGAAAAAATCCATCAGCTGTGGAGACTTTGATGAAGTTGCCACCACCACATAACTTGAAAACCTTGAGAAGTTTGATTGGTGCATTTCTGTGGCATTCGCGGGCGATTCCAGGTTTTGCAGTTATTGCTAATCCTCTATTTTCTCTGCTCAAAAAGGGAAAGAAATGGCAATGGCTTGAAGAGCATCAGAGGTGTTTTGATACACTGAAAGCTGCATTAGCCGAAAATGTCTCATTGTCTCACTCGGATTTCCAGTATCCATTTTTCATAGAGACGGATGCATCCACCTTCGGGTTGGCTAGCGTCACATATCAGATTATCGATGGGCGTAAGAAGATTTTGGAATATGCGAGTAGATCTTTGTCCAAGTCTGAGAAAAATTATTCTGTCGTGGAACTAGAATGTCTTTGCTTGGTGTGGTCTACACGTAAGTGGCGATCATGGTTAGTTGGCAACAAGATCATTTTTCGTACCGACCATAAAAGCCTCATTTATTTACACAAATTCAGGAGTTGGAATGCTAGATTACAGCGATGGGCTTTAGAAATTCAACAGTTCGATTTTTCCGTTGAGTATATCAAGGGGAAGGATAATCTTCTAAGCGACTATCTGTCACGTGCATTTCCAGAAAGGAAGAAAACCTTCCATGTGAACCCAGTACAAGTTCTTCAAGATGATGTACGGGATATCTCTTTAGACGACTTGTGAGAAGCTCAAGGGAATCACGAACCTTACCTTGCCATCATCAAGTATCTGGAAGAGCAAAATGAGGATCAGTCAAGCATTCCTGGTAGCAGAAATTGGCATAAATGTTTCAAGGTTGAGAATGGAATACTTCTAAACCGAGATTTCCATTTTCCTGGTGTTTGGAGAATTTGTGTACCTCCGAAGTTCGTACCGAAGATGTTACACGCATATCATGACAGTTATGGACATTTTGGTGTAGATAAGACTTGGACTCTTATCTCCAAATCATTCTATTGGAAGGGCATGAGGAATGACATCAAGAGGTACGTTACGAATTGTCTGGATTGCCAGAGAACGAAAGCTGATAAACATCCTCTTCCAACTTTAATGAGGACTATTCCCACCAATGGAATAAATTATATGATTGCGATCGATCTTATAGGGCCCCTTCCTCGATCTAAGGAAGGCTATGTCTGGATTTTATCTGTCTGTGACACCTTTTCCAGGTATACAGTCATCTATCCGTTAAGGACGGCGACATCGAATACCATCATACGATGCTTGACCGAGAGATACTTTCTGCATTTTGGATTAGTTTCGCACATACTCTGTGACAATGGTAGCCAGTTTTCCAGCACGAAATTTCGTCAGGAGATGAAGCGTTATAACATCCAGATTCATTTCTGCACGCCATATCATCCTCGTAGCAACATTGTGGAACGCATCAATGCGGAAATTGTACGAATCCTTAGACTTTTGTGTCGACAGAAGCATCAACGGTGGCCCGAACAAGCATTACAAGTTTGTCTTTTACTTAACTACACTATTAGTAGTAGTTTAGGTGTGGCACCTTGCGAATTGCACTTAAACGTTAGGCCGAATTCCCACGTCTTAGAGCATTTTGGTATCCTAGACATCTCTAATGATCAAGATAGGGAAATTTGGAAGAACAAATTGGTGATGGCGGACATCAAGAGAAGAAGGATCATACAGAAGAGAAATGAAAAGCTAAATCATGACGTTAAGGTAGAAAGATGCGTCCAGGAAGGAGATTGGGTGTTCGTAAAGTGTCATAACCAGAGTAATCTCCTAGAAAAGAAGATCGCCAGGTTCTGTGATGTTTATCGAGGACCCTACTGGTGCTATAACGTTATCAATAGGGAAGTCGTGGAATTAATTGATCCAGAATCCGGAAACATCGTCGGAAGACAAAATCTTTCCAACATAAAGTTCTGGAATCCTAGTGGAAGCACGAAGGACCATTGGATCAAGAAGTTACGAGAAAGGATCAATCCCCAGCTGTTTTCTGCCGTCATGAAGAAATGTCCAGAAAGAAGAGACGAAGAAGACTTGCGGAGCTCGGTCGAAGATATAGCAGATTCTTCATCAAAGATAGTAATGGACATCTCTAAAGTTCAAGTGGTAGAACCTTGGAATCTGCAATCTATTTGGAACGATCCCAATGTAAGGCATTTCGTCCTAGAAGGAATGGTTCAAACTAAGGAAAGGACTGATGAAGACGTCAAATCTCAGTCATTGTTCATTTGGAAGGATTGAAGTAATGGCGATTGCTCTGGGGAATATATGCTTATTGCCTATACACACATATATGTATGTATGCATTTTTTCTTTCATTTATTATGATGTATATCCTTTATAAATAATAATGTTTCCAATATGTGTTTTGTAAAGTTTTCATGTAATTTTAAAATGGTAATGTCCTATGTATATTCTTACTTTTTCTTTGTTACTACCGAAATTTGAAAGGGTATGTATTAAAGTTTTGTTACTTGTTGATTTCTTTGCATGTATATTACCTATGGAGGAAATAACTGACCGGAAGATCACCAAGGTCAAGCACCAAGAAATCAATTTTGTCTAAGATGGAGAAATCATCATAAGGGCGAGATGGAAAGTTATAAACAGTTCTTGGACAATAAAGGACAAGTAAAAGCCGGAAGTGAAAATTCTAAACAAATATAATATATTAGATTTCTTTGATCATGTTGAATTGGACGGTATAGTATGTGATTTTACATTTCAATAGTAGCAAGATTGCTGATCATAACTATTCGTGTTTATTTTTTTTGTTATTAGGAACTTTACGTAAACAATACTCAAAAAAACTGCAAGGAAGGATTATCTTATATCCACAAATTTATGTATATTTTGTAATTATATCTTTTTGGATCCCGTTCATGTGAACGAGTGTAAAGTTGGGTTCATGTGAAATGGTTCGGTCCGCTTCTCGGGCGCCACTGTCACAAATATGATTTAGTGACATTTCTTATTATTTAATTTGCATTTGTTAAATTACCTCATATTATTTCAGTTCATTTTTATATATTCAAGTATTCAATGTTATTTTGTTAGTTGGTTGAATGTGTATTTGTACGTGTGTAAATGTTCAATAGTATTGTAACGATGTAGTTACAAATAGCGGCAGGGTACAAAGCTCAACTCGTGTGCAAGCGGTGCTCAAATTTCAACAATACACTCACACAGACAGGTTCATGCGCACCGAAAGACCTTCGTTGCTAGGCAACGGCAGAAAAATTCTGAGTGGCTGAATCCAGTCACCTTATTCTTTTAGCAGCAAGAAAAGAAAAATAATAAGAGCAGTGTTTGTCGCTTGGTGTATAACTTCGTGAACGTGTTCCAAAGGAAGTGGCTGTCTGTAATCTTACATTGTAATGAGTGATATAAGACTTTTAACGAGAATTACAATGTAAAGGTCCGTCTAAAATAGATGTTCCAGATGTTGAATCAACGTAGTTTTCGTCGCTGGATTTGAATGGGCAGTTTCTTGCTCTAAAAAAGGTAAAAGAATGCTAGACATAAGTTTTCGAGATTAGATGCGCGGCTGTTATGGAAAACAAGGATATACAGTTAATATACTCAGAATCTTTCAACAATCGGAACTATGTTAAACTCAACTGTATTATCATTATTCGTTTGTAATTACTTCAATTCAACTAGTACCATTAAAATTTGTATTATTACTGGAACTTGACAATCTTCCTAGATTTCAACAACCTCTTCAAATTGTTGACGCAGCCCTTTCCGAAGTGTACGGAGACCACTCAGTACGGCGGGAAGGAGAAATTACCAGGGAAACAAATGTGTTGAGCTATTGCTCCATAAACTATAATAATTTGTCAAATGTCTATCACACCTGAGGGAACAGTTCTTAATAGTTAAAGTGGACGAGGTGGCCCCTCAATGCCGTTTTCACCTTTAGGTCGGTGATAATATATATATATATAGGGAAAGGACAAAAAATCTAAAAACACTTCATACAGGACACGTAAGTTTGGCCCTCCACTGTACAACATGTGTTGCGGTTGCCGATCGTTTTTTGTTTTCAGTGTGTCATGTGGACCTTCCTCTTTCGTCATCAGTAACCAGTTCACCTGTGAGTGTCGTGGTGTGAAAGTGGTGAGGTAAAATGGGCGACCTGACAGACTTCCAAAGAGGCATGATCGTTGGTGCCCGTCTGGTTGGAGCTTCAGTGGCAACAGTGGTGAACATTGTGGAGGTATCGAAAGGCACTGTGTCCAATGTCACGAGGGCATACACAATTCTTGGGCAAACGACGTTTGCAAAGCACAACAGTGGTCGAAAGACAATCCTATTAGATAGGGACCGGAGGGCATTAAAACGGATTGTAGCAACTGAAAAGAAGGCCACTGCAATGAAAATTAAGTCTGAACTCAATTCCGGCCTACAGAACCCGGTTTCATCGAAAACAGTGCGACGGGAACTTCATAAAATGAAAATTCATGGCAGGGCCGCTATCGCCAAACCCCTGGTCACAGCAGTAAATGCGAAGAAGCGTATCCAGTGGTGCAAGGACCACAAATCGTGGACTCATGAGTAGTGGAAACACGTAATGTGGTCCGATGTACCGACTTTCACCTTGCTTCCAACAACCGGTCGTGTTTACGTATGGAGAACACCGTCGCAGGCCTATGGTACAGACTGTCTGCTCATAACTGTAAAGCATGGGGGTGGTTCTGTTACAGTATGGGCAATGATATCGTGGTTTTCAGCAGGTACCATCATAGCCCTGCATGAAATAATGAATGCTAAGGCGTATGAGGCCATTTTTGAAGACCAGGTTCTACCCATGGTCCAAATATTGTTCCTTGATGGTGATGGCATCTACCAAGATGATTTGGCACCCTGTCACGCTGCAAAAACGGTGAAATCATAGCTTGAGGAGCATGACAAGGAGGTATCACACCTCCCCTGGATCCTACAGATCTGAACATCATTGAGACATTTTGGTCTGAGGTAGAAAGGTGTGTTCGGTCTCATTGCCCTCCACCAGCATCCCTCAAGGAACTGAGCATGTTTTGGAGGAACAGTGGTAAAAATTCCATACACGACGATTCAGGAGCTGTATACGTTCATTCCACGTCGGATCCAAGCTGTTTTGGACGCAAAAGGAGGCCCCACACCATACTAGGTAAGATTTGCACACTTTTGCAAACGTTTTAGATTTTTTGTCCACCCCTGTATATATATTCCTAAGAAACTCACCACTTCTTAGGAATGCATTAAATATATTTGTTAGAACAGTTTGGTAATTTGATGTTACAGACTTTAACTATATAATAAGGGTTATCAGCAGCATGATAATCACTTTGATTGCGTGAATTACAGCAGATTCAGTGATATTGGGTATATCAAATATGTCACCGTTACTAATAAGCAATGGAGAATCCATATCCTGGTAATTTGCATAATAGCTTAATTCTAAATTAAAATTTGCGGTAAGAACATGTTTAAATAATTCCACAACATCATTTTATTCTGTAACTGATTTGTCATTATGTTTCATTTCATTTGATATTTGTTTGCCATCAGAATTTTAAAATATTTTCCAGAAATAATACATATTGTTATCGTCAATACTGTTTTCCAGAATCAAATATGATTTTCTCGCCTCTAAATGTTTGTTTTTGAGAATTTTCTGTAAATCTGAGTATCTTTGATACCATGTATTATTTTTCGTTTGTCTTCCTTTAACAAAATATTTGATTTTCTTATTAATGTTTTCAGTCATCGGAGAGTCTTTGTACTTAGGCATATTGCTAATTGGTTTCTTAGGTACACAATTATCTAGTGGATAGTATATTTGTTGCTACATTAATATCACTAATTTCTGTGTCTATCCAATTCATTTCCTTAATTATATACACCTAGAAAACCTGCATTTTCAAACTCATAAATTTTTATTTGATTTGAGGTGCTATTTAAGTTATTATTTTCACGTTTTGTTATTTTGCATTCGAATACAAAAAAGTAGATGGAAATGATTCATCTTCTTTAATGACTGAATTTCAAATATTATTGAATTATTCTCTATATTGGTTAGCAGTAAGTCTAATATATGATGTGTGTAATAAATGTGTAATATATGATGAAATGAAATGCAGGTACACGGAAATATGATGTTAGTTGCGACGATGGTGTTAATCTTCTGCTCTGGGATTGGTCAGAGCGGGTTTAAACACTTGGATCGCTGTTAGTTAGAACACAAGGTAGTTCATTGATGAAATTATGTGCAATGGATGTACGTATGTTGATAATATATACAAAAACTGGGATTATAGTCAGTGGTGGCCAGAGGATCATGTTCATGGACAGCAAGAAGATGATCTAAGGGTGAATATGCGTAACGTGGTACAGCTAGAATCTTGTGTAAAAGTTCACGGAGAATCGGATGAGCGACTACTATACGGCGTTGAATGTAACAAGAGCGAAGACTACAGATGTGGCAAGAGTGTTTTTATAGATGTGCGAAGGTATATCTCTTGTGTTGACATCCATGGATGGTGGTAAGGAATAAGCAAAACGTAAAATATGGCGTCCCAGGACTTGTAGTTTATCATAAAACTTCTTTGGAGTTGATAGCCAAGCGACATGTCCATGCCCGAGAACAGGACGAACAAAAACTTTATACGTATAAAGAATATGTTAAGTGTTAAGACCCCAGTTAGTATCTTTCAAACTCCGTAGCAAGTTGATCTGACGTCGAATATTAGCTTGTAAATTGCAGAGGTGGGCTTTCCAAGAGAGATGTTTGTCGAAAGTGACATCAAGATACTTCAAGTTATTTTGTGACGGTAGAGGCGAACTTAGCAATGTAAGGTGTAAACGTCCTGGATTTCGTGTTAAGCAGTACTTGTTTCTTTTAAGTCCAAATAACGTCATTTTTATTTTTTTTAGCACGAATTTCATTCCCATCCAATGGATGGGCGGGCCGTAGAAGACAACACCATCTCCGTGGGCAGGGATATTTTCAACTTTGTGGATTATGGGATATGGGGAATTACTTCAGGCTATATAATAATATGGATTGAAGTAGGGAACTAATAACAAAATCAAGTTGATGATAATGTGTCAGAGTTGGCTTCTTGAGTACATGTACGGAGGCTATGTGCAAGATAGTGCAAACTATATGTGGATTTCGGTGGTGATACGACGGTCTGGATTATATTGGTCTATGGCTTTGGTGCGTTCGTATATACACTATGTGATCAAAAGTATCCGGACACCTGGCTGAAAATGAATTACAAGTTCGTGGCGTCCTCCATCGGTACTGCTCGAATTTGATATGGTCTATTGGCCCACCATTAGCCTTGATGACAGCTTCCACTCTCGCAGACATACTTTCAATTAGATGCTGGAAGGTTTCTTGGGGAATGGCAGCCCATTCTTCACGGAGTGCTGAACTGAGGAGAGGTATCGATGTAGGTCGGTGAGGCCTGGCACGAAGTCGCCGTTCCAAAAAATCCCAAAGGTGTTCTATAGGATTCAAGTCAGGACTCTGTTCAGGCCAGCCCATTACAGAGATAACCACTCCGCCACAGGCCGTGCAGTATGAACAGGTGCTCGATCGTGTTGAAAGATGCAATCACCATCCCCGAATTGCTCTTCAACAGTGGGAAGCAAGAAGGTGCTTAAAACATCAACGTAGGCCTGCACTGTTTGAGTGCCACGCAAAACAACAAGGGGTGCAAACCCCCTCCATGAAAAACACGACCACACCATAAAACCACCACCTCCGAATTTTCTTGTTGGCACTACACACGCCGACAGATGACGTTCACTTGACATTCGCCTTACCCACACCTTCCCATCGGATCGCCACGTTGTATACCGTGATTCGTCACTCCACACAACGTTTTTCCACTGTTCAATCGTCTAATGTTTACGCTCCTTACACAAAGCGAGGCGTCGTTTAGCATTTACCTTATGTGTGGCTTATGAGCAGGCGCTCGACCATGAAATCCAAGTTTTCTCATCTCACGCCTAACTGTCATACTACTTGGAGTGGATCCTGATGCAGTTTGAATTAGTGTGTGATGGTCTAGATAGATGTCTGCCTATTACACTTTACGACCCTCTTCAACTGTTGGCGGTCTCTGTCAGTCAACAGACGAGGTCGGCCTATGCTGTACGTGTCCCTTCACGCTTCCACTTCACTATCACATCAGACACAGTGGACCTAGGGATGTTTAGGAGTGTGAAAATCTCGCGTACAGACTTCTGACACAAGTGACACCCAATCACCTGACCACGTTCGAAGTCCATGAGTTACGCGGAGCGCCCCATTCTGCTTTCTCATGATGTCTAATGACTACTGAGGTCCCTGATAATTAGTACTGGCAGTAGGTGACAGCACAATGCACCTAATATGAAAAACGTGTGTTTTTGGAGGTGTCCGGATAGTTTTGATCACATAGTGTAGCTAGGAGATGATACAGTGGTGGGTAGGCATAGCGTGGTACAGCAGGAACTTGGTCTAACAGCTCGTGGACGATTGGATGTGGCAATTGGATTCGTGTCGCTATGTAGTGTTGGCGTAGATGGTAGAGATGCGGCAAAATGGTCGGACATTGCGCACGACGATATATTTCAGCAGGAAGAGTATCGAAAGCAAAGAGAGTTGGACAGACGTAAGGCGTGTCTTTCGAGAACTTTCAGGCGCTCATAGAAAGTTGGTGTTGCTGATAACCAGGCAAGATGTCCATACGTAATTGCTGGGCGTACAAAGACATTACCGGTATATGTTAACAGTAGAAGTTTTGTATTAAGACCCCACACCTTTAAGGTTTCGTAAAAGGTTCAAACGGCGCCGGATTTAGCTTCCAAATAACGTCATAGGGATTAAAACTTGAACTATAACAACATCAAATATTTTATCTGCAGGATTTATTACTTCATACGCGTATTCGTCTTTTTATTATGACCATACAACACCATCCTCTATTTTATTTACTAATGTCAATTTCTATCTTTTTCGTAAAACACTATACGCAATTATTTTAGGAGTTGTACAAAATGTTGGTTTGTTTCTTTAACCATGTGTCAGTTATGTAATAAAAGTCATAGTTACAACAGTTTATTTCATCTATAAATAGCTTTTCTTTCGTATTTAAACCGCCCACATTCTGATAGAATAACTATAAGTACATAATCTCTATTGTGTACTAATTTATTCTAACTTAATTACCTGAATTGTCCTTTTCAGCCGGTTCAGTTTCAGTATCATGACATAAAATTTCGTCTTTCAGCTTTCCCATAATTCTAGTAAATAGCACACCATCAGGCAATACATTTGGATTACAAACCGCATTAAACTAATTTTCTTCTATACTAACATAAAACGAAGTATAACTGCCATGTTTAGCTGTTAACTGAACACATTTTTTAACACTAATATTAACACTCCTTCACAAATGCAATAGCAAAGAATATTTGAGTTTCTTATGGCATAGTTTAGTTATGTATATAAAATCACAATATCCTTTGCATAAGCGTTTCTCAAACTTTTTCATTCATAGAACCTTTTCAAATCCAAAATAAAATGGCGGAACCAACGAAATACATTAAGTTCTTCCACAATTTATAGTAGTACTGTAATGGCACTTCTATCCACTATTATTGAACAGAAAAGCACTTTTTTTAGATGTGGTATTATTATGTAAGTTAACATCACATTGTTGATGGAATGAATCAGGGGCGTCATTTAGGGAGGGCAGGAGGGGGCAATTGCCCTCCACAAGAGTTTGAGGAATACATATACTTTAATCGATTGTCTACTAATATACTAGTACAAAACGTGAAAGTCTTATGTCGGTGGTGCTCTTGCCCCCCCCCAAGCAAAGTCTGAAATTACGCCCCTGGAATGAATGGATATTCTTCTGTAAAAATAAATATATTTTGGAATCTTATTGTGAACCTGAATCGAGAATAATGTCCTACTTAAGGATGAATCTAGATCTTTTGACGATAATTCTAACTCACTTCTAGATGAGGTAGAAAGTTTCGTTTCTATATTCGCTTCCTTCATATTGGTTTGTACAGTTACGAAAGAAAGTATTCTTCAGTTGATAAAATTTCTTTTCCTAATAACTCAAAAAAAAAGACTATTAGAGTACCGATTTTGGCAAGTTATCAAGTTATAACTATTCTAAGGATAACGACAAAAGGATCCAAATTAATTCATTTGTTCCCGAGTTATTGACGAAAGAAAATTTGTCAACTGTCAAATACCTTCTTTCCCATGTGTACATCGAGAAAAGTCCAAAAAGTTGAAATTTTCCACTCGAAAAGGGGGGAGAACCCTCCCAGAAGATTTCTTTTTAGTTTTTTTCTCGAATTTCGAAACCTTTTTCGTTACGGTTCGAAAGAAGCGTCGGAAAGGAGCTTTTGACATTTTCGATTTTTTCAAAAAACTCATATATTTTTAATAATTATTTTGGTTCAAACTTCCAAAAAAAGTTCCGAAGGATCCAAAATTCAAAAGAACTTTTAGATGAGATAGAATCTTGTGATTTTTTCTTATTCGCTTCCTCGAGGTTGCTTTGTATGAAGCCCCTAGGAACTCTTTGTGGAACTCCTGCGTTCCGCGGAACACACTTTGAGAAACGCTGCTTTATATAATAAAAAGTATCTGCGATCCTTTCCGTAATTCAAATACAAGTAACTCTGATGTTGAATTTCATGCTGTTTCTCTTCGATGGAACGAAAACGAAAAAAAAAAAAAAAAAAAACTGAGTCTAAAAGGAAATCAAATGCAGTATCAAAAATTCTCTCTTTTCTGAGTGTCAGCCCCTCCGCACGCCCTTTTCTCCGGAGATACCCTTCAGAGATAAAAAGAAATGAGATGTTAGACATAGAAAAAGTGAGTCCGTTCCAAGTCGTTTTCTGTTTCTATCTCTTCCACGTTATTCCTACGATGATTACCAATTGAAGTTTCATAAATACAGTAGATTCTGAATTCGAGAGATTTCTTTATCTAAATATAGTTTCTTTTTACTCAACAAGTAGCATATTAAATTTAAAATAGTCTCCCTAAAAGAATAAATAAAACGAGAATATCTAATAAATTTCTACAAATGTTACGAAATTCAGAAAAATAATGTTTACTGCGTCACAGTGGCGTATTCAGGGAGCTAACGGGCTCAAACTCACCTCGAAATAAATTTGTTAGTTTTTCGCATTCCACGTACAACAATAATCCTGACCATTTCTAAGAATTTCATTGAATTTCCATTTTCTTATGCTCTTTGTTTAGAAATAATACTACATTTGTCAAATTTCATTCCATGTAAGAATTGCCTTTTTTTCTTTCTTTCTTTCTTTCTTTCGTCCATTCTACTCTTTTGTTTCTTTTTCTTAGTTGTTTCTTTCGTTTCTCCTGTCATATTTTCGACCGTTGTTAGTTGGGTTCAAGTCATCCGTCGTCAGGAGCACCAAAACTAAGGAAGTGTGTATCTTAAGAGTCTTACACCCGGCGAAATTAAAATACCGCTAATTTTACAGTAATTGTGTGATATCTTCAAATAGATAAAAGATAATTGAAATATGCAACAAGAGCGTCCTAGACAATATTATTTTGCGTGAGGTACCGTTATCACAAGTCACGCAGCGGCTTTCCGTTTTCAGCTGTTTAGAAACGCGAAAATAAATGCCGATTTTCAAAATGGCTTGAAATCGAAAGCAGATAAGTGAGTCGTGATAACGGTTTCTCATGTAAAATAATATTGTCTAGGGCGCTCTTGTTCCACATTTCGATTATCTTTTATCTATTTGAAGATATCACATAATTACTGTAAAATTAGCGGTATTTTAATTTCGCCGGGATGAAGACTCTTAATATAAGCCGTAATCACCATACTGTTCACAAGGAGTTGTTTAAAAATAAAATGTAAAGTTGTTAAAGTAGTTGTGAAAAATTATGTCAGAACAAAATGTTGTGTGTCTATTAATAAAATATAGTGTAATAGTATTAATATCCAAGGGCGCCGATCCTGGTGGGCGCCGAGGGGGCCTCCTCGAAGCTCATGTGGACCCCCCTATTGTATTTATGAATATACAATATTTGGTATAATTTGAGTGCAATTTGTCTTAAAATCTTCATATATATATATATTTACCTTCTGCATCTGAATGCCTCCCCCCCCAAATTTACAGAGAATTCGGCACCATTGTTAATATCCTTCTATTGTTCATAACTGTTTTATTCTTTGACTATTTCATTCAAATTTCGCCTTTTCCTTTGAATTACTTACATTTCTTTGAGTTTTACGTCCCACGGTTATGCCGGTTAGGCTAAAGGAGATACTTACATTTCTTTTGCTTATCGCGAGATCTATATTTAATTTTAAACAATAGGTCGCTTATTTTTCTAAAATGTGTCGTCAGCGAATTTCATACCTCCCCCCCGGGCGCATTTTCCTTCTTAATAATTTAGGTATTATCTTACTTTTCTGTTATTTCTGCCCTCCTCCCATTCTCACTTAATGTTTTCATTCCTCATATCTAGCTAGTAGTGTCATTATACACTACTATACACTACTAATATTATACACTTCTAGGTACAAATACTAAAGGAAGGAAAATTAACTTCATTAAAATTTGTCGGCACCAAAACAAAAAATATAAGTGCTTATTCATGTGTTGTGCATATACCCCACCCCCCCGAAACAAAATCCTAAAAATGCCACTGCTATGTCACATAATATCCACACATTAACACTACTAAACCATGAAGAACTAAATCAAAATTTAACTGTATTAGTACAATAATGTAACTTTATGAGAAAATGAAAAGAAAAATACAAAATACACATTAAATAAATTAATTAATAAAATGAATTTACCAAAAGAATATACCCTAGTCAAAACGAAAAGAAAAAGGAAAATCGAATAACCCACTGGTGGAGAGAATCAAATAAAGAAAGAAAAAAATTACAAAAATAGAAAAGAAAGCAAATTTAGAGTAATAGTGACACAAACTGAGGTCTGAGTCAGAATAAAAGCTTTCCCCTTTCATGTAAGGATTTGAATTGGAAATTAAGGTTTCTTATGGCTCAAAAGACCACCAAAAGGTTTATTCCTACAGAAACGGAAGATCGTCATTGGGTGGAACAAATTGCATCATATTTGTTGTTATCAACAACTCTAAAAATGAGTCTTTGTATTCTTTGAAACTAAACTGTAAGGGAAGTTCATAGAATGGCTAATATATGTTCGTCTAACTGTCGATACATATCAGAGCGAGAAACGATAAGAGAGACCAATAAACGTTCTTCTTGTTTTATATATAGATTTACGTCTCAAGATTAAATTTCGCGTCCACCCTTATCGATCTATTATAACCGAAAGTGTAAGAAAAATTACGATTTCTGATTTCAACAGTGATCGAAAAAAATTAGTAATAGAGAACGAGAAACAGTTTTTTCAATATTGATAATCACTATATGCAGTTATGCAATATAGATATGTTGCAAAAATAATCGCTATCACTACTCTTATCTCTCTAGAGAAACCAGTGTTGCAAGAATAATCAATATCACTATTCTTATCTCTCTAGAAAAAACACGTGCTGCAAGAAAAAAAATCACTGCTCTTACCTATTTAGAAAAAAACAGTGTTGCAAGAATAATCACTATCACTCCTCTTATCTCTCTAGAAGAAACAGTGTTGCAAGAACAATCACTATCAATGCTCTTATCTATCTAGAAAAAACAGTGTTGCAAGAATAATCACTATCGCTACTCTTATCTCTCTAGAAAACCAGTGTTGCAAGAATAATGAGTGTCTATGCTCTTATCTCTCTAGATAAGTAGGAAGCTGAAGAAATATTTTACAACTTTCGATTTCGTTTCTAATCTCTAGAGCAAGAAAGGTAATAAGTAGCCAGATTTTTTTTCTTATAAATTTACAATGTTTCAAGTACAGACTATATCTCCAATCTTATCGCTCTATTGCACTCAGATCTACCATTTCGGATTTCAATGTTGAATATTCATAGGTTAAAGTCAATTGGAGTTTCACCACATGAAACCAAACTCGCTTCCCCTATTCTCTGCTAATTTATCTTCTCAAACATGCTTTTGTTATCGCTTGCCTTACTAGAACTCTAGTACTAGGGTTTTGTCGAGGTACTACCGTGCGTCTACTTTCTCATTCTACCATTAATTTGCCTTAATCATCGCCTCCTATCTTCTAAATGGCATAATTGTGGGACGTTACACTGAAAGATTTCATTTAATTTTAATATAACTCTGTACAATCATATCCAAAATGATTGTCGCATATCTACAACCGTCTTCTTGTAAGAATATAATTTGATAATGATGTTTCAGGGCACTTTTAATGTTAATACTGATAATATGTGTATAATCGGGAAATGTATATTTGTGGTAAATTTGATAGGAAAATAACTATAAACACGAAAATTAGAATGAGTAAAACAAAATATTGCTAAATGGACAAGAAAGTTTTATTCTCGTTTTATTGTTCTTATTTACTGCTCTTTTGACATGAAATTTGCCACATTCATGTCTTTGCCGATTATGCACATACTAACATTATAACAAATACCGGGCGAATTCGTTATCAAATTATATTCCTAGAAAAACATATTTATAGATATGCGACAATAATTTTGGACATGAGTGTACATTGCTACATTTTTCCACTAAAAATGACAAACTTTTTACAATTGATATTTTATAGTGATTGTAAATTAGCGCCTCTTCAAAGGAAAATGACCTCAGAGGACTTATTTCACCTCTAAAAAACCTAAAAACTCTTACGCCATCCTTCTTCTTCCTCTAAGCTTTATTTTTTCATTTATCTGGGATCGGCTTTCCGGATTACTGTCCACCTGTTTCTATGTTGTATCATATTCGCTGTGACACCACACTACACCGTATCGTTTTTCACACACTCTCTCCACTTCTTCTTTAGCCGGCCTTGGGCTCGTTTCCCATTCGATTCTATAGCATCCACTCGATGAGCTACGGATTCCGAAGATCCTTTCTTACATGTGCAAAACATTCTGTCTACTTTCTTGCACTTTTTCTTCTACTCGTCTCACCTTTACTGTTCCCCAGATTACTTCATTCATAATTTAGTTCTTCGGCATCACTTCACCGTAGCATCTTCATCTCCGCAACATTCAATATCTGTTCCTCTCCCTCTTCTTCGTCGTCCAACATTCCGCTCTGTATAATATGGCAGATGTCACTACTGTTTTGCAAAGTTTTCCTTCAAGGCGTATTGGTACAATACGATCACACAATACTCCTGCCATTTCTTTTGATATTCCTTATTTTATATCACACTCTTATTTCAGCGTTTACTGAATTTGGCCCTCATCATTCATGGACTTTTTTTTAAAATTTATGATGGGTACTTTACTTTAGAGCCCGTAGTAATATTTAATAAATCGTCGTTAATGAATCTTCGATACCCAATCTATCCCAGACGAGGCTTTAGAATTAAACTTTGGTCCAGTGATTTATCCCAAAAATTGGGATTGGTCACTGGGCCCTGTGATTAATTTGGCCCCAAAACAATTTTGGATGAGACACAAGTCTTAAAACAACAATGATTTTTGAAAGTCTTCTAGCGTGTTACGATTGTTTGTATTCCTTGTGATATCTTTAAGTAAAGTGATTTTGTTGTGTATTGATGAATATAGTGATCTAGTGTTTCTAACAATACCCGCTGTGGAATCTAGTGATCATGAATCTAGTGTTTTGCTGGTACTGTACAATACCCCTTAAGGAATCTTTTACTTATTGGTCCAAGGTAATCTTTGGTGGGCCTTTGGCTAATATCAAATCAATATATTTTTTTCTTCCTTCTTAATTGTGGATTTTACCTTACAGCAGTATTTGATTATTTTGTTAATAGTCCATCTTATACAACATCGTAATCAATTAATCAATAATAGCATTACAAATCAAATATTTATTTTATCCTTTGTGTTAAACAGTAATTATTCTTATGTTTACCTGCAAATTGAGTATTTGATCTTTTGGAATCGACTGATAAAGAAATCTTTTAAATTACTTCAAATTTTATTAGTTTTATTTCTAAAATGTGAAATTTGTTACATTCTAGAGGACGTGTTAAGTAGAATATAATGATGTGTGTAGGAGGATGGGGGCGCATATGTGTATGAAACACTACCATGCTGGCTTATTAAAAGATCAACCTGTTCGTTTGAATACTTCTGTTTGACAATTTCATTGGTAGTTAACATTGTGTATGTGTCTGTAAAATTGAAGGAAAGCAAAAGAGAGTGGGACAGTTTCATTTTCAAAATGACACTTGATTTTTTTTTCACTTTCCAAAAGTGCAAACGTAATTATAACAATCTGGCGAAGACATATAATGAATGTGTTCTTGTTGTTGTTGTTCTGTAGACCCAAAAATAAACAATGAGACACGCAGAACATGATTTTCCACTTTCTGAGGTGGGTGTGTGAGAACCGACGGTTTTTCATTTGTAACATCTCTCTCTCCCTGTACAAAATACAATGTAAAAGCAATCGTGTAATTGCAAAACAATAATAATAGTAATAATGGAAAAGAAGTATCAGGGAGTTCTGTTTTGAAGGGGAGTCTCCAAGGAATACAGATTAATCCTCCTGTAGGCTTTTTTCTTTCTTTCTTTTTTCTTTCTCTTTTTTTTTTTTTTTTTTTTTTTTTGGAAGTAACAGGACGATGCCTAGGTTATTTGATTTGGATAAGTTTACGATCTTGGGAGACTTAGCGGGCCCACTCCACAAACTTCACTTTCCCTCTGGGATCTAGGTATTTTTGCTTGCACATCTGACCAACACTATACCCGAGTACATCTTGAGCCATGTTTACACAAATGAAACATCTGTGTTATTAGTCCAGTCATTTTAGGTGAAAACATCAAACTAATTTTAAAAGAAATAAAGTAAGTTTTTTTTTTAAGATTTGGAATAATATCCCCAACTACATATCAAAAGTCTAAAAAAATCCAAGAAGAGGAAAGCTGCCATATTGAACTCACTCTTAAAATCTATAAATTTTCAATTTTGCTCCAATTTACTTGATTAAATGGATAGCTTTTCAAATCAGGAATCATCCCATTGTGTTTCTATTCATATTCCGCTTATTATAAAATGATTATACTGTATCTAGGTAGTAAAGTTATGAACATTATAAGGATACGGTATCGGTGTTTGTAAGAGATGGTTAATCTTGTACAGACTTGTTTAAATTACTAGACACTCTTTAAAAATACTAACAAAACGCAAGACACTGCTGTCATTTCCAACATAATCACTGTCCATCAGAAACGCCATCGTTGTATACACCATCGTCTGTATTGGAGTTACTGAAGAATATACCATGACATTCACTGCAAACTGATGAACATTCCAAACTATGCTTTCTGCATGAGCACCTCGAAGTACTGCAATCTGTCTTGCATTTACATCTTATGATATCGAGCAGAGCTGGTGGTGCTGGCGGAAAATCAGTGAGTACTGGGAGGAGCTCCCCACCCTGTAACTGCCAACTCCAATCTTTAGGTAGAAGAGATGTATTCCCTTTGCAATTCTGAACTTGGTGGTAGATTCGTAAGCTATAGAATTTAGCAGGAGCTGAAGTTGGTGGAAGAGACTAGGCTCGAATAGCTTGAACCATATTTTTGTTAACAATCTTTGTATTGAAACATCTGTGACTGAGTTCACCTAAGGTATCAGATGTCTTTCCTAAATACATGGCACAAATAGCATGTTTCTCGACAGTAATTCTTCACGACATGTCTTCTTTCAGACTGTTTGTATTGTAGAATACATCAGCATACTCCATAAATGATGTATTTTTCACGATCTTCGTTAAACCTTTAACCTTTGTCAATCCCAAACAAGTGTGACTTAGTGTCACATCCCAAAATCGTGTGAATAAAAAAAGCAAGCCGCTGCAGACATTTAATCCTAATGACGACTTTGCAGATTGAATGTTCCATTCTCGGATGTTTGTTGCACCACGCTTTGGTCTTGGTCTCAAGAATACATTTTTACATTCAATTTTAAAAACACAGACGTATCAAGACATCAGTGTCGTCTGCAATGACTACATCACTTTGTTCAGACGCATGAATTGCTGTCTGGGTCATCAGAAAGTCTTCATCTCCTCTTGCATGTACTGTCTGAAATTCAACACTTTTAAAGCTTTTATTAAGCAACATCAAACAACGCTGCTTATTCGTTTTGTTTAACAGAAATAGATCTTCCTTCATGGTCAGTTTCATGTCCATAGAAAATAAAACGCTAAGGGAACTTTCACCTTCGCTTCTCCTAATATGAGTAGCGTCCTTAATGGAAGAACCATCCAAATATCCATCAAACACAATCACATTCGATTTACTATATCTTTTCAGAACGTAGTTTGTATAGTTATTACAGACGTCTGAGAACAGCATACCAACAGGCCATGATAATCGATGTAGTAAAGCACCTCCATCGGGTACATATAGGGCATCTGAAAGCTGTGTTTCTGCTGCAGACATGTGACATTTCTCCACCTTGGCCCAAATTGCGTTGGCCAGAATATTTTTTTTTTTGGGGGGGGTTTCCGCGGAAGAACTGAATCGACAAAGATGCTGGATAGCTGCAAAGTTCATACTTGAATATTGTAATGTTTATGTGGGTAGAGACAGTGATGGTTTGGGATTTTAGCTTTTTACATAATTTATTTTATAAAAAATATTACAAAATAGTTTTTGTATTTACTAAGGGAATATCTTAATTTTTTTTATGAACAGTGAGGTGAAGGAAGAGAATATCTTACACAGGAACCCTTTAGCTTATAGCAGCATCCAGGGCGTCTTGCAGCGGCTTTAGAATACAGTGCTTTTTGGTAATCTCTTTGCTTATGGCAGCCGCCAAAGGTTCGGGTTGTGGTTATGTGCTCAGTGGTTAACTGATACTTTTATCGTCATCGGGTTCATTTTTAAGGCCATTTCTGGGCGGCTCGTTTCTCTTCGGTTCCCGTCGTGCTGTTTTCGTGTATTTCTGGTTTTAAGTGTATTATTTGCTGTTTGTAGCTATTGCTGTTTGCTGCTAGTGTTTGTAAACAACAGCACGTTTTGCATGAATAACATGTGCTTGTACTGAAAGGTAATTATCCTTACAATATACTCCTCTTATCTACGTCCTGTTTGTCGGCTTTGTTTATTCCCTCGCTTCCTTTGTTTCGTAATGTCATCAGGCAGGTAGCCAGGATTTCGTGAAGGGGGAGGGGGTCCGTGACATGAGTCCTGGTCATTACACCAGGGGCTCGATCATTCTAAACTATTTTCCTGGAACATATATGAGTTCGTTTAGCCAGGATTTCGTAACAAGGGATGTGGAAGGGGGGGGGGGGTAACATGAAATTCTGAAGGCCAAGGATCTCGATCCATCTAAACTACTTTACTATCAACATATATTGGTTTGTTAGGACAATAAAATGAGGATATTTATTGATATTATTATTGATAAAGTTATTTTAAGTTGTTTAAAATAACGCACTGTTCTTGAGTTTGTACATAATTTCTTCTTCATTCACTTGCTTTGTTGATTCACTCACTTTCGTTGGTTCAGCATGTCACTGTTGGCCCGTCAGATAAGTTTTTTTCACAAAGGCGCATTTCACAATTACATTCTCCTCCATAATAATTAAATGGCTCAAAATAATCAGCACGTGAAACAAAAATAAAACCAATAAATGTTAACAGCGGGAAAAAATAAGAAGAAACTGTATTGGATTATAATGAAGAAAAATACCTCAAGAGTCATATCAAATGCCTTTCTCAAACTTGTTACTGCTTAAAATATTTGTAAATGGCATAAAATAACGTTCATAGTTCCAAAACGTTTCTATTCAATACAGATTTGAAGTTAATTTTAGCAATAGCTGCGTTTTATAGACTTCGAGAGTAAATTCAAGATGGCTGCCAATATGGCGCTTTCCTCTTCTTGTATTTCTCTAGACTTTTGATATGTTGTTGGAAATATTATTCCAAGCCTAAAAACTATTTCTTTTACAATTAGTTTGATGTTTAGAGCTTTTTTCACCTAAATTGACTGGAAGCAACGTAATAGCACTAGTCGCTAGTTATATACTATCGTTCTTAGTGATGGACGCGAGATCATACAGGACAAGAAATGAAGAAGGTCTTGTTTTCTCTGACAGTTTCAAAAGTAGTTCTCGTCTCGTCTCACGTCTCGTAAAGTTATATTAGTTGTTGTTTCGCGTCTCGCGTGATACGTCTGACATTGGTGTGTCAGTCTCGCAAATTCAAGGTAAGATTTTCATTTGCATAGTAAAATTTCGCTTTTTAAAAGTTTTGGAGTTGTGTTGTATTACTCTATCATCATAGGTATGCTGGTATTGTTGGGTATTCTTCTCCACACTTACATTTCAAAAGCTTCCAGTCGTTCTTCATTATTTTTGTGTAATGTTCATGTTTCTTCCCTATACAGTACAATATTCCACACGAAGCATTTTATGTATCTTTTTCTCAACTCTTTTTTATTCAAGGTCCCACAAAATAGTACTTTTTTCCTCCTAAATGCTTCTTTTGCTATTCTTATGCCTGCTTTGGTTTTGCGTTCGCACTTCATATCATCACTAATAACATTAACCAGGTATTGAAAACTAGTAACCTGTTCTATTTTCTCCCCTACTACTTCTATGTCTGATAACTTATACTTCGTTCCAGTCTCTATGCCTTTTGTCTTTCTAACATTTATTTCCATTCCTTATTCTCTACAGTCCTTCCTCAAGTTTTCTAGCATCCTATTGATTTTGTCTTCAGATTTCGCAACAGGTGCCATATCGAGGTAAAATAAAAGTGTAAAATATAAGGGAAAACAGTGAAAGCTGATTTATTTTTCTACCCAATAGGAAGAGTAAAAAAATGAAATGAAATCTTTAAGTTTTACGTCCCACGATTATGCCGGCTAGGCTAACGGAGACGGTGATAATGAGAAATTAATGAAATGGTGAAATGAAGAAAGTGGGAGGAAACGGGAGAACCCCGAGAAACCCAACGAGCACGGTGTTTGTCCACCACAAAGTCCACACAGCGCTAGCTGGGATCGAACCAGGGACATCAAGCACTGGAGGTGAACGCTCTACCACTGAGCCACTGCGGCCCCCCAATAGGAAGAGTGAAGTGTATTCTTACCCGATTAGCAAGACAGGATGATATTGGACTGGCATCTGGTCACGATCTCATAGACGACGTAATATAAATAGCTGAAAGTTCAGTTAAGAGCTTCACATTTAGAAATTATCACCATTTTATAGGCATGTATTACATAAAATACACATAACTCGTAAAAAATACAAAACTACATCAATAAAAAATAAAAGATAAGCGTCATGAAATATGTGCGAAAATTATCAATAAAAAACAAATTAATTAACTGAAATCAATTGTCTAAATCAATTATCTATTATAATCAAAATCAGCCAAGACACCATCAAGTCCCTCCTGCCTTTGAATTCATAATTTGGTACGTTGAGTACACACAGGAATCAAGTACACTTTTAGTCATTTTGAACATGTTTCATATTTAAGATATTTTTTCTGAAGCTCATTTCAGAGCTTAATACATTCTTCGGAGTATGTTTAGTACAAGGGGTCCAGAAGCACGTAAAAAACACAAAATTTACAGAAGAAATGAATGATGCAAATACTTAGACATAACATAACGTAACCAAATCTAATCTAACCTAACATAAACTAACTTAAACTAACCTTAACTAACCTAAACTTACCAACATTAGTAGAAATAAGCGAAATTCTATCATTTTTTGGAAAATTATGCCGGACCCCTACACTAATTTAAAATAAACTAACCTAACCTAAACTAAACTAAACTAACCTAAGCTTGCCTAAACTAACCTAACGTACTCTAAACTAACCGAATGTGAACAGAAATTACCAAAATTGTAACATTTTTTTAGAGAAAAGAGCTGGACCCCTTCTGCTAAACATAGGCCCATTCTTCTATAGATATTGTTAATACCACTATCCACTAATAGTGAAAAAATGCTAACTTTTCTATGTACAAAGTCCTGCAATTTGAAATGGAGATGATTTTCTTTTCTCAACATGTGGCGCAGATTTGCAAGTGAGCTGGTGTGCAAACAAAACAAAAATGTATCACGAGTAGCTGATTCGAAGTGCATTGATGCGTGCCGAAGACTATATTCACTTGTCTTTTTGTTAAACTTAACATGAATATTACAAACGTAAATTAGTTTCACTGTTTAGAAAATAACATCACCATGTTGTTCTCTAACAGGAAAGATATATTTCAGGAGAACTTTAATTAAATCAGGACATTAACAACATTTAGAAACTGCGATTTCATCTTAGCAATTTTAGTTATAATGAATCTATTCATGTTTATTACCGTAAAATTATGCATCATTTCCATCACTAGCGGTCCAGAAGATTTCTTCGGAGGGGATAATCGCCTCTTGGACGATTAATATATGCTTCAAAAACGCATTTTTACATGAAATTAGACTAAATAAATGCATCTTTTACGTATAGACCTATAAAAATGTAGCTTTCGTATTAATTATTTGACTATAATTATGGCTTACTTTCCTGCAACCTTCTTTGGGCCCCACATCTAAGTTTGTTATATAGTATTTGCATTTGCTTTTAGTGTTTAACCCAATGGTTTGGTCGGACTGGAACGTACCGGAACTCCGTACGTACCACAATATAATTGTCTTAGATATTCGCTACAGTTCAGTAATAAATTGGCTCGAGAGCATTTACACTATAGACATTCCGGTAAAAAAAAAAAAAAAATTCCAGCTAAGTGACTGGTGCAACCAATTACCATAATCATGCACTTTTTACCATAATTTTATAAATTGTTATATTAATAAAAGCGTAGCATTAGTTATTTCAGACGATAATTTGATCTCACCCTAAAGCAAGCATTTGCAAATATGAGAAATTAAGATGTACAATTGAAAAGAGTTTTGTTGTCAATGAACGTATGTACCGTAAACATACTACTACAAAACTGCGGGAACGGAAGCCGAAATTACCATCTAAAACAGTGGTTGTCAAACTTTTGAAGCTTCTAGGCTACCCTACGGTTTTTAAACCCGACTGTGAGCTACCAACCAAAAGAACTATCAACTTTTAAAAAAAATCTTAATCTTTTTTAAATCTATCAACTTTTTAAAAATCTTTATTGCTTATAAACTTACATTTCTATTGAATATGAAATCAAACGATCCAAATTAGCAAATGTCTATATACACACGAAAAACATAACGCGCACAACCCAACGTGCAGGGCCGTGCCTGGGGGGGGGCGAGCGGGACGAGGCCCCGGGCGCCGAATTAAGGGGGGCGAAAAATTCGGGAGAAAAAAGGAAAAAAGATAGGAAATATTGCTTGGAATATATGTATGGGGCGCCGTCGTATACTCTCGCCCCGGGTGCTGATTTTCCACGGCCCTGCCCTGCCCACGTGTATACAATCAACTGTGAGATGAGACTGACAATGACAGTTGCGCGTGAGGAACAAGCAGTTGTTGTCCTCAGCGCCCCCTGTTGTTAACGTCAGCTTAGTGAAGGAATCACGGTTAACCAACCGGAACGTTAACGCGATCTACCGAAAATGTCTTCACGTGAGCTACTAGTAGCTCACGATCGACGGTTAGTCGATCACTGATCTAAAAGAATCCATACTACACACAAATGTAAGAATTATCCATAAAATTCGTACATTAATTTTGTTTGAATTAGTCCTGTGTAAATTACATTCGTGCACAAGTCCATATGTCCAGTATATTATGTTTAAGTACATTATTGTTAGCAATATAAAACACGTATCTTTTTTATCTTTATTATGCGATATCTCGTGACACTCAAATAAGTTAGCTTTACGGTGAATGAATGGAAAGAAGATAATACAGAATAATGTACGTACAAAGGTAGCAGCCATTAAATGGCATAACGGCTTCTTATATGTTACGTACAACGATTGTTTTTAAACTTTTGCATAATTTATTTGACATTTATATTTTTAACATCCGCTACTAAGCTCCGAGTTTACACTATTTGATGCGTTTACGGACTACAATTTCCCTGCATGTGAAATACCTTTTATCAGCAGAGGGCAAGAGATTCCAGCGGCACGTATTTTAGACTCTCAGGTATTAGCCTGTTATTAATGGAACAATAAAACTTCGCTAAGTAATAACTTATTTCTCTCTAGCGCCAGGTTGGGACAAACGATTTTTGACTACCATTACTGTATGATGCATATATCTAGGTATTTCATTTTCTCATACTCTTTTCTTAATATTGAATTTTAGTGAATCTGAAAGTGGAAAAAAAATGAAAAATAAAATAATGTTGCTGGTTTGACAAGAGAATAATAGAACCAAGTTAAACCCATAAATATTTCATAAACCATACTGCCAAATTGCTATACAAATTCGAAAGATACATACTACTAACAGTAAGTACAAAAGATGTTCTATTGCTGAAGAGAAGCTTTACCTCTGTGTTATTTGAGAGCATTAACTCAAAGGTAGAGTCTGAAATAGCACCCGAAAGCTACCGGAGGAGATTTCTGTTGTTGAGAAGGAGAGAGACAATCAGTGACAAAGCATGAGGAGGCTGGGGTCGGGTGCCCCTCGGTGGCTACTGATGGTCTCCATACATAGTCTACTGAAATATAGGTGAAGTAATGTAAAACTAATCTTCTCGGTACACAAAAGAACAATTGGCCCCTGAAAAATGTATCTGTTCCTCTGTCTGCTTCCCAAAAATTTTAAGATGGCGACGTCACTGAGAACAACCATTTAATTGCAAAGTGTGAAAATAGTACCGCAAATATTAACAAAACATTGCAAACAATATTATACAACAGTGGTTCCCAATCTTGTTTAGCTTGCGACCCCTTTATGAACTCTGCATGCTTTACTGCTTCCCCAGTTCTGGACCCTCGTTCCTCTGACCCCTTCTGTGATTTCAGATGCAGCATTAAATTATCAAATATTCTATAATATTGATAAAACTAAGGCATTTCACCAGTGGCGGACATAGCCCCGGGGCCGGGGGCCTAGGCTCCCATGTATTTTGAGTGATAAAAATAATTGAAGCTATTGTTTTTTTTTTTTTTTTTTTTTTGAAGTTTATAGTAAATTTACCTGCCATTTATCCTTTACTGGAATTTTTTTAAAAGCATTACATATAGTTTGAATTGCAGTTTTTTTCTTTTATGCAGTGTGTAAGACAATACTTGAGGTCCATGACGTCTACGTCCAATCTTCCCATAATATCCAACGGGAGAGAGTTAACTCTTTATTGCATGAATTTTCGAAACAAGTGCAAAAAATATTTTGTGTAGAATTTCTTACTATCAATAATGTAGTTTTTAGCACAAAATAGTTTGAACACTCACATCGGTTGTATTAAGATGAGTACACGATTGATGCTTTTTGGCATCATAATGCATGAATGTACCATTAATGAAAATATTCATTAATTTTTATTATTTCATGGTTTTCAGAACAATACTATCCGAAATTTATTTTCACAAACGTTATTTTTCAAGTCAATCCAATGTTCTCGGGATTGCTGCCAGAGTGAATGTTGCTGTGCTGCGCTTTCGTTACCATACAGCGGTAACAGTGCTATAGCTCTGAAGATGTTACCACTGTATGTTAACGATAGCTCAGCACAGCAACATTCACTCTGGCCGAGAACATTGGTTCAATAGTAGACGCCAGGAAAACTTCAAGATCATCGTTATTTTTTCAGACTTTACAACTCAGATAAAAGCATTGAAATAATATATCTAAATGATACATAGAATATAATGGATACATAGGATACAATACGGAGGATACGAGTTTTTTTCTTTTTTCCATGGGTTCTACGAAGAATGGAAACATTTGAAGCAGTTCTTTTCTATTCTAAGGCACAAAGCTACTTGGCATTTCTCTCATTTCCACCATGTCTGTGATTATCAGTATGGTACTTTTAATCGAAGATGGTTCGGTGTTGCTTCGGGCCAACGACCTACACTGTCAAGGCACACTTTACAAACTGGAACAGGAGTCATTGGGCCACGTGATTTGTTTGCTCCTAGCTGGGACTCAAGAGAGTTACTTGGGTTACATCTTTTGTTTGATACTGTTTTACATACTGAACAAAGAGCTGCAGCTGTTTCATCTTTCAAATCATACAATGATATCACCTTGTCTGAACTATCTTTTTTCTCTAAAATGCATCTCACACAATAACCATGCATTTATTATCGTCAAATCTGAAGTATCAATTCTGAAGTAATATATATATATATATATATATATATATATATATATATATATATATATATATATATATATATATATATATATATATATATATATATATATATATATGGATCTTGTTGGAATGCTGTACAGCCCCAATAATGAATCTATGAAATCAATCCCACTGTTTCTGTAAGAAGCTTATTAGGACGTTGTTGGCATGCATAAGACTGTTTGCTGCCTGATATGTTCACTGATATTCTTTGGGACAAGAAAACAAAATACATCATATGGTGATTGTAGACTGAAATTTTAAGGTGGAAGCTTCGAGTTTCCTTTGAACTTTATTTTACTCGCTGACTTATTCAAAGCCCCCTTTGCCCAAGACACAGTAACTGTATTGTTGGCAAGCACGTTCTCTTCATCTAATGTTGAACTATCTTCTGAGCTCACATCATTCCCATCAGGCACATAACTTTCATCATCACTGCAATCGTCCAAGAATTCATCGTCACTATCGTCTTGAAGAGGACGAACCTGTCTTCTGCCATAAAACAATTTAGGGTCCATTTCCAGCAAGTATCTGTACCATAACAAAGAGAAAAACACTAAGAACCTAAGATAAACATTTATGTCAGAACTTGAATGTTTCCCATAAACAATGTTACTTTCTCTAGTACATGCTACTTCCACTTTCCGAACCAAAAATCTTTATATTTGTTCAAGAAGCACTATCTAGTGTGTATAAGAAACGAATATAATTACTATGATCAGGAACAAATTATCTACACGCAGCCTGTAAGCAGCCCGTGAACAGCCAAGAACTGCTACGTTAGGAAGCCTGGGGCTGGGATATTTTACATTTACATAGCTAAAATTATTACGTTTTTGTATGGGACTATGAAATTTTCAGTAGGACTGAGCCTCTCTAGACCGCCTATCTTGGCTGCAGGCCTGCCAGTAAGATTTTGTGATCTTTATATTTAGTCCCAATTGGACATGCATATAACCAGTGGCGTATTTAAGGGGGCTTCCGAGCTTAAGCCCTCCCGAAAACTTACTTACTATAGTACAGTATATGAAATATGTTGCAGAATTTTCACATTTTCAGTCAACTCCCCTCCCGAAAGTTAGCGACCCCCCCCGAAACAAAATCGTAAATACGCCACTGCATATAACTATAAGTTGTGAGGAAAATTTACTACTTAATGCACGTTAGTGCCAAATGGCATCATTCATTAAAAATATATATTAGCACAATGATGCCGAAAAGCACCATTCACGTCAATGACGTGTTATCTCTTGTGAAGTGAAATGAAACAATAATGGAAGTCTTTGTTCAACCTACATACATCAATAAAAATGAATCATCTTTTTATTTTGATAAATTGTTCAACTTACCTTGTATTTCGAATTTATAAATAACAGGAACACATCACAGCGTAGCCTCATAGATGACCATATCAGCGTGCGTTCTCTCTCCACCGCATAACACTGTATGATGTATTTTAGAATGTGCTGATTTACGAGCGGAATGAAATACTTACGGAGCATGACTATCTACTGAAAGACTCGTTTCCTCATTGTGCATGTGATGGCAGTAATATACTGGCAAACTGAACTCTGACTCTGAGCGGAAAAATGCTGTATTCCAGAAACATATTACATTTTCTTTTTTTCGTTTCTAAAGTCTGAAATCAGAATCACAGTTCGTACTCAATTGTTATTTCTGAGAAATGCTCTATGAACGGTCAAAATAATCTTCCGTTTATTTGCATCTTTGCAGTATTTAATTTAACGCCTGTTTACGCCTGTTTTTAATTTAACGCAATATTCCTATATAAATTAAGTTTATTTCTATTAGTATCTTGCATCCCGCTTCTTCGCTGTTCTTTGGGAACTACTGTTCAATCTAATTTTATAGCACTTTCTTCATATCTGGTTTGCTTCAAAAAAACGTGAATGGTTTTTAATTGTCTTGACGTTTTACTTTCATTTTTTCGTACCTTTGCTCAAGGGCGCCCATGTTGTGCTTTCCAAGGGGGGGGGGAGCAAGAAAAAGCGACATTTCAAATATAGTTTCAAATTTTTCTGTAACTATTTTAAAAATTCTATTGGGTTTTCGATATTCCGAAGTACAATTTCCTCTAGGGGGCAAGCGCCCCACCTTGCCCCCCCCCTGATGGGCGCCCTTGACTTTGCTTATATTAACTATTTTATCAAATCCATATGTTAGAACTAAATAATTTCATGATGTAGCTTTCCCAAAAGAGCCTAAAGAATTATCGAACTCCAAAGTAGATTTACAAATGGTATACACAAATAGCTATTGCCAAAGTAATTTCTTACTTTGCAAATGTCACACGGTAATATAGATTATAACTCTCAATTGTGTAAAGCTATGGGAGCTCGTTTAAGCAATATACAATACTTTGTATACAATTAACCCTAACACTTTAAAAAAAATAAACTTGCTTACCTGAAACGTTTCTGAGTAATAAAGGGAAAACTTTTTCAGTAAAATAAACGTGAATTATAAATTTTGATGATTGATCTTATTGCCACTTAACGGACATTTTGTAAACACATGACAAAACGCTAGGAGGAGCAACTCGTATATATATGAGGCATTTCGATTCAACAAAAGGCTTGTTTCCTGAAACTTCAATCTAAATGGTCCAAATCATCGCCCGTGTACTCTGAAACTATAGGGTGTTACAAAGTTTGTCACAATCTTTTGCGAATAGATTTCTCACATCAAAATAAGAAAAATGTTCATATTGACCTGTGGTCGGAATTGTATAGTTTAGTAGTTATAAGGTGACGAAAACGTGAAAAAATTAAGTTTAAAGGTCAGTAGTTCCAACCATTTAGAATAGTTCCATTATTATTATCGATCGTGGTAAGGTCAAGACATCATTGATAAACTAGTATGTGGACTATCCTAACATTCATCAGTCAGAATCTCCTGTACTTGCATAATCATTTTTAGAGAGGCTATTTGGGAGTACTTGATCACTCTCCACCTACCTCTCTAAAAAAATTGGTGTGCAAGCACTGGAGCATTCTTAAACATGGATATTTGGATAGTTCACATACCAGTTCCTCAGTAATGTCTTGACACGACTACGATAGGTCCCGTAGTAGTGGTGCTATGAACTTTTGAAGAAGACTTTTTTCACGTTTTAGGTAATCTATAACTCTGAAACTAACCACTTTTGAGCACAGGTTCATATGAACTTCTTTTCTTATTTTGATTTGAGGAATCTGTTCTCAAAATATTGTGAAACTTTTTTGTAACACCCTGTATTTTTGTAAGAGAAAGAGGAACAAGTGGATGCACGGTTACACGTACATCAGATAGTACAGTACTAAGCAAAATGTCTTTAATCCACATTTGTGATAGATAAAATTGGGGATCGACCCCAGTACTTCAAAATACAAAGGCAGAATATTATTCGCTGTTTATGATTGATCTTCATTCACGAAATAGTATACCTGCAAAACTATAGACTACAGTATGTTCTTACTTGTTGGCACCACTGCCTTTCCTTAACGCTAAATTTTTTACCTGCTCCTTTTCCTCTCTGTGTGATTTATAGAGAACGGAAGTAGCAGACGATGACGTCACAGAGCAGTCAATTTGAAATGACTGCTATATATCATAATTCGTTTGTCTACTATATAATACAAAGGACCTTTAAATGTACAATGTTAAATTTAACAAGAATACACCGTGTCCATAAATATTTACCGGATTTCAGGATCATATAACAATTATATTTATGGTTCTAATGTTTTTTTTTTTTTTTTTTTAATTACAGGTCTACTTGGGAGCCCATGAAGTTTCCGTACAGTTGTATTGCATTCAACCTTTCGCCACAAGGAGCGCTGTGTGAAACTGGTTTCCCTCAGGAGAAAGCTCAATGTGCTGTATGGCTTACACAAATCAAATTACCGTTACTGTGCAGCGAAAGTTTAGGTCCCATTATGGAAAGAAAGCACTTGATGTCAAGTTAATCAGAACATAGATGGATTTTTTTTTTTAAGCAACGGATTCAGTTCAGAAACGCAGAAGTAGTGTTATCAATGGCTCAAGCGGTTCGGCTCACGGCTCAGTCACCGAGATTGAGAAGAGCCAACAGCTCACCCAACCGAGCCGGCTCGACCCTATGGCTCACCTGAGCTGAGCGGAACAAAGCCAATGGCTCATTTCAATCGAGCCGGCTCGAGCTGTTGCCGCACTTGAACCGAGCCGAGGCGAGCCGAAGCTATAGATGAGCCGGTGGCTCAGGGTTCAAGGAGAGCCGGTTTCATTTGTTATCAATTAGTTATTTCTGGTTTCCCAACAGTATTAACGTATGGCCTATATCACTACATAGAAATGATATTGGAACGGATATCTCAGGAACAAATGAGATGTAGAAATGAAAAGTTGTTCTTCATCTTAGATAGCAGAGAATGTAAATAACGTATCAATACAAAAATTTACTGAAACTACTTGCTACTCCGACTAAAGCTCTAACTACAAATTATCTTTGGTAAAATAAAAGAGCTTTGGCCAATGTTAGAAAAAATATTATCCACAGTAAACGTAGCGATGAGCAAGGGAGCCGATTTCTCTGTAAATTTGGGGGTGCCCATTCAGATGAAGAAGGTATATATATATATATGAGGATTTTAAGACAAATTGCATTCAAATTATGCCAAATATTGAATATTCATAAATACAGTAGGGGGCTCACATGGACTTTGGGGGGGCAAATTCGGCGCCCTTGGCGATGGGAAACAGAGAACTGAATAGAGAAAGAAAATAATAAGGAAGCTATCAACTTAAATTTTATTGTATTTTTTCACCTCTACCGTAATTGGTTACAAACATATAAAAATTGTGTTTTTATGATGTAGTATAATTACACTGTTCTACGAAAAATAGAAAAGTATATTTCTGGGATAAAAGTCTGTAGTTCTCTAGTAATTCACCATGCTGAATTCCAATCAAAATCAGAATTTCCGCAGATTCATTCCGAGCGTGCCCCTAACGACTCCCTGACTGAAGTTTATGCCAGGCTTCCCTTATCAGACTTTTCTATAGGTAAATTATTTACAGTGTATTCACATTTCTTACTTTGGAATTTAAGTGTAAATACTTGTTTCGTTACGTATCTAATATTTAAGAGGATCACCTCCTACTGGAGTGTTGTCAACGGCTCGAGCGGCTCGGCTTACGGCTCAGTCACTACCGAGCCGAACCGAGAAGTGAGCCGAGCCAACAGCTTATCCAACCTAGCAGGCTCGAGCCCTCGGCTCAGTTGTGCCGAACCAAACCTAGCCGATGGCTCACTCCAACCGATCCGGCTCGAACCGATGGCTCACCTGAAGCGAGCGGAACCGAGCCACGGCTCACCTGACTCGAGCCGAACCGAACCGAACCGATGGCTCATCGCGACGAGCAGACTCGAGTCGATGGTTCACCTGACCCGACACGAACCGAGGTAGTAGCTCACTCCACCGAGCTGGCTCGAGCTGTTGGCTCAGCTGAACCGAACCGAGCCGGTTAATTGATTAGACAAGCTTCGCGGAAGCTTCAAGTGCCACGGAGTACAGTGTACAAAGTGGTTCGCAAACGTCTGCAATTGTATGGATACAAAGTCCAAATTGTTCAGGCATTACAACCAGATGATGCCCAAGACCTGAACAATTTGCTAAAGACATGCTGAACCGTTTGGGTGAGGACATTAATTTCTTGAAGCGTGTGTGATTTCCCGATGAGGCTACATTCCATGTCTCTGGATCAGTTAACCGCTATAATGTCCAGATCTGGGGATCAAAAAATTCTCATGTAGTACGAGAACACATTCGGAAGAGTCCAAAGGTTAACGTGTGGTACGGGTTAATGTGCGATCAAGTGATTGAACCATTTTTCTTCCTTGCAAGTAATATAACTGGGTATATTGGTGAATTATACCGTTCCTCAGCTACAGGATATGCAAGACACTATCGTCTTTCAAGTAGATGGCGCTCCCTCACAGTAGGCTCATGAAGTCCTCGATTTTCCTAATGAAACCTTCCCAAACCGGTAGAGATGGCCGAAATCCATGACCCCGAGATCACCTAATATTATCCCCTTAAATTTCTTTGTTTGGAGTATGTGAAAGATAGTGTGTACCAAACAACAGTTCCTGAGATTGTGACCTTGCATCAACGTATCAGAGATGATATTGACACAATCACATCAGACGCGTTGCAGAATATGCGGCAAGAGATTTAATAGCGGCTTGATATTTTGCGTGTTATCAGAGGTGCACATGTTGAAGTGGTTTAAATGTTGAAATGTATTAAATGTTTATGCATCGTTCAAAATTTGATGAGTAGAAGCATATGTAGTATAACGCATGTTCCATTTACTGTATCCAATTAAGAGTGACATTATTTTGTTATCAGAGTAAACATTTACGGACATCCTGTACATTTCATCGTACATAGTTATTCCAGTCCCTTATCCACTTCCCTCCTTTGTTCTAGTTTTTCTCTTGGTTATTTTTCTGCTCTTATCGCTTCTAGGCGATATGAAAACCAGTTAAAAATGACTAATAGGAGTAACTGAACTGTTGCCAAATCCATTTAACTTAAAATATGTACATAGAAGACTAAAAAAAAGAAAAAGAACTTACTATTTACTTTCACACTACAAGAACACTATATTTTCATATGAGTCTGAAAGTTCAGCTTATCTTAGAATTTAAAAAATAAAAGTGAATGTTTTATCTTCTAACTCTCGATTAATTATCACACGAAAAGAAGATAAGCTGGAACTTGTATCTAGTTCTTGTTAGTGCTGATAAATTGCAGAAAATATTATTTTTGTGTTGTAACGATGAAAGTACATTTTGGACATTGGCATCTCTCTCTCTCTCTCTCTCTCTCTCTCTCTCTCTCTCTCTCTCTCTCTCTATATATATATATATATATATATATATATATATATATATATATATATATATATATATATATATATATATATATATATATACGAGGAGAAGTCAAAAAGTAAAGGGACTCGCAATTTCTCGCACTAGGGTTTGGTAACATTGCTAGTATCCAACGCTGAATTAGTGTCGTCTTCAACATTTCTATGCAACGTGTCACTCTTATTCTCCCATTAGTCGTTGGAATATACAGACCGTTAAACATGGCAGCTTCATTGTCGATTTGCACCGAGGAGGAAATGGGAGCAGTGATTCGCTTTATGTTTGCGGAAGGTGTTAAACCTGCGGGAATTATTCATTGAATGCAAGTGCAGCATGATGACAGCTGGTTTTCGCGAAACAAAATCTACGAATGGATAGAGCGTTTCCAAAAAGGAAGAACTTGTTTATGTGACGAGGGAAGATCGGGCAGGATAAACGACATCAACGAATGAGGACAATTTGAAAGTCGTTAAAAGTATGGTGATGGAAAACAGACGAATCACAGTGGACGAAATCATCACCAGAAGTTAAGAAATTTAAACATCACCATCAGTTACTCATTAATGAGGTCCAAAATTCATTACAGGTGGAACCGAAAAACTTTTATTCCGACTGAATCAAAACAACTTGTGAAAAGTTGAGAAAAGTGCGTTGAAGTGCAGGATGTTTCAGTTTTCTATCATTAGAATAAATGTACTTTTTCTCAAGTCCTTTTACTTTTTGACTTTTCTCGTATATGTATATATATATACATGGTTTTCATAAAGTCTGGACGGATTCAATTTGCTTATAATTTTCATAAAAATGCTCATAATGAAGTCAAATAAAGTGCAAACGGTAGCGGAAGGATTAAATTTTTAGTTGGCAACACTGTTAGATAAGCGGCAACTCTGAACACGTTGAGAGAGGGAGAGGGAGGGCAAGGGTTAGTTTCTTATGTTCTGTGGTACGCAATGTGTTCTGTGGTACGCAGAGCTAAAATCACCAATTCTGGTGTGTCGAAAGTTCACCAAAGAGTTCAAAAAGCCGGCACCGACTAAGAGTGCAATCCGAAAGTGGCATGCTAAGTTCTTGGAGACAGGAAGCGTCCTGGACCGTCCTCGAAGTGGGAGGCCGCCAACATCGCCTGCAACAGTGAGCAGGGTAAAGGAAAGCATCATCAACAGCCCACACAAGTCGATTCCTAGACGGTCCATGGAACTCGGAATTCCACAGACAACCGTGTTTAAGATAACCAAGAAGACGATCAAGGCCAAAGGTTACAAAATCAAGATAGTCCAGGATCTGCATGATGAAGATTTGGACATCCGGTTCAACTTCTCTGACGCCATGCTCAAGCAGCTGTGAGTGGATTCCAGCGCCGCCTACGCGAATGTGTGGACGTACATGGCGCCCAGTTGGAGGTGTGGCGGTGAATGAACTGAGCTGGTGCAGATTACAGGTAAAAATTTAATCCTTCCGCTACCGTTTGCACTCTATTTGATTTCATTATGAGCATTTTTATGAAAATTATATATACAGGCCCGTAGCCAGCCCAAAACTGTAAGGGGGGCTCGAACCAACTATATTATAGTTAATTTGCAAGCCTACCGTGAAAATTTTAGGGGGCCAGCAAACATTTAGGGGGGCCGCCCAAGACCCCCTGGATACGAGCCTATATATATAGTTAATTTGCAAGCCTACCGTGAAAATTTTAGGGGGCCAGCAAACATTTAGGGGGGTCCGCCCAAGACCCCCCTGGATACGGGCCTATATATATATATATATATATATATATATATATATATATATATATATATATATATATATATATATATATATATATATATATATATATTATTAAAAACAAAGACCTTTTTTCGATATCAAAGTTAGAAAAATGATTTAAAAAGACTTGTGTTACAGTATAAGGTAGACTATGTTAAAGTATCCAGCAAATTAGGTATTGTTATGTATTCTCCATAGCTAGCGCTACAACTGGTCATCCTATTCTTGTGTTTGTATTAGGCACGCGTCTGTTAAAAAATTCAGATTCAAGCATATATGCTTCTTTATTTAAAAATCCTAACAAACTCGTTTAGTTTGTGAAAATCCATAACATAATTCACAGGAGATTTCGTCGTTTGCAGCTAGAAAACTGCCTTCTCTTAAAAAAATAATAAACATTTATTTGAATGTTTAAATTTGTTCTTTTCATGTGTTTAAATTGCTAATAGTACTCAGTAAATAACAGAAAACTTCCTTTGCATACAAACAGAACTGCCCTCTCTTAAAACAATAAACATTTATCTCAATGTTTAGAATGTTCAATACAGTAACATACTCTGTAAAAGACAATAAAAATTAATTAACGATCTGCATTAATGCCGCTGATAACTATCGTAAATATCTAACATATGTCTGTAAATACAAGATTATAGCTGTACGTTTCAGTAGTATACGCAATAAATAGGATTTTTTAAAAATCTACGTCTGTATATACATGAGACAGGAACACATCAGGTAACTAAATAGTCTATTTTCGTAAAAAAAAAAAAAAAATGTAAGAAATATCCGTTATCCAGACAGCGATATATTGTACAAACATATGGATTATATATGTTAACTACAGAAATCTGTACGGAGCATACGTTACCCATATTCTAAATCCAAAGTATGTTAAACGTCTACTGCTTTTTTCCGCTTAGATGTTACACCAGCTGCAGGATGTCTACTATCCAAGTCTTCCGTATATTACATACATATACGTATGTTACATACGTCAGCTATAGAGAAAGAGAGAGAGAGACAGTAGATGGATAGATATAACTCCCTTAGGAAGCAAACCGTACAAGCAGGGTGTAGCTACGGGGGGCCCATTGGAACCAGGCCCCCAAATGATTTCCTGGAGTTCGCAAATGACCTAAAACATTATCGTAAGATTACCTCGCTTCAGTTATTTAGAAGAAATAAAGTTTACATATAATTAATAATTCACAGTAAGTTATTTACCGATCCTTACCGATCGAAAAATAGTATGGTATCTCTTCCGTGTAAGGAATGACCAAATGCACAACTTGCTACCACCTCTGCTACAATTTGCCGGTTTTTCCAGGCCTCAAAATCACTACCTATAACACACATTTGTTTGGCTTTCTACATTGTAGCTGCTCCCCTCAAAAACGACGGGCCCCTCCTAGAAAACCCTGCTGGCTACACCTCTGCGAACTAGGTAGACAAAAGCACACTTTTTACAAGGTAGTGTGACGAAATTAGGTAGCACTGCGAATATCTTGGAAACAAATTACTCAAGATATATGGTTGTCAAAAACTATTGGAAAGACCTTAACCCAGCAATGGATCGACAAGTGTTTATGATGATATGTATGAGTTTCAAATATGAATAACTCTCACCGCTACATTGATGTGATGGCAGTTCTCATTCTTGATCTTTGAGCATTTGAGTTTAAGAAATAAACCGCTTATACTTTGTTTTGCGGAATCATATGTTTAACCCTGTAGCTGTAAGAATTTCTGAAAACAAAGATAGTTAAACTAAAATTTACTGTTCCTGGGTATAACTGAGTAAAATTTACTGTTATGTCTGGGAATAACAAACGGTTCCGCGAACTCGAAATATTTTAACAACCGGTTCTAGCGAACCGGCTGAATAGCACCATTGCTTTTACCCCTGTCGTATATATAAATATCAGTGTTGAAACCGGAAGTTGCAGCAGTTTTTACCATTTCCGGTTACAGTAGATAAATAAGAATTGAGGTTAAATCTATTCCCCGTATCAAGATACGGGACACGGTGACTCAGTGGTAGCGTGTTTATCTCTTGTGCGTGAGGTACCTAGTTTGATCCCAGCTCGCGCTAAGTTGGCTTTCTGGTAGACAAACACCATGTTCGTGGGTTTTCTCGGGGTTCTCCCGTTTCGTCTCACATTATTCATTCTACCATTTCATTCATTTTTTTTATCATCACTATCTCCTTTAGGCCATCTGTCAGAAACGTGGGACGCAAAACTGAAAATAATTATTTCAATTTCATTTCGGATCAAGATTCTTGAATTCATATATATATATATATATATATATATATATATATATATATATATATATATTAGAAAAAAGCGTTTGTGGCCTGCTAATACCGATTTCCCTCTATGGGAATCAAGTTTGGAATGGGAAGTGGTGGTCAAGGGCGCTGATTCCAGTGGGGCCGGGGAGCCCGGGCCCCCCCAAAGCTCATGTGAGCCCTCGCATTGTATTTATGAATATACAATATTTGACATAATTTGAATGCAATTTGTCTTAAAAATCCTCATATATGTCTTCTGCATCTGAATGGACCCCCCAAATTTCCAGAGAAATCGGCGCCCTTGGTGGTGGTATATATATATTACTTCCAGTTGCAATAATAGAAATAAGGTCGAAGACAAAATCTATGAAAATCAAACTATTGTTATTTTTTGGTTTAACATACTACGCATTTACCCTTAGGGTAAAGAAGACGGATACAAAATGGCAGTCTCTCAATGAGAGTCGAATCCATTATCACGCGCGCTACCCACTAGACCAGCAAAGAAGACGTGTAATCTATCCTTGTGGAAATGAGTCCGTATTAAAAATAAAATGCTTTTCACTATCGATTATCTATTTTGTACAATGGTGGTCAGACATTTCTACCAACTTTCGGTTTGAGAAGAGAGCTAAAAGTCAAAACTAAACATATTCTTGGTATGGTAAATACGTATCAAAAAAACCATTGCGTACTATCTCTGGCAATTTTTGCTCTTATCGAGTTCAACATTGAACCTGCCACTTTCGGTTTTAATTTGATCTGCATTGAATAAAAACAGCAAGGATAAAGAAAAATTTTTTATGTATGAACTCAGAGTCGAACTTATAGATTCTCTCTCCTCTGTTATCCATTTATTGTAACTGAAAATTGTAATTAGCACTTTCGATAATAGATTTCCATGCATGGAAGTCGATTGCGATTTCACAGTTAAGCGAAACTATTTTTTTATATATCGACCACAATACAAAATGATAAAAATGTTAGAATAAATTAATACCAAAAACCAAAGAATAAAAGTATAATGTAATATTACGAGAAGTAGTGTGTTAGGATCATGTGTATCATCATTAAGAGTATGTGTGCCACTGTTGTTATCACGTAATCATCATTAAGAGTATGTGTGTCACCGTTAGGATCACGTGTATTATTGAGTATGTGTCTCACTGTTAGTATCACGTGTGTCATCATTAAGAGTATGTGTGTTAGTATCACGTGCGCCATTAAGAGTATTTGTGTCACCAGTAGGATCACGTGAGTCACCATTAAGAGTATCTATGTGTGTCACCAGTAGGATCACGTGAGTCATCATTAAGAATAGGTGTGTCACTGTTAGGATCACGTGCGTCATCATTAAGAGTATGTGTATCATCAGTAGATCACGTGAGTCATCAGTAACAGTATGTGTGTCACCGTTAGGATGGCGTGTGTCATCATTAAGAGTATGTGTGTCACCGTTAGGATGTCATGTGTCATCATTAAGAGTATTTGTGTCACCGTTGGATCACGTGTGTCATCATTAAGAGTATGTGTGTCACCAATAGAATCACGTGTCATCATTAAGAGTATATGTATCACCAGTTGATCACGTGAGTCATCATTAAGTGTATGTATGTCACTGTTAGGATAACGTGAGTCATCATTAAGAGTATATGTTCACTGTTAGGATCACGTGAGTCATCAGTAACAGTATGTGTGTCACCGTTAGGATGGCGTGTGTCATCATTAAGAGTATGTGTGTCACCGTTAGGATGGCGTGAGTCATCATTAAGAGTATGTGTGTCACCGTTAGGATGTCATGTGTCATCATTAAGAGTATTTGTGTCACCGTTAGGATCACGTGTGTCATCATTAAGAGTATGTGTGTCACCGTTAGGATGTCATGTGTCATCATTAAGAGTATTTGTGTCACCGTTAGGATCACGTGTGTCATCATTAAGAGTATGTGTGTCACCAATAGAATCACGTGTCATCATTAAGAGTATGTGTGTCACCAGTAGGATTACTTGAGTCAATATTAAGAGTATGTTGTTACCGGTAGGAGAAGACAAACAACAATAGATCGATCTTCTACCTAATGTATTGTTTTAAAAATAATATACAATAAAGAAATAAATTTTCTGTCCTAATAGAGAAAAAAATCAATTATTTACTGGCAACGCACGACATATTTTATATATCAGAGAAATTTGCTTTCTTCAAAAATTACGCATGACAATTTTCTCTCAAGATTTAATTCTGGGCAGCATTGACGTGGTCTATCAACTGATATATGAGGTGTGTTCAAAAAGAAACTGAAGTTTTGAATTGGCGCATCAACCGGCACAGGAAGCGCGCTATGGGTGCTGAGCACACCTAACGGCAGGTTTAGACAACAAACTGCCATTTGCCTCATTTGGCTATGAAAAGTTGATCGTCGAATACGTGATAAAGTGACATGAATGAGCTTGAATAACAAGGTGTGTGTGTGTGTGTGTGTGAAATTTTGCCACACACTTGGCACAACTATTACAGACATTTCAAGCTTAACCAAGCACACGGGTCGAATCTTTCAGTCGGTCATGTATCAAGGTGATGCTGGTTCTGTCTTTTGATGGGAAAAACAGTGTTCATCATGAATTTATACCACGTGGTCAGAAGTATCAGTTGTACCAGGACATTTTAGTGCGTTTGAGGACTGCTGTGCACAGGAAGAAGCCTGATTTGAGGGAAAACTAGACTTGCATAAGTGTACCATGCCAATGCGTCAGATCACGCGTCGCTTCCCATCCGCACTTATCTGGCAAAACATCAGACTCCCCTTGTGTCCCATCCACCCTATATTCCGGACCTAGTCCCAGTAGAATTTTTCCTGTTTCTCAAATTTAAAGTCACTTTGAAAGGATGTCGTTTCCAAAGCATGGAGGAGATTCAGGACAATGCGACGAGAGACCTGCTTGCCATTCCAGAAAGTGTGTTCCAGGAAGGTTTTCCAAAATTGTATGAAATGTTAGGAATAGTATAGTGCATTAGGCTACGTGACATTCTTTTGAAGGGGACAGTGCTTAAAATGTTGTACAATGAACAATAAAGAAGTTATAGGAAAAGTTCGGTTTTTTTGAACATATCTAATATGCCTTTATCTTTGGACAATAAGATAGTTAAATGAAAGTCAAAGTTTAAGGGTTAATGATAAACTTGGGCTATATCTCATTAACTATACTATCTACTTGTTATTTTGCTTGTGGTTTAATTAATAATTGAATTAGTGTATACTTCAGTACAAGTTTTATTCCAATAGATGGTGTAAATATCGTGTGTAATATGTTAATGTTTATGTTTAACAAAGAAAAAATTTTCCCCGACTTTCTCGAAAATTACGCATAAGAATTTATACTAATCCATATCATTTTGTTCCGTTTAATGAGATCTATTAATTGGCATATATGCCATCTCTAACGATTACGATATTGTAAAATATTTACACCGATACATCAAAGTCTGAAAATACGAGGGTCGTTCAGAAATTAATGCCTCCTATTTTTTGTGTTGACTTTGTATGTCCATGCCAGATATCGTTGGTGTAGAGCTAATGCTTGAACCTTCCTCTTTTATTTGCAGCTTGTCCCGTTGTTCTGCGGTAGTTGGCGCCAGCATAGGAGTGTTCCAAAATGGAGCCAGATATGGACGTGTGTATAAAACAACGATGTGTGTTTGAATTCCTCACTGCTGAAGGAATTGCGCTGATTGAAATACATCGACGCTTGGTAAAGGTTTATGGAGACGATACAATAGACGTGAGCAATATGAGGCGATGGGTACGGCATTTTCAAGGTGGTGAAAAGAGTGTTCATTACAAGCCATGGCCCGGTCGACCCAGCTGTCATTCCTCGCAATGAAGAGTGTCTTGATCAACTCGTTCGTGCTCATCGCGGATAACGACCAGAAAATTGTGTACAAAGCTGAATGTCGGCTGTAATGTCTTGGGAAAAAAATGCTGGAACATCTTAGTTATCGCAAAGTCTGTGCAAGATGGGTGCTGCGGATGCTTACAGAAGATCACAAAACTCTGCGAATGGAAATTTGTCGCGACCTGCTGGACCAATACGAAGCTCAACGTAACAATTTTCTGGATAGCATCGTCACTGGAGGTGAGAGGTGGTATCATCTCTACGAGTCGGAATCCAAAAGTCCATGAAATGCCTATTTTTTACAAGCGCGGCATGCAGGCTCTGGTTCATCGTTGGCAAAAGAGCATAAAGAATGGTGGAAACTATGTGGAAAAATGACAGTCTGTAGCTACAATATTTCTCTGTTTAGCTGTGCGTTGTTATTTATATCTCCATTAGTTTCCATGAAAAAATAGGAGGCACTACTTTCCGAACGACACTCGTAACTTACAGTATTCTCTTTTTCTATTATTTTTTTAAATATTGTGTATTGAAATCCTTTAGAAGCTTGTCTCTCACACGCGTACAACACACGAATCCTAAATTACTAGCAGAGACTGCTCCTTAATCGGATTAAGGCGCGTTAATCAAGGTTGTTTACAATCTCCCTCTAAGGGACAGATACAAAGTATGTATAATCCCTGTGCGAGAACCTGCAAATTCTGATACCGCCTTTCCCTATATCTCTCAAACGTGTGAGGGAATTCATCGCATTTTGGACACAGAAACAATTACCTGTTTACAAAAGGTTGTTCTTTCTCACTATGGTATATTTGGTATATTAGACAATGGATAGTAGTTAAAATGAACATTGCTAAAACGGGTACGAACAAACATATTATTATTATTATTATTATTATTATTATTATTATTATTATTATTATTATTATTATTATTATTATTATTATTATTATTATTATTTGGTCTAGGAATTAATTCGTGCGGTTGGTATGCACACATTGAAGCTGTAGTACAAACACAAAATACATAAATACCTTAAGAAAAATATTGTCCATCGCTAGCCACCACTTTCGCCCATCTGTCAGGCAATGTACGGATTCCGTGGCGAAAGAAGTCCTCATCCTTGGAAGCGATCCAGTCAGAGACCCATGTTTCGATATCTTCTGAAGAAGTAAACCGCTGTCCAATCAAATCGTTGTTCATGCAATCGAACAAGTAGTAGTCCGAAGGAGCAACGTCTGGTGAATACGGCGGGTGGGGTAAAACTTCCCATCCGACATTTTCTAAATAGGTTTTGACCGGTTTTGCGATATGTGGGCGAGTGTTATCATGCTGAACAATAAGTTTATCATGTCTGTTCTCCCATTCTGGTCGTGTTCTGGCCAGAGCTTGCTTCAAACGCATTAATTGTCGTCGATAACGTTCTCCATTCATAGTTTCACCCGGTTGCAGCAGCTCATAGTACACCACACCTTTCATATCCCACCATATGCACAGCATAACCTTTGCACAGTGAATATCTCGTTTTGGTTGTGATGGACCTGGTTCACCTGGTTTCACCCAGGCCTTTTTTCGTTTAGGGTTCTCGTAATGGATCCACTTCTCATCACCCGTAATAATTCGATGCAGAAACCCCTTTCTGCTCTGTCGTTGAAGCAGCAATTCGCAAATGGTTTTTCGTCTTTCAACGTCTCTGTCTTTCAATTCATGTGGAACCCAATGTGACATCTTTTGAATCATTCCCATGGCTTTCAAGCGTTTGGAGACTGTTGTTTGATCAACGCCTAATGCTGCTGCAAGTTGTTCCTGCGTTTGACACGAATCCTGCTCGAGCAATGCTGTCAATTCTTCGTCTTGAAATTTTTTTGGCTGTCCAGCTCGCTCTTGGTCTGCCAAGCCGAAATCACCACTTCTAAACCGTGCAAACCACTTCTGACACGTTCGCTCAGCTAGAGCATGGTCACCTTACACTTCCACCAAAATACGATGACTTTCAGTCGCACTTTTCTGCATGTTAAAGTAATGCAGCAGGACACCCCGCAAAAACACTTTATCAGGCACAAATTGCGCCATGTTCACTTAACTACAAACTGGTGTTGTTGACGCTTTAATCCACTGCCCTATACTACGAACGATACGCGATGACAGGGGTTTGCAACACATGTGTGGATACACGGAACTGTGGGACGCTCCGTTCGTTGCGCCATCTCTTGTCCACCCGCACGAATTAATTCCTAGACCAATTATTATTATTATTATTATTATTATTATTATTTGAGTTTGTAAGTCTTACGAACAGGAGAAAAATTTTTGACGAAGTATCCATGCAAAAAATACTAGATAATGTTTACATCAGCGAATAATGTTTACATAACAGATTTTAAAGTACCAATTCGTAGCATAAGAAATAGCACAATTTTTGATCCTTTGAATTGGAAATGTGAAACTTTAAAAAGATTGCAGACTCTTTAAGCATACAAATTTAGACTTACTGTATTAAGCAAGTGAAAGTTTTATGAGATCTGACAGATAGTTTTTAAGCAAAAATGAAATGAAATTACGTCCCACGGTTATGCCGGTTAGGCTAAAGGAGACGGTGATTACGAGAAATGAATGAAATGAAGAAAGTGGAAGGAAACGGGAGAACCCCGAGAAAACCCACGCACACGGTGCTTGTCCACCACAAAATTCACTTGGCGGGGGCTGTGATCGAACCCGGAACCGCAAGCACCAGAGGTGAACGCTCTACCACTGAGCCACAGCGGCCCTCAGTTTTTAAGCATTGACATTTAGAAACATTAAGGTAAAATGTAATTTTAAGACTGTTGTTCTTCGCTTTTCGTTGTTTCTGACAGATAGAGAGCCTGACAATTTTTTTACAAAGTTGACAAGGAATTATTTATGCTCAATTGACTTATATCTACAGTGTGTTTTATATTAGTGCTCTTCTTTGATCGTTTTCTTACTTATTATTATTAGTGCTATTATCATTTGTATTATTATTAAATTGTAATGCATTACTCTGATACTACACAATGTGCTGTATTTTAGCCAACAAACTGTTCACGGCACTAAATAAAGATTAATAATAATAATAATAATAATAATAATAATAATAATAATAATAATAATAATAATAATAATAATAATAATAATAATAATAATAATAATAATAATAACAGTAATAATGTTCAAAGAGACGAGACGAAATGAAAAAGGTTTTCTCGATTCACCTCATAATTTTTTCTCGAAGTCGCGTCTCGTCTCAATTTCCGAAGAATTCTTTCCGATCACGTCTCGTTTCGATTCTCGGAAAGATTTTCTTGCCTCGTCTCGATTTTATTTTCTTTTCGTTTTGTAAATATATCTCTGGTTTTCTTCCTAATTTCATCGAGAAATAATCTAGAAGTTATCAAAATCTTTCCGCGTTTACGAGATTTCCACGAAAAGTGTGATATAACAACATTTAAACCGTATTATTAGAGTATATTTTGTAATGACTTGCGGGTCTTTAAACGTTGATAATTGTTCTTCGTTGTGTTCGTATGATCATTTTATTAATTTATAGTTTTTCACTAAGACCATTAGGAAGACCTAGACGCAGATGGGAGGACAATATTAAGATGGATCTAACAGAAATAGGAATACAAAATAGAAACTGGACCCAGTTAGCTAAGGATAGAAGTCAGTGGAGAGCTTTTGTGAACAAGGCATTGAACCTCCGGGTTCCATACAGGAGCGTAATATCAGATTTTGCTGGGGGGGGGGGGCAACACCCCTTGATATAAGTAAAATTTGCGTTTTTCACTCGTTTACTACTATTTTATTGATAAAATCTATATAAATCTCAAACTCACCCTAAATGACGCCCCTGATTCCATAGGCCATAGAGTTAGTTAATTAGTTAGTTATAGTTTTTTCACTATGAATAATGTTAACACTAAAGCAATGCTTGAGACCTAATACCTGGATGAACTAGTGTTGCCCACTAGACCCGCGAAATGTTTCGACTCGGCTAACATTTCAAAAAACTATTTTTCGAATTTTGAAAATCTATTTTCGGGACTTGGGTAACATTAATTATTACTGGGTAATACTTGGGTAAAATCTATTCTTGGGTAACACCAGTGTTCGAAGTGGAAAGAAAGCAGAGGCGGTATGCGTTATTACCATAATGACTCGACATACCGTCTATCTAAATGTTGAAAGAGAATGAAGGTATGTTGCCGAAAAGATTGTATTACACAATGACTCAAAACCATGAGTTTCCTCGTAGTTACGGGGGGAATGGAGAGGTTTTGCCTTCCGCCCTCAACGTTCTGAGAAAAATAAAAAAATACCTCCTTATGAAAAAATGAAATGAAATCTTTGAGTTTTACGCCCCACAGTTATGCCGGTTAGGCTAAAGGAGATGGTGATGATGAGGGATGAATGAAATGGTGGAATGAAGAAAGTGGGAGGAAACGGGAGAACCCCGAGAAAACTCACATACACGGTGTTTGTCCACCACAAAGTTCACTTGGCGGGGCTGGGATCGAACCCTGGACCACAAGCACCAAGGTGAACGCTCTGCCACTTACCTCCTTATGTTGTATGGTAGAGAATTATACATGAAAATAATCAAAAACCGAGTTTTTATATTAACAGTTTTTAAACACCTTCTTGCGGGAGAACTCGCGGACCGCACACTGGACTGAAGAGTATTCCAGACCCCCGGAAGATCTACCCCCACAGCGGACAACCCTAAGTTCACCTATGCTTAAAATACAGCAATTATATGCATTAAGACAAGAAGATACACACATATCTACATAAGAAAGGAATAATTGAATATGGCACTATCAAATACAAAACAATAACTAAAACCACAAATTTAACATAAAATAATTAAGCAAAACAAGTTTTTTTATTGCATAAACTATATTTTTTCTCACAAATACCGGACTCGGTTATATATTTCTTTATCATTGTGGACACAGAAAGAATCCCGGCGAACTCATAACAATACTTTCCCTTTTCATTTTAAACGAGTCGCATCTTCAATACACTGAATCTTACTTTTATTGGGACCATAACTCATTCCTTTCTGTTATGTGGTCCTTATCTGCAACCAACACAACTAACACGAGTTCTTTCATAGAAGCTAGGAGTGAACTTTTGTTTCTAGACACCTCATTTTAAAAACAAGAGATAGAAAAAGACAACAAAAATGTCGGTCTTGGCAACTTAACATCTTTGACGTGCAAAGCTATTCGTCAATTCCTGTGTTTAAAAATGAACTTATTAAAGGTATAGTAGCACCCACTTTCCAGTGACGGTATGTCTTGATCATCGAAAAACGAGAGGCGGCATGTTTCCATCACAGAAGAACCAGAGGCGGTATGACATACCACCGCATACCGTCTCATTTCGACCACTGAGTAACACTAATTATTATTATTAGTATGTATTTATATAGGTTAATGCAGGTTTTAACTTATAGTCAAACGATCATCTCTAGCAAATGCAGACAACTGGAAAATATCATCTTCTCTAAAGATGTTCTTCAGTGTTGTGTTCATATTGTATAATAGCTTTCGCTGAAATAACGATTGGTCTTCTTGCAATTTATAGACATATCTTTTTCATGTTAACCGCCAGGTCTTTATGTATGGTAATTTTTGTACTATATTCTCTACTTACGTATGTTACGAGTAAGTGGCACTGCTGCATTTATAAGAGTTATTTCTTGATTCATTTTGTTGATGACTGTAATATCCGGTAGATACTATTTCATCAATTCTGATTTATAGTTTTGAAGTACTGGTGATATTTGCAGTATGAGTAGGGTATTATTATTGTTATTAGTGGTTGCAGTAGTAGTAGTAGTAGTAGTAGTAGTAGAAGAGTAATGGTAATAGAAGTAGTAGTAATGGTAGGGTACTAGTAGTAGTAGTAGTAGAAGTACAAGTAGTAGTATAGTAGTAGTAGTAGTAGTAATAGAAGAGTAGTAGTAGTAGTAGTAGTAGTAGTACAAGTAGTAGTAGTAGTAGTAGTAGTAGTATAGTAGTAGTAGTAGTAGTAATAGCTAATAATTTTCCTTACCAATGTTTCATATGGATGTTGCCATTCAGTTGAATGATAGGAGTAGTAGTCCCCCCGTTATGCGCGAATGACTCATCCTCACTCTCTTTTATGACCGGGATTTTTGAAATTCGTTCCCTTTTACGGCTAAGATGAGTGCTTTTGTACCTCGATTCTGATTGGCTGAGAGAGGTCACGTGACTTTAGGCCCCGCCCACGCGGGAAATTCAAATTTTCAGGTCACGTGGTATGACGTCATGAGTCACCCTGCGGGGAAATCCCTCATTCTCTTTTATGACTAGGATTTTTGAAATTTGTTCCCTTTTACGGGTAAGATGAGTGTTTTGATACCTCATTCTGATTGGTTGATAGCTGTCACGTGATTTTAGACCCTGCGATATTTGAAATTCGTTCCCTTTTACGGGTAAGATGAATCCTTTGGTCCCACGATGCTGATTGGCTGATAGAGGTCACGTGATCTTAGGCTCAGGGATTTTTTAAAATTCGTTCCCTTTTATGGGTAAGATGAGTGGTTTGGTACCTTGAATTTGATTGGTTGATAGCGGTCACATGATCTTAGACCCTGGGATTTTGAAATTTGGGTATCCTCTTTGATGAGTACTTTGGTACTACGATACTGATTGGCTGATAGAGGTTACATGATCTTAGACCCGCCACACAGTGAACAGATTACGTGGGAAAACCCCTCACTCATTTGTTTCCTTTTATGGGTAAGATCAATGTTTTGGTACCTCGATTTTGATTGGTTGATAGAAGTCACATGATCTTAACCCCCACAGCCCATGAGTGAAATATAGAGCGATATGTTGGTGATCACCCTAGACATGGTTTTTAGAATTTAGTTCCCTTTTTTATGGTTATGTGTAAAGTTCCCATGAAGGGTTCAACCTCCTCCTTAAATAACCCTTTTTTGGTATCATGATATTGTACTGAAGTTTACCTTAAATATTATCGTTCTTTTTGGCAGATAAGATGATTACCAGCTTTCTTACCTTGATGGAGATCCTGTCCTTGAATTAGTAGCCTATGTCTCTGGAAGTAACAATGGTGAAAGAGGGGTGTCGCTTGTAGATTTCTTATAACACATTGTTGTGAGTTTAAGCGATTTTTTTAAACGCTCAGTAAGCGCTTCATTAATGGAAACAGTGTTGCCAGATTTTTCTTACCTAAACTGCTCCGATTCTTTTCGAAACGGTTCCGCAGAGTACAAGAAATTTTAAACTAAAAATTTTTTCGAACTAAAAAATTTCAAAACTAAAAAATTTTAAACAAAAATTTTCAAACAAAAAATTTTCGAACTAAAAATTTTGAAACAAAAAAGTTTCAAACAAAAAATTTTCGAACCCAAAAAAAAATTTCGAACTAAAAAAATTGAAACAAAATTTTGTCGAACTAAAACATTTTTAAAACAAAAGTTTCGAACTAAAGATGTAAATCACATCTAAAAATTTTCAAATCAAACTTTTTATCGAACTAAACTTTTAAAATTTTCGAACTAGAAATTTAAACCAAGTTTAAGAAAAAATCCTAAGAAATGTTTTTTCAGGAATCGAACTCAGGTCTTTCAAACCAAAGATGTGTATGCTAACCGCTTAAATGAATTCGGTTTTAATCGATCTTGGTGGGTTTCGAACCATGGTCCTTGAAAAGGATACACATATACTTTAAGAAAATAAATCTGACAGTGTAACGCTTCTCAAATCAAACTTTTTATCGAACTAAACTTTTAAAATTTTCGAACTAGAAATTTAAACCAAGTTTTGGAAAAATCCTAAGAAATGTTTCTCCAGGAATCGAACTCAGGTCTTTCAAACCAAAGATGTGTATCCTAACCGCTTAGCTATGAATGAATTCGGATTTAATCATGCTTGGTGGGTTTCGAACCATGGTCCTTGAAAAGGATACACTTATACTTTAAGAAAATAAATCTGACAGTGTAACGCTTCCGTTCGTGGATTAAAATAAAATGCTGATAGACTTCTTTGTGTGACGACATAGAAGCACATATGATTGAAAAATGCAAACGTCAGCGGATCGCATTACTTTTTGTTTTACTACGAACGTGTCAGCATGATTCATGAAAAAAGCAAACATTGACATTCTCGTATGGAATATGAGGAAAATGAAATGTCGTCACAGTTACGACAAGTAGTGACATGTAGAAATCATTTGGATGATGTCATGATCGGAATTGCGATACTATTGAGAAACGTGAATGACGTCACGATCGATTGTTACACATCGTTTTGGTTCGTGATTCATGACAAAAGCAGCGAGCGTTTTGATTGGTTCGTTGTGATGTCATTTTATAAATTTCCTCGTTTCTGATTGGCTGACGGTGACATCGTTTTCGCAGCGACCTAAATAAAAATCTAAATTTCATTTTTCAAATCCTACACCGCTCTCAACTGTCAAGTGAGAAGGTCTGTTCTTTAAAAGTGTCTTCATTTAAGAAGCTTTACTGCACCGACTTTTTGTTCATTGAATTTGAGGTAAGTTCAGTGAGATTTTATTTTTCACACAAGATTCGAAAATCATTTTTATTTTATATTTGTGGGGGTGGATCACGAATACATTGTTTTACTTTTAGTACGAAATATTTAGACTATGAAGAAATTAGTGGAATGGGAAAGTGGGAGTACGAATCAGGAACCCCACACATTAAAAGTAAGCACGAGAAAATGATATGGTTTAGCGTCCCTTCAGCGAGCGCCCGTCGGGAATTGAACCATGGCCAGAAAATGTGTGCGCTTAGTTTTGAAAAGAATGCGTTACAGAATTTTAAAAACTATGCCTGAGAACAATATGGTTCGATACCCTTTGAAACTATTGTTTTAGTTTAGCGTCCCCTTCAGCTTAACGTGATATTCGAGCAACCACCCGGGATTGAACCTGGGCCAGAGGCGTGTACGTCAACCATTTAGCTTAGTTTTGAAAAGAATGTATGATAACGCGTGAGAATATTAAATTTCAGAAAAGGTTTGACAGCGATCCGATGTGAAAAGCAAACCCACCGAGGATTGAACCAGGGCCTTCCACGTTAGAAGCATGTACGCTAACCGCTTAAATAAAAAAAGAGTGCATGAATATTTGGTTAAAAGATTTACGCTATACAGATTTTGTTTTGACAATTACGTATGTGTTACGTTAATGGTTGGTGAATCTCTTCAACTTGCAAACGCATCATTTAAAGGTCGTTGTGAGTAGAAAAAATGCTTACGCGTGCTTTATCACATCTCAGTACTGTTGAAACATTCATTCATGCATTCTTTTTATCACTATAGAATGGCAGGTCAGTTACATGCTGATGCAATGGTCTCGAGTTTGACAGCAATAAAACACACATTTCAGTAACATAATTATTTAAAAAAAACTTTGATTTCTAGTACACGTGCTTTCATAATGAGATTCTGAACGTCACCGCCAGGGAATCAAACTCAGGACCTTTACATGAATTGCTTAGTTAAGAATTTATCATGAATGTTATGATTTCCTGTTTATCAGATGATTAAGATTTTTCTTTCTTCTTTTCTTTTGTAGTAAATTCACGCTGCTCAATTCCTTTTTTCCATATCACATTTATCGCAATTGTACCTGTTTGTTTGTTTTCATTTTTTAACCATGGCCGAATCGGGTTTTACTGTTCGCAATGAAATCACTCGTCATTATAGACGATTTAACATTGAGGGCAGAATGCTCGAAATTCAATTCAACGCACCACCCGTAGGAACCGATATCATACAGTACGTACATAATAGTTTCCAAGCAATGCTGGACCATTTGTTAGCCAATGTCGACGATGAGGCGATGGTTGGTTTATCGGTAATATCGCCACGCAACACGAATAAACCATTTTGGGTGAGTTTTCGCCAAGCACGAAACCTGACACTGGAAACGATGTGGGCCTCGTTCGAAAGAGTGTTACAAAGTAACAATGCATTTCTCCTGCACGAGCCATTCACCGTGCATTTTCATCGTGTGGATATTCCAAGAGGATACGGATATGGAGATCGTTTAGCACAAGGAATACTTCAAAATGAAGAATTGTTACGTTGCAAGCGTGGGATTCTACGAGTAAAAAATCAAGATTCAAGGTGTCTGGCGTACGCCCTTGTTATTGCTATTGGCCTGAAGGCATACAAGAATGTAGATATGAAACGATATTGGCAATATCAACCAATCGAAATGTGTTGAGGACGATGAAGTTAATGCGTTATGTTCAAATGCAGGAGTGAATTTGGATCATGGTGCCAGTGTAAATGAAATTCGACAATTCCAGGCATACCTCAAAGAATATAAAATTACTGTGTATACCAGTTTCTCAGGTCGTGACATCATGTACGAGGGGCCCAACGACGAAAATCGCACTCCCATAAATTTGATTTGTTTGGCTGGCCACTTTGACATCATCCAATCTTTAACTGCTTGTTTTGCAACCAAGTTCTACTGTGAAGCGTGCCATAAAAAGTATAGTAAACGCAATGAACATGTAAAAAATTGTCCTGTAACGTGCTCCAAATGTTTACAGAGACCACTATGCGACAAGAATCAAACGCCGATATTTTGCAACGACTGCAATCGGCAATTTTACGGCGAAGAATGTTTTAATAATCATCGTAATATTGTATATCATCATGGGGAACCTATATGCAAAATGGTGAAGCAATGTACTAAATGCTACAGAGTTTATTCTTTTGTGCATACTGGACAACGCCTTCATGATTGCAATGAGATCTTTTGCAATGTTTGTAAGAAGATTGTTCCGGGATCGCATCAATGTTTTATGCTTCCTGATCGACAATGTTTGAAACCAGGTGTTCCTTCACTCATGCACGCAAAGAAAGCCTTGTTGATATTCTATGATATAGAATCTATGCAAGACATGAATATTGGCGATAATACGTATGTACACATTCCAAATTTATTGGTTGCACAACAAGTATGTTATGCATGTGTTGAAAACGCTAATATCCAGCAGTCTTGCAGTACGTGTGGTCAGCGCCAGCATATTTTCCAAGGAGAGGATCCAGTTTATGATTTTCTTCAGTACTTGCGGGAACGTCGTCCCAATATAAATAGGATTTTCTGTGTCGCACACAACGCTAAGGGATACGATGGACATTTTATTTTAAAGACCATGGTAGAACAATGCCAATGGAGACCCGACGTCATATTAAATGGGACCAAGATACTGAGTTTAACCTTGAATAATCTGACGTTCATTGATTCGTTGAACTTCCTACCTATGGCATTAAGCAAATTGTCAAAAGCGTTCAATTTACCCACAACCAAAGGCTACTTCCCGCATTTCTTCAACACCAAAGAAAATCAATCGTATATTGGACCACTTCCAGAAACGAAGTATTATGGTGCAGATGAAATGGCCGTCGAAGACAGAAACAAGTTCATGCAGTGGTACAACGATCATCGTAATGACACGTTTGATTTTCAGAAAGAAATTCTCAAGTATTGTATTCAAGATGTCAATGTACTGCGACAAGCATGCGTTTCGTTTATGACGTCATTTGAAACAGAAACGAAAGTGAATCCCTTCTTGGAGACGATCACGATTGCAAGTGCTTCCAATCTAGTATTCCGCCGGAATTTCCTCAAACCCAACACCATTGGAATTCTACCGGCACATGGCTATCGATGGAGAAGTACCCAATCGATCGCTGCAATGCAATGGCTGGCCTACATTGAAAAAACCGAAGGAAAACAAATCTTACATGCGGCCCGACAAAAGGAAGTGTTTATTGCGGGATTCCATGTTGATGGCTACTACCAAGATCCTGAGACGTTAGAGGAGCACGTCTACGAGCATGCCGGCTGCTTTTATCACGGGTGTAAAGTATGTTTTACTACAGGCCGTAATCAGCCCATCTACAGCAATCCAGAAGACACCATGGAATTCCGTTATGAACGAACGCAAAGAAAAAATGCAAGACTGCGTGAATTGGGGTACATTGTACATGAAATGTGGGAGTGCGAATTTAATCAGTTCTTAAAACAAAATCCTGCAATGGCGACGTATCTGAAGAATCACCCGTACATGAACCGCAGACCATTAAATCCAAGAGATAGCTTTTTTGGAGGAAGGACCAATTGTGTGAAATTGTACCACCAAGTCGACGAAAAAGCGGGAGAAGTAATAAAATATTACGATATTGTCTCGCTTTATCCCTATGTAAATAAGTGTGCTAAATACCCTGTAGGCCATCCACGAATTTATCTACAGGGTGATGAAAATGTACCACCAATAAATAAAGTCAATGGTCTGATCAAAATGACGATATTACCAAGTCGCCATCTTGATCATGGTCTCCTGCCTTACCGATGTAACAAGAAACTACTCTTTCCACTGTGTGCTGCGTGTGCCGAAGAAATGAACCCAGACCTTACAGCAACGTGTACACACAACGATCAGGAGCGGTGCCTCACTGGAACATGGGTATCATATGAAATACAGAAAGCAATAGAATTAGGATATCAACCGGTGGAAATTTTTGAAATTTGGGATTATGACATTGAACAATATGATCCCATCACAAAAACAGGTGGCTTGTTCACGGAATATATCAATACATTTTTAAAATCGAAAATGGAAGCGTCTGGCTGGCCCAGTTCCTGTGTGACCGAAGAAGACAAAACAAAATTCATACAAACCGTCCTGGAGCGTGAAGGTATTGCATTGGATCCGACCAAAATTGAAAATAATCCTGCACGAAGAAGTTTATCTAAGCTTTGTGTTAACTCTCTATGGGGAAAGCTTTGCCAGCGTTCAAACTTTAGCCAGACCACAATTATTGATCGGCCGGAAGAATTTTATGAAAAACTCACTTCCCCCGACATTAAACTCCATCAAATTGTACCCATCAATGATACGATGTTGTATGCGTTCTGGGAGTACAATGAACATGTGCCTGTTCAAAACCGAAACACCAATGTCGTGTTAGGTGCATTTACAACATGTCAGGCACGTCTGGAACTGTACAAGTACCTGGAAATGTTGCAGGAACGTGTTTTATATTTCGACACGGATTCTGTGATATTTACAGAGAAGCCCGGAGAGCCAACCATTGAACCTTCTACGTACTTGGGATGCTTATCGGATGAGATGGAGTCTTATGGCCAACGAGCGTACATCAAAACATTTGTCAGTGGAGGACCGAAAAATTACAGCTTAGAAATATACAATCCAGATACCAACGTCACCAGTTACATATGCAAAATTAGAGGATTTACATTAAATTACAATGCAGGACAACAATTAAATTTCAACACGCTAAAAGAAATGATTACAAATCAATGCCGTGGACAAGTCACCATCACTATCCCCAATAAAATATGCAGGAGCAAAGACCATACCATCGTCACACGCAAAGAAGAAAAAATGTACAGTATCCGATACACAAAACGTCGATTTAAAGAATTCAATTCTTATGATACGGTTCCGTACGGGTACGTTAAAAAACAGAAGATGGAACTGGAAAAAGAAGATGAAGAAGAAAAAACTGTAAATACCCAATAAGGCCGCCATTTCTTTTTTCCTTTTCCTTTTCTTCTTTCCCTTCCTTAACCACAAAGCAGCAACACCAAGAAGAAAATGAAGTACCCACAAGAGTTCATAAACCATCAACACCACCATCAGTGGAAGAAATGTAGTCATCTCGTACCGAAGGGGGAACCTTGACCATAAAGCAGCAACACCAAGAATAATGCAGTACCCAGAAGAGTTCATAAACATCCATCGGTGAAAAAAATGCAGTGATCCTGTACCCGAGGAGGAAGATGAGCCTAAACAGATCCAACATTTACGAGTAAGTTTTATTTCTCTCTTACCAATATTGACTCATTTTTATTGTTTCAGAAAAAAGAAATTCTTAAAGTAATCCGTCGTTTCTTCTTTTTCTTTACAGGATACGGCTACAAGATTCGAAGATGATGACGCGTCCAACATATTCATTAAACTAGATCCTGTATTTATTATGTTAATAAACATGTATAGGAAGAGCACATACTTTTCGTTAAAATACAACAAGTTGAAAAAAAATATGTTTTATTATTTCTCGAAACCCTGAACACTTGTTTTCAAATCATGGTAATCTTGAAAATTTAAGGTGGAAAATATATTCAAGATTTGGTTTACATGATTTTGTTCGAAAAATAATTAAAGAATTTTTAGTGTCCAAAATTTGGTTTTTAATTTAGTTCAAAAATTGATTTGAAAATTTTCAAATGTGGTTTACATCTTTAGTACGAAACTTATTTTTAAAAATTGGTTCGAAATTTTTTTAAAATTTTTAGTTCGAAAAATTTTGATTTGAAAATTTAGTTCGAAAGTTTTGTTTAAAATATTTTTCGAAAAATTTTTAATTTTTTTAGTTCGAATTTTTTTTGGGTTCGAAAATTTTTTAAATTCCTTTTAGTTCGAAATTTTTTTGATTTGAAAATTTAGTTCGAAAGTTTTTAGTTTAAATTTTTTAGTTCGAATTTTTTTGAAATTTTTGTTTCAAAATTTTTTAGTTCGAAAATTTTTTGTTTGAAAATTTTTGTTTAAAATTTTTTTAGTTTTGAAATTTTTTTAGTTCGAAAAAATTTTTAGTTTAAAATTTCTTGTACTCTGCGGAACCGTTTCGAAAAGAATCGGAGCAGTTTAGGTAAGAAAAATCTGGCAACACTGTTTCCATTAATGAAGCGCTTACTGAGCGTTTAAAAAAAATCGCTTAAACTCACAACAATGTGTTATAAGAAATCTACAAGCGACACCCCTCTTTCACCATTGTTACTTCCAGAGACATAGGCTACTAATTCAAGGACAGGATCTCCATCAAGGTAAGAAAGCTGGTAATCATCTTATCTGTCAAAGAGAATGATAATATTTAAGGTAAACTTCAGTACAATATCATGATACCAAAAAGGGTTATTTAAGGAGGAGGTTGAACCCTTCATGGGAACTTTACGCTTAACCATAAAAAGGGAACTAAATTCTAAAATCCAGGTCTAGGATGGATCGTCGTCATAGCACTCTGAATGTCTAGCATTGGGGTGGGTGTGTAAGATTATGCGATTTCTATCAACCAATCAACATCGTGGTACCAAAGCAATCATCTTACCCGTAAAATGGAAACAAATGAGTGAGGTGTTTTCCCACGTATTCTGTTCGCCGTGTGGCGGGTCTAAGATCATGTGACCTCTGTCGGCCAATCAGAATCGAGGTACCAAAGCACTCATCTTACTCGTAAAAAGGGAACGAATTTCAAAAGTCACAGGGCTTAAGATCACGTGACCTCTATCAGCCAATCATCATCGTGGTACCAAAGGACTCATCTTACCCATAAAAGGGAACGAATTTTAAAAATCCCAGGGCCTAAGATCACGTGACCTCTATCAGCCAATCATCATCGTGGTACCAAAGGACTCATCTTACCCGTAAAAGGGAACGAATTTCAAATATCGCAGGGTCTAAAATCACGTGACAGCTATCAACCAATCAGAATGAGGTATCAAAACACTCATCTTACCCGTAAAAGGGAACAAATTTCAAAAATCCTAGTCATAAAGGAGAATGAGGGATTTCCCCGCAGGGTGACTCATGACGTCATACCACGTGACCTGAAAATTTGAATTTCCCGCGTGGGCGGGGCCTAAAGTCACGTGACCTCTCTCAGCCAATCAGAATCGAGGTACAAAAGCACTCATCTTAGCCGTAAAAGGGAACGAATTTCAAAAATCCCGGTCATAAAAGAGAGTGAGGATGAGTCATTCGCGCATAACGGGGGGACTACTACTATAGGCTGTGTACTCCAAAGGTCAATCCGGGTGGTGAAGACAATTCATGTTGTATCAATATAAAAGGAAGGAGGGATTGAAGGGAGTAAACTCTTAGTACCCGGCTATTTGAGGCGATCGCAAAGCGTATTTATTGCTCATGCGTACTCTTGAAATACGCTGACCATGTATTTAAATGTAGATGGCTAATTATAAACATGAAAGCAATAAAATCGCTGAGAAAACATCAGCTCGAGCGTATTTGGTGCGGGTCGGAACAATAGACCGCCTGCTGTTTAAAAGATTTCAAAAGGAAGGAAAAAAAAGGAAACGTGTTGCCAGGTAAAGGGATTGTAGCAAGAAACAGCTGATGGAAGATGGTTTGTGCAGAGTATTGGAACTCTGCTACGTATTACACACCGGGACCTGCCAAAAAGACCTGGAAACCCTGACTGGCTCACAGTATGATTTACACACCTGGTGAAAATAAAATTACTGAATAGCCACTTTGGTCGCGTTCGCTACAGGGGGTAACGCTTTCTCGACTAGCCTAGGACTTAACGTAAAACCCAGAAATATTTGCAGTTGGAAATAGTGTGCAGGCTACATAAACATTTCATTCAGCTATCTATAGGCCATCATTAGCTATAATGTGTCACAGAACTTGGTTTCCATATATATATATATATATATATATATATATATATATATATATATATATATATATATATATATATGAAAGTGGTCCCACGTAGCGTAGTCGTTAACGCTCTCGCCTTCGGTGCGAGCGGTCCCGAGTTCGATTCCCGGTGGGGGCACTAGGTCGAAAAAGTGTAAAACGCTTTTCCAGGCCAGCTACTCTGAATGAGGTTTTCCTGGGTTTTCCTCATTCATAGCAGGCAGATGCCAGGGTGGTAACTAACTTATAGGTCCCAAGCCACTTCCTTCCCTTTCCCCGGACACAATCCCTCAAACGTGACGGGCTGAATGGCCATAGATGCCTGAAGCCCAGAAATCTAAAACCTATATATATGAAAATATATATAGGGTGATCCACTTATCTTGAAATCAACTTTGTAACTTTAAAACTAACAAATAAAAACGCTGAAATTTTGTACGATACAAATATCGATAGGAAGAAATTGTTTGACATGCTCTGCACTACCACCAAAATAACGACGTTGCCAACCTAACATGAAGTCTGACAAATCCCACTACATTAGATTGTTACGTATTTCAAATCTACATGATAAACTTACAATATCGTGTGTATCATTCAATGTACAAGGACGCTACAATATCAATAATGTCCAAAGTTTGGAGGTTTCTACAACAGGGATACCAGAAGTGACACTAATGTGACAATGCAGATCAAAAGTAACTCGGTGTTGAATGCTATAATCAGTGGCGTATTTAGGGGGGACTTCCGGGCTTAAGTACCCCCGAAATCTTACTTACTATAGTAAAGTATATGGAATATCTTGCAGAATTTTCACATTTTCAGGCAAAGCCCCCCGTAAGTTAGCAAAACCCCCGAAACAAAATCGTAAATACGCCACTGGCTATAATCATAATATGACGTTCAAGGTCCATAACCGGAAAAGTTCTATAAAAAATACAAAACTTATACAAATTTTGTGCTTCTTCGTTAATTTTCGGTGGTGTTTTAAAGTATTGTCAGATGGGCCTGGCACGCCTGCCTCGCGAACGGGATGTTGGTAATCAGTGAAACAAGATGTCGGCACCGTTGCAGGTTTGCATCAACGTGGAGCAGTGCACTGTCAATAAATTTCTATTTGGGTTGAAACCGTTCGAAATTCACCGTCGGATGGCAGTGCAATATGGTGCAAGTTGTTTGAGTCAAGCACAAATATAATACGCCTGTTTTCCTGTATCAACTCTCGCAACATTGTTCTCTGTGACGGCACACACAGAGCGTTCTGATCGTGGCGAATTTTCAAAACTTGTTACACCCCGTTCGAATTTATCTGCCATCCGACGGTGAACTTATCTGCCATCCGACGAACTTTTACCATATTGCACTGCCATCCGACGGAGAATTTTCATTGGTTTCAATCCATTAGCTAATAAAATTTTAATGACACTCCGCGCATTTTCGCGGATCCCAAGAGCTTCAGATATCCTCTGATCTGATTGGCCGATGCAGATACGACATCACGAGTCATGACATACATATAGCACAAAGTAAACGCCAGCTGCTGTCGGCCCTCGTAGCCGAGTTAGCTACCGCAACATGCTAGAAGGAAAATTGTTGTTGGCGTGGGTTCAAACCCTGCCTAAGGAAAGTTTTTTTTATTATTTGTAAAATATTTTATAGCACTTCTTTCGTTAAAATAAGATTAAAAATAATATTCAAAAAGTGATTTAACAATTATTTTTTAAAATTTCCATTAAACTTCTTTCATTAAAATAAGTTTGCCCTTGTACTATACAGATCCATACCAAAAGCAGTAGTAGTAGTAGTTGTAATAGTAGCTGACGTCATCGGTACGTGGCCAATAAGAATGCTACTTCAACCATGTTTTGGATGAACCTCTTGGGATCGGCGAAAATACACACTCCGCTGCTCAAACGTTGGTGCAAATCTGCAAGGACAACGACATTTTGTTTTACTGATACCCAGCATCCCATTCGCGAGGCAAGCGTGTCAAGCCCATCTGATAATGGTTGTAGGACACCACCAAAAATAACAAAGAAGCAACTAACTTTGTGGAAGTTTTGTATTTCTTATACATTTTTTTTTCGAATAGACCTTGTATGGACACTGTATTTATAATAGATGGAAACGAAGCTACAGGGAATTGAAAATTTCACTTTCTTTTAAATAAGCTTCGTAAACTTATTCAGAGTATGGAAAAAATACTTATGTCATATGATGGACATGATTTTGAACTTATACTATTTTCGTATTTTGCCCACGTACGACTCCGTATAAAAACAAAGCATTACACTTAACGAGTCCACTTTTGTTCTTTGGCTTACTAATAAAATGAGAAAGAGTTAAGTACAATGCTTACTTATTCAGAAGAACTTCACTTCCTCTCTTGTTGAAGAAATTTTGTTTCGTTAAAACACTTGGAAAACTAAGGACGTGTCCCTAAAATATGTTTCAGTTAAAACGCGACGACAGAGATAAATGTTTAAGAGAACGGAATAGAAAAGAGAGACATAAAAAACAACATATTTTTGTTGTTCTTTTCTCTCTTCTCCGCTTTCAGTTGCAGCAGTGGAAATAGAAAGCGACACGAAGAGAGAAATTTTTGTCCGTTTGTGAGATCGGATGTCGTGTCACGACGCACTAAGCTCTTCTATCCCGCCGAGACTCAAAATGGGGTAATTACGGAAGTGGACAGCGGAGGGACAGAACGTGACTTTGTGATACTCTTGGCGCAATGTCCGTGAGGAGTGTGGAAACCCTCTACATCCAAAAAAGATAGATTAAAAAAAGAGCAAAGTAAAAAAACAAGAAATTTCAGTAAAAATAAGCATGTATCACACACACACACACACACACACACGTTTTTGAATAGTAAATGGCGCTCTGAATGCATGATGCATACATAATGTTATTTACGTATATCTACCGGTACACAGTGTATCTGAAAAGTCTGGTGAATAATATGAGGAATCCCTCGTTCAGTCTCAGGTTATACTATAATTTCAATTTACAATAGACCGTATTTTCATGTGCATAAAAAGGGATCTTTACTTTTGTCTACCATTTTGAAAACAATACACTCGTGTACAGGTCAGAAGAACAAAAACTTAAATTTCCCTTCGAACTTGGAACTTAAATTTCACATACTTTCCTGTTTCTTAAAGTCAAATCTTGAAACTTAATTTTCACATACTTTTCTGTTTCTTGAGTCAAATCTTGGAACTTAAGCTTCACGTACTTTCTTAGAGTCAAATGTTGGAACTTACATTTTCCTTACTTTCTGGTCTCTTAGAATCTTGGAACTTAAATTTCACGTACTTTCACACTATCTACAGCTCTAAAATTTAGTACAAATACGTAAAGTAGGTGAAAAGCAAATACTTTCATATGATTGGTGCTCGAGCTTATAATTTGACTGTAAAATGAATTGTTAAAAATATTTATTTATAGTAGAAAATCTTATTGAGCCTCTTTTGCTTATAGATCCCAAACGCACAGAAGTTTGGCTGGTTGCAGACACTAGGAGTTCTATTACCTGACCGGATAGCAGTGCGGTTTTGGGAGGATGGCGCTGCTGTTGTGTTTACATCAGTTTCACGGCAAGCGCGGCGGGACAGGGGAGCGGAAAGTTTCATTCTGCAGTGTATCCAACAGTTTTTAAAAGTTGCAGTTTCGATGTTATGCATAGCCTAATCTCTTTCCGCTTAATAAAGAACGCGGTAAGTTATATGGTTGTAGTGAACCATTCCTGTAGTAATGCAGATGTATTGTGAATAGTGATATATGAATGGAAATTACCAATTTAAGAACAACATAGCACAATTGACAATTCAGTGAGCTTCTACCGTGTATTAAGCAAATAGTATAAAAATTGATTACGTTTTATTCGATGTCATTATATAACAGGAGTAGCCTGTAAAACGCTGCTCGCTAGTTTGTTCGCAAGTTAATATGGAAGGTGTATTTTTGTTGTAGTTGTTTTTTCACTTATTACTTAAGATGTTCTGCAAATAACTTCAATACCTTTTGAAACTTTTTGTCTTAACTTGAGCCAGGGGCGAATCCAGGCTGAATGTTTGGGGGGCGGTCGTTCGAAGTCAAATCAAAGTAAGAGTATATTGCAAAACAAAGAAAGAAAAAGGAAGTAAAGCAACTTTAGAAAAGGAGAAGTAGCTCTTGTCTGCAATTTCTAGAACAGAAATGGCCACCTGCGATTTCGAAGGTGGACATTGTTTTGAGCAAGAACGCCAATGTAAGTAATTTCCTTGCAATTTATTGCTTTATTAGACTTCTGCAACGTAAAACAAAAAAAGTAAGGCCTACCTATTTTAGGTTTTATTTTACATTTATAATAAAAAGGTGAAAATTCTTAGGTTTTATTTTTAAAATAAAAAAATATCCTATTCTGGGGGGAGGGGCAATCGCCCCGACCCCTGGATCTGCCCCTGACTTGAGCATATGCGTCAAGTGGTTTATTACGAACAGGACAAAAAGAACTATGATAGATTGATTACAAGTAATCCGGTTAGAAACACTGCTGCTTGCATTTTAGTTCCAAAACCGGCCGACCGCACTCGTTCGCTGGTCAGGTAATACTGACATCATATCAATAAATTTCAACCATTTTTCTTCTTGTAATAAGATGAAAGTTCTTTTTTACGCTATATAAATCCTCCAAACTGTATGCCCCCATCCAGTACGAGAGACTTGGGTTCGATTCCCGGCTGGAAAACGTGTAGTAACGTACCTACCCACGTTAAGATGTAGGTCCATAACATAGTTAATCATATTGAATAAAGACTAAAAAATAATAATATATATTACTGTAAAAGATCTTTTACAAACAATGTTTTTAGAAACTGTATTAGAAAGAAGAAAATATTTTTGATGCGATAAAATGAAGAAATAGGAATAAAACGCAAGCAAACCACTTCCCCAATACCCATATAAACTCTGTCTTTAACTGTAGAAAGAGTGTCTGATTTTTTTTTTTTGGGGGGGGGGTCTTAGTTCCGTTTCTTAATTTTACCAACTAAAAAGAATTTTTTTTAGTGAATTTTATAAAAGCATTACTTTTGAAGTATTTCAGTTAATTACATAAACGTATTATTTTTAATATAGTTTTGTAGTAAATTCTATAAAATCCTGTTTAAAAATCCTTTTTTAATGGTTATTATGAAGCCTTACTTGCATTTAAGGAACTAAAAATTTAATTTAAAAACATTACACCTAAAACTGTATTTTCGTATAAACAAATTCTCCTTAAAACATCCAACAAACACACTAAGTAAACACAATTAATTGAATAGGAGGGGATGTTAGCCAAACAACAATGATAAAGTAACCTTATGCCTCATCTACACATCTACTCCGTGTTCGTCTCAATGTATTACGCACTGTTCCTCCTCTATGAACTATTCATGTTCATCTTAATGCATTATAGCCACACAAGGATTCAAGTTTAAATCTATAAACAAATATTCCCGGATTAACCTCTTTGGCCTTCGTGTATATAATCGTTTCTAGTGAATCAAAGCCTGATAAATGCCATATTTCTTACAGCTAGATTAAAAGAGTCCTGTAAATTGGTCAAAAAGTTCAAATTAGTCTATATTATGAAGAAGATTACCAAAAATTTTGAATTTTCACACCTCACTTCCACCTCACTTCCAGTATATGTCATTCACTGTAATCTGACAGTTGTCCATTTACCAGTTATAATCTATACTCATTGAAATGTTGTTTACTAACCCTCCTCCAGCAAGTTCTTTTTACAGTATATGAAAAAAGTTCTATTTTTCGCTATATAAATCCTCCAAACTATATGCCCTCATCCAGTACGAGAGACGTGGGTTCGATTCCCGGCTGGAAAACGTGTGGTAACGTACCTACCCATGTTAAGCTGAAGGTCCATGTCTCCTATAACCTTGCTTCTGAAAGGAAAGTTAAACTTCAGACCTACCACACATGTTCCCATCATGATTAGGCATGAATACCAACATAAGTTTAGCGTCTAAATAATTTTATTACCTATTATTTTCTTCAGAGGCGGGTTTTGAGGAAAATCTCTTTGGTAAAATATTATTTGTTTTCGCTATGAGGTAAGGAGAAAAACTTATCTAATTCTTGCATACAGAGATTATGGTATTAGGCAAGTTTCCTCTCATTAGCATGTGGGTATAGTTTTAATTTTTACCGATATTTCCTCTTTCAGGAGTCATCACTGATCTTCTTTAGCCTATAGAGAAGAAATTGCTGTCTCAGCTAGGTTGTAAACCACTTCATACAGAATGCGCACGGACGTTTCGAGCATAGAAAACAATTTTGTGATTGATTAAATTGAATGGGATTACGTAAATGTGAAATGAGATCCTGTCTCTTGCTGTCATTAAGAGTTTTACGTAATTACCTCTCTTCACACCACATACCTACAAACCAAACAAAAACGAATCGGTTGTAATAATATTGTTAATTATGTTTCTAGGCAGAGTTCTTCTATAAGCGATTACCATTGTAATTAGTGAATGAGTTAAACGTTAACAAAATGCATCGACATTACTTTGCTTTCAGTGCTATGAGGGAATTATAGTGTAAATCCTTGTGATTATTACGAATCGATTTTAATGGTTATTGCATGAGAGGGAATGACAATGCAGGGTTATATTGACTCAGAAATTGAATCTATGTATTGGATGAATATAGATTGTGTGTTTGCTTCACGTTGCAGTGATGTAACATGGACGCCGATTCTGGGGGTAGGGTCGAGGATGTCCAGGTATCCTCAAAGTTCGTTTTGACCTCCCAGAATCTAGATATGGTAAAACTATTATAATCTGGGGATAAGAAAAAAATAAGTCATTAGTGAATTAGTCATTAGTAACTCATCTTGAGGGTAAACTATTGTAAGCTTTTAGATCAAAGTAAGGGTAGAGTGATTGACACAGAGAAAGGCACGTGAGCGTCACTATCTTCTATCATTCAGAGGAACAACTAGAACAATACAAGTTACACAAAGCAGAAAGAGGAGAGAGATGAAGTTCTGGTTGCGAGGGAAAGGATTAAGAAACTTCTCTGAGGCATGGCATTACTGTTGTGCTTCGCTGTTGGAAGCAGGAACTAGAATCCTGTAGTTTCGCCCAAATACTCATCAGTACTCCGACACCAAGGTAAGGGGTGAACGTAATTCAGTCAGGAATAGACCATCGGCTCCTAGAATCTCCACTTCACGAATCACTGGATTTGGGCTCTGCGGTGGCGTTGTTTTCCTAGAAACAATCGGCTATAGCTTCGGACATCAAGACTTCCTTCGTAGGTCAGCTCGGCTTAATCGGTACCGGGTCACAAGAGACTAGACGTTGTACCTAGACTAGTACTCACGTCTCTCCGCAACGGACCGTTTGCCACACCATGAACAAGAAAAGACGACCATGGATGACCTCTCCATGGAAGGCAGATACTTTGAAAAACATCCCTTTGAATTTGTGGTTTTTAAAATTATAAATAAAAGCAAACTAAAATATTAATTGCTATTTTCATAATCCTTTCCTCGTTGTAGTACTATAAAATGCCGCACCACAATACGTTTTACATATTGATCGTTCTCGCTTACTAGTCCGACGTCACAGCAAATCGGGATTCTAGAAGTTCCAGTTTCCCTTAGCTAAAGTTGTGAACTTATAAGTTATTTACTAGTTATAGCTATAAGAAGAAAAAAGATTAAATGTTGTTATAATAATCATACTCAAATACTAAGTCTGTAAAAGAAATTTTCTCTTATATCCAAGAAAAATGCATTATGAGAACACAAATAGTGTATAAAATACGAAAGTTTACTAACAATACGCAGATGTTTTCTTATTTTGAATAGCGGCGCAAATCTGCTTTAACATTGGGGTGGGGTGGGGGGTAGGACCGTTCCCATATATAGCTATATTTTTTTTTAAAAGCGATGTTCAAAATATTTATGAAATTGAAAAACAATGTTGTGGGGAACAGAGTTGTCTTCAACATTGGGAAGAGGGCAGATTTGAGGCTTATTCTGGAGCAAGGGCGCCGATTTCTCTGTAAATGGGAGGGGGGGCATTCAGATGCAGACGTTATACATATGAGGATTTTAAGATAAATTGCCTTCAAATTATGGCAAATATTGTATATTCACAAATACAATGAGGGGCCCACATGAGGTTTGGGGGCCCCGGAAACCCCTGGTCCCCCAGGATCGGCGCTCTTGTTCTGGAGGGAAGGGAGATGAGACTCACATTACGATAGATGAATCTGATATCTGAGGTGAATCTGTTGTATATTATATAACAAGGGAATTAATTTCATCTCACTTTTCTTTGTGGCAATCGGACACAAGTCATCATATTCCTCCCCAAAAAACACATTTCAAATTAGATTATTGAGGTAACAACCCCTTCAGTTCCAAGATTGGAGGGGACCTGTCCCCGTCATCCCCCATGGGATTTGTGCCAGCGATTTTGAAGTATCATTATGTGAAGTATCATTATCGACCAGCATTTGAAAGGTGACAACATTGATTTATACATTTATCAGATTACTTTCTCTTTCATCTACAATGAGCTTGCCTCTGCATTCCATTGTTCTTTAAGTACAAGACTATAAAATACCGAACTTCCATAAGTACTGCACACTAATTTCAATGAGAATAGTTGAGAATAAGTTCGGTCGTTGTACAAGTATTGTTATGCTACAACAATAGTCCGAGCAACATGTAGCTAACGTTACTACTAGGATTGGTGGACAAACAAGAGTTCAAGCAGTGTTCATAGTTTGAGGGAAATGTCCCCAATCTAGGGAAATTTCGTAGGTAAATTTAGCAACAAAAAAAAAAATGTTTCCGATACAACGTGAAAATCTAGGAAAATTCTCGCGCTGACTAACTGACCAATATAAATGCTTAAATTTTTCTTTGTTCTTCAGAAATAAACCAATACAGTAGCAATACCGTCTCTCGTAGCATAATTTTGCACCCATTGCTGACTGGGTGCCTTTGTGCTCATTTTTTCGTAAAAAAAAAACAAAGTAAGGAAAAAGTTTTTTAAAAAAGAAAAGGCAAATGAATAATACAAATGTGGTTGGTACTTCTTTTAATATATCTACGTTAATCTTATAATGTAACTTCTGTCATAGAGATTGGACACTCAACAAACTAGAGAAAATTTCTTTAGAAAAGGAAAAAAAATTGTCAGTCGAGGGAAATTTTTAAACGAAACCTAGTTAAATTTATAGCACCTTGTCAATAATGCAGAAAAAACCTATGGTAAATAGATGGAAGTATTTGATTTGAGAATACCAGAACAATATTACACTAGCTGTAGTACAAGACTGTGAAATATTTTGCTTGCTTCATAATTAAATTCTGTTACTTCGAAATTTAGCTATAATCATAGAAGAACTTAGCCATTTTTGGTTGGATTAAATGCACCATTTATTTCTACAACCATCTACCGGCAACATTGGGTTCACCCAAACAGGGTGTTGAAATTTCTCAGAAGTCCAGAATCAACTGTTAAATAAATAAATGTTTTTTTAAGAACTATTTTTGAGAATCTAGTATATATTTGTTTTCCTTCCAGATTTTAGAGACAGTTAAAATATGCTGCATTTGAGAGATGGTGATTTAATTTTCTATCCTCCTGAGACCCTGCGTATTGCATGCAATACAATTTTTAAATGCGGGGGCCGCGGTGGCTCAGTGGTAGAGCGTTCACCTCTGGTGCTTGGGGTCCCGGGTTCGATCCCAGTCCCCGCCATGTGAACTTTGTGGTGGACAAACACCGTGTGCGTGGGTTTTCTCGGGGTTCTCCCGTTTCCTCCCACTTTCTTCATTCCACCATTTCATTCATTACTCATCATCACCGTCTCCTTTAGTCTAACCGGCATAACCGTGGGACGTAAAACTCAAAGATTTCATTTCATTTCAATTTTTAAATGCCTTTATTTATTAAGAAAATCGTTGGAAAGGTCAGATTCCGTGGTATTGTGTTCAGTAATAGCAGGTTTACTGTACTGGAAACAATACCACGGAATCTAAACTATCCAACAATTTCCTTAATAAAGAAAAACATTTAAAAATTGTATTGCATGCAATATGCAGGGTCTCAGGAGGCTATAGCTGCCATCTTATCAACGGAAACAAAATTAAATCGATGTAAAGACGCAGTTCGATTTTGTAACTTCTGATTCTGTATCTTCAATTTCCTGTCTGGAACGCCGATTTTGTTTCGCTTATGCAAGGCGTTTCAAAATCGGACCCCTGACAGTTGAGGATCTAGCTTGGTGCCCGGAACCAAGTTTCCCCAGTTTTTTGAGTGACAAAAATAATTTAAGTTATTATTTATATATTTTTGAAAGTTTATAACCTAGTAAACTCATGATATACTTATCATAGTCTGGGTTGTTGCTGCCCCCCGGTTTTTTATTTACTTAATCCGCTCTTGACCCCTATCCGATGGTTTTGTGTTTTGATACCCAGGCAGGCATTGCTCCTATGTCCTAACGACCAGTATTTAGGTAGCAAGAAATTTTGCATCTAAATCAGAAAAATAACTTGGTTCTGACGGGAAATTTTCTGTTACGAAACTAACAACACATCTGTTACAATTTTCCATACGTATTTTTTATTTCATTCGTTTATACCAAATTTTGTGCCTTACCAACACCTATGGCCTTAAGCCCGCCACATATGGGGGATGATGTCCCTCAGCGAGCGTCGTGGGGAAGGAAGGAAGCGACCTGGTACTTGTAAGCAAGGTCCCATCCCAGCATTTGTTCGGTATAGATCAAGAAAGTCGAGAAAAAATCTAACTGACGATGGCTAGCCTGAAATGCTATTACATTCTTTCAACTGAGTGTCCAGAACGGGAATCGAATCTGGAACCGCTCGCACCAAAGGCGAGAACTTTAGCGACCACGCTAGGCGGCAGATCTCCTTCTATAACGATTGTTTTAATTCCTACAGTATAGTAGGTCTTCATGTCTACTTTTGCTTCTAAAGCTTTTTTATTTCAAGTGTGCCCCTTCTGACGCTGTTGTCGATGTGGGTTTTCCTGTGCCTCCCGCGAAAGAGAAGGCCCAAGCTGCTTTGGCTGAGGTCTTTCAATAGTTGGATGCGGACAGAGTTGCCACATTGAAATATTCCTAACTATTTCACAGGCTCTGCTGTGCACTGTCTTGTTAACCATTCTAAGTAGATTACGATTTTCACTCGCCAAGTCCAAAGGACTGAATGACAATTTGGCAACACAGCCGATGTCATTAATTTCTCTCCACAAAGCAAAGGGAAGATTTCCTGCGTAAGAGGGTGGCAGGGGTGGAACCAAAGAATGTTTCACATATTTTCCGAGGGCACATTTGGAATAGAAATACTCTAGTACATAAATTTGAGAAGTTGTTTGTAATAATAATCAACTTTATATACTAATCATGTAGAACCGGTTGTTACATGTCACCACTGATTTTAACAAACCTGTATTTTTCTCATCTTGGAATATATCAATACCCAACTATCAATAAATGACTTCTAAAATAAACATACCATTTTACAGCAACGCAACGTAAGGTACACGTACCTGAAACGAAGAAAGAAAAAATTGACATGCTAGTAATTCTAGAAATTTGACACAATGTAATGTTAGTACATTTTAATTCATCCTTGTAAGTACACGTACATTTAATTCAAAAAAAATGAAATGAAATCTTTTAGTTTTACGTCCCACGGCTATGCCGGTTAGGCTAAAGGAGACGGTGATGATGAGAAATGAATGAAATGGTGGAATGAAGAAAGTAGGAGGAAACGGGAGAACCCCGAGAAAACCCACGAGCACGGTGTTTGTCCACCACAAGGTCCACACGGCGCGAGCTGGGATCGAACCAGGGATCACAAGCACCGGAACGATCTACCACTGAGCCTCCGCGTGTTAATACGTAATGGCTCTCGGATTCTCATTTGGGGTTACAAGTAAAGTGAAGCTCTTTCGTTAGACGTGGTATTGTAGTGGGTTGGAATCTGATTTCAAAAGTGTTTTCCTGATTTAAAAAAAAAAAAGAAAAAAGAAAGTGAGAAATTTTCTCTCCTTGTAATAAGTTTATTTCGTCCACTTTAAAGTCATTTTTTCAATCAATTTCATTTTAGAACAGTTGTTTTAAATGTATGTGTCAATGTACATGAAATATGAATTTCAACTCAAAACAAGTAGTGTTACGGTGTAATATTATTGGCTAATAACATGTAACATACATTCTATTTTTTTTTTTATAATGCAGTTTCATCCCCAGCAAGAGATGGGCGGCCGTTTGTCTTAGGCCACTAACTTCAATTTAAATTTGGTATGAATGGATTAGGGGTATCAGGATTTTTAATTTATTGATTGATAGTATTCCAATGAAATTAAGTTGAGACGAGTTAAGTTTATTTTGAGTTTAACGTCCCGTTCAGCAGCGAGACTATATGAGACGTGAACCTACTGATTAACATGGAATCCGAACCACATGAGTGCCGGGAATCGAGTTATAGTATATGTAGCTATTAGAAGTTCTTTCTTGTAAGTAACAAAATTAGTGGTCTATTCACATCGTGTAAATAATAGGAGTAATGCTTATGGTTAGAGTGAATAACATATTCTAAGGTTACATAGACACATAACTTCTTACATAGAACACAGCACTTAAATACATAACTGAAGAGTCCAGTGGAAAAAGGGGGATGTCCATTTTTGGACAAAATTTAGATTTTGATGCCATCTTGTAGAGCACAATGAGTAGTTTCATTCAATACTTCAAAAAAAAAAAAAGGTACAGTTTAAGGTTATCATTTAAAAAATCCTTGTAAAATGTAAGAAGGGGGTATCGCCATCACTTACAGGTAAAAGGTGGGATGTCCACTTTTCGACAAAAATTTAGATTTTTATGCCACCTTGTTCTGTTACGGAAATGGGTGCAATACATGTATATTCAATGAATTATTATACACTAAATGAGTTAAAAATATATCACTCTTGCCCCAGAACCTGATTTTTTTTTACCATTATCAAATTACATTAAGTATATTTTAAGATTAATGAAATTTGAAAATAGAAAATAATTAATTTTTTAGATTTGTCAATACTATTTAGGATTTAGGAATTAGATTTCTGGGCTTTCGGCATCTACGAATATGTACATATTAGCCCGTTATGTATGAGGGAAACGTCCGTCGGCGATTACACTATGCGAGGAAAGGGAAGAAAGGAATCGAACTGGGACCTGTATGTTAGGTATCATTCAGGAATTTGCCTGATGTGAATAAGGAAAATCCAGGAAAACTTCACTCAGGATGGCTGGTCTGAAAAACGTTTTACACTTCTCCGATCTAGGGTCCCCATTGGTAACACTAGTTAACAAATTTAAACTTTTTGTTTGTTACATGAGAAAAATCACCTGATCTTAAAGGAACTTTTTGCGCTGAATTCGAATATGTACTTGGTTTCTCTCCATCACGTACAGTTTTCCCGTAACAGAGGGATTTTCGGGAAATTCCCTCAAAAATTTCCCTTTTTCAGATATTTTATTCCCCTAGCTCCTGTCCCCTTACATATAGTAACATAGAAATTATACCTAAGTATACCTTGATTTATGTTTAATAAACCCTAAAAGTTTCGTAAAAATCGCTTTGTTCTTTCTAGAGAAATAAATATATTTGTATGTATACTGTGTGCACTGTTTATTGCACCTGATAGTAATGCTTTCAGATCTCCTGAGTTGGGGTAAAAACGATTTGCTTTATTACTACAAACACAGACATAAAAATGAATATTTACAATAGTCAACAACACACTTGTATTGCTCTCTGTAAATTAGAAACGTGTATAAAAATAGAATGTAATTCCAACGTATATTTTTTAAACGTACAGTATATGTATATCTTAATAAATATATATACAATTCTCTAAGTTTTTTCGTTTTGTTCATGAAATGGTTATCAATATTTGTTATCAAATTAACAGAATGCAAAAGAAAGAAAGAATGGAATACAGACTCATTGTTGACAACAATGAACTAATGCAGTCTGAATTTTCCACTACGGTTTCGTTTCCCCCCTCCCCCCGCGCATTTCTTTCTTTCTTGTGTTCTTGACACCTGGTGAGGGAGTTTTGTACATTTTTATATTGACGTGTGGTTTAACACTACTTCACTTTCAAAGTTGTCTTTGCTGCTAAGAGTGCTTTCATGTTTGATCTTAACGGCATTATACCCAACTAAGACCAGAAGTTTAGTTTGTGATCAGTACAATGGCGTCAAGAGGACGGCGTTCGTGTGTTAACTCACCAAATAGTTTTTGTTATGTGTGTGGCCAGTTTGTACTTAAAGGACAGTTTAGATTAGGGTGACCAAATCGTCAACTAGAAAAAACGGGACACCTTTTATTTCTGGATAGGTTGCTCCCCTAAATATATTTTTTAGCCTCTCCCTTCTCTCTCTTTCCCTTTTTGTATCTAACCAAAAAGGGCAAATTTGCACTTTTTCGTTTTAAAACCTATTGGAAAGGTTGTGGAATTAATTAGACAACAAGTAACGATCAGCAGCTAACAAAATATGAAATATTTGAAAACATCACTAAAAATATATGAGCGCTCAAATCTATCCCCGACAGGATTTATAATTATTCTCACCCTGGATCGGATTCCACCATCGAATTCCGACTCCTTTTGTTTTCATTTTCTTACTTTCAAACATTATTACATTTACAACTACTTTTCTTTTTACTTGCACTTTTATAGTTCTATACTTCTAATCACCTTTCGTAAATGGAAGTACGTTACATCCTAGTCAAATCACAGAAACACTGTACTGTACTGATGACAGCGCCGCAATCTTCCACCGACCGAAACAGAGAGTAAAAACAGGTTACATTTGTTCTCCATAAGACTTTCAGCCTCTTGTACTACTGTCGTTTGCGGAGTGGGGAGGCCTAGGAGGGAAAACAGTGCAGCCACCACATCCAATATTGCAAACATCGTAATGACCTTGCTCAGTAATTAGATATATTCCAATATAATCACATAACTTAGAAAATAATAACATAAATTAGGAAATTTTAGCGATTCGAAAGGTTTTTTGTACCCAATGTACTTAAATACGGGACATTTCGGCGTCCCGGTAGAAGTTTTCGGGACACCGGAAATGGTAGTCAAAAAACGGGACAATCCCGTTTTTACGGGACGGTTGGTCACCCTAGTTTAGATCCATTACGCCATCGGTGAAACTAGCATATATATATTTCGGATGTCGTGTGGGAGATCAGGACAAAACTTGGGTACCCAACATAATTTGTGCGTCGTGCTACGTCACTTTACTTGCATGGGCCAAAGGGAAACGGAGGTTCATGAAATTTGCTGTACCAATGGTGTGGAGAGAACCCACCAACCATCTGGATGATTGTTATTTTTGTCTCACAGTAGTTAAGGGACATTCTAAAAAAAGCAAATACACAATAAGTTATCCCAACGTTAAATCCGCAATTAGACCTATTCCGCACGGGGATGAACTTCCACTTCCCGAGCCCCCTACCAACTGGGAAGAGATATGGCCAAAAGACTCTGATGATGATCATGACCTTGATGAACCATCGACATCAACATGTACATCCAAGGATCCAACGTTCATCCCTGACTGTGTTCGCGAGCCACATTTCATCCGGCAATGTGAACTTAATGACCTAGTCCGTGATTTGCACCTGACAAAACAAGAGGCGGAACTTCTGGGATCAAGGCTCCAGCAGTGGAACTTATTGGATGCGGAAACGAACATATCAGTGTTCATGAAAAGGCATGTTCAATTTTCAAGCTATTTCTCAATGCAAGATAATGTGTGCGTATGTACGGATATAAATGGGTTGATGGCGGAGCTAGGAATTCCTTACGTTCCAGAAGAATGGAGGTTATTTATCGACGCGTCAAAGGTCAGCCTTAAAGCTGTCCTTTTACATAATGGAAATAAAAAACCTTCTATACCACTTGCGCACTCAGTGAAGATTAAGGAATCCTATGACACCATGTCAACTTTGCTAAATCTTATAAATTACAAGGACCATTGTTGGCAAATATGTTGTGATCTCAAGGTAGTTGGTATTTTATTAGGACTGCAGTGCGGTTACACGAAGTACCAATGTTTTTTATGTTTATGGGATAGCCGAGCTGATGACAAACATTATGAAGTGAAGGAATGGGAACCTAGAGTGAATTACGTACCTGGAGAATGCAACGTCAAATACGCTCCTTTGGTAGATCCTAATAAGATATTACTACCGCCACTTCATATCAAGTTAGGACTTATGAAAAACTTTGTCAAAGCCATGGACACATCTGGTGAAGGTTTCAAGTATTTGCGAGATAAGTTCCCTAACCTGAGTGATGCTAAGATTTCAGCGGGAGTGTTTATTGGTCCCCAAATTAGGAAATTAATGCTTGATGATAGCTTTGACAGCAAGTTAAACAGTGCTGAGCTAGCTGCCTGGACAGCATTTAAGTGTGTTGTGCGCAACTTTCTGGGCAATAACAAAGCTGAGAGTTACACAGAAATCGTACAGGACATGATACAGAAATACAAAGAGTTGGGTTGTAGGATGTCTTTAAAAATCCACTTTTTGCACTCCCACCTCAGCTTCTTTCCTGCTAACCTAGCTGCTCTCAGCGACGAACAGGGGGAAAGATTCCACCAAGATATAATGGTAATGGAGAAAAGGTACCAGGGACGATGGGATCCTTCAATGATGGGGGACTATTGTTGGGGTCTTGTTAGAGAATGCAACATTTCTTACAAAAGAAGGAAGTAGTGTACGTTTTTGTAACCCAATGGAAGTTTCATATATTGCGATAGTTTTGATTGTCTTTTCATGACCTTTTGGTACATTTGTATTATTGTTTATTGTAAATTGTCACACTTGTAAATTATATTGTATTATATTTTATATATGTGTTTGTGGTAATAAAGCAAAACGTTTTACCTCAACTTAAGAGATCTGAAAGCATTACTATAAGGTGCAATAAACAGTACACACAGTATACATACAAACATATTTATTTCTCTAGAAAGAATAAAGCGATTATTACGAAACTTGGAGGGTTTGTTAAATATGAATCAAAGTATACTTAGGTATAATTTCTATGTTACGGGAAAATCGTACGTGATGGAGAAAAACCGAGTGCATATTCGAATTCAGCGCAAAAAGTTCCTTTAAGAACAGGTATTTCCTTTTATGTAACAAAACCTTTGTTAACTAGTGTAATCAAACCGGGGACCGCTCACGTTATAAACGAGACGAGACGAGAGCGTTAGCGGCTAGTCTACGCGGGGCCACGACTTGTCAATAGCGCTATATTCCACTGACAAATTAGTATTTTGTATCCTCAGCGTTATACTAACCCGCTAAGCGCAATAACACTGCAGGTAATCTATCAAGCGAGGATAATATTTATAATTGTTTCTATATGAATGCATAAGGAACCGATTTTTGATTGTTCATATTTTAAAATCGACTGGATGAACTCTTGACCCTAAGCATCCCGGCCAAAATTGATGGTGGTCCATCAGGTAGTTCTTGAGATTTTGTGACTTGTGTATCTAGGTCGGACACACGGACAGACAGAGGAAATACATGAGAGTTCTTTGATGAACCAAGCTCCTTAAAGAGAAAGCAAATTATCCGAGTTTGTGTCTCTGTAACTATGCCGTACATGTAAAACCAGTTTCAATATATAATTTTACATGAATTCCAGCACGGAAATACACTCCATTATACACTCCATTCCACACTTATAAAGAAAGTAAGGAAGAAAGAAATTGGACGAGAAGCAACGGAAATGAAGAGTTTCTTGTAAATGATGCAGCAAAATGCAACGTCAAAAGATTTCGTCTATTGAAAGATATCCGTTAAAAAAGAGCCGATTCGTGAAATCAGAACAACTTTTCATTTTGAAGTAACGATTTTCAATTTTTCTCTCACGCACACTTACATAGACTTCCAAGCATATATACATATACTATACATATGTATGTATGTGTGTGTGTGGTATTGTGAAAGTACGACTTCTTTTAATGGAAAAGAAATATCGATTTATCGAAATAGACTTTCGGAAAGGATTGCAAGTCTCACACAAACTAGTAGAAGTTTGCTACGTAATGAAAATCGTGAACTCACCCCCTTCACTCCCCCAACCCTCTGAGCTCTTCTCTCATCTACGTTTTTTCCGTTGTATATGTGATCGACTAACAGAGCGATGTATAGCTTCGAAGAATACAGTAGAATAGCGAGTGATTCTCACTGGGGTCATCCAATATCCTGACGATTGTTGTGTTATGGAGCTACCGTATTGCTTCACGAAGTGGTACTTTTCGTATCGGAAAGTGATGCTTTCGCAAGTTTCACAGATTGCTACTGGCTGTTTCGAATTTATATGATGTTCCTTTTTTTCCTTGTATACACCATAATCCTTGTATAATAAAGAAACATGGCCCTACTTGCTACTATAAATAAAATAAAAGGTTTCCGATATATATTAGGTGTGCTTATTTTCTTCTGAATATGTACTTTGAAAAATGACTATTCCTATTGTAATATGAAATAACTTATTTTAAAGGTACGTTCCTTTTAAATGTTACGAGAAACAAGGGCTTAAAAATCTACAAACTAAATTGCTTTTAAATACTATATGGTACGTGCAATTAATAGCTGGAAAATCTACAAACTATGTTCTTTGGCACAATTTATAGCTGACTACAAACTACGTTCCTTTTAAATACTATGAGGCACAATTAACAGCTGGAAAAACTACAAACTAAATTCCTTTTAAATACTATATGGCACAATTAACAGCTGGGAAATCTAGAAACTATGTTCCTTTTAAATACTATGTGGTACAATTAATAGCTGGGAAATCTACAAACTACGTTCCTTTTAAATACTATGTGGCACAATTAATAGCTGGGAAATCTAGAAACTATGTTCCTTTTAAATACTAGATGTCACAATTAATAGCTGGAAAATCTACAAACTGACAGTTTTTTATATTTAATCTGAATTTATTTCTTCCTTGGATCAGTAATCTCTGGATTAGTTTTATACAGGTTGGTCAGTAAAGTTAAGCCTTCTTCTGAATATTATTTCTTCCATTTTCTTCATAGCCAGTAGCGTGTCTACCCATAGCTCATAATATAATCACTCATAGCATCTCTTCTTTTTGAAGTCGTTTCATCACTTTCTCTCAGTCTTTTCTAACTTATGTGGTGTCGACATTACTGATGAATATGCTTCTCCATAAAGCTTTGTCCTGGAAGTCTTCCCCTGTTAATCCTTTCTTCTTGGAGTCTTCCATTTCCTTCTTGATCTTCCTCTACCCCTCTTCCCAATTACTTCCATTGACGTTACTCTTCTGACCACGTTGGTGTTTGTTCTTCTCATTAGATGGTTATATACTTGCAGTTTCTTAGATCTTGTATATTTGATATATTCATAAACTTCACTGTTTCGCTTACTGTCATTTCTCACTCTATCTCTTCTTGTTGTCGCACACATCCAGCGTCACATTATCATTTCTCACTCTGTCTCTTCTTATTACCGCAGATATCCAGCGTAGCAATATTATTTCTCACTCTGTCTCTTTTTGTTTTCGCACACATGCAGCGTATCATTGTCATTTCTCATTCTGTCTCTTCTTGTTATCGCACACATGCAGCGTATCATTGTCATTTCTCATTCTGTCTCTTCTTGTTATCGCACACATCCAGCGTCACATTATCATTTCTCACTCTGTCTCTTCTTATTACCGCAGATATCCAGCGTAGCAATATTATTTCTCACTCTGTCTCTTTTTGTTTTCGCACACATGCAGCGTATCATTGTCATTTCTCATTCTGTCTCTTCTTGTTATCGCAAACATACAACGTATCATTGTCATTTCTCATTCTGTCTCTTCTTGTTATCGCACACATGCAGCGTATCATTGTCATTTCTCATTCTGTCTCTTCTTGTTATTGCACACATCCAGCATCACATTGTCATTTCTCACTCTGTCTCTTCTAGTTATCGCAGACATCCAGCGTAGCAATATTATTTCTCACTCTGTCTCTTTTTGTTTTCGCACACATGCAGCGTATCATTGTCATTTCTCACTCTGTCTCTTCTAATTATCGCAGACATCCAGCGTCACATTATCATTTCTCACTCTGTCTCTTCTTATTACCGCAGACATCCAGCGTAGCATTATTATTTCTCACTCTGTCTCTTCTTGTTTTCGCACACATGCAGCGTATCATTGTCATTTCTCATTCTGTCTCTTCTTCTTATCGTAACATCAAGGTACCATTCTCATTTCTCACTCTGCCTTTACTTGCTATCGCACCCATTCAGTGTAGCAATTGTATTTCAATAACATTCAATCTTCCTGCGCTTTCTTTATTGGCCATGTTTCTGCTCCGTAGCCAATGGTGCCTTCTTGGCCTAACCAATGATACATTATTCTCCTACAACTTCCAACACCAGTTCATTTCTCTTGTCGCTTTTCTTCCGAATCTCATAACTTATATTTTCTTCTTGTTAATTCATGTTTAATTTGTTTCGAAACAGTTCATCCATTCCAATTGGGCTTTCTATTTTCTTCTCACTGTCTGTTAACACACTGTTGACAGTAAAAAAAAATATTTTATGATTATTTTACCTAATGTTGGGTAAGAGCACACGGGTATGAGTGGATTCATAGAAGGAGACTTATTTTTAGTCAGTTTTCTTGTGAGTTAGATTACACTCCCTAAAACTGGGTGTGTTTCTGAGCTTTACTTTACTTTAAAAAAAAAAAAAAACTTACGTTAAAGTGTAAATTAGCTTTTCATTTGTACCCACATTTAGCGAATACTTCTAGCAAACTAACATTTATCAAATCATTTCAAGGATTTTCACCATTCATTTGAAAGACGAAAAAGGAAACTTAAAAGCATTTATGAAGCATTCACTTTCAAATTGAGTTTTTACGAAAAGGTAAGCGTACATTTAGTTTATTTTGTTTCTAATTATGCGTTTGAGATCGAACTTACGAGCTTGATGTTCTCTTTGAGGGAGCATTGAGGTAAGTTCCTTTAAAACGTATATTTTTCAACTCTCGTCATTATATTGGGTGCTTGTTTGGATGTCCACTGTTCATGGTGTTCAACATTCCTTTACAGCAATGAGACTACATGAATTATCAAGCTACAGTTTAGCGTAGTTCCGAACAATATAACTGCCACCAGAAATCTAAGCCGTTTTTTATATTCTGAAAACGGGAATGTTAACCATATTACGACGAGGCACATTCACGAAAGGAAGTATTTTTCAGTGGACAAAATTTCTCTCTCTACTAACTCAACAATAAATTAACATATTAGAGTACCGATTTTGGCAAGTTATCAAAATTATCACTATTCTAAGGATAATAACAAAAAAGATTCAAATTAATTAACTTGTTCCTGAGTTATTGGCAAAAGAAAATTTGTCAACTGTCAAATACTTTCTTTTCCGTGTGTACGTAAGTATGGTAGACGCATGGGGCCGAATGTTGAGAATGTAGTATAATAAAGATTCAGAATAATGAATGATATTTTGGGACTATTGTGGCAGACTCAGGGAACCAGGATCACAAATACCCATTATTCCAGTGATATATATGTATTTAGTAACATGTAAGTTAAGTACTGCCACACTTGTGCCACTGGATAGACAGATAAAATACCACGTTTCTTTTATGTTCCCCAATGGATTAACGATGTAAATAAAAAAAAGGTAACCTTTTAGGGGAGAACTATCTTCCTGCCCCTTGGATCTGCCACTGACCATTCAAAACAAAGAGAATGTTATATGTTGCTCTACCTTTTTATACGTACATTCATCCCCACAACACTGTGTAGACCGTAGAAGGTTAAAAGACTGAACCTAACCCAACACCTCTCAGGAGACCAAGGTCTACCAGCCGCATTGTGGCGCTCATATCTTTCAAGTGATATGTGGTCAGCACATTGGGTCCTCACGCTGTTAATGCTGGCTGGACGTCGCAATGCCAACATAATTTCCTGACTGATTCGATTCTCGGCTGGAAGTCATGTACAGGTAGGTTCGGATCCCACGTTTTGTAGTCCACGTCTCATATGGCTCCGCTGCTAAAAAGTACGCTAAACTTAAATCCAACCGACATACCATGTGCTAAGTACGAACAGTCACGCACATTCCTTCTCACCAGAGCCGACATTGGTTGATTTCGCTGATCTCAGGAGATTTCCGTATATCATATGCATAAAAATATGTTACCTTCGTCAGTTATATGTTATATACGTCCATTTGTATGTGAGATCCTGACCGCCTACATTGTTTTATACGGAAAGTACGTATAGATGGAACACTTATACAGAAAGTGCCGGTATTATAAAACATGCGTTTTCAGTTATACGTCTGCTGTACGTTAAGTCCAAAAATTACAGGAATTAAGCATGTAACCTATCTTTTTAAATACGCCACCTACAATTTTTTCTCAGTGTAGTCCTTTTTTTAATTCACCTTAAGTAAGAAATAAAATTTAAAAAAAATAAATAAATTGCTTGGGAGGTTTCTAAACAACCCGAAAACAAAGGATAGAGAAAAAAATATTTTTTTTTTACTACAAACATTCTTATAGAATCAATGTTCTTGTTTTTTTTTTGAAATTTATATTTAGTTTTCTTTAGATTTATGAGAAGAAAAAAAGAATAAAATAAAGAAAATGAACATAGTTCTTTTAAGGAAAACTTAAATAGAATAAACCGTAACAAAGTTCTGATTGTCATGCTGCCTCTTCCAATGTTTGTATGCGGCTGTGCTAGTAGAATAATGTTTTTAGAGAATATATATACAGAAAAACAGAATTCCCTTGGTGGAAATGTAAGACGCATTTCTTCTTCGAAAGAGCTTCCCAAAGACGAAGAAAAGAAAAGATAGAAAGAGACAACATCCACTTCCTTCATGCCACGATGTTTTTTCAACGAATTTTCCTTGTGTTTCCCCTTCTTGTGTTCGAGATTTCACCTTTTCTTAAAGCTATGGCTCACGATTTCATTACTTCTCAGCCTTTTGCCTGCGCTCTGTGAATGGAAGAAGAAAAGAAAAAAAAGAAAGAAAAATGTCGATCTCAATTCATCGAAAAATCGATCTCGTAACTTTTTTTTTTTAATTTTATTTTTTCAATTTTATTTCCTTATCTTCTGTTCGATAGACACTGTTACAGTTTCAAAATCAAATCCCGTTTAAGATTACTCTTTTTTAAAAAAAAAAAAATGTCGAAAAGAGCAAAATAATGGATATAATTCCATCAAGTTATTATTTCTTGTTCAATTTCGATCATTTCCACATAAAGTTACTCCATTTATCTTCTTTATTTGGAAGAATTATAGAATAAAATTTTACGATATCTCCTACTATCTTGCTTGCAGGAGGAGCATGATTCCCCAATACAAGAGCTTTAAGTTCTTGAAGCGACGCCTCCCTTTACTCAACTTAGGCATTCGTTTGCCCGTACACTCCTCTAAAATGTCTAAATCGTTCTTAACTAAATTTTGCATGGCGATTCCAGAGCACGTCCTGAGTGTCGTAAAGGGTCGCACGTTCCGATCGGACATATCATTAAGGAATAATAACCGAAAAACGGAATGTCCATAGACTTAACCTTGGAAAAAGCATTTGGCGCCCAAATTCTCACTGTAAACAGTGAAAAAGAGTTTTTAGCATTAGAAATAATGCTTAGTGCTTTCCGCTTTGTTCTGCTAACACAATTTTTCAAAGACATTATGTTTTTCGATGATATGCCAAATTCAACTCTATTTGCATGTCGAGTTCGTTCAGGAAAACAATTGATGCAGTAAAAAAAAATCTATGAATAAATCAATGAAGGTCGATCACTTCGTTCCAAATTTGCAATTAATGAATACCTAATACATACTGTGGCAGAGCCAGTATTTTAATTAACAAAAATCATAATTTAATGATTAATTTTATTTATTTTGAGAATATTGGATTTATGTAAGATATTTAAATTGTTGTTTGGTGAAGGAAAATAACAGTCATAATTCAGGTCAATGCAAGTTTGTAAAATTATACTATTTTGCCGTCAGCGGATAAAAACAAACAATAACACATAATTGGTAGTCTGCGAATGCAGGAAAGAAATTTATAAAATGCGTTGGCTATAACATTCTGTAAAACCATGAGTTACATTTATACAATGTTTGTGAACACGAGACACATTCACGGATATGTAGAAATTGCCTAGAATCGGGAAATCAGAGCATTCCGAGTGTTGCAGTTTTTGTTCTCGAAATGAGGAAGAACTTTGTTTTTCCAAAAGAAAGGAGGACACACGTGCCTGACGTCAGACGACGCCACCGAATTCCTGGAGTGATTTCTGAAACAAAACCAGGGGACAGGAGGTCTCTAGATGGAGAAGTTCGGAGCCTTTACAGGGAGAAGTTCCGAGTCTTTAGATGGAGTAGTACTGAGCCTATTCGTCGAGTAGTACCGAGTCATTAGAAGGAGAAGTTAAACACTGCTAAGTCTTTGAATGTGATTTGAAAGTACCATTTAATGTTAGTAATACCAGAACATTGGATTGAGACGCCATCTCCAATGTGGACCATTTATTTACCAGAGAGACGCCTGCCAGCTCCGATATCAACTTGGCGATATCGACATCTAATAATCAACCCAGGAGAGCATCATCAGGGATCATCAACTGAAGACATCGATCAAGGTATGTGTGACTTCAAATTCAGAGTACAAATGCTCAATGCTTGGTATGCATTGCTCTTCTGGCAAAGATTCTAGATATCCGATTCTATCCACGACATTTACACAAGCAACACACTTTCAAATAAGAAATACAATTGTTAGTTATTCATTGAACTTATGTGTTATCATTCCAACTTAATCCCCGTTAGAAATATGCTTTATGCAAAATCTCTCGCATAGAAAACAGTAACTTGCCCACTCATTCTAGATGGTGAGTGGAAGGTGATCTGCTCGATTCAACTATCGCATCCCCATTTCAAGGCACGAATTGAGCAGGTTGTCAATATATATATATATATATATATAGGTATATATATAGAGCCGGATTTAAGGAAAGTGCACGTGCACCCCTCCCCCTTACGTTCTAAACACATACTATCTAAAATGACTAAAAGCTAGCAGTGAAAACAAGCAACACTTTCCAAAACTTTCTGCCGTCATGTTTCCGTTTTGGGGCTTAAATGAAAGCAGAGCTTTGCAAAGGCAATAGTTTAAGTAGATTTTCTAAAGGTTCAAGGAAAAGGTTACACCAAACAAACAATGAAACATTTGTTAATTAGGGAAGAAAACAGAAGCCAGGAGGAGAGAAGAACATTCCCCCCCCCCTGCATATCACTTGTGACCCTCTTTAAAATACTCCCCTCCCCCCCGTCCTATGTACCAGTGTTGTCAGAAGCAAAGAATATTGTCACATGCTTCTTTGAAGAGTTTCAGTGTTTGGTAATTATTGGTGCACCCCTCAGAAAATCCTGGATCCGACCCCGTATATATATATATATATATATATATATATATATATATATATATATATATATATATACAGTACAACCCCTCAAATCCGAACTAATTGGGGCTGAAGCATGTTCGGATTTCGGGGAGTTCGGATTACCCGGGAAATAATATTACGTACTTATTTCGTCACTGAAATTTGCGGTAAAACAACGACTAAGGTTATACAGGGTGGCCCAGTGGTCGAAAGGGCAGTGACCGTGACTGGCGGGTGTACACTCATATCCAAAATGGTTGTCGCATATCTATAACTGTCTTCTTGTAAGAATATAATTAGATAATGATTTTAAATAAGCATTACGTCTAAAAATGTTAAAACCTTAAAAAAAAACTAAATTTGTGTGATTAAATCTATTTTTTTTTTTTCATTTTCTAGCTGTAGTTATTTTTTTCTCCTGAAAACGTGTTCGGATTTGCCGGGTTTTCGGATTTCCGGGGTTCGGATTTGAGGGGTTGTACTGTATATATATATATATATATATATATATATATATATATATATACAGAGGCGGTTCCAGGATATGATCAAGGAAGGGGCTGAACCATATTTTGCCGTTTTATCCAGTGTAAACAGGATTGAAACCCATTTTATCCAGTGTATATCTGAGCGTTAAGTGGGGCTATAGCCCCTATAGCCCCCTTGGATCCGCCACTATACATATACGCTAGTCTGTACTACATTATTTTCGGTGGTCCCGCGTAGCGAAGTCGCTAACACACTCGCCTTTGGTGCGAGCGGTCTTGGGTTCGATTGCCGATGGAGACACTCGGTCGAGAAAGTGTAAAAACATTTTCAGACTAGCCATCCTTAATGATTTTTTCCTGGATTTTCCTCACTCACGAGGCAAATGTCGGGATTATACCTAACATAATGGTCGCAGGCTTCTTTCTTCTTTCCCCATTCCTTTCTTTCTCTTCAATTCTTCGCACAGTGTGATTTCCGACGGACGTCATCCATCATATGTAACGGGGTAACATGGTCATAGATGCCGAAAGTCCAGAAATCTACTCCCTAATTTTACACTATTTTCTTTAATTTTTCAAATCTATTGTTAGATGGTGAAACTAAAATGGGATACAACACATCTAAAACCCAGCAAGCGCCAGTGAATTTTGTGGTGGACAAACACCGTGTGTGTGAGCGTTATCTTGGGGTTCTCCCATTTCCTCCCACTTTCTTCATTCCATCCTTTCATTGATTTTTCATCATCACCGTCTTCTTCAGCCTAGCCGGCATATCTGTGGGACGTAAAACTTAAAGATTTCACCTTTTTTTTTTTTTTTTTTTTTTACAACATATCTAAAAGTAACATTGTCAATAATCTAGAACAGAATTTTGTTAGAGAAAGAGGCCAAATAAGAAAAATGAAAAACTTTTGTCTTGTCAATATATTATAATTTAGATCTATTAAAAATAACAAAGGTATATTTTACAAATTACCTGTAGATTAACACTAAAGTCTGAAGCAGTATTAATGACTGAAAGATTATGAAGGGGAATGTGATTGTGACTGTATTTCTTAAACTTTGTCATAATTTCGTTCTAATTGTCATAATTGGTCATTCTCAGAAGCGAAGTTAAGTTCATAAGATTTGGAATCATTTTGTGAACTATAGATAGAATCTCTGAGAGTTCGGCGTTTGGCACGCAGGCCGTAGTTGTTCATGTCTGATCTAGAACATAAACAAATAGGCACTGAAAACAAGAATCATAAGACAGATCTGCATTCACAAAGAGCTAGTTTCAAGTAATATAGTGAGGGTTGTTTCGCCATTAGGTTAACAAATAACATAAGGTTGACACCTTAAAGGAAGCTTTTGTGCCACTACAGATCATATTCTATGAGCAAGTCATGTTTTTGAATGACGTCTCTGCTCCACAATTTCCTCTGTAGGCTATTTAACTTAAAAGCTGGAAGGTCTCTTTTTTGATACTGCTTATGCTAGAATATTCGTTAACTCAATTTTGAGTTCGATTTCAGTTTAGTGTCCCTTTAACAACGAGGCTATGTAAGGCGTGGAACTACAACTTAAACGTGGGACTTGAATCACATGGGCTTCCTCTGAAAATCGAACCAGGGTCTCCTCCGCGGAAAGTGTGTGTCCTAACCGCTTAGCCACGAAGAAGCTCTTCGTTAACTCAAAAAGAGATCATAGTTGTTTATTTCAGGGAGTCCGTTTAATTAATCCAAAGCCGCTGAGATCAATCAGAGAGAGATATATATATGATGCTTTCTATTAGTAGATGTTGGAATAGAGAACACACCCACACTAATCTCACCGGTTACACTAGGCAAGTCTAGAAAGTAAGTTTTCCTAGAGCAGTTACACTAGGCAAGTGTCTAGAAAGTAAGTTTTCCTAGAGCAGTTACAGTAGGCAAGTGTCAGAAAGTAAGTTTTCCTAGAGCAGTAAACACAATGAAGATATCGGGACCTTGCAAAGTGAATTCCTATAGATATAAAATGGGCGACCTTACTTTACAACATATTCACCACAGAAATTCAGACACTTGCTATACCATGGAATTAACATTTGTACTCCGTAACAGTCAGCATGACAGCAATCTGCAATTGTTCATCGCTATCAAAATGTTTATCGGAGAACAAATATTTGAGATGTGTAAGAAGACATGAAAATTGCTCGGATGTAGATCCGGCTTATACGGCGGATGAGAACATAGCAGTCGTTTCATTCGGATATGTTTGACCACCCACTCACCGTTATTATTCGAGCAAGAATAAGATTTATTCGAATTTTAGCAGCGCTATTCAGTACGTTGATAAAGTAGTATTACCTATACAAAATGAAGATAAATAAGAAAACCAAAATGATAAAGTGCACAAAAACAGGACATGAAGGGGCAAACATATGACTTGATGGAGAGAAAATCGAAGACGTTCCCTTATTTAGGAAGTTTAATATCAACAGACGGAAGAAGTGAAAATGACGTAAGTTCCAGAATAGCGCAGGCGGGACAAGCATTCAATAGGAAAAGAGGACTGCTAACATCAAGAAATGTGTCGTTGGACATTCGAAAACGGTTTATTAAGACACTGGTATGGAGCGTGTCGCTTTACGGATCAGAAAAAAAATGAAATCTTTGAGTTTTACGTCCCACGGTTATGCCGGTTAGGCTCAAGGAGACGGTGATGATGAGTAATGAATGAAATGGTGGAATGAAGAAAGTGGGAGGAAACGGGAGAACCCCGAGAAAACCCACGTACACGGTGTTTGTCCACCACAAAGTTCACTTGGCGGGGACTGGGATCGAACCCGGGACCCCAAGCACCAGAGGTGAACGCTTTACCACTGAGCCACCGCGGCCCCACTTTACGGATCAGAGACGTGGACATTGAGAAAAGCTGAAATATCGAAGCTGGAAGCATTTGAAATGAGATGTTGGCGCAGAATGCTCTGCGTATCATGGACCGAAAGGAAAAGGAATGAAGACATACTAAAGGAAGCAAATGAAGGAAAACAGATTATGAAGATAATAGAAAAAAAGAAGAAACAGCATGTTTGGTCATCTTATTCAGCACTCTGATTGGATCACCGTGCTGATAGAGGGAAAGGCAGAAGGAAAATCAGGAAGAGGAAGACCAAGGACAATATTTAGATTCAGTTACGAAGAAGAGACCTTATCGAAGTATAGAACAGCTCTCTCAAGGGAGAGGAAAGCTATAAAATTTCCATGTTGCTCACCAATCTATTGTTGAGGCGAACAAGAAGAAGATCTATGCTGTATACGTACCGCTCTAAGGAAAAATCTACTTTCTAGATGTGCCTCAGATATTAAGTGCGTAACAACTATAGGTGTTGAATATTTGGTGCGGAATTAGTTTCTCTGGAAGAGTAACTTTCTGACTTACCCCTTCGTTCCTTGATTTCTATTAAGACTTTTAACGGAAGAGGAAAGACGCGTGGAAGAAAACAAAACTAATATAATTACGTGAAGTTTCTCAGTTAAAATTTATACAATAGAAAATGCTTCCTTTCACTAAATTCTAAGCATACGAGTTTCTGACAATAGTTGTTGAAGCTGTGATCATGAACGATGGAAATTCGATCTATCATTCATTATCCCATTATGTTTCATTTATCAATTCCTACTCCCCTTCCTCTTTCTCCTCCTCCTCCTCGCACGCTTCGACTTTTTTTTTTTGAAAAACTATTCCCCTTGTGTAGATGTTCATTTGTTTAGTCATTAGTTACCTTGACAAGAAAAGCTATTAGCTTATTATTCTTTCAACAACTACCACCACTCCATGTACAGGTTCTCTCTCTCTCTCCAACCTCTTTTGATCTGCTGTTTTGTTAATCCCAATTTGATCATCAACTTTGTAATGTCAACAGCTAAAGTTTGTCGTTCGGAGACACAATGGAAGAGGGTTTCTCGAATACTGTTCAGCTTCATGGCTGATGAATTAATTTAGTTTACCTTTACATCAAATCCCCCTTCTATAGTTTCTCATATCAATACAAGTTTTTAAAAAACAAAATATTAATACCTATATATAGATCCCATACATAATATTCAAAGAGTTAAAAGTGCTATAGAATTCGAAGCTACTTGTGAAAAGATAATTGATGTTGGAGGAAAAATTCTAGTTTTATTGAAAAAGTACCATGTACCAATTAATAGATTTCATGGAGCTGAAAAGTAGTATAATTGAGTGCGAATCCTTATGTGTAGGTTTCTAGAAAGTCAAGCGAAAGCTAACTTTTCTATAAACGTACAAATCGATTATATAGGATAACCACGCCACGTGTATGAAACTGATACTGCACGCCATCCATGAAAATGAAACTGATACTGCACGCCATCTATGAAAATGAAACTGATACTGCACGCCACCGATGAAAATGAAACTGATAGTGCACATTATCTATGAAAATGAAACTAATACTGCACTCCATCTATGAAAATCAAACTAATATTGCACGCCACCTGTGAAAATAAAATTGATACGGCTCACGATCTATGAAAATGAAACTGAAACTGCACATCAGTTATGAGAATGAAACTAATATTGCACACCATCTATGAAAATGAAACTGACTGTGCACGCCACTTATGAAAATGAAACTGATATAGAAGTATACCTTTATCGGCATTTTATGACGCTAAAATTCAGTATGGATCTCGTTGACAAATAAAAGTTTTAAACTACTTGTAATTACGAGGGAGGATCAGAAACTAATGTTACAAGGCCGATATTTCTGGAGTTTCGTCTATTATAGAGGAATGAGAGGTGCACAGTAATTTTAATACATGGGGTTGGCAACTGTGGAGAGTTTCAGCCACCCGCTACCTACGGCACTCGTTGTAGGTAAACGCAAACGGCGACTTGTTTGGAAAACTGTTCTCGCGAAGAAGTCCGATCAGTTATTCGATTTCTGTGGCCGAAATATGTAACCGCAAATGAATTTCACCGGCAGCTGGTAGAAGTTTACGAAGAGACTGTAATGTCTCTTCAACATGTCACAGAATCAGGGCTGGATTTAGCATATTGGCGCCCCTAGGCCCAATATTTTTTCCGCCCCCTAGCCTTGTTAAAGTTACTTTCCTTAAAACCTTTATTTAAAAAAATATATCAGGCCTATATGTTAATTGCTTATACACCACTCCACGATGCAATTTTATCATTGCAAGTTTTTTTGAGGAATTTACTTGGTTCTGGGCTTAACAAAATACCGTTAATGTATTAATAGAAGATTGGTGAACTTTACCAACAATTAATTGTTCCAATGAACTTCAAAATCAGAATGCTTTATTAGCCTGATTTTTAAAATCAATTCAAAAAATATGTTAAGTTATGGCTATTTATTTTTATTTCTAGATATTTTTTAATTTTTTTTCTCTCGGCCGTGCCATTCTTGGCTTGCAATGGAGCCTCGGGTGTGCCTCACTTAATCCAAAGCCTCTAATTAGCAGTGGAACTAGTGGTTACCCTTTTTTTTAAAAACTTTTTATTTCTTCTGGTTTATAGTAGAGCTTGTGGGAACCTTTTCCTCTCTTTGTCCTTGCAGTGGAACATAGGGAGATTGCTTATCACAACCCCCGGCCTAACTTACAGTGGAGCTTTGTCGGGACTCAAATCCCTCACTGGTTGTAGTGAAGCATCAAGTGCTTCACCCATCCTCACATAGCTTGCTTAATGAGGGATTCCTGCCCGAGATTGCCAGGTCAAAGGAATACCTACTTAACCCAAACATTAGAGAATTTGCATCTATTTTTTATTATAGTGAAATCTTGTAATACAACAGGGTGTCTATCGATCACGAAAGTCAAGAAAAAGTCACGAAATCAGAAAACGGTCATGAAAGTCAAGAAAAAGTCACGAAATTTAGCTTTTGGGTCACGATTTTTTTAAATTTGTACAAATATAAGTACAGACTGGAGAATTTTGTTGTATAAAACGCCAAAATTCACCACAAAAAATGTCGATGGTCGGCTTTAAACGCTACCAAATCACAAGCAAAGCACGCTTCTATCGCATACATGAAAATTCAGCCTAATTCGCTCTTGAGAGTGTTACAAAATTTTATGGTTTGGTAAAGAAAGGGTCACGAAAAAGTCACGAAATTTCATTTTGGAATTTTAGTAGACACCCTGTAAATATTGGTAGAGGGATAAACTATAATTTTCTCTACCTACGCTCTACCAACATCTGCACAAAATTGGGGAGATTGGCACCCCTGCACAAGCAGACCTTTACAATATTTTCTTCCTTCCTATCGTCGCCCGAAAATGAAAAATTAAACAACAAAATATTTAATGAACTATCCACCATATTTAAACAGAAATAATTTGGGAGCATGGGATTGAAAATTCATTAACACTATGGTATGGTACGTAGTATCAACAAAATATAATGAAATCACAGAAAATGAAATCAACAAAAACTCATAATAGACTTTTAATTGGAAATAAATTAAATTGCGTCAAGAGCCAATTCAACTTCACACTTGTAATGATTGACTTAATTTGATTTTCTTTTGTATTTTAATAAAAACACGAACATTGGGAAATAAATTTAATTTAATTTCACTGAAGTAAAAACAAAATATATTTTTTCAGATTTGCCTTACAAAACAGAACAATAGTTGTTCCTCAATATTAGAAACAAAACAAAACGTAATTGTATTTATCAAAATGAGAATACAGGTGATGTAAAACAGAAAATGTAAAAATTGATTGCTTTGTTTATCATGTTCGGATCCATGAGAAAGAGAATTAAGTTAATTTTCATTCTCAATTTACTGCCTTCTTAAAAAAAAAAAAAAAGAAAGAAAGAAAGAAAGAAAGAAAAAAAAAGGAAAGAAATGAATATATAAGACATGCTCTATATAGCCCCAGGAAGCTAGAGCCGATGGCGGAGTCCCGTAATTCTCAGTTGAGTTGAGTTTAACGTCCCTTTCAGCAGCGAAGCTATATGAGACTGGATCTACTGGTTAACGCGGAATCCGAACAACATGAGCTCCCGTCGGGAATCGGTGGCAGAGCGTTCACCTCCGGTGCTTGGGGTCCCTGGTTCAGTCCCAGCTCGCGCCGTGTGGCCTTTGTAGTGGAGAAACACCGTGCTCGTGGGTTTTCTCGGGGTTCTCCCGTTTCCTCCCAGTTTCTTCATTCCACTATTTCACTCATCTCTCATTATCACCGTCTCCTTTAGCCTAACCGGCATAACCGTGGGACCTAAAACTTTCAATTCATTTTTTCGAGATAGACGAATATCTTATGCATGTTTCAAATAACAATGTTGACTACATCTGTATAAGCAATGTGAACACACTCATTATTCCAACTTTGATTTCTCCAGACATCAACCGTGCTTGTTAATCCTAAATAGATATGAACTTGAGAAAGACGGGTATGGAAGCAAATATTCATTAAATAGATGTAAAACAGATAACGCACAGGAAGAAATAAGAGACTTGAGAAAAATGTAACTTCAATAATAATAATAATAATAATAATAATAATAATAATAATAATAATAATAATAATAATAATAATAATAATAATAATAATAATAATAACGTCAATCAAGATAATCCATCTTTATTTTGCAGCTCTTGTATCGTCACGTATCAAGTGATGGGAAGCACAAATGAAGAGAGGAAATAAGCTGTCTTCTTGCATTCTGACGTGTACAAACATTATTTTACCATCAAGATTTATATATGTTGTGGTACTAATGATGTGGATGCTTTGCAACAGTGGGTCTCTAATAAAAGTGGACGAATTTTTTTATGTCGTAGATTCTTAGTTCTATTAATGCGAGGACACGAAAATTCAATGTCATTAGACAGAAACCACTTGAACAGAATCTTCAAAAATGAAGTGTGTTCTTGTACGCGTATTTAAATTGGACAGCTGTAACGAAAATTGATTTCTTTCTAGTTCTGCTTGTTCTTGTGTACAAAGATTGTATCATTGAGCTTGCATATTGCAAATATATTTCTTGCACAGTTAGTTATTTTCTGAAGAATTCGAAGAAATTAATAATAATAATAATAATAATAATAATAATAATAATAATAATAATAATAATAATAATAATAATAATAATAATAATAATAATAATAATAATAATAATAATAATAATGACTGCTACATCAATGTATTTGTCTTCAATTTCATTCTATACGGCGTATTTTCCTTAAAAAAAAAAGGTTACTTACAATCAGTATTCGTAGTTTGCGGGAAATTTCCCAAGTCTAGGGAAATTGTGTAGATAAATTTAGCAAAAAGGGAATTTTCCGATAAAACGTTAAACTCTAGGGAAAGTTTGGCATTGCCTGATTGACCAATATAAATGCTTAAATTTGTCTTTGTTCTTCAGAAAAATAGCTAATACCATAGCAATAGTTTGTGTGTAGCTATATGTGCTATGCAGGCCCGTATTCACGGGGGGCTAGGATGGGCCGGGCCCCCCTAAATTTTCACCGGTTCCCCTACCTAAAATTTTCACGGTAGGCTTGCAAATGAACTATAATATGATTGGGTCGGGCCCTCTCTAACTTCTACCTGGCTCCCCTACATTTTTGGGCTGGCTACCGGCCTGGTGCTATGTTCTAAGTATCACAATTTGCATCCATTGTTGACTAAATGTATTTGTGTATATCTTTTTTTTTAAAAAAAGGAAAAGAAAACTGAAGGAAAAAGCAAAAAAAAAAAACGAGAAAAAGAATAAAACAAATTTGGTTGGCACTTCCTTTAATATAAGTAAAATAGTCTTATTACATAACTTCAGTCATAGGAATTAGACAGTCAACGAACTAAAGAAAATTTTATAGAAAGGGAAAAAAATTGTGTCAGTGGAGGGAAATTTCCTTAAGGAAACCTATGAACACTACTTACAATTAATACGTGATTCTACGTGTTCTAAGGGATTGCGAAGGAAAGTGTCAAAATCTAATAAGTATTGCTGAAGAAATTAGCATTGTTGATAAACATTGAAAATACTATTAGTCATATAAATATAGACAGAGGAAAATCATACTCACGAAGAAATTAAATGTCGATTAAAAGCAGGAAATTCGTGTTATCATTCGATTCAAAATCTCTTGTCGTCGCGAATTATGTCGAAGAACTTGAAGCTTAAAACAATAATCATGCCTGTTCTGTATGGTTGCGAAACATGGTCACTTACTCTGAGGGAAGAACATAGACTGAAAGTATTTGAGAACAAGATCCTGAGACGAATATTCGGACCTAAGAGGAACGGGAATGGGGAATGGCGGAAACTTCATAACGAGGAACTACATAATTTATACGGTTCACCCAACATTGTTAGGGTCGTCAAGTCTAGGAGGCTTAGGTGGGCGGGCATGTAGCTAGAATGGAAGAAAATAGAAACGCTTTCAAAGTCTTGACTGGAAGACCAATCGGAAAACGACCATTAGGAAGACCTAGGCGCAGATGGGAGGACAATATTAAGATGGATCTCGCAGAGATTGGAAAGCAAAGTAGAAACTGGATGCAGTTAGCTAAGGGTAGAAGTCAGTGGAGAGCTGTTGTGAACGCGGCATTGAATCTCCTTGTTCCATAGGCCATAGAGTAAGTTAGTTAGTCATATAAATATACTCTTGTTCCAGTCATCAATTCGATATAAATTGATATATTGATGTCGTAAATACGAAAATTTAATTAAAATGCTAAAGAAACCGCAATTTCGGTGTAGTTTAGTTTACCAAAACTCCTTTTTATATCCCTGCGTTTCGGAGACAAAACTTTCAGGAATTATTTAATGGGTCAACACCAACATTAGTCACAATAAAATTAGGAATTGAGTTCGTTGATGGCAGTGGCGAATTTAGAATAAAAAAACTGGGGGGGGGGGCACCCAGAACCCAGACTATATCATGAGTTTACTATATAGTACTTTAAAAATATATAAACAATAGCTTAAATTATATTTCTCACTCAAAAAACTGGGGACCTAGACCCCCTGGCCCTGGTATAGATCCACCACTGGTTGATGGAGTTGATATTCAAATCGAAAATAATAGAATTCAAATATCTTTGGTTTTCACATTGATCATTATAGAGCAAAAAACGGTAATAGATAGCGAGAAATAATTTCCTGTAACCATTTAAGCGTCCTAATAATACATTTTTTCTCCATCCCTAACTCCTTTCTAAAGCCACAAATGATAGAAATCCTTTACAACATTCGGTTTAAATACCGGTGTCGATCTATTTAGAGCAAAATTCAGAACGTGGTACAGAAATAGATGGAAGCAAGGGCGCCCATCAGGTGGGGAAAGATGGGGCGCTCGCCCCCCCTCTAAGAGAAAATCGTACTTGGGAATATCGAAAGCCCAATATAATTTTTACATTAGTTATAGCAAGATTTGAAACTATATTTGAAACCTCGCTTATATTTGCCCCCACTTGGAAACTACAACATGGGCGCCCTTGGATAGAAGTATTTTTTCAAAGCCCATTTAACGTCCTAACAATCAGTACCATCTTCTTTTACTTAATCTTCTTTACAAACTGGAAGTGGCAAAAATCAACCACTTTCGGTTTTGATAGTGATCGTTATAGGGTAAAAACGTAAATGGATAGCGAGAATATATATCCCATCTCTACTCTAATCTATCTACTGAAAACAGAAGAATGGAGGATTAGGATTAGCAATTAGATTCCTGAGCTTTCAGCATCCGATGGCTATGTTAGCCCGTCACACATATGAAGGATGAAGTCCCTCACTAATCACACTGCCCGGGCAATGGAGAGGAAGAAAGGGATGTGGCAGGCAGGAAGGCCTGGGGCCATTATATTAGCTACCATACTGGAGTTTGACTAATGTGGATGAGGAAAAACCAGGAAAAAACTCATTCAGGATGACTGGCTTGAGAAAACTATTATACCTTTTCTACCCAGTGTCCCCACCAGAAATCGAACCCGGGACTACTCACACCAAAAACGAAAGCGTTATCGACTACGCTACAAGGGCAGGAGAATTCAATTACCAATATTTAAATATTTTAATTGAGAAAATATCACACCAAACAAACCAAATTCCTTCCGTGGTGTACACCTGACATCACTCGTTGTTAAAAATCTTCAATGAAAAAATATACTGGTACTGCGGTACCCTTGCTTAACTCCAGGAAAACTACTTGTTTTTTGCCACTTGAGTACTTTTTGTGACTCACTAGCTGATGTGCGTTTTATCAGTATGCGTGATTTGATTCTCAGTAGATTGGATAAAAACTCGAGTAGTGGTTAAGATCCCAATTAAGCAGTAGAAGCCCGTCATATAATTCTCAGTGGCGAAAGGGTACTTTATCTCCAACTAATCCAAGTAATAGATGCCCGATTAATTCAATCCCACTGTGCAAAAGAAGTTTGATTGAAGAATGGTCTTGACTCTACTTGTTCTGCGTATCTGTATCACATGACAAGTTGAATGTAAGAGACTATAGTGAAGGTCAATGAAGACAAATTCAATCCCATTATGCAAAGGAAGCTTCATTGAAGAAGAGTCTTGACTCTACCTAGGTACTTGATTTCAATATCCTTGTCACACACCAAGTTGAATGTAAGAGATTATAGTGAAGGTCAATGGAGACAAATTCAATCCCATTATGCAAAGGAAGCTTCATTGAAGAAGAGTCTTGACTCTACCTAGGTACTTGATTTCAATATCCTTGTCACACACCAAGTAGAATGTAAGAGATTATAGTGAAGGTCAATGAAGACAAATTCAATCCCATTATGCAAAGGAAGCTTCATTGAAGAAGAGTCTTGACTCTACCTAGGTACTTGCTTTCCATATCCTTGTCACACGCCAATTTGAATGTAAGAGATTATAGTGAAGGTCAATGGAGACAAATTCAATCCCATTATACAAAGGAAGCTTCGTTGAAGAAGAGTCTTGACTCTACCTAGGTACTTGCTTTCCATATCCTTGTCACACGCCAATTTGAATGTAAGAGATTATAGTGAAGGTCAATCGAGACAAATTCAATCCCATTATGCAAAGGAAGCTTCATTGAAGAAGAGTCTTGACTCTACTTTCTCTGGATATCTTTGTCACACATCAAGTTGAATGTAACAGATTATGGTGAAGGTTAAGATAAATAAATTCTAACCCATTATGGAAAGGAAGCTTTATTGAACAATATCCTTGACTCTACTTTCTCTGCCTATCTTTGTCACACATCAAGTTAAATGTCAAAAGGCCTTTATAGATTTGATGATAAATCATCAGGGGTAGATATTTTTTATCATATGCAAGAGAGATACTTTCTATTTACACACGGCGATCGGAGATATCTCTCGCAGAAGGTCAATAAAGTCTGACATCTTTCGACGACTATGCGAACTATTATGCGGCGGTTATGCGTAAATTTTTATGCATTTCTTGTAAAGAAAGATTAGAGTTGCTGCAAATTCATTTTTTAAAACTAAATTTACAGAGAATGATTAATGTGAGTTTTACAATACGAGCTAGTTCAATAATACAAGAAATTCGTTTCGAATTTTCGACTGTATGTAATAGTTTTAATATTGAAACTACCAAGAGTGTCTCTAAAATGACCAGAATAACTGTTTGGACTGTTGAAATTTATCTATCTAGGTAGATATAGATTGATTAAGTGGAAGCTGTCGAGGGTCACATGCGAAAGAGAACTTAGGGAAGGGGGCGAAGCGCATCACACGGACCGGCCTTTATGTAAATATCTACTGCAAGTATAAGGTTAAAATTTCACTTAACTTCGACCAATGATTCAAACCATAGATTTGCAAAATCAATTATTTCTTGGAGAGCTTCATTTTTACTTTTATTATTATTATTATTATTATTATTATTATTATTATTATTATTATTATTATTATTATTATTATTATTATTATTATTATTATTGAACTTTGACTTTTTGGGGGAACCGTGGTGCCTCAGTGGTAGAGCGTTCACCTCTAATGCGTAGGGACCCGGCTTCGATCCCAGTCCCCCCGCCAAGTGGACTTTGTGGTGGACAAACATCGTGTGCGTGGGTTTTCTCGGGGTTCTCCCGTTTCCTCCCACTTTCCTCATTCCACTATTTCATCCATTATTCCATCATCACAATCTCTTTTGGCCTAACCGGCGTAATCGTGGAACGTTAAACTCAAAGATTTCATTTAGAATGAAGGGCTACGAGAGATGACAACTATTCTTAGATACCTAACCAGATTCCAAAATCTACTTTTCGCTAGTTCTTACCTTTTTTTGCAATATGTATTGAGTCCGCAAGTTATAATGTACTTTTATCATTTCCGATTTCGGTGGAAACATAAGGTTGGAAACTAAAGGTATTCTTGGGATGTTTAATTAATCGCTTATCTCTATTACAGTTTTTATTTTATAGTGATCAACGTTAGAACGGGACTTGGTTGATTTCTGCCATTTTCAGTTTGAATAGAAGGTTAAGGGTGAATGTGAGAACTTTTCTTAGAAAACTAAATCGATTCTTAAAAAAGAACCCACTATCTTCTTTTTTATAGTTTTTGATCTATGTAGATCAATGCTGAGGCTGGAAGTTGTAGTAAATTTATATCACTTCCGATTTTAGTACATTGTTAAAGATTGAGATGAAAGATTTCTTGGGACGCTGGATCAATTGCAAGAAACCGTGTCTCGCTATATGTTGCTGTCTTTGCTCTATAGTAATCAATGTTAAACCGAAAATGGTTAATTTCTACCTCTACCCATGGGTAAATCATCTTCATTAACGAACTTTCCGAAATAATTATTTTAGCTATCGATCCCAGGAGACAGAATTCAATAATTCACTTGCATTTAGTAGTTCGCATGTGAAGCAAAACTCGTACGGGCGTACGAACTAATATTACAATATTGTAAATCCCACTTGGGTGATCCTGATAAATCGACGTGTGTTCGTCATATTTAGTTGTATTAGGTAGTAATTCTGTGGAACAGAGAACGTTGAATGATTGAAAGTCTAGGTCGTGTTATATGAATAGTTTTCGTTATGTTGAGAAAGTGGTATCGGTGTACCTTGATACTGAAAACAAGAAAACATCGAAAACTATCCAAATACTGAAAACTATCGAAAAATCGACATGAAAAAATCCCGACATTTCAAACTATCGATCAATACATCGAAATATCGCAAATCCTACCCACGACCCTGTGCACCAAAGGTGCGCGTACTAGCCAATAGGCTAGCGAGAAGAGCTGTGCCCAAATTCACGAAATCGGTGCTCACGAGTTCGGAACTCACGCTCACTCGAACTCAACCTCACGAAATGAGCGTGAGGTTGAGTGAGTTTGAGGTCCGACTAGTGAGGTGAGCGTGAGGTCAGACTAGTGATGTGAGCGTGAGGTCAGGCTGGTGATGTGAGCGTGAAGTCAAACTGGTGATGTGAACGTGAGGTTGAGTGAGCGTGAGTCAGGCTGGTGATGTGAGCGTGAGGTCAAGCTGGTGATGTGGACGGGAGGTTGAGTGAGCGTGAGTCAGGCTGGTGATGTGAGCGTGAGGTCAGACCGATGAGCTGAGCGTGAGGTCAGACCGATGAGCTGAGCGTGAGGTCGAGTGAGCGTGATGTCAAACTGGTGGTGTGAGCGTGAAATCGAAATGAGTTTGTGAGCGTGAGGTTAGGTCAAAGTGGTCACCTGCTCGTGGAATAAACCTGGTTCAAGAACATATGATTGATGATTCGAAGTAACTGGTCATTAATACTGAACTGAGGACAACGGCCGGTTTACAATAAATAGGAGACGTTTAACTAAGATCCATTTGAAGATTTTACTGATTGTACTGTTTAACTAAATAGAGCTATATAAAGATACTAGACTAGTATATTTTAAAGCTTCGGAAACATTAAAATTTTTGGACATTTGTGATATGTTAGGAAAGAAACTTGTGCAGAGGATTAATGTGAAGTGTGTGGCTAAAAAATTGGAGGCGCAATAAGGAACGTCTTTCTTATTTTGGTAAGAAATATTGATCATGCTGGGCGCACTGTTACGTTTTACAGGGGTATAAATGAAGGGGAATGCGGGAGGGTGTCGTCCTCAAACTTCCAGAAAATATTTATGTCATCCCTCCACTTCCTAAAAAGATATAATGCGAAAAGATAGGCACGGGGGACGGTGTGACGTCATGCATCCCCTACCTTTACAGATCCACTTAAACCCCTGACGTTTTGTCTTTATTACAGATAGAACGTTATCAATTGTATAGGTGATGTTAAGTTCTTGATTATCGCTCATGTGTAGCAAAGTGCAGGTTGCAGTTGTGGAGATTGAAAATAAATGCGATTAACGGGATGTCGACATGGTTGAGGTTGTGGTGAAGGCGGGGTCAATGCATTCTGTAATTAATTAGTGAAAGCATCAGCTTTGTCAGTGTTAGTTAGAAACGATTGATTGTGAATTGTGAAAGGATAAGTCGTGATCGTAATATTGCCGTTGAGTTGGTTGAATTTGTTCCAGTACCGACACTCGGTTCTGATGTCCTAGAAAAATGCATTAGATAATCGGGAATTATACTGATTTTATATAATGGTTGTATAGAAAGTAATAAAACGATTGACTACTAGTTAAGGGTATGGAATAAAAGACGTATTTATGATGTAACTTTGATTCCACCAATATTTGTAGAAACATATTCGAACAATTTAAAATCGTAACGTTTTCTTACAATTAAAATATTTGACAACTATAATTAGCTTCAAAATAGTGTCTTTTATGTTGCTATCAACTACTTGTAACCGCATTTTTTAGTGTCTCAATATGAGGTGGGTATCGGGAATGTGCATGTCTCCGCTATCTTGAATTCAATATGGCGGATATGGAGCTGAACAAACAGCCTTTTCCTGACAAAGTTTCAATCGGTTATCACTTCCCGTTCAAAAATTAAAGGTAAAAAAAAAAACTCCTCCATACAAACGCATATAACATCAATTTTAAAATGAAAAAACGAAAAATATAAAATATACTTCACGCTCGGATGAAAGTGTCAAGTTAAGTTAACTAATCTAATCTACCCTAATCTACTCTACTAACCTAACCTAATCTAACCTACTCTACTAATCTGACTTAACCTAACCTACCTTACCCTACTGTTTAAATGTATTAACAGTTCAAGTATTAAGCAAACTGCACATGTGTATGAACAGCATGTCATATAACAAAAAGTAATTAGGGCATGAAACTGAGTTCACATATATATATATATATATATATATATATATATATATATATATATATATATATATATATATATATATATATATATATATATATATATATAATATACTATCTCTAATTTCCTTTATTATTTTGCTATGGCGAAATTTTGTTTACTGAAATGAACCATTTCTCAAGAACTCATCTGTTATAGTCACTGCAGTATCTACATCACTTCGACACAAATTTAGAAACAAAAACCTTAACACGATGTAGTATGAAAATTAGGAAACACATCTACACGAAAGTGATATGATGTACAGTTATTACCAGAGGTCACCTCTGCTGCGTGAGTTTCTAGGTTCAACCTCAGCTCATCCAAGCGGGCTAAGTGGTGGACAAGCACCATATGCGTGAATTTTCTCAAGTTTCTCCAGTTTTCTTTCTTTTTTCTTCATTTCACCATTTCATTCATTATCATCATCATCACGGTCTCTCTTAATCACGGGCTATAATTTTGAGACGTTAAACTAGATTTTTTTTTCATTCAGTAATTGCAAGAGGTATTTCTGCAATATTTCAGTATATAATTTTTTCTCATTGAATATAATGATCTGGATTTTTTTCGAAAACATCTGACATTTTTTTCTGGTTTCGTAGATTTAAAAGATCTTTCAAGATAATCGCCAGCCACTACAGATGAATTTAACACAGAATCCGACATACCATTTCGTAACAGATGAAAAATCTTCTAGACTACGTTACCACGTTTGTTTTTCGCACATCAGTTAAACTCTGCTGATTATTTTCAGGTACTTGTTTCTCTCACCACGTCATTATCACAAGGATTTCTATCACCCATAATGCCTGCTACAATGTCATCATCAGTGATTTCATTTTGCACTAATACATGAGAGTCAATATTGAAGTATCCAGAAAGTTAACACTGTCAATCCTAATCTCTAGAAGGACTCAAAGTAACTTATTAATGCAAACGGATAAGCTCAGTACTGTTGTAGTAATTTCATCCAACAATACACGTAAATCTTGTACTCATATTAGTAAAATAGAACATTTAAAAATTTATTTGCCATATATTTCTCATGCCTGTTCTTTTTGCCATATATTTCTCATCATTATTCATTTTGCTATATATTTCTCATGCCTATTATCAGGGCCGGACTTAGGGGGTGCACGTGCACCCCCTTCGTTGTAAATATACACTATCTAAAATGAGAAGCTAGCACTGAAAATAGCAACACTTTCCGAAACTTTCTGCCATTATTTTTCCGTTTTGGGGCTTAAAAGAAAGCAGAGCTTTGCAAAAGCAATTGTTTATGTTGATTTTCTAAAGGTTGAAGGCAAAGGATTCACCAAGCCAGATGCTATAACATTTGTCAAGAATGGAAGAAAACAGAAGCCAGGAGGAGAGAAGAACATTTTTCCTGCACAACCTTGTGATCCTCTTTAAAATACTCCTCACCGTTCTATGCATCAGCGTTGACAGGGTAAAGAATATTGTCACATGTCACTTTGAAGAGTTTCAGTGAGATTGACTATTTTAGCAATAATTGGTGCACCCCCTCAAACAATCCTGGATCCGGCCCTGCCTACCATTTTGTCACATATTTCTCATGCCTACTCTTTTTGCGATATATTTCTCATGACTACAGGGTGTGATTGAAAAGTACCGGAACTTTTCCCGCCGCGCGGCTCCCTGGCGTTCGAAAAATGTGAGGGGTGGGGGGAAACGTGCGCGGGACCTTCCTCTTTCAAGCGGAACTTGGCCCAGTGCGCTGCGAGCAGCGGTTGAGAAAACATCGCTGTCCGCGCGAACGTCGTTTTGGTCGTCGGTCACGTTTTTTGAGCGCCGAAAATGGAGTCAAAGATTGACCAACGCTACGCCATCAAGTTTTATGTCAAACTAAAAAAGACGTTCACCGAGACCCAGCACCTGCTCAAGGAAGCCTTTGGGGAAGATGTGATGTCCCGTACTCGGATCTTTGAGTGGCACAAGGCCTTCAGGGAAGGCCGGGAGGACGCCAATGACGAACCACGCTCTGGGAGGTTTCATAGAAAACCGATGAAAACGTCGACCGAGTTCGCGAATACCTGAACCTGGAATTTTTTGCACTGCTTAGTATGTCAAATTAAGTTCTTCGCTGATCTCCCGGAGGGTTGTCCGACGGTCCAGGTTCAGGTATTCGCGAACTCGGTCGACGTTTTCATCGGTTTTCGACGTCGATGGCCTCCCAGAGTGTGGTTCATCATCGGCGTCCTCCCGGCCTTTCCTGAAGGCCTTGTGCCACTCAAAGATCCGAGTACGGGACATCACATCTTCCCCAAAGGCTTCCTTGAGCAGGTTCTGGGTCTCGGTGAACGTCTTTTTTAGTTTGACATAAAACTTGATGGCGTAGCGTTGGTCAATCTTTGACTCCATTTTCGGCGCTCAAAAAACGTGACCGACGACCAAAACGACGTTCGCGCGGACAGCGATGCTTTCTCAACTGCTGCTCGCAGCGCACTGGGCCAAGTTCCGCTTGAAAGAGGAAGGTCCCGCGCACATGTTTCCCCACCCCTCACATTTTTCGAACCCAGGGAGCCGCGCGGCGGGAAAAGTTCCCGTACTTTTCAATCACACCCTGTATCATTTGTCTACTATGTGATACACATACACTAAACTGACAGAAAGCTGGAATAAGCTATGTACGCACAAGGGCGAATGAATTAAATCTATCCAACGAAACGAAATTTTCATTCGTTAGATTGAAAGTTCAAATTCATTAAAACGAAATGTTTTATCACATTAAACAAGGAAAAAAGAGAAGTCTAAAATTATTTTCACAATTCTGAACATTTATTTATAGTTTCGTTTATCGAAAGTCATGAAAATATCCCGTGGAAATGCGCCCTTACAGGTCAGAGTAGAACAAAGAATACTTGATGAGGTCGATCATTTCAAGTATCTAGGAAGTTATTTTGACGAGATACGCTTACTTCACCAAAGAGATCAGATCAAGAATTGCCATAGCCAAAGCAGCATTCAACAAGAAAAGGTCACTCGTAACTAGCAGCCTTAATACTGGACTAAGAAAGAAATTGATCAAGTGTTATATCTGGAGCATTGGACTGTATGGTTCAGGGACTTGGACACTGCGGCACGTAAAACAGGTCAGTCGTAATATTCTGGTATATTGTGTTTTTGGCAACACTTAAATAATCTGCCTTCCTACCAAGAGATGGCGTGTCGAGGTCGGGTCGACTTACGTGACCTGCAGCAGTCACGTGCAGCCGCAGCCAGTGAAACTTGTCGAAACCAGTTGAGAAAAAGGCCTCGTCGTGTTAAGCCGGGTGAGTGTCAGTGTGTGATAATGCCGTATTCGATACCCGAGCGTGTTGCCATTGTCGAAGGGTTCATTCTCACTGGATCTTTTGTGAAAAGAAAGAATTTGTTTCGGGAGAAATTTCCAGGACGTTCTGTGCCAGCAAAAAGCACCATTCAGGAATTGATTGAAAAATGGCGTCGTACAGGATCGGTTCAAAATGCTCCCAGGAACAGACGACCATCTGTCTGCACACCTGAATTAAAGATGCAGGTGGAGGAGATAATGACAAGAAGTCCTCGAAAGTCAACCAGGAGATTGAGTCAACAGGTTCATGCGAGTGAGAGAAGTTGCAGACGTGTTTTAAGGGGATTGAAGTTAAAACCGTACCGGATAAGTGTTGTGCAAGAACTGAAGGAGCCTGACCTGCAGAAGAGGGTGCATTTCTGTTCATGGCTGTTGAGCAATGTTGTTCACGTGTGACTTTTACTTATGGGGACTGTTAAAGGGAAGAGTATACGAAACAAATCCACACACAATTGAAGAACTCAAGACCAGGATCCAGGATGTCACCAATAGCATTACAACACAAGAACTGACAAGGGTATATATGAATCTCCTCAATCGTGCTCACATGTGTATTGAAGTGGGCGGAGGACACTTTCAGCACCTGCTGTGAAGGCTGCTTTGAAGGTGAGTAGTCATATTCAATACATTACATTTCATTTATGTGTTGTAGTTAATCATATTCAATACATTACATTTCATTTTATGTGTTCACTTTACGGGCCGGTTTTACGTGCCGCACCCTGTATTTAGAGAGCCTTGAAATACGATGTTTGAGGATGATAGAGAAGACAAAAAAGACAGACAGAGTAACAAATGAAGATGTTTTAAAACGGATAGGAGAGAAGAAGACGCTTCTAGCCACCATCCTTCGTAGAAAGGTCAATTGGATTGGACACATGTTGCGAAGAACTTGTCTTCTTCATACCGCCATAGAAGCAGAGATGGAAGGAAAGCGAGGAATAGGAAGAAGAAGAACACAAGTGATCGATGATTTGAAAAATAGAAGAAAATATTGGGAGTTAAAGGAGGAAGCTGAAAATCTTGAAAATTGAAGAAACATTTCCAGGTTCAAACTGAAAATTAAGAAGAAAAGAAAAAACCTCATTAGTCCCAGGACCTGCCAAAATGCGGAATACTTAATAATAATAATAATAATAATAATAATAATAATAATAATAATAATAATAATAATAATAATAATAATAATAATAATAATAATAATAATAATAATAATAATTCGTTTATTAAGGTGACATTTTACTGTATTGCATTGATATTTTCAGTTTATCCATGTACACCAAAATATTAATGAGTTCTTTTATTTACATATACATAGCTGAAGCTGCTCTTGTCGCAGTGTAAAGTTTCGAGAGTATTTTGTACGAAATGAAATAATAACGACTTTGTTCTCCAAGTTCAGAATCCTTTCTAGGTCGTCCTATTAAGGGAAAAAGACAAAAACGGAACTTCCACATTACTTATAAGTTTGAGGCACGGAAGAGGAGAGAGGGGAGAATAAGACAAAATGGAAACGAAGAAAAGCACAAACACAATGTACTTTTCATAACTGTAGGTTGTAATTTTGATTTTCAACAGAAATTGAATTTAAGAAACCAACAAAGAAGCTTAACTCATCCTGAGGTTCTTTCCTCTTTCTTTGCAGATTATAAAAAGAAACCAAGTTTTATTGAAAACTTTGCGGACACAGAAACTAAAAAAAAAAAATCAGTATCACTATATATATATATATCTGAAAATCAGTACCACCATAAACGTATATATCATCCAATATGAAGCAATTTATTTATAATTTTGGGGTATCTCCTGTAACAAAACTCCCTACCTTTAAATCTAGGTCTCCCACATTTTAGCGAAAAGAGAAAAAAAAAGCAACGTTCTGAAAAAGAAAGAAAGAAAAAGAGACACAAATTTATATAAGAACATCCGGCAAAGCTATTAATCTCAAGTTGGTGAAAGGAGTACTCAAAATGGAATTTGTAGCCAAAGGGAATGCAGGGAAATTTTTCAGAAAAAAAAAGATCGTATATTCTTACGTCACAAGTATAGAAGGAGAAATGGAAAGAAAGGGAATAAAGAAGATCGTGTGGTTTTTGAAATGTATAAAAGAAATGTCGAGAAATTTGAATATATATATATATATCAAGATCTTCAACCGAATATGTATACGAAACGAAATACACTCATGGATATTAAATATGCATCGCCAAGAAGGAAATATCTGATTGACCAGTGTGTGTAAAGAATGAAGGACACAGAGAAATGGTATCTTTACTTGCTTTTCTTTAAATATCAGTATCTTCTCTCTTTAACCGAGAGTGTCCCTTGACGGGAATATTCTGTATTCAAACGTTCCAATACAGACACAGGGGGTCTGGTATCCATATTCGCCTTCCTTTTAAATATCAGTACCTTATCTCTTTAACCTGGTCCGTCCCTGGTAATGTGCTGCGTTCAATCTTTCCAGTACGAACACAGATACTGGCATTTTTATGTATTATAAGCATTGCATCTTTACGTGTCTTCTTTTAAATGTCAGTATCTTCCCTCTTTAACCCAGTCTGGTCCCTGACGCTAGTGCGTTGTGTTCGAACGTTCCTGTACGGAACAGGGAAGCAGTATCTTTATATCTTCCTTTTAAATATTAGTACCTTCTCTCTTTAATCTAGTCCGTTCCTTGACGGTAATATGCTGTATTTAAACATTCCAATACAGATACCGTGGAGTTGTATGTATACGCGCCTTTCTTTTAAATACCAGTACCTTATCTCTTTAACCTGGTCCGTTCCTTGAAGGTAATGTGGTGCGTTCAATCTTTCCAGTACGAACACAGTGGAGTGATATCTTTACGTACCATCCTTTTAAATATCGGTCCTTCTCTCTTTATCCTAGTCGGATCCTTGGCAGTAATGTGATGTGTTCGAGCGTTCCGTTACGGACACAAAGCAGTGATATTTTTACGTGCCTTCCTTTTAAATATCAATACCTTCTCTTTTTAATCCAGTGCGATCCTTGAAGGTAATATGCTCTCTTCGAACGTTCCAATACGGACACAGGGGAGTGGTATGTATACGCGCCTTTCTTTTAAATATCGGTACCTTATCTGTTTAACCCATGCTGTTCCTTGATGTTAATGTGTTCAAATGTTCCAGTACGGGAATAAACGAGTGACAGATGACCAGTAACAACCAGTACAGAACATGTTTCATACCCAGAACTGGCAACAACCATTAACGGTCCTAAAGAGGATCAGCAGCTTGAAACACAGAACGTAGAAAAGAACTACAATACTAACTAGAACACAAACATAAAGTGGCAATACTGAAATAAATAAAACAATCGGAATTGCAATATAAAGCACTCCCTTTATTATGAAATGTGTAAACTCCTTTCACATCATTACTTCTGAAGTAGCAACTTGCATGGAAAGCTTAGTGCAAGGGAGAATAAATGTAATTGCGTGTACAGGACAAAGACATTTACATAGCGCATTGCCACATCAAACGACAAAAGAACGGATAGCTCTTTTGTCACAGTCACAACGAAAATGTCAACGAGACACTTAGAAGACATTAAGACACCACAATGTACGCTTTAATGCTTAATACTCTACACATGTATAGCTTGACTCCAAATTGTATATGGTTTCTGACAAAGAATCTACACAGAAAGAGATAGCAACGGGAGAAAAAAGCAAAAGAATATGAAATACACCTGAGAAACAAGAATTTTTCTCAGCTCTCTACTGTGCTTCAAAGATTTCCATCTTTTCCTATGCTAGTTATTTCCACTCGATGATTTCCATTTCACTAACATTACTTAAACATGTATTGATAACAGTAAAAAAATATATTTAACAATTATATAAATTGGATATTTAATATAGGGCAGTCATTTTAGCAGTTATTAGGAAATATTTCCCTACAAATTCTACTTAAAATAAAAATTAAAACTTTTTTTTCGCAACTGAAAATCTAACATCTCATAAACCGTCAATGTATAATTCAGAAGATATATTCGAAGTTCGTCATTGTACACATGAGAACCCTATTGCTGTTACTATTATAAAACCTAATTTTTCATAATTGAAAATACATTGTAGAGTTCTTATGAAACAACTTCTAAAATACACGGGAATTATATAGCTAAACAAGGAAATCAAATTGTGTAGTAATTAAGTTAATCTTTATTCACAACAAATTGTAAATGGGCATTTTAAAATAAAAAGAAAGTTTGCAATTAACTTCTAGTGACAACTGATCTGGGCAGTTTCGAATAATTATGTAAGTCTCTAATTTAAAATAAAATAAACTTGTTGGGGGTAGGGGACAACTGCCACCCCTAGGGAAGCTCCCGTCGTTTAAGGGGGGCCCACTTTAAGACAAAATTTTCTTAATCCATATACGATACGAACATGAAATTATAAATGAAGCATCAAACAGGTTCACTACATTACATAAACAAAGCAGCACACAAAAGGTAAATAAAACAAAAATGAGTTGTGGGTCCATTTCAGTAAAAAAAAAAAATTAGGGCCCCTAGAAATAATATTTATTCGTATGGCTTTGAGATTTGTCAATATTGTCCCCTTAATTAACTTGTCATGTATGGAACGGACCCAGCGGCATAACTAACGGCCCTGCAGATCTTGCCGTGCGGGAGGGCTCACAGGCTCCGCCAGGCCCATAAAGAGTAAGAGAAATATGGAAAAAAAGGGGTCCAAAAATTAGAAAAACAACTCCTTCTAGGAAGCCCAAATACGCGTATTAATGTTTGCCTCCCCCCAGAAAAAATCAAAGTTACGGCGCGGTTGAGATGCATATTTTGTGAAATATCAAATTGATATTTTCTGTACATGCAATGGAATTTCGTGTATTATTTGTATTCTATAATTAACATTTCACTACTTACACAGATATTGTCAAACCACAATCTAACCAATTTTTTCTGGGCCACTAATAATTTATCTGTACTAGGATCAAAATAGGAAAGTAATCAAGTTTAAATGTTTGTGGGAATTAGTTTTGTAGACATCAGCAAACAATTCTAAATAAAATAAAAGTACCCATTAAACTGTATTTGTTCCATTGATATTCATCTGCTGTGAAAATATGTGCAGTAATAAGTATTATTATTACGGGACAAAATATTTGCTTTGTTTTTTTTTAAAACTTAACAGACAATATAAAACAAATAGTACTAAAAATAATATATAATTCTGTTTTTAAGAAAATTACTTTTAAAAAAAATCTCGTTTATGAAAAACTAAAGAGAAAAGTACGTGGATTGTTCTCATTTACAATCACTTAATTTACAAAAGAATTGAATTTTAAAATTGTATATGTGATGGCTTCCTTTGCTTTTCCATCATCGCAGGTATTCTGCCAGTTTTAGCAGATAACTTGCCGCAACTGAAAAGCTTCCATGCTCCATGGTCTCCGTCTAACTTCTTCGTCTTCACGTACGATTTTTCTGTTCTGGTATCATCGATTAATGTAGTCTCCTTCGCCTTCTCCCTCTCTTTCCTACCACAATATCCTCTAGCACTTCCATTATGATACAGCTTCTTTTTAGCCAATGTCCTAACCAGTTTCTCTTAGTTTTAATAATGTTTAAAATTGTTCTTGTCTCTCCAACCATTTCTAACCCACTCTTATTCGTTTCCTGCTTGACCCAGCTAATACTCTCCATTCTTCTCCTCATCCACATTTATAAACCTTTCAGTTGGTTTTCATCATTTTAATGTAATATCCATGTTTCTGACTCATACAGCACAATACTCCACACTAAGCACTTTACGAGTCTTTTTCTCAACTCTTTATTCAATATCCCACAAAATAGTATGCGCCATACCTATTCTTGCTTTTATTTCACGTTCACATTTCATATCATTATCAATAATACTACCCAGGTATCGAAAACTAGTCGCCTGTTCTATTGTATCCCTTCTAGTTCTATATTTGACACCGACTTCTTCGTTCCTGTCACCATGGTTTTTATCTTTCCTAACCACGTCTTTTGATTTATTTTTATCCCATATTTTTCACAGCTCTTCCTCAAGTTTTCTAACACCTTATTAGAAAACTACAAATATAAGTATAGGAATGTAAAAAAAAACAGTTCGTAATTTTCCTATTGTGTAAACTGGTGATGAGCGAAAATAAAATATAAGTCAATCATAAATGTAAGTTTAAGTGAAGAATTGTAATGAAATGAATATGTGGCAGTTGAATATTTTAAAGAGTGAGCAAAAATATGTAAGTATGTACGTGGCTAATATCGAATAAGAACTAATAAAAAGAAGTTAAAATTTTAAAGTAAGTTTATAAAGTGTATCAACATGTAAAACCAATTAATTATCACCAATTATAAATAACTACAAAGAAATAAGACAATAATGCAAATTTATCTGCACAGTCATGCAAAGGAAACAGAAAAGGAAAAGTACAGATACAAATAATCTACGCGATAAAGAGATTAGAAAATAGGAAAAGTGAGGCAATTTAAAGTAAGAAAAGTATAGAGAAATACTGATTACACAAATTGTAAAGAAAAGTATTGGAGGAAAAAATAAAACAAGAAAAACGCACTAAGTATGAATAGCATGATGAGGAAAAGAATTCACATTGAATGGCGGGATAAGAAGACGAAGAATGTATATATACTTCCATGCGATCTCGTTAGAAAACGAGAAAACACTGCAAAAATAAGAGAAAATGGAAAATAGGAGAAAAGGAACATTAGAAGGAGAATAGAAGCTGTATATTAAAGAATATATATATATGGAAGTTTCGTTCTTTTAAAACTAGAAAAGGCTTCTTTGCATTACGTAGTACTGAAGTGAATGGGTTTACAAAACTTTGATATACAAGCAAGAGTAAATCCGGTGGGCTAAAAATTAGTTTAAAAAAGAAAGGGTTTCCCTAGGATATACGAGAAGCTTTAACTTTTTATTCTCATTTTTCCTTCTTTTTTGTAATTAGACGAAATTTTCTGTATAAAATTTTTCCAAGTAACTAAAGAAAATACGAACTTGTGAGTAACTAAGTTTTAGAACATAGAAATGAAACAGAAATCCAAAATATAGTTTGAAAGGTCTAATAGACATGTAAGATAAACAATATACAGGGTGGCTTTCGAAATGGCACTGGATTAGCAAGCAACGCGAAAACCAAGCGGAGATAGGGTGATACGGTGCAAAAGGGAGGAGCGCTTATCTCTGATGCAAGAGTACCTGCTTCGACCCTAGGACATGTGATCTTGCAGTGGACACAATCGTGTCCGTCGGCTTTTCTCGGAGTTCTCCCACACTTTCATTCCACCAATTCTGTCATACCCACGCAATTTCGCCAATCATCGATCTCCTTTATCCTAAAGAATATAATCGTGGAACTTTAAACTAATGATTTAATTTCGTTTTTTCAAACGGAGAACCGCATCAATATGCAATATTCTGTACACTAGACATAGAATTCTGCAATTAGCAATCACTAGGAAGTGAAATTCCAGTGAACAGAATACACTCAGTTGACTATACGATGGCTTTGTTCAGGAGACGGCTATACGTATGTACAGTCATCGACAAAAGTTCTTTAATTTTGGTAAAATTTATTTTGGGTATAACGATGGTATGCCTGGAAAGTACAGAAAATTACATTCTTTTTTATTTACTGCAGTTGTCCTTCCATTCTAAAGTTATTTACAGAAAGAACTTTTGTAGCTGACTGTACAGTATAAGCAGGACCGGATCCACGATTTTCTGAGGGGATGTGCACCAATAAGTATGGGTACATTTGAATCAAATTTATTTTTTTTAAATGCCTTTAGGCATTTGTGATGTGTATGAGGAACTGACTTAAACTATTGCGTATAGCAAAACCGCTTTCTTTTTAAGCCCGAAACGGAAACATGACATGCAATTTTAGGAAAGTATTGCTATTTCCACTGCCAATTTTTTCAGTTTACATAGTGTATATTCAGAACGGAGGGGGGGGGGATGCACGTGCTCCGGTGCACCTCCCCTAAATCCGGCCTTGAGTATAAGTACTATCAACTGAACCGAAATATTGTTGCATTGTGCAAAGAAGTGCCAGCTCAGGCAAGGAATATACAGAGAATAAATTCTGACGAAAACTTGAAATCATGGGGTGGATCTAGTCGGATATGTTCAACGCAGAAGAAAAACGTTGTATAGAATAAATAACCGGAGAATAATTCTCAAATACGTAAATAAAACGTAAGAAATGAAATGAAACCTTTGAGGTTTACGTCCCACGTTTATACCGGCTAGGCTAAAGGAGACGAAAGAAAACGTAAAGAGGGTGAAGATATATGAACTGCAAACGGAAAAGTGTTCTATAAGTATGGCTTTAAAAACTAGTTCTAGACCTATGGTAGTATAACATCTACATATTAGCCTTAAGTTCGTTGTATTATAATTTCTGAAGTTAATTAAAACACAGTTTACTCACTAAATGTTCAATGATAACACTCAAGATAAAATATATTTAAACTGATGTATTTTCCGAAGATTTTCTGCATTTACCTTTTTTATTTTTCACAAAATTCCTTCTTTATAATTGAGAATACATCCACTATCAATGGCTTCATTAAGTATTATATCAGAACTGTCTAAAAAAACATGTTCATACATGTCTGGCCACAAAGCTTAACAAGTTAAATGTTCAGGTCTGGCCATAGCACAGTTGCCAACCTCGAAGAACAAAATTATCGATTTTCGTCTTTAAAATTCTCGTATATTACAAAAAAAATATCGTATATTCGTTATAAACATGATAATTGTAGAAAAATTATAATACTAGTAATAATAGTAATAAAATATAATAAACGTCCCTAGTAATCTTCAGTTTCGAACTCCAAATCGGTGTTTAGAATTCAACAAACTGCGCCATTCTTTTCGAAATATTTTTGAGGAACATATGAGTGCCCCTTGCTTTGTCTTTGCAGATTCTTGGCAATTGTTTACAAGCCTCCTTCCACACAGATGCATTGAATGATATATATTTTTTGTAGAAAAATGCCAGGAAGTCCTTACGTAGCCTACTTACAAGAGAGTTATCTTCTCCTATCATTGTGTTGCACCCATCTAATGCGAAGCCTATTGCATTTTCAAGCGTGATATTACTACTTCTTAAAGCATTATATAGGAGCTCATAGAGACTATTTGCAGTGGCACCTTTATGTGCAGCTTCCACATTTTTATGACAATAAATTTTTAATAGCTGCCAAAATTTTGTTTGCATTTTTGTACCATTTTCATCGAAATAACATCTATAATATACCATTCAATTCCTTCAAATGACATTTACTGGCATTTTTTTTTATCATATCCGTTGCCTTAGTTCTACCTAATTGAATCTTGATATCAATTTTAGAATCAAGGAATGTACTTTTAATTACATCTGTTAAATATCTGCCGTCTTCATAGAAACATTATGATAGGCTTAAAAAACAGTAGGCCTATTATTTTAGCTCGCTTACCTTGTGTATCCGAAGAAGTAGACGTGGATGACGAAAAATCAGTTTTCTTTGGAAATCTACACGTTTATAATTCACACCTATAATTCATTTACACATTCAAAAACTGCAAAACAGTGTGCGTTCTAAAATTATCGTATATTCACCCAGGCTCGTAGCCAGCCCTAAAATGTTAGGAGTTTGAGGGGCCCAACCCAACCATATTATTTTTCATCACCATATTATAGTTCATTTGCAAGAGTACCATGAAAATTTTAGGAGGGCACTGAAAATTTAGGGGGGCCCGGTCCCCCTAGACCCCCGTGGATACGGGCCTGTATTTACCTATTATCGCAAGGGCATTATCTTATATCGTATTATGGGTTAAATTATCGTATATCACGATAAATTATCGTATGGTTGGCAACCATGGCCGGCATAGAAGAAATTACTATCATGCGTTACAGATTGTTGTCCATATCAACATATACATATTTAGAAATGTTTTCGTTATAGGCTAGTACTTTCTATATGTAGAATGGTAATTTACTAAATTAACTCAATATATTTATTACATTCTTCGAGGTTCCTCTTGTTCTTTATTAATTTTTACAGTCTATATGCTGGGCTAATAAGCACCCGCTTTTCTCTTTCTTTTTATACTTGTGGCGCCTAGAAAAAGAGTGACGACAGCGCCACTCTATATCGACCTTATGGGGCGTTTACACTTAGTCGATTTGCGTTCGATTCAGTTGAATTGAAGTCACTTTCAACTTAATCGACCGTGTAAACGGGACTTCAACTTAATCGCTTGTTGATCGAAGGCGATTAATCGACTGGCAAGTGAATTGAAAGACGTTCTATTTTCTGTGGTTGAAATAATTGAACACATCCATCGATTTGATTCGGCCTAGTTGCTTCGATTTAGTGGCAAATGCAGCGAGTCGATTTAGTCGTGCGACTAAATCGACCAAGTGTAAACGCCCCATTACACGAATTTGATTTGTTGTTACTTGTGAAATCCATACTTTGTGACATTTTATCCACAGGTTTGGACTTCAATTTAGCATAGTTGGAGTTCTGGAATTTAGTAGCTGTTTCGAGATCAAAGTTTAAAGTTTTACCAGTTGTTTTCTATTAACGTGAAATTGATGATAGTTTGAAATCCGGCATAACATTAAAACATTTTGTAGTAAGTAGTAATTCATCTTCCATTCCGAGGTTCATTATAAATTTAAATACAGAGACACGGTGCCTAGTGGTAGAGCATTTATCTCTGGTGCGTAGAGTCCTTGTTTCGATTCCTGGCCAAGTAAGGTTGTAGTGGACAACATTGTGTCTGTGCGGTTCCTCCGGATACTCCTTCTTCCTCCCACACTTTCATTCCACCAATTCTTGCATAATCATTTACTTACATCGTTTCGCTTAGTCTAAAGCAGTGCTATTCAACCGGGGGTACGTGTACACTTGATGGTACGCGAAGATATTTCTAGGAGTATGTAATGCTGTTTTTGGGGGTCTGCTGGAAACGTCTGCTCCATCAACATATTTGTGTCAACAGGGTTTCTCTGAATAAACATCAATAAAAACGAAGCACAGAAATTGCTTGAATCCAGAATCAGCTCTGATTCTCGCATTCTCAGGAATTCGACCAAGAATCGAGGACTTGGCGTCCCGGAAACAAGCTTAGTTATCTGATTAACAGGTTAGTTCTAAAGTTATTTTTTAGTTTTTGAATTTTTAACATTGTCCTCAGTGTACGAGTTATCACGGAGGATGAGAAGAAAATCGACCTCAGTAGAACTGGTTATCTCTCACATGTTTTGAAATTTCCCATGTTATTTTTTTCGGATTTCACTTTATCCCCTTTTGGCACACTGATTGTCTTTTTATTGGATCTCTATTCCCCCCCCCCACCCACCTTTTAATCAACAGAACATGTGTATTAAGTTTAATAGTTTCATTCCAATTTAAGTTCTTTTAAACAGCTTCAGGGGGTACACAATTGGATGGCGAACTGTGTCTAGGGGTGCGCGAGAAAAAAAAAGGTTGAATAGCACTGGTCTAGAGGATACACGTGGGGCCTTAAACTGAAAGATTACATTTCATTTAATTTTCATAAATATAAATAAAATATTAGGTCTATTATTTTATTAGGAAGTAGAGAGTGCATTTTCTTGAAAAGAATAGTCATTTTAGTTAAGTAAATGTATAAGTCCTTAAATCTATGTTTCATAAGACAGAATCCTGATTTTAAAGTGCGATTTCAACCACCACTTGAGTTTGTATTAGAGGCAAATATCTCCCACGGAAAATTGAACCAGGAGCCACATGCAGAAAGCAACAAGTACACATGAACAATTTGGCCAAGGATGAGCACTGTTGGCTACAGTACTTGATTCATTTATGTTGAGCCCAATTCGAATGTGGCACTTACCTAGGAAATGCCATATTTCCACAACTGGTTATGTTCGATCTACAGGCTACCACTACAGACTATTGCCCAGTACTGGCGTTTCCATTGCAGGAGACTGCGTTGTAAGTAGACTATGGGGTTTTGCATCTCACTCCTCTTTATATGTTTTCCACAGGCCGGAGACAGTGCGGACTCAACTGCCGCCTGCATTGGACTGTCATCTCAAATCTTGACAGGTATGCCAGACAAGAAAATTGGCGAAATTCCATTTTTTTTGTTTCACACGGGAATAGAATTCCTGCAGTTTCTTTTTCGATCAGTCACATGGCACGGTTTGTAATAACCCTGTAATAAAATGTAGTGTACAACCTTCACATTAAACACGTCACAGAATGTAGTTCGTGCAGCAGTTTGGTAATATGCATTATACAAAATCAGGGGAGCTCTTAACGCGAAGCACATATTTACTAAATTGCTGCCATGCGGTTCACATGACGATAGTAGTAGTTACGTATTCTATAACAAAAATTAAAAGGGCATTGTGTACCGTCTTTACACAAGGTAGGTTACATGCGTAATTCCTGTAGTTTTTGGACTTAACGTACAGCAGACGTATAACTGAAAACGCATGTTTTATAATACTTTACGTTTAAGTGTTCCATCTATACGCACTTTACGTATGAAACAATATAGGTGGTCAGGATCTCACATACAAATGGCAGTGGTGGATCCAGGGGGGTCCAGAAGAGGAAACTTTTTTATTTTATATATATAAATAAAACCCTCCCAGAGTAACATAAATATATGCATATGATATAAGGAAAACTGTTAGATATCAGACATCCTGCAACGGCATGATGTAACATCTAAGGGCAGTGCATATGTAGAATATGGGTAACGTATGCTCCGTACTGATTTCTGTAGTAAGCAAGAGGATACCGTATATTTGTACAATATACCGCTGTCCAGAGAACGGATTTTTCTCATTGTAGAAAAATATTTCAAATACTTTTTTTATAAACCTCATTCTTCCCGAGCGACAAACTATATTGATATTGATAAGAAAGCTATCAATACGAGCGGGCAATTTTTCGGTTTTCGTAATTCGCGCAGCCTATTGAAGTGCTTCTGATTTTTAAAAAAAATAATATAGGTTTATTTCGAAGGCTTAGCCCAGTGTATTAGTATTTTAGTTTTTGATTTGTTTTCTATTTTATGTAAATGTGTATTTTAATGTTGGTGTTACACACTGTGTTGGATTGAATTTAAGTAAAAGTATTCTGCATCGTACTGTGTTGTAAGTGTACACCATTTACAAAAGTCAACATAAAAAGAATGTCTCGCTGCGGGGTTGCTAGGTGTGCTAAGTATAGTAGAAAAACTAAGAATGCAGATGTAGTTGTAGAGTTAGCGTCCCTTTCAGATACGAAGCTATAGAGACGTGAAACGATATGAGACGTGAACTTAGTTCTTAACGTGAAATTCAAAAGGCATGGCTCCTGCTGGGAATCGAACCCCAATCTCCCACACAGAAGAAGCTTGAGTTGAGTTGATTTTGAGTTTAGCGTCCCGTTCAGCAGCGAGGCTATATGAGACGTGGACCTACTGATTAACGTGGAATCCGAACCACATGAGCTCCCGCCGGGAAGCCGGGCCTCCCACGCCAAAAGCGCGTACGCTAACCGCTTAGCCACAGAGGAGCTCCACAGAAGAAGCGTACCCTAACTATATACCCATGAGAGAGTTGCAGTGCAAAACGTGTCCCAGATATCATCCTTTTAAAAGAGACATTTTTTATAAATCCTTCACGTTTACTTCAACTTCTATGCCCTATAGACTTAAGGATAATTGATGTGGGAGGAAACGGGAGAACTCCAAGGAAAAACCTACAAACATAATGTTATCTACCATAAGGTACATGTCCTGGGATCGAACCAGGGACGTCTCGAATTAAAACTAAGAGCTCTGCCACTAAACTACTGTATCTCATTTTTTTTTTTTTAAAGTAGATTCTCTAATGTTTAAAGAGTGACCGCTTCAACGTTTCAACTTTCATTGTGTGTTTCCAACATATGAAACCAGTGAAAGGTCTCCTTATTTTGCTGGATACATCGCATATTAAGGAAGAAAATATGGCACATTAACTCTACCACCTACAGGTAAAATATCTGAGAGATGATCAGAGTTTCACTCTGGTCTGTGGTGTCCATGGGCGCTGCTCCTGAGGACTTTGGAAGCCCACCCCAACAAAATTTGATTGAAACCCCCCAAAATTGGATATACTGTATTTGCTTGAATTTTTGTTTGGTTACATGGCACTGAAATACATATACCTGTGCTGTAACCCCCTAAGTTATACAGAAAACGACCTCGCTGATATTCTCCACGTGATCAGGGAAACGAGTGACCAAAATAACAGGATTCGAGTTGTTTTCTAATTAGGTAAATGACAGCAACATAACGTTCAATAAAAAAAAAGTAAAATAAAATGATCACAAAAATAACTGAAAAGTGTCCCGATATACATGATCAATGCATTTAATGTTTCTTTCCCTATACCACTGATGTAAGGACGTACGTACACACAGAGAGACAATACTTCCAGCTCCAAAAATCCATTCCGTCAGAATGTTTCATGGTTGGTTATATGGTGCGTCTTTGATATAGGAGGGGAAATATTGTGAACACTATATGTTTGTAATTTTAGAAGTAGTAAATATCCATACTGACTGTATTTCAAACGACCCATGAACAGAAGACAAACAAACAAACAAACAAAGAGAGAGAGAGAGATGATATATGTATTTCACTAGGTTTTCGTCGGTAAATATTGTGGCTTGTTTACTTCGGTAACCTATGCACTAAACTAACTAACTAACTCTATAGCCTATGGAATCCGGAGGTTCAATGCCGCGTTTACAAGAGCTCTCCACTGACTTCTATCCTTAGCCAACTGCATCCAGATTTTACTTTGTATTCCTATTTCTGAGAGATCCATCTTAATATTGTCCTCCCATCTGCGCCTAGATCTTCCTAATTTTCGTTTTCCGGTTAGTCTTCCAGTTAAGACTTTGGAAATGTTCCTACTTTCTTCCATTCTGGCTAAGTGACCTGCCCACCTTAGCCTCCTAGACTTGATGACCCCAACAATGTTTGGTAAACCGTACCGGTATAAATTATGTAGTTCCTCGTTATGATATTTCCGGCATTTCCCGTTCCCGCTCCTCTTGGGTCCGAGTATTCGTCTCAGAATCTTGTTCACAAATACTTTCAGTCTACGTTCTCCTCTCAGAGTAAGCGACCATGTTTCGCAACCATACAGAACTACAGGCATGATTATTGTTTTAAGCTTCAAGTTCCTCGATAGAATTCGCGACGACAAGAGATTTTGAACTGAATAATAACACGAATTTTCTGCTTGTAGTCGATATTTAATTTCTTCGTGAATATGGTTTTCGTCTGATAATATTGATCCTAGATATTTGAAGGTATCCACTTTATCAAAAGTGTTATTCGATATTTTAACGCATCCATAATTTGCCGTATTACGATCCAGACCCACTTCAATGTATTTAGTTTTCTCTGCATTTACTTCTAAATCCATGTCCTTACAAGCGTTTAATAAGATCTCTGCATTTATTTCTGTTGTTCTCCTATCAACCTACGCACTTCTGCATTTTATTACTATCCCCAAGCACTTTCCATACTATCAGCTAGGCCTTATGATTGTTTTGATCTATTTTCCCTTCTATTACTATTTCTTCCCTCCACTGTAGAAAATTGTTTCTTTTATTTAACAATCAAACACAATAATATGGTTACCAGGCTTCATTGCAGAAAATTTTGCCCGGGAGAGCAAAATCAAAATATGAAGGTAGGGTGTGACTAGTGCCTGAACAAGAGACGAGAAATATCATAATGATAAACTGTCGCTGTTTCTTTTCAGTCTGTTCCTTATTTTAGAACCGATTCGATTGGAACATTATCATATGAAAAAAAAAATGAAATGAAATCTTTGAGTTTTACGTCCCACGGTTAGGCTAAAGGAGACGGTGGTGATGAGTGATGAATGAAATCATGGAATGAAGAAAGTGGGAGGAAACGGGATAACCCCGAGAAAACCCAGGCACACGGTGTTTGTCCACCACAAAGTTCACTTGGCGGGGGCTGGTATTGAACCCGGGACCCCATGCACCAGAGGTGAACGCTCTACCACTGAGCCACCGCGGCCCATTATCATATGTATTGAACGATGTACTATAACTTAATTTTCTTCTCGAGCCAATCCTTATTCATAAATATGTTTTGAGAATCTCTCACCGAGAATACGTCATGGCCGAGACCTAGGGTTACCACCTTTCATCTGAAGAAATCCCGGACATATCGAGAATTGAAGTCAAGTTAAAAAGATAGACATACAAAACTAGTCATAATGCATCCCTTTTACGCACCCAAATGTAAGGGTAGACTCTCAATATTAAAATCATGTTTTTATTTGTTATTAGTGTAACAAGGTAAAAGAAAATAAGTGAGAAATTGTACTTTTAAAGAGAACAATCCTGGAGTTGCATTGCAAAAAATAAAAAGTCAAAAATGCTTCTTTTCAATTAAGCAACTATTTCTTTCTTTAAAAGAAGTATTTTTAAATTTATTCCTTTTCAGTATGCGACCTCAAATTTGCTCTCTTTAAAAAAAAAATTCCTAACTACTCTCTTTTACTTTGTGACTTCAGTTTATAGAAATTAAACACGTACATAAGATGAAATTCGATTATGTTAGACATACACAGTGTATGAAACATTGCTAAAATGCTTACCAAGTTACTTCAAATATGATCTCAAAGCTCATATTAATACTTATAAAGTTAACTGCCATTTAAGTTTGCTTATATTTGAATGAAAACTTTTCTGTTACTTTTCGCAACTTCAAGAAGCAAGGATTTTGTAGTTAGTCATAAAATTCTGAGCAGTTCTGAGAAATATTAAACTTTACATTTGTATCTCTGCTTTCACAACATTAACATCTAGGCGATTGTCGCGACTATCAGACCAAATATTTCCCATCACAGAAAAGAAACATTCGGTAAAAGCATTACCTATGGGAATACCTAAACAAAGTAAGCCAACTTGTACAAGTTTGGCAGATTTTCATTTCCACATTTTTGAAACAAAATATTCCACTTCGTGTCACATGGACTATCTTTTTCCCTGCAGGTGATATCAGCGAGACCTTTTTTAACCGAAATAAATTCAGAGTACAGCGCATCCACATTTATCTGTTCGGTTAAATTCAATTTAGTCACTGCTTCATCAAAATCTAACCACTCCAGGGGCGGATCCGGGGGGGGGGCGAACGGGGCGATCGACACCAACAGAAGAGGAAACTTTCTTATTTTATATATATAAATAAAACCCATCCCAAAGTTTGGAGCTCTTAAAAATAGCAGTATGACAACCCACCGCCTCCCCCAGAAGTCAGTCCTGGATCCGCCCCTGAACCACTCCAGCATAATGGTTAACCTTAATCTGTTGAAGCAATAGAAAGGAAGGATTTACATCACTGAAATCAAACCATTGCTGCAAGTAGTCGATAGCGCGTTGATAGAATCCATTAAATTTACTCTTCAAGTTGTTCTTTTCTTTAGGTCGACGCTTCCTGAAACACAGATTAACCTTAAAAACATAAAATTCATCGTGCGATGTTTGCTTAACTTCATTAACAAACCTTCCATGATTTCAAACAATTCATGGGAAAAACAGTTCTTTTCTTCAAGCAACAGGACTCTGCTATGAAAACTGCCGAAAACATTGTGTTAGAATATAGGTATGCTTCTTCTGGAGCTACTGAATTATCAGTTAATCATAATCATAATACACTGGAAACAATTTCCAAATTAGCGGATCACATTCTTCTTCGCCCAAATTAAAAAATAATAATAATGGCTGGCCGTATTTCCAACAGACGAGTCAGAGCAGAATGCAGATAAAGCCACCTGGTTGGTACATGAAGCAAAATATTTTCCCATTCTAACTCAACAAGCTCATAGAATTTCTTTAACTTAGCGACATTTTTTGCTGAAATTGAGAATTCATTATATATATTAATAAGAAGAGTTTCAACATCCATGGTACCAAAAACTTTGGCGGCTTCTTTAGCTACATTGTGTATAACATAGCTGTTGCAATTTGCAGCGATCAAGTTAGGATTGTCTTTCTTTAGTTTTGGTAAACCGATCTGTCTTTCCCATAATTAACAGGTGCATTGTCTGCCGCGTATGCAGCTACATTTCTGATATTCAAACAGTTGCTTTTTAAAATAGTTCTTATGCGATCTCCAATTGCATCGGAAGTTTCATTGCTGACTTACGTTAGTAAAAATCTATATTCGCTAGTGCTTGTTTGAACCACTACGGCTATGATACAGATATGAAATGTAGATTTATAAATTTTCATATTCCCGGACATTTGGCGTCCGGAGTAGATGTTACTCCGGACGAATAGTTTAATTCCCGCATTGTCCAGGTCAAACCCGTACAGGTGGTAACCCTATCAAGACCACTACCGTCGTCTTGTAGAAATGTTGGATCGTTCGTGCTGTCAACTTTCCTATCCACTGGTTATGACTGTGGATTAGCGGGATCGAAAACTTATCTTAAGAGATAGTTATGAATAAGGTCATAATGTCATTTTCATCAAGACCTTCTTTCGGAAAATCTATAAATTACAGAAAATCTTAACTAAATGGGACTATGAAGCAACAATCCTATTCTCAAAACGGGGCCGCGGTGGCTCAGTGGTAGAGCGTTCACCTCTGGTGCTTGGGGTCCCGAGTTCGATCCCAGCCCCCGCCAAGTGAACTTTGTGGTGGACAAACACCGTGTGCGTGGGTTTTCTCGGGGTTCTCCCGTTTCCTCCCACTTTCTTCATTCCACTATTTGATTCATTACTCATCATCACCGTCTCCTTTAGCCTAACCGGCATAACCGTGGGACGTAAAACTCAAAGATTTCATTTCATTTTTTTTCTATTCTCAAAACAAGATCTTCAGATGCATTTTCATTATGACGCATCTATGAATGTGTTCCTGTGCCATCTGCTAGGAAACATGAGAACTCTATTAAACAAAATCGTTTCCTTTTCATGGTAGCAACCGTAACATAAATGACAGCAGCGCTCTAGTACGAAATTCGACAACCAGTTCAAAAGTGAACCGGCACCTTTGAAAGACTACCGTATCGGTGCGAGACCGAACGAGCTACTTCCATTCGTGAAGCTAGTTTCTCACAGAAAACCTTCCATCAATCTATACTTAAACAGATCATTGAGAACTGACTTAGACGGCCCTACTTTTTCTGCTATTTATTTATACTTCCACAAGTAGTATAGATGAGATTCTTTAAATTTATCTTTGCAATGCATTATTAATGTAGGCCATTTATATAGAGCTCATGAAAAATATACATCTTCTATAAACACTAGGAAAGAAAACATTGTGGGATTGTAGAACGATATCAAGACTTCAGTTATGTTTTCAAATCGTTGTAATGATTCTATGTGACATCTAGGATTAACTTTTATCCTCAGTGTAAATATTGTTTTGAATCAAGAGAGACACAAAGAGACGCAAATATTTATATAATTTCGGCTACGACTGTGTTGCCAATTGAAGTTATTTTTCTTTCTTTTAAGTGTATTGTGAAAAGAAGGCATATGCTGCTGTTTGCTGTAATGTGCAGTGCCGTGCCGTGGAATATCAGCGCCCGGGGCGAGAGTATATGGTGGCGCCCCAGTAAATATGAGTGAGGTCGACAGACCAGCCGCAAAGCGCCACCCATGGTTGGCGCTAAGTGTAAGAAAATTTTCAAAAATAAAAACTGCTTTTCCTTGGTTTTGAGTACATGTGCACATGCGTTTTCCTAACATGAGTAACATTATAGGACCATAATTTTTTCTCTCTCTTTTTCTTTCTTTCTTTTCTTTTATTTTGTTCACCTCTGGTGCTTGGGGTCCCGAGTTCGATCCCAGCCTCCGCCAAGTGAACTTTGTGGTGGACAAACATCGTGCTCGTGGGTTTTCTCGGGTTTCTCCCGTTTCCTCCCACTTTCTTCATTCCACCATTTCACTCATCTCTCATCATCACAGTCTCCTTTAGCCTAACCGGCATAACCGTGGGACGTAAAACTGAAAGATTTCATTTCATTTTTCTTTTCTTTTATTTTTTCCTCCCAAATTTTTGTGCCCCCTTACTTCGGCGCCCGGGGCCATTGCCCCGCTCTCCCCTATGGCACTGCACTGGTAATGTATAAGCTATGCTACAAGTCAACTAGTCGAGATATAACCAAGAAGTCTTATAAGTTCACTTTAAGTATGAAATGAAATGGAATCTTTAAGTTTTACGTCCCACGGTTATGCCGTCTAGTCACGATACACACACACAGGCCCGTAGCCAGCCCAAAAATTTAGGGGGGGGCGGTAGAAGTTAGGGGGGCCGACCCAATCATATTATACTTCATCACCATATTATAGTTCATTTGCAGGCCTACCGTGAAATTTTATGTGGGCCAGCCAAAGTTTAGGGGGGCGGCCCCCTTGCCCCCTTGTGGATACGGGCTTGCACACACATACCTTGATATATGCGTGTACCAGACACTTTCGCAGAAATTGATTTCGGGAGGGGTTTAAAACTTTGCGGGGGTACAAATCCAATATGAGGATAAATTATATTAAAATTTGTAAAATTACCTCTAAAATTAAAGTAAATTTAAAGAAAACTCGGGGTTTCTGGGGGTCCGGATTCCAGGACCTATCCTCTGCGTACGTGATTGGTGTGTATATAATATTATATAGAAAGCAACAACTATTTACCATATTACATTACTTTATTAACAATAGTAAATATAGTACAGAGTGATCCACATAAAAGTAGTCTGGAATGGTAATACCGGATTCCGGCCGAATACAAACATTTGCTTACCTACATGTTACAAGAAATGTTGATAATAGCCCCAATTAACATCGAGACACTTCTGCGTACCGGTACGTCGCAGCATGTAGGCTGACACCGTCTGTAGCTCTTTACGGAGGATACGCCGGATAGTGTGGATAGCGTTTTGCTGTAATCCAGCCAGAATTTGGAGGTTATTTGCATTAAGCATCCTCAGAGATAAAAAAAAAAAGAACTATGCATGACAAATCCTTGGAAACAGGGGTAAAATCTCTTGCTTTCATTGTACTCTTCTGTAAACAGCTCATATATCAATGCCAGTTCGTCATAAAACCGTTACAGGAATCCATGATAAACTTGACTATTCACTATTGAATCTACGAACAGTGAACTCACTAGATGTGTTCCTGAAACTGCTCATCAAACACCAATTTTTAGGTCATTGTGGAGTGTTTCGTGCCGTATATGTAGATTCTCATCAGACCAGCGCCACATATTCTTTGCACACACCTAACCCTATAAATGGAACCACGCTTCGTCGGACATAAAGTACAGTAGAATTTCCAGACCTCCGTCTACAGTCATTGGATGTAGCTAACTAATTACAGGCTGATACGTTGTTCGTGACATATCGATTTGCTGGGATAACTTGGGGGGACTTTTGCGGTATTCGTGTTATACGCTACTGTATATCACGGGTGCACCTCCGGTGTTGCCTAGTTATTCTCACAATAGTGCCGGTTTGACGACATTCTTATACCATGTTCTGAACACAGCTTTTCTCATGTGTTTTTTCCCCTGAGCACTCTATCCATATACGTTCTTACACCATCGTATTTCGCAGCTACACAGAAAATACAATATTCTTGACGTGACTTATTTACCAGATCTGAATAGGCAGAGAATTCAAGCTAAGAAAACTGCAGCATGCTAGAATCATCTCGCAACGTCAGATAGAAGTACTTCTCAAGGTGCTAAACAACTGCGCATCAGGCGACACAGCAGGGTCAGCCAGAATTACTCAGAGAATTACTTGTTCGTCTCTGGTATTACCCGGCCGGACTACTTTTATGTAAAACAGGGATGGGCAATTGTTCACCTTGCCCTACCCTGTAGGTGGTCATGAATAATATTATTAATTGACTACAAAACCACCATAAACTCAGTGCATTTTTATTTAACCCTCTTCATTCGCATTACTTTTACCTTTCTTACCTTACGCCTGAACGAAAACCAAGAGTAGTTCCGACACACTGCAGCAGCTTACAATATGAGAAATATTACAGCGGTAACCGCGATACACGAGCAACGAGCGTCAGGAACGGAAATCCATGTGTAAGTGTCACTCGACATGCGAGCGCGATTCAATATTTAGGCTGATGGAGCTCCCACAACAATTGATTGGAAAGGGTTCATTTTGTTTTTGTAAAGTGTTTGAGTAGAACAGCAATCTGGAATGAATATTGTAAATTGGTATGCTTTATAAGTATGTGATACGCATAGCTTACTACATAAAATAACAGTTTCATGCTAGTCCGATTTAAAAAATTCCAACATTTTAGATTAAAAAGTTGTGATTTCAGCGACTTTGGTCTCTCTTTACATTTTTTTTTTCGTATCTACGCTCATAACGAAGTTGCCCTATGGTAGTGGACTTTTGTTACACCCTGTATATATATATACAGGGCCGGATCTAGAATTGTCTGAGGGAGGTGCAATAATAACTGCCAAAATAACCAATCACACTGAAACTCTTCAAAGTGACATGTGACAATATTCTTTACCCCTGACAACACCGATGCATAGAACGGAGGAAAATATTTTGCAGAACGGAGGGTTGCAAGTATTATGCAGGAACAAATGTTCTCTCTTCCTGGGCTGTGTTTTCTTCCCTATTTGACAAATGTTATATTGTTTTGTTTAGTGAATCCTTTTCCTTATACCTTTAGAAAATTGACTTAAAACTTTTGCTTTTGCAAAGTTCTGCTTTCTTTTAAGCCCCAAACGGATACATGGCAGCAGAAAGTTTCGGAAAGTGTTGCTATTTTCACTCCTTGCTTCTCATTTTAAATAGTTTATATTTACAACGAAGGGGGGGGGGGCTGCACGTGCACCTTTGCACCCGTAAATTCGGCCTTGTATATATTAGTATCTTACTACTTTACTATTAGCATATTACTAATGGTAAATATGATATTACTAATAGTACTACTTACTATTAGTATATTACTAGATATACTAATATATTAGTATATCCGGCCTTGAATATATTAGTATTCAAGCGTGTGATCAAGACAAAACGAGAAAGATATTCTGACAAATCTGATTGATGGATAAAATTATATAAGGACCTAGTTATTTGAACATGACAGTACGTTAATATTTGCTATTATCGATAATTACCTTCGTAATAACATGGCACTTCTAAGGCCAATGATAAACTGAATGTTCGTGCTTACCAACAGAGATTACATCATCAATTTAAAGTAAATGCATCAGATTCATCACACTTCTTTAGTGCATCTTGATTATTAAAGATTTCTATTTCATTTTTATACTTGTTTTTATCATGAATTCTTGATTTTAATATTGCAGCTACCGCACGCACCTTTGGCACACGGGATCCCGGGTTCTCTTTCCTGGTACAGCCTTAAAAAAATAGAAAGCATTACGACGGTTCCGGTTTCACCACCTACGTTCACGTCTCATATAGCCTTGATGCTGAAAAGGCCAAACACACGAACAAATCGATTACAATATCACCAATTCTGCTTCTGATTCTATATCATCATCATCATCATCATAAGTTTTCTGCCATTGTTGGCAAGTCCCTTGCAGCACCTGTGAAGCATGTATGCTCCACGGTCTTCAGTTAACCTCTTCGTCTTCACGTACAATTTTTCTATTTTGATATCGTCCATTAATTGTAGTCTCCTTCGCCCCCTCCCTCTCTTTCCTGTCATTATACCCTCTAGCACGTCCCTCATGAAACAGTTCCTTCTCAACCAACGTTCCAACCAGATTCTCTTCTTCTTCTTGATAATGTCTAAAATTGTTCTTTTCTGCTACATAACTCTAACATTCTCTCATTCGTTTTCCACTCTCCTTTCTTCTCCACACCCACATTTCCAAACCTCACAGTCTTCTTTCATCACTTGTGAGTAATGTCCATATTTCTTCCCCATAAAGTACAATACGAAGCATTTTATGAGTACTTTTCTGAACTCTTTATTCAAGGGGGCCGCGGTGGCTCAGTGGTAGAGCGTTCACCTCTGGTGCTAGGGGTCCCGGGTTCGATCCCAGCCCCCGCCAAGTGAACTTTGTGGTGGACAAACACCGTGTGCGTGGGTTTTCTCGGGGTTCTCCCGTTTCCTCCCACTTTCTTCATTCCACCATTTCATTCATTACTCATCATCACCGTCTCCTTTAGCCTAGCCGGCATAACCGTGGGACGTAAAACTCAAAGATTTCATTTCATTTCATTTTTCTTTATTCAAGGTTGAATAAAATAGTCTTCTTTCTCTTAAAGGCACCTATAGCAGAGTTACAAAAACGTCTAACATCAATTATAGAAACTCAACTCTAAGTTAATCCTTTTTTTTATCAATTTATTCCATCAGTAGCGTATTTAGAGGGGCTATTGGGCTCCGAAATAAATTTGTTAGTTTTTCGCATTCTACGTACAACAATAATCCTTCTTACCATTACTAAAAATCTTATCCTTTCCGTTTTCTTATGTTCTTTGTTTAGAAATAATACTGTATTTGTCAAACTTCATTCCATGTAAGAACTGCGTTCTTTTTTCTTTCTTTCATCCATTCTACTCTTCTGTTTCTTTTTCTTAGTTGTCACTTTCTTTCTTTTCTTCTATCATACTTTCGACCGTTGTTAGTTGTGATTCAAGTCGGCCGTCGTCAAAATGTGCCGCCAGCGAATTTCATACCTCCTACTGTGCATTTCCTTGTTGATGCCCGTATTACCATTCAGTTATTTCTGCTCCTTTTAAACTCTCATCAGTGTTTTCATTTCTCATACCTGGAAGTGTCACTATGCAAATATTAAAAGAAGGAAAATGAACTTCATTAAAACTTGTCGGCAACCAAGAGGAAAAATATAAGTGCTTCTTCAAGTGTTGTGCATAGCTCCCCAAAACAAAGTCCTAAATATGCCACTGCATTCCATTCGCTAAATCATTCATTTTCTTACAGCCCCATCATGGTGAAATTAAAATACTGCTAATTTTACAGTGATTATGTGATATCGTATCTTCAAATAGGTAAAAGATAACCGAAAAGTGGAACAAGATCTCGCCTGACAGTATTATTTTACACCAGATACCGTTATAAAGACTCATGTATTTGCTTTCGATTTCCAACTATTTAGAAAATCGGCATTTATTTTCGCGTTTCTAAATGGCTGGCAACGGAAAGCTACTAGGTGACTCGTGATAACGGTACCTCACGCAAAATAATGTTGTCTAGCGCGCTCTTGTTCCGCATTTCGATTATTTTTTTATCTATTAGAAGATATAATATATTTACTCTAAAATTAACGGTATTTTAATTTGGCAGTGATTAAGCTTAATGTTTTATCAATATTTATAGAGTTTCGTATTTCGTGCAATATCCAAGAGCCTTACTATCGAACCGTGACTCAATGTCATAAAATAAAGTTTTTTTTTTTAATAATTCTGTTCAAAACTTGAAGGCATATGTAATTTTTATTCGTACGCTGGAAAACCTGTTTTATATCACATATAGATTTGCCTTTAATATTGAAGAGCAGAATCTCTCAGTTCTAATATTTTTTATATCGGTGTTTCAGAAGACTTTGAGAAACTATTTCATTTGCTCCTGCCTAGAATAATATGTGGTGCATGTGTTAAATAGAGAATATGTGTATGCGTGTTTATATATTTCTCTCTCTGTGTGTGAGAGAGATGTGTATATATAAAATGTGTCTGTGCGGAGATGGATTACCCCAATGATTTTTACTGAACCTTTAGTGGTAGCTGTGCTAGTCCAGAACGTCAATTCATTGCAGCCTTTCTGAGGCTCTCCTATATAACGCTGTGGGTATTGGGCGCCAATGGGAACATTCACCCTAACTTTTACAGCAGGGGAGAACTCTGCATGAGCAAAGGCAGACCATAGATTTTTTTTTATTTTACGAATCTCTCTCTCTCTCTCTCTTCATCTCGTTCTCATTCTATTTCCCATTCAATCTTTCCTCTTCAAAAAGGAAGCAGTGTGCAGTTCGCCCTCATCTCCACACTTTCTCGCTAATGGCATTAAAAAGACCAGTCCGAAGAAGGAACTTGATGATATATCCGAAATACGTGTGAATTGTGCCAGATGTCGGTTTTTCAGAAGTTAACGGGAACAATGAAGAACTTTCAACGCTTCAGTATTTTTATGATATATTTATATTTTTTCACGAAGTCTATACCAAAGCAATAGCAATAATAGTAGCATTGTAAAAGAATGATATGAATAAATTTATTAAATTACCCGAACTCTGTGGCACCACAACGCACAAAGAGTTGCGGCCAGCCAGATGGCGCAAATTCAATAGCACGATACATAGTCAACGTATTGGATCCTGTGACTATGAAGATTGGATTTCAATATATTTAATTTTCGTGGCTCCTTTTTGGTTCACGTAATTTAATACATCTACAACAAATAGGAAACATATAGGAAAGGCCGATGTAGTGTAGTCCAGGGGCGCACCCATGGAGGGGTCCACCAGGTCCTGACTGTCCCCCCCCCGAAAACTTCCTAACTCACCATACATTTGTACACTTTCTCAATAAAACTACAATTGAGTCCTATTCCGGAAGAAGGGCACATAGACCGTTTTCGTGAACGGAGAAAAAGAACCTTAAAATTTTTATTAGAATATATAACAATAGCATAAGCTTGCAAATACCTGTTACAGGTTTTCTTAATATAAATGATCTGTTTGCCTAATAAATAGCTTGTATTAAATGAAAAATTATTTTATTTTAAATATTTATAAACATATTTGTATAAAATGTTATGTGCCCTTTTTTCGAAAATCCTTGTTGGTTGAGTAAATAGCACACTATTAATGCATCACAATAATGTCTTTATTCTAAATAAAGCAAATACAAGCTATTACCCATGGCAATAGATGTATTATAGATTTAGTCCTGTTCATACTCATTCAAAATATATTCAATCCAGTTGTTGTCTTCAGCTGACAAGAACTTCATTAAAGACCAAACATCTTTCTATTTCTGTTCGCTCGCTTCAACAAAAGGGACAAACTTAGGGTCAATATCACTCAATTCTTCGATATTAGTTTTTGAAAGATAAGAAGATGTTGGCATGTACGTAATAGAACACAGCAGAACGCCTGATACAGTGTACTTTATCATTACATATTACATAATGGTGTAGTTTGAAGTTTTTGATGATGGGTTGGAACGAAAGAAAGGTTCAAGAGCTGAGTCCCAATCCTTAATCAAATCTTTATCCATTGTCAATTAAAAAGGAGATGTATTCTGACGACAGGTAACGATGGCTTCTAACCATGGGTTAGCAGATCCGATTCGCTCCAAGTTTTTTTTTTTTAATTTTGTTTCGAACAAACCCGAACTTGCGGACGCACTGGCTAAACGAGTGTCCACGCACAGGGTATAAACAAATTATTTCCACTTTATGAAATTTAGCGAACCAAAAACAACATTTTGTTATTGTAGTGTTTCTGTTTTGTCCACCTGTAGCATCTGAGAACAATACTACTGTTCTTAGTTATGAAACTTGCTGAGGTTCTTTTTTAAACAGTCAAATAAGAAAGAAGCTACCGCTGCTAGGGTCTGAAGTCAGCTGTGCGCCAAAAGAATAAAGCAAAGGCTTACAAAAACAATATCGCCAGTCTGCCAAAAATAAAGATATCGAGATGAAATTTTCACACCACCTACAGGATAACATGGCGGTTCGTTTTCAATGATTTCCAAAAAAAGGGCACATAGGCCTATGTGCCCTTCTTCCGGAATAGGCCTCAATTGTTTAACAGGGAAATGATTGAAGTAGCATGAAAATTTGATCTTATACTTCATCCGTACTTTTTCTTTTATATAAAAAATCTAGTTCTATCATTTTGCTCTGAAAATATAGGTGGAAGTATTTTACAATTGCTTATCGTCTTTCCAAGTGTAAAATAATGCCGGTTCATTGCTACATAGACGTAATGACTTATAGTATTGGAGCCCCACTGAAGCTTGGACCCCTCCTAACAAAAATGCCTGTGTGTGCCCCTGGTGCAGTCGAATGGTCTGAGGCTGTCGAATGAAAGGCAAAACTCAATTGGGAGTTCGAGTTTCTCTAAAGAGTATGGGCATTTTTTTTTAACTGTCCTCGAAGAGTTCGTGTCTCTGTTACATTGAATTAACTAGAAAAGTTAAGATTCCCTAAAAAGAATCATAGAGACAAATATACCACTTAATACGAATTTAAGCTCTCTCCTTTTAGTCTGGTGCTTGTGTCTTTGCTGCATGTAGTCCTGGATTCGATTCCTTGCAGGAAAACCTGAAAATTTAATTTCACAATTATTTTCATTTTCTTCAACCATCCGTATCCTTTTAATCTAAAGGAGACAACCATGGGACATTAAACTAAAAAAATATAATTTCATTTCGTTTAAGGTGGAATTCAAAACTATCACTTCAGCTCGTTTAGGTATTATTAATATATTTCAATTTTATACCAAGTGACTATGAGGAATTACATACCTTAGAAATAAACTGTACTTTAAATAAATATATTCAAAGTTATATTTATTTTTCACCACCAATTGAAAGTTTATATTCGTATATAAAGGCGTCCTTGTTCTCCTATATTTTTTCTTCCGCTTCTTCCTCTTATTTGCCTTTCATCGTTGTCAGAAACAGAAAATACACTATATCGTTCGTTGTACATATATACCGTTGCATATAATTGCTCCCGAATTATAGGACCATTTACATTATTAATAATTTAAGGAAGAATCCTGGACCGTAATAACAATTATGTTATAAATAGTCATACTGCATTTTGAATTGCCCTTGTATATAACAATATTCCAATTCATCATTATAACATTTATTTAACTTTATATTTTATCACAAAAATATTATTTTATACTTCATTTTATAATAATGATATTATATTTCATTTTAATGTCGAAGAAAGGGTTAATTTGAAATTTCACAACTTAGTTATTTTATCAGGTCCCTAATCAAGTTCTTCTCTTAATATCTAATTACAGTTATTATTGAAGCCATTACAAATTAAAGAACAATGCAACAAAGTCCTTTTGTTCGGGCGTATCTAATATAAACTTTTATGACACCATTCATGTCATAAAATAGAATAAACATTACAATAGAATCATAACAATAATAAAAATGAAATGAAAGTAACAATGAAGAATATAATTACAATAATAAGCAAAATTGCATATAATAAAATTAATCAGAGAAATTGATAGCACCAATATTAATTTGACTTAATATTTTTGAGGCACTAAAGATTTCACAATTTGTAACCACTTACTTTTCGTATGTTGAGTGGGATACCATTTCTTTAACTCGTCTATATTACGTAAACCTAAACGTTTACCAGTTTTAACATTATATAGTTCAAATATTTTAAGAATTATCTGTTTAGTACATACATAGGGTCCAGTATATAAGTCACAAAACTTATAAATCCTCTTCAAATATTCGTCACTTTGTGGATGCAAACGTACAAAAACAAGATCGTTAGTCTCTATTCTAGTTTTTCCAGTTTGCTGTTCAACTTTTTTGTGTCGTGATTGTAATTTTTTTGGTTCAACGTATATGTACCAAGATGAGAATAATCAAGATCATCATTTTCGTTAAGCTTGATACCAAAATGTTGTTCAATTGATTTTAAAGAATCAGTACCATTATGTATGTTTACTGGTGCGACACCCAAAGTATCAGAAACAGAATAATGTAAGAAATATGTAATTTCAGTTACGTACTTGATCCAGACAGAGTGACTGTTGTTACAGTAATGTCTGAACATCATACCAAGATTACGATGAATATTTTCAACTATTGAACTACTTGGATGATATGGCGTGAAGAAATGAATTTTGATATTAGCGTTATTCATGGCATGTATAAAAAGTTAACTGCGAAATTGAGCACCCTTATCCCAGAGAATATGTTCAATGGGTCCACAATGAGGAAAAATATACACATTTAAAATTCTGTGCATAATTGCTGTAGAAGTTGCTTTCCTCAAAGGGTATGCTACCAAATATCTTGTAAATACATCCATTACAGTAAGTAAAAAAGTGTCACCAGTAGGTGCTCGGGGTAAAGGACCATAAAGATCTATAGAAATAAAAGAATGTCTCTCAGGTATGATTGACAACATTGGTTTGTATATGGCCTGGATTTTCATACACTCCTCACAGTCGTTAATGTACGTAATTCTTGATTTGAGGCCGCAGATATTTCCAATAAAAAGATTTATTGATTAACGAATATACCTTCTGATATCCAAAATGCCCAAAATCATGAAAGAACATGGGAGAACATTGGAGTTATTTATTCATTATCAGAATATTAATGAAAATTAAATATTTGAAAACCGTAAAATTCGTTGTTAATTTTAATTGAATAATTATTATTGACAGAGGTACATTAAGAGAACGTGTACTTATTTTTGTTTCCTATTATTCCTATACGGGATGAACAGATTGGGCCCAATTCACAACACTAAAATAAGGGTCTGCTATTTTAGTAAGTTTAAAATCCATTTTACATTATGGTTTTTCAAATATTTTGTATGCGTAGTATGTAATTTAGAGGAACTATTGGGCATCAGTTGAGTAGCATTAGGAACTATTGGCACTAGTGCCAACTGTTGGCATTAGGAAGATATACAGTCAGTGCACGTAGCAGAGCGACGATTGCTATTAGGATTTAGCGTTACTCAAAGACTGAGACGTCCTTCTTTTATGATAAGCATAGTTGATACTTGATACTTAAGTGATAGTTGTAAACCGAGCGATTCTGGTTTCAAATATCGGATGCAAATATAACAAGAATATTGTAATTTAGCGTCCCATTCAGCAGCGAGGCTATATGAGACATGGTCCTTTCTGATTAATGTGGAATCTGAACCGCATGAGATTCCGTCGGAAATTAAACCCGGGCATCCCATGTCAAAAAAAGACACGTACCCTAACCGCGTTTTCTGACTGATTTCAGCCACTTCCGATTCCAGTATTGAATAAGAGCTTCTTCGTAGCTAAGCTGTTATAGCGTACGCGCCTTTGGAGTGGGAGCCCCGGATTCGATTCCCGGTAGGAGCTTATGTGATTCAGATTCCACGTTAATCTGTATGTCAACGTCTCATATACCCTCGCTGCTGAAAGGGACACTAAATTGAAACTCAAACTCAACTCAATTCCAATATTGAATTTTGGCAATTTGAAAAGGTGTCGAATTTTCAGAATGAAAACAAAAGTTACTTGTCCTTTTTGTCTAGTTACTCACTCGCTAAAATGAAGTTTCGGGGAAACTTCATCCGAAGGAAACTTACCCCCAAAAGTGAACAATCCATTGTGAATTTTTGGTAAAAATTTACTTATGCTATATATCAAAATTTATTTATAAAATATCAACAAATATTTCAGAAAATTGTAAAAAGAGAACATGATGAAGAAGAAATAACTTTCCAAGGAGTAAAAAGCGCCTTGAGGATATATTCCTGGATAAGGGCTAAGTAATATTATAAGATTATTAATTAAGGTTAGTTTAAAGGGACAAGTTTTGCCGATAGATGTCCCTACATTCTTCGTATCTCTCTCATGTATTTTTTACCTTTCACGAAAATTCACGATTTCTCTTACAAATTTCAACCTACAGATTTCAAATTTTTAGAGAAGGAACTTCATAACCTATCGAAGGCAACAATCCAATGCCGATTTTTTTTATTTAGAATTTTCTTCATTGTTGAAATGGCTTGTTTGTTGATAGGGATATCCAAACCTTTAACAATATAACTCTTTCAACAATGAACAAAATTCTAAATAAGAAATCGGCACGGATTGTTGCCTTCGATAGGTTATGAAGTTCCTTCTCCAAAAATTTGAAGTCTGTACGTTTAAATTTGTAAGAGAAATTGTCAATTTTCGTGAAAGGGAAAAATACATGAGAGAAATACGAAGCCTATAGTGACATCTATTAGCAAAGCTTGTCCCTTTACACCAACCTTAAACATTTAATTACGAAATATGACCAAGATTGCCTGAGTAATTTTTAAGAAAACCATCGAAGAAAAAAAACTCATTCTCAAGATTGAATTACCCCTAGTGGGTATTTCCGTAAGAAGGAATTTACGTAATAATACAGAGTTATTAATGAAAAGTTTAATTATGGATTTATGAGCAAAATCGCTCGAGCCGATTCTAAGAGAAAAGTTCAAAAAGAAATTCACCCTAAAAGTAAACTAACCATTGTGCATCTACAAGATGTGATCAAACAATACGGTAAATGTAGTTGCACACTGCCATCTATCAATGTTGTATCCACTTCAACTAGTAAACCCGGTAGCCTAAACCTTTAGTACAGGCAGTGTCGAGTTTGAACAAGTTGTGACATGTTAGTAAGCTTCCAGAGGCAGAAGAGTGAGGACGTGTTAAGGGTGTCTGTTGAGCGCCAACATTAAGTTTTGGTCCAATCTGCAAAAATGTGCCAAAAGAAGCTCACGAAATGTCAAAATCAGTGTATGTCGATAAAGCAGTGGCATTGAAGACTGTTTAAAATTGGTACGAGCGATTCAAAACCGACAAGAAGTCGGTTAAAAACAAGCAATGATCGAGAACGTCCTTCGACGTCAAAAACGGATGAAAACGTGCAAAAAGTGGCACAAATGATTTATCCAAACAGGCGAATGACTATTTGAGAGCTTTACGAAGAAGTACATTTTTTCCTATGGATACATAAAATCATTTTAACTGCCAGTTAAATGGACAAATGGCTTCGTTCTTCACCATGAAAACGTGCCATGCCACACTTTGCTATTATAGCGTGCACTATCACTTTGGGCACGCAGAACAGCTTGCAATAAACGTGGAATGGAGAAATACAGGTCGCGTATGATTGCCAAAGGGATGTAGTACCATTCTTTTGCCAAAATAGCTGCAAGTTGTTGTAGAAACGACGGTGGTGGGTAGCAGACTTGCACTTTGGTCTCAAAACTAACCGTAAGGCTCAATGTTATTGAGGTCTGTCGATTGTGGAAGCCATGCCAGATATGACACTTCACCTTCGTGCTCATCAAACCAGACCGGGACGATGTGAGCTGTATGAATAGGAGCTCTATGATCTTGAAACGCGGCAATACAATCTGGTAACAAGGTTGCGCCATGGGATGCAGCTGGTCACTCAAAATGGTTACGTAGTCCTTGGCAGTAACATGTTCATGCAGGGTGATGATGGGTCCATACTCGCACCCATAATTTGCCCTCTTTGAAACTTTGTCAGCTCAGGCATGATTCACGATAACCTCCACAGACCGGTCGCTGAACTGTAACTGGTCCATCTGTTCGATATGACAGATTGTATACTAGGGTGGGCCGAGCTCTAGCTTTTTAAATATAGAGCAAGTCAAAAAGTACCATGCACGTTGATACTCTTATCACCCATCATGTCACAGGACTCTCTCTTTTAGATACTGTTTTTCTATAGCATTGGGATTTGCGCAATGGGAAGTTGTTAATTTATTCGCATCTTAATAAATCACAATGTTCTTATGTTCAAAAATAAAAATACTGTAAGTATTATGTTTAAAAACAGTTTATTAAAGATATTTTTTTTAAAACTCGTAAAATGTAACATTTTCAATATTTTGACAAATTTTAGGCCCTATGCGCGACCGGAAGATATCAACTGATCTAAACCAAATTAAAATACAATGTTTTTAGGCTTTATTTGAAGACGTTAAAAACTATTACATTACGAAAACATTTAATTCAAAAATTTTAAAAAATAATCGCAAAAATGATTTTTTTTCATATTTTGTCAAACTTTAGGGTCTATGCGCGACCGGAAGATGTCAACCGATTTTGATAATTTTTTTTATTTTTCTTTGTCTATATAATTCGCAACTTTTCCGCGCTATTACAACTTCGATATAAAAAAATGAGTTTTTTCGGCCCACCCTATTGTATACCTCATAAGAGGTGCCGGTGACCACAGTGACATCTATCATTCAGACGAAAATCGTATACCAGGTGTTTCCATACTTTTGTCTATCCCCTGTACTTTCTTCCTTTCTATCGTCGCCCGAAAGTAAAAAGGAAAAGAAGAAAGGCAAGTAGGAAGAATCGTATGGAAGACCAATAAACTATATTAATATGTCTACTTTATCAATGTAGGAGTATGAATTACATTAATTGCGTCAACCAGAAGTTAGTTGTAGTCTCAAATATTTGCTTAATTTTTTAAGGTACGTAGACACAACCACCATAGCAAGGGGGACGAAGCACAAACAGAGAGAAAGTAGATATGTAAACATTTTATTTACAAACTCTAAGCATTCGTTCAATACGTCTAGTACACAAAAACTTTCTTTTTTTACAACCATCTTTTCAAGACTTGAAGATTCAACATAAAATTTTCTTTTTGATAAACCTGAAGGAAGCTTGATTCATACTAAGCTTGAATACCTACTCTATAATTGTTTCCTAAGTAAGTCAGTAGCATTCAGCATGGAGTAGCATGGAGTATGAGAACCTCCTAGGCGTACACGAGGACTTCTTAGGGGATACAACCTAGTTCCTCTCTGTAACATAGTTCTATTTAAATCTATAGGAGGCATATGCAAGTTGAAACTGCGAATGAGCCAATCACATAGACCTTACTTGTGTCGAGGACCCTACCGAGACAATGTGTAACATTTTCACAAGAATTGAATAGCGAAAATCGAGAAACTTGTTCAATGAACAGTTACACCAAAGGAACAGGAAAAATGCTATAACGGAATCGAAAATAGGGCCTATTTACTTACACTGAAAAATAAAACAAGTCCAGATTCATTTATTTATTTAACAATCACCAGATACAGCTCAGATGCCATTTTATACTGGATATCTAACAACAACAATAACAATGGAAAGGATTTTGGAAGGAATCGGACAGGGCCTATTTAGTAGGCATTTGTCTGGTAGGACTGAGGAAATCCTGGAAAAACCCAGTCAGGATGGTCGGCAGCAGGAATCGAACCCACGACCTCCCGAATGCGAAGCTCTACCACTTGAGCTACTTCGCTCGGTTAATGAGAAAACGAGGATAATATGCTTTCTGTTGGGAACACCATGACAAGACGGTAGTGTCAATCCTAATACTGGGTTGAACACCTTTATTTCCTGTGACGACGAACGTCAGGAAGTGAGAGCGATGCTTACTGTTTTCATAGGAATAATTGGTGCTGTCACTTACTGACGTACGTCGCCACAGGAAATAATGGCGTTTCACCCACTATTAGGATTGACTCTACCGTCTTGTCATTGCGTTCCCAACATAAAGCATATTATCTTGTTTTCTCCGTAAATCTGGGCTTCGTTTTTTTCAGTGCACTAAAGAAACGCAGAAAAATCTATTTACTTACTATTTTAGTGGGAAGTTTGATTCCTCATATTTTGAACTAGTTTGTCAATGTTGCGTAGTAAATTGGATTTTCCAACGCGAAGGGTATTTTAAAGGCAGACATCAGTCATTCAGGAGAAAAAAAAATCAGATTAAGAGATTACGTAAAAATTACATTTCCATCCATGGACGTCTTCTGTCTGAGGTATCTAAGATATATATAATATGTACGTCATCCTGATCTTTATTTGAGTTCAATGTTTTATTTAGTATAGAACTTAAATAGAATGAATAACTAACTTTATAGAACCCGAAAGTTCGATATCACGTTCACAAAAGCTCTCCACTGATTTCTATCTTTAGCCAACTGGATCCAGTTTCTACTTTGATTCCTAGTTCTGTGAAACCCCTCTTAATATTATCCCCCCAACTGCGCCTAGGTCTTCCTAATGGTCGTTTTCTGATTGGAGTTAAAATTTTGAAAGCGTTGCTAGTCCTTCCATTCTGGATTTAGGATTTAGATTTCTGAGCTCTTGGCATCTATGACCATGTTAGACCGTACTGTTTTGAGGGATGACGCCCCTCGGCGAGCACACAATCCGGGGAAAAGGGAAGGAAGAGAGCGGCCTGGGACCTATAAGTTAGGTACCACCCCGGCATTTGCCTGGTATGAATGAGGAAAACCCAGGAAAACGTCATTCAGGGTGGCTGGTTTCAAAAAGCGTTTAACACTTTTTCGACCGAATGGCCCCACCGGAAATAGAAACAGGGATTGCTTCTTCCATTCTGGTTACATGACCTGCCCACCTGAGCCTCCTAGATTTGATTACCCTAACAATGTTCGGTAAACGGTATAAATTATGTAGTTCATCGTTATGAAGTTTTCGCCATTCCCCATTCCCATTCCTCTTGAGTCCGAATATTCGTCTAAGGATTTTATTCTCAAATACTTTCAGTCTATGTTCTTCCCTCGGAGTAAGTAACCATTTTTCCCTACCCTACAGAACAACAGGCATGATTATCGTTTTATATATTTTAAGCTTAATATTCCTCGACAGAATTCACGACGATAAGAGATTTTGAACTGAATAATAACAAGAATTTCCTGCTTTTACTCGACATTTAATTTCTTCGTGAATATGGTTTCCGTCTGTTAATATTGATCGTAGATATTTGAAAGCATTCACTTGATCAAAAGTATTATTTAATATTTTAACTCATCTTGCCGTATTACGATCCCGACGAATGTATTTAGTTTTCTCTGAATTTACTTGCAAACATGTTCCTGCAAGCGTTTAATAAGACCGCTGCTCTTATTAAATCTCTAATTCATGGATAAATCATCTTTAAGATCCTCGAGGCCAGATTTTCCGCGAATGAAGTCCAAAACACAAGGGCAGCACCATAAAAATATAAGTGAAAACACAAGTATTGCAACTCCAATGGTTCGCTACCTTGTAATTAAAGTTATAGTTAAAAGTACCAGTACTGGGGGATTAAAAGCATGTCTTCTGTTGTAGTTAACAAAGCAATTATATATATAGGCAGGCAGGTTAAAGACATTAGGAAACCAGAAATGGTACAGTCAGGAAAGGAAGTATTCTTCAGTTGACAAAATTCTTTTCTTAAATCTCAACAATAAATTAACGTATTACAGTACCGATTTTGGCAAGTTCTCAAATTATAATTCCCTATGAATAACAACAAAAAGATTCAAATTAATTCATTTGTTCCCGAGTTATTGGCAAAAGAAAATTTATCAACTGTCAAATACTTTCTTTTCCGTATGTACTTATTGGTGGAAACGATCATTGAAATGAAATGAAATATTTAATTTAAGCTTTAACTATTCGGTTCTTTAGGCTGGAGAAAAAAGTTATTAATGAAAACCAGTAATTATGAAAGAAGCAGGTGGAATGAGAAAGTAGGAAGTAACGGAAGAACGCCTAGAAAACCCACGCACACAATGTTGTCCATTAGAAACTGATATGACCTGGGGGAAGCAGGAACCCCTCGCTCCAGATGTGAACAGCAAGCCACCATGCAATTATTACTATTAGAAAAATGAAATGAAATCTTTGAGTTTTACGTCCCACGAATATGCCGGCTAGACTAAAGGAGACGTGATGATGAGAAATGAATGAAACGGTGGAATGAAGAAAGTGGGAAGAAACGGGAGAACCCTGAGAAAACTCACGCGGACGGTGTTTGTCTACCACAAAGTCCGTTTGGCACAAGCTGGAATCAAACCAGGGACCCCATGCACCAGAGGTGAACACTCTACCACTGCTGCCATACTATTAGTAATATACGTATTATTATTTTAAAGGAAGAAAATATTAACCTAGATCTGTTGATGAGCCTATTAGATCACTAAACATTTATTAAAAGACCTAGGCTAGTTCAAAGAGATTAATTTATGTCCTCATTGGTCTAATATTGTATTTTAATTTAATAAATTCCTGTTTCTTGTAGGCTGAGTAAATAAATTCATAGTTTTTTTAAAGTTGTTCTCAATGACAGGAACAAACTTGAATTAACTTCCTTTTAATGCGGAGAATGAAAAATTATAACATTGAAAAACCCACAGTAATGAATATTATTGTACGAGACCCTGTCAATAGTACCCTTTAATAATTGTCTGTTATTGGAATTAACGGTTTAGCAAAGAAAAAGTTGGGGAGGAGGCGGAGGGAATAGTGAACCATCATTTTGAAAATGAACACAAACTTTCAGAGGAGCCATTGGTATTGATTTATCTGAAAATTTGAAGCTGAAATTGGAGAGGGGGAAATGAAGAGAGACGCCATAGAATAAGGGTGGGGTAACAACAACATTGCAAAGATTCTCATTTGCTAAGCGTCCTTCGATAATTTTGTCTCTCTCTTTCTCTCTCATTCTCTCTATTGCTCGCTCTATATTTCTCTTTCTCTCTTCAGCTCTCTCGTTTCCTTCTATTTCCAGCATTCTCATACATCACAAATCCCAACGGACTCTGTAGTGTAACGGTACATGTTGGACATTTATCTTAATTTTATTGCTCTAAAATGTGATGGTAAGAAAGTTAATATTTAAACACATCTTTCTTCTTTATTATAATTTTGACAGAATCGTGATTATAATTGGCCATTATTACGTATTTCTTGAACTGGCCCCCGCGGATGACTTAAATGTAAAACTTGCTATATGGTGGTCTGCGAAAGGAGTGAACAAACATGTGGTGGTTATGAATTTAAAGGAAAGACACATACTATTCAAAATTTTTAACGAATTTACACGTTTTATGGTCCCTATATATCGAAAAAGATATTTTGTTTTATGTTTGTGCATCCATTAGTCCTGATGTAAATACATTCGCCAAGTGGCCATACTGTTTGACGGATCCAAACCAAATTTCAAAATTAAGATTTCTAAAAGATTCCTAAAAGATTTCTAAAATTGGATCTATCCATTATACACGGTTTCTCTACCCGGGTCACTCCAGGTCATGCGCCCGATGAGTCATGAGTCTGACTGCATCTGGGTCTTCCGGGTCACGAATCACGAAACTCATCACCCATTCCATCACTGAGATGGGACCTACTATTTAAAGTAGGATACGGAGCAGTACTCGGGTTTGTATCCGAAGTTTAGCGTTCCTTTTCAACACCGAAATACACTATCAACACGATGTTGTCTACCACAAATTTGCTCGGCCGGGCATAGAACCAGAGACGCATCACACTAGAACTGAGCGCTCTACCATTCAGCCAGCAAGTCTCCTTCACATTTTAATTAAATTTAGGGTCATTTTTCCACCACCAGTCTACAGAAGTCGGAGCGCATTGTTTAAAATTGGATACAAACTTAGATTTGTATCCGAGGTACATATCCCGATCGGGAATCAAATTTAGGACCTTGCGCACAGAAACCTTACGCATTAGCTGCTCGACAACAAATGGGTACAGGGGTTCCTAAAGTACTTTTTCGTGAAAGTTATGCGATAGCAAATAGATCATGGGCAACTTTTTTTTTTCGATTTTCCTCAATGAAAATCGTTTTTAGTAAAAATGAACTTTAAAAACTGTAATTTCAACTTAGTTAATACATAAAAGTCAATAACAATATTTTAGAAAATTTATTTTGGTCTCCTTCTGATTTCTTTTAAATATAGTTGTAAGTTTAAGTCTTATGACCGAAGAGAAAAGTTGCTTGTGGTATCGCGCACCCAAATCTCCAGGTCTGTAGGTGCAGTCAGGAAATCGATACAGCGCTTCCTTTCCATTTTGCTCTGCTCCGACCATATCCAAAAGCTACTCCACTCTCAACCCGTCACGTTTAGATGTGTGAGTGTGTGTATGGATGTATATGTGTGTTTTATAGCATGTGATGCTTCACATGTGAAGGTTCTACAAGCTCTTATGTGCTTGTGTAATAATACATAATAATTTCAGAAGAAGAGGCACACATTTCATATATATATAAACAGTGTGTTATTCTAAAAGAAAATGTGGACTCGAAAAATATGTTAAGAGTTCGTTGTTCCACATGTTACGCTAATTGACCTCAAATGACTTTTGAACTTGAGTGCGAAATGTGTTATTAATATTTTGTCTGACTTTATAACTATATTAATTAAAAATTCTAATTTCTTCTCTCGACTATTTTAATGCGGAGAGTGCCCACATATGCAAACTTTCACTTTTTTTTTTCTCTCTCTCTCTATGCACATGGAAATATGAAATTCACTTTGAGTGTGTAAACTAATATTTAAAATTAAATTTGTAATTTTCTTTCTCAACAAATTTTATAACAAAGATTAAGTTGTAGCGGTTTACATTTAATTTTTTTGTGCGCTCATGGGACATAAAGCACATTTCATACGCGTAGTCTGATATGCAACAGATTATAAAGAAAAGCTTTGTTTTGCAAGACTTTTATACGTACTTTGCATAGAAGTTTTCACACTTTCTTTCTTTGTGCACTTAGGATAGAGAAAATAAAATCAAATGCCCAACGTCTATGTTTAAATTAAAACTAAAAATCTTTTGCCTAAAAGTGACAATAATAAGAAAAGTACTTCTTTACTTTAATTTGAACCTCTCTATTGTTCAGCCTATTATTAGCCTATTATTCAGGCCATCTCTATATATTGTAGCTTAAGTTTTGCCGGAGGCTAGCTACCTTTTAGAGGGCTACACCCTATTTTAAGGACGGGATATGTAAGGACAAGTAGAATGTAAGGCATAGGGAGTTGAGCTAAGGAAGAGTATTTATAATTTTATTTCATCAATAATACAAACAATACAAATATTGGAATATTATGATCTTTGCGAACATAATCATATTTAAGGTATGGGTGATCAACATATCAACAAGAAATATATAAGAGTAAATCTAACAAATAGTGAAACAAAATAATAGTGATATTAAGTGCATGTAAAGAATTAGAGTAAGTGCAATGTGAAATATATACATATAACACTGTGAATATAACTATACGTTGCGAGTAGAATATAATCAGAATGAGAGATCTTAAGTTGTTGTTGTTGTTGTTTTTTTTTTTTTTTACCGGCTAGCAACCTATAATAGGGTTACGCCCTCTGTGAGGTCTTAAGTTTTCAAGAACTTGGAATCAATGGGTGTAAAGAAACGGTTTCGCCCTCTCTCTTGGCCAGTAGTCCATGGGCCAAAAGGGTGATAACTCCCCCCGTAGGGAACTTTTGCACTATATTAAAATTTTCCTTAGGGTCCTTAGAATCAAAAAATAGTTGTTGGCAACATATAAGTGCAACACCTGGGTACTGGGGCCCTTAACCCTTTAGCAACCGCGTATATTTACAGACATCGATGAAATATCTTTAAATGACCGTATATCAGACCGTTAGTGCAAAACTGGAACAAGTTATATATCGATCGATTTGTAAGACTGTAGGCTTTCAGTTTACTTTATGAACGGGACATTTCTGTGTACAAAGGAAAACTAATTGAGGGATATTTAAGAAAATTTCCCTTTAAAAAGTCCCTTCTCGCGATTCTTTTAGTTATTACGTGGCAACACTGCTAACTAGGTGAATAATAAAATGCATTTCTGTGTTCTATTCTATGTTCAACTTAAACAGAAACTTTCGTCATGATCCATTCAATAGCAGCAGAGAAAATATGTATTTTATAGTCTTCACAATTTTCATAATAATTGATTTTTGTCGAAGTATGAGTATGACTTTGTGTCAATGTTCCGTTTTATTTTTCTATAGAAAACACGTTATACAAATTATTTTAGTTGATTTTCTCATTCGTTATATTATGACAGACTCCCAATACCGAGAAATCTCCCAGGAAGGCTTTATGATTTGTTCGTCCATGGTATAATAGAAATAATTTCAAAGCAATAATTTTACTGTTGTGCGGTTACATTATGTTCCTTTGAAAATACTTGTTGTTCTGCTATTCTACAATGAGTACACTTCTAAACATGTCTGCTGATATGTGAAGTTATCAAACAACTCTCGAAGTTATTGCCTAGGGCATGTATTCCTATTACATGTGCACACAGATAGTATGTAGTATAATATAGTATGTAATATGTAGTTTTTTAATTGCGGTAATATTAAATAATTTGTTATATTCTTTGTATTCTTGACTGTCTGTAAGTTGATAATAGTAGCACATTCGCCCTAAAATCCACGTGTTCTCAGTTATTCTGGAAAAGAATGACAAAAAAAAAGAAGCCAGTCAGACGGACTACAATTGCAACAAGAAAAAGGATTACTGTTGTGAAAAATAGAAAATTCTGTGTTATACACTACGCATAAAACGAAACTGAAACGACGACAAATTTCATAAGAAAAAAAAATAAAAAAAACTTCCATAAGAACTTTTAGGTCAAAGTACTGCGGCAAGAGACTGACACTGCAAAACTGCACCGCTTAACTTCAAATTGTATCCAAATTCCTACAGAATACGACACAAACAAACACGTTCTATCAATGGTACTACCAAAATTTCATAAGATTACCACGATTGCTAAGTCAGCCTGCTGAATCATGTGTTGCGGAAAATTGTACACTCTTAGTGGATAATTCACCATATTTGGAGCGTACTGCTATATGGCAGTATGTAGCAGACATCCTGTTTAACGAGGAGCAGTGAGTATTTGGCCAGAAATATAGCTAAAATTGGGATCACAAAAAAAGGGAAAGGGTGTTTCATGGGATACTCTAGTGACATGTGTCACTATAACAGCTGAACGTGTCATTAAAGGAACACCTATTCGATAGGAAGACGAATCACTACTGTTACAGGTTCAAGAAGTGGGTTTCAAAGCAGCCGAAATGAGGTACCACAACTTGTACCAGATCGTCGAGCTGAAATTGTTCATGGAAGAAACATCCCTAAAGATAAATTCATTGAAGAATTTAACTCAACCAAAAATTCAGAACTTCCATTCATTAAGAAATTAAACAATTACTATAATTTCAAACATATGTAGTAGCGAAACTATATTTTGGATTTTAAAAACAAACATTAAACATATTCTTGACCTCCATTGATCAATTTTGAGAAACTCGCAAAGAAGACTCCTGCTGAGTTTCCGTTACATTTCAGAAAATATTTTTACCGTAAAAGAATCGAAATTAGAAAGCTATTTGTGTGGTCACATACTGAATAAAATTATTACAAAAGTTTACAATTATTACTGGAAATTATTCCTGTCATGTTTTCAAACATTTAAAAAAAAAAAACATAGTTTCTAATGTGTTGGAATTTCATTTCTTATCGATAGTATGAAACATTGTAAATAGTTGTAAATTTTCATAACTGTTCTCCAAGTGAACCTATATATAATCAAAGGTAGTTTTGTCAAGCTTAACACAAACTCCTAAATAAGCCTGTTGAAAACAGCTCTTATTTGTAAAAAAATACATAATGATCGTTTTTGGCTGTTGCAATGGTCTGTCCAAGAAGCTTGATAAAAATTCAGTGTAGCATAACAACAAAAGATGTTTCTTTTATATGTTAAAAAAAAGCTTGGTAAGGTAAATGTAGGGGGCGCCGAATTCTACTTCGCCCCGGACGCTGTAATTTCAAGATAAGGATCTGAGTGTAGCCAAACCCAAACTACGAAAACTCGATGTAGGGTCCGTTCAAAAATTTTGTGGCCCCGGATCTAAAGATCCTATATATTTCAATTAAAATTTTCTTGTAGGCCTTATATCTGGAGAACTACATATAGTGTAGCCAAATCCAAACTATCACTTAACTCAATATGATATACTATTCCGTAAAAAATTACGAAAACTTGATTTAGGGTCCGTTCAAAAATTTTGTGACCCGTGTTCCAAAAACTAACTATTGGCCAAGATCGCAATCTTTTGGTGCATTTTTTTGGACCATTCCTAAAATTCTTGTTCACAAATTTTTCAATTCTATAACAATTCTGTAATAATGGATGTATCCCATTATCCTTCTACCGAAGGATTTAATTGTAACGATCTTCCAAATTTCAACGAAACCACTACTGCCTATATTACAACTATGGGCAGAGATATATTGCTAGAATTTTTAGTACGTATACGCTCGACCGTATTAAAAAAATAAAGCATATACACTCCTATTCCCTCCATTACATCACTGATTTAAAGTCAAGCTGCACATTACGAATAGGAGGATCACTTTTTGCCCATCTTACGTTTAACATAAGTGACTATATTAAATTTCAACTTCCGTCGACGGAGTGCTTTTGCACAGTATAGTAAAGCTGTATTTTATATTTCCAAGTGTAGGTCTAATTGTCTGGACCATTAGAAGCGCTACAGGACAGTTAAAATGAGTGAGTGCATATGAAAAAGGACAGTATTAATATTATTATTTTCCATAGACGAATTATTTTTGTAAAAGGTATTTTATGTTTACAAGTGTAGCGTTATTAGTATGAAACCATTCCAAGGATTATAGGAACTCGTTTTACTTTGAAAACTACATTAACGTACTTGTAAGTACAACCTAGAAGACTAACCTAATCTACTCTAGTAACCTAAACTACCTTATTAATTTGCTCTACTAACCTAACCTAACTTTACTAACTAGCCTACCCTATTAACTTGCTCTACTAACCTAACCTACCATACTAACCTAACCTACTGTACTAACCTAACCTAATCTAATCTACTAGCCTACCTAACTTACTATAGTGTACATTATTCTACTTTACCCTACTAACCTGACCGCAACTTTTTCTACTTCAGTCTGTTCTACTCTGCTATATCCTAGCAGAGGTTGGTACGTCTTTTGGCATGCATGACTTAAGTTTGCACGGATATTATCAATTTAAAAGTAATCATTTGCGCATCTGCCAAGAAAATAACACTCTAGAGCGTATTAGTGTATTATTTAAAGTAAGAAAAATTATGTAAAACAATTTCGTAATGTTCCCGTTATTCTTAATCTGCGCGAAAGTAACTATACGGTGAACTATGAAACTATTAGGTAGACATACGTCGTACATTACCATACATCCTCCATTACAGTCCTGAGTATGGACCATATTAATGTGATCAGGAGCCTGTAAGACAGGGTACCTTTTAAACTTTTGGCTGATAATCAGTAGGTACACTATGTTGGTCTTCTCCTATATCACCTCGCTATTGACAATATATATCAGTTAATCAAAAGTAAGTAGCACCTAAATACTTTATTTATGTGAACTTCGTGATGAATACCATGATAATGGGACTTCAAGGGATACTTTTGCCACCTGTCAATTATTATCATGTCACTATTTTTGTAAAGATACTTCTTCTACCTGTCAATTGTTATCATGTTACTATTTTTGTAAGGATACGTCTGCCACCTTATAAGGATTATTTTATAAGGATAATATATATATTGTAATATAATGTTGTATTCATTTAGTTTTCCTTCATCCTACCCGAAGACGTAACAAGCCGTGTTAAACTAAAACTATTATTTTTATTTCATCATAATGTGAGGAAGTAGAACATAAATACATTGGAAGTAAAATCTTATGTTTAACCTCCGGGTATATTGACCTGTAAATTATTGTGTATTCCGACATTTATGTAATTTTCCAATTTTAACATTCACTTCAAAAAAATAAAGTCCCGACGTAAAGCCATTCCACCTGTCAGTTTCTAAGTCAATGTATACTTTTTTAAGGTTCGTTTGCGAAATGTGATATTTTGTTAGAAATTTACAACAAACTAACAAGACATTCTGGCATTTTCAAAAATAAACTTGTAATTTTACCATATTTCATATTACTGATTTAGAAAAGTAACATATAATATTTTTTACACAGCCATTTTCAGTTAAACTACTCACTGTTACACGTACAATAATGTCCATCAAAAATGATACATGACGGGAATTCATGGTTTGCCTACAGCGCCGGAAAACATACTTCACGTACCGCATTAAATTACAAATAAACATTAAAGACCATATGTAAATTGATCACACAATAATGTAAACATGGTGTTTGTTTTTATGTGAATGTATTAAGAATACTCATGTTTTTATGTGAATGTATACTCATGAGGAAAACGAGTTGGTTGAAATGAGAGTTTTCCCCATTTATTTGATCGTTTTTTAAAATGTAAATAGCTCAAAATATTTTGTATGGAATATGGTTACTAAATATTCACATGTTATTTTATTTACTATGTAACGTTTATTTTGTTTTGCAATGTTATCTAGGAAAAATTATATATATATTGTCACTTAGAAAACAGGTTGCCACGCTTTTTCGATTTTATCCACGTTTTTTACAGAGTTACTGTATTGTACAGTGGAATGTAACGTTCAAGTAAGACTATATGGGGTAAATTGGAAAACTTGTTAAATTGCATTCCGGTTAAATTACAGCTAAACGTAACACAGAACTGAGGCTGGTATTAATAAACAATAACGATTCTTACAAGAACAAACATATTTGTTACAGGAGCAACAGTGTTGCTTGTGTTAGGATAGCGTGTGAGACCCGGGTTACATTCTGGTGGGAGCACATCCCACGTTAACCTCTAGGTTCACGTCTCATATAGACTTGTTGCTCAAAGAGACGATAAACGGTCAATCAACCAACCTACTAACTCGTATAGGAAATCTTAATTTAATAATAATGAATGCATTCCAGTTTGCCAATAGTTTGATGTAGTTCTACTGAAAAATCATCATACGAGATCAACAAAACTCGTCTGATCTGGATCAAACTTGGCATAGTGGTATATCTTAATCTACTGTACAAAAGTATGAAATATTGTGGTGTACAGATTTTGGTTCCCGTATTATGGGCCATTACATGTGAATATTTTTGCAAAGCAATTTAAAACAAAAATTTACTTAAAAAATTAACGAAGAGAATTTTTTTTTCTCTGCAATTGGGAAGTTTATATTAGCCTCTCCAATGAGAACCACGAACAAATAAGGGGGCGAACCCCCCAGATTGCATTTTATACATGTATTGTAATGTTGGTCAAGTAATGTATTCATAGAACTATCCTAGTCGGTATACCGGAAAAATAACTTCTTACGCCCAATAAATTCCTTGCACCTCCGCTTGCCCCCCCCCCCCCCCAAGAAATAAAAGCTGGCGGTGTTACACAGTGTTTCACTATATTCTTTACCGAACCACTGCATCACGTTTGTTCGAACTATTTCTTTTCTCAGTCCATTACAAGCCATGCAATGGTTACTCTCTGAAATAATATTGTCAATTCAATATCATGTTTGTATGTAGGCTATTATGAAGTTCGATCATAGAATAAGTTTAGTATAATACTCAAGAGAATGCTATACCCTTCATGGTAAGACACTGGTATTATTTACAATAAATATATGAATACTTCGGTTGTAGGTTTATGATTTGATTACACTTAATGTAAGAATCAGTGCCATCTTGTGGCCGAATTTTAAAATCTTGCCTGGAATTCTGCTCGGAGAGGTTGCGTGAGATTTCTGGTAAAATCATGTGTAACGTGCGTGTTTAATAATTTAAGTATACTACGGATCGTCACACTAGTCAAGGTCTCAAAACGCCATCCCACCCCCAATATTACATAAGACAGTTACCAGTGAAATTTAAGTTGCGAAAAATGTTTAAAAGTAGTTCAACGAATTAATTCACAATTCGTAATATATTGCTTCCCCCTGTTCAGAAAACTATTTTCAACAAGCATTCAAAAGTTTACCATTAAAATCGAACAATGTAACGATTTCTCCAACAAATCTTGTTATGAGGTTGAATGACAAGCAGTGTATGACGGAATTTAGGTACTTGTTAGTTTCAATTAAATATTGACCACAACAACCTTATACAAACAACATTAAACAACCAATTTAAATAGAATATAGTATAGAACTACCCTAAGTGTTAAATTCTCCTTCCATTTTGAGTTCAGAATAATGCAATTTTTTATGACTCAAGTATAAAATACTATAGCTGAAAACAATTAATATCTCAGCAAAGACTTCACAAGTTAAATGGCGAAAAAGATTTAACTTTTCTCAGCTCTTTAAATTAACAGAGAGATCCTTCGTGGCTAAGCGGTTAGCGTACACGCGTTTGGCGTGGGAGACCCGGGTTCGATTCCTGGTGGGAAGTCATGTGGTTCAGATTACACGTTAATTAGTAGGTCCACGTCTCATATAGCCTCGCTGCCGAACGGGACGTTAAACTCAAAATCAACTCAATTCAGTTTAAACTAACAGTTTAAACAATAACATAGAACAGACATATCAAGTTCGATGACATAATTCCCAGTAAATTCTCATTATCATAAGTATTCAAGTTACAGAACAAGATTTAGATAACACCTTTTGAAGAATTAATTTTACGACACTTGGTAAACAAGAGTTAAATTAATTTTGAGTTTAACGTTTCGTTCAGCAGCACGACTACATGAAACGTGGACCTACTGATTAACGTGGAATCCGATCACATGAGCTCCCATCGAGAATCGAACCCAAATCTCCCACGTAAAAGGCGCGTACGCTAACCGCTTAGCCACAAAGGAGCACTAGCTTGGTCAACATGACCTCGACTAGCTTCAATTTTTCTAGAAATCTCACGCAATCTCCCCGAACAGAATTCCAGGCAGCATTGTTAAATTCGACCACAAGATGGCACTGATTTCTACTTTCAGTGTTATCAACTGATGAACCTATGACAAAAGCAGAAGTGTTACCTACTTTAATTAATTGTCTATCGATTATGATGTACTGTTGTATCAACACATACTTTCTTACCTTCAATTTTAAAACTTAGTTTAAATCTACGATAAATGTGTTTCTACCGGTTATAAAACACTACTGTTATCTAAACTACTGTGAATAGTTTATAAAACACCAATTATCTACGACAACTATGTTTTCATTGGTTGTAAACTAAAGATATTATCTGCAGTAAGTATTTTTCGAATGGTTATAAAGCACTGGTATTATCTACAAACGTATTTTCATCAGTTTTAAAATCTAATGTTATTTACGAAAATAACATAATGATGTTATCGTTATAACATAATGTTATCTATATAAACCATCATCATAGATATTGTGCCCTTATTGTCAGGTAAATAGCTTCCACGTTTTACGGTCATCTGCTAACATTTTTGTCTTCACGTATGATCTTTCTTCTTTTATATCGTCCATTAATTGTCTTTCTTTCGATGTCTTTCTTCCCCTCATTGTTGCTTTCTCGTCCAATAGACCCTCCCAAGCCATCCACCTCCCGGAGAACCGAGTGGGAAATATTTTACCCCCGGAACTATATTTTGATATGCGAAAGACCATTGTACATATTGCTGCCAGCATACTAGGGAAAAATTGAGTGGTGGTTTCCCGTTGTCTTCCGGCCCGCTCTGTATAAATAAATAAATAAATAAATAAAAATAATAACACAATGTTTGGCGGTCAACTCTTCAAAGACCAGTGCACCAGTGTTGATTATTTCTGACACATGAGTAGATATCATGGGCTTACTAAGGATTTTATCACATTATTTTTTCCAAGAGGATTCCCTACATGGAGGAAACGCCTTTAACAACAACATTCCAACGCTATTATAACGATAAAATTTAACGATTTTGTTTTCTCTTTTTAAACATATTTCAACGTTATTTCCATGATTTTAACACCATTGATTGTATTATAATCGACTGAGTTTACGATTCTTCTTTAAATACACAACTACAAGATTATTAACTAAGAAAGTAATAATGGATGAAAGTTTGTGCAGATGACTTCGAGCACAAAATGTTCTAAGAAAAAGGGAGAAATGTTATTTTATATTCGTCACTATGAAGATATCTTGTGAAAACATTTCAAGAATTTTCAATATGTCTAAGGAAAATTGTCTGAAAGATACATTGAAATAATAGTGTATACCGGTACTTCGTAAGTAAATACAAAAATAAAAGAAAAATAGAAATAAGCTTATGCAGTTCAAACTGACACTGGGTAAAGAGACTGTTAGATCTCTATCTCTGCACTTTCATTGAAATGCAAAAAAAGTTTAAATGCTTTCTCTAAACACATTCTTCCCGTGCGAAGAATGGGTATTCCAGCTAGTCTATAACAAATATATTTTCGTCAATAGCAAAGCGCTAACGCTATCGAAAATAAATAACTTTCTATGGATTGTAACTTTCTATGACAAATTTCCTTTTATCGGTTGTAACACCAAGCTATTGCTCTAGTATAAATATATTTCTGACGGTTGTAAATCACTGATGTAATAGACCAACCGTGACTAAAATATCATAATAAGCTCTTACGTAGTCAAATATAGAAGACACTAAATAATATATACTGAATAAACTACTGTAAATAGATGTCAAATTGTATCAGATTTTAACAAACAATGGCGTTTCATTCACTCGGGGATCTAATCATTGCGATCGAGCAATATATATGATAAAGTTTTCAATTAAGTATAAAACGCTAATGTTATCTACAACTGTATGATGAATGTGTTTCCATTACTTGTAAAATATCAATGATATCAATGATATGTATCTTCTATCGATTGTGCCAAAATAACAATGTTATCAATGCGGGACAAAAATAAACGACAGAAATAGTCATTGAAACTAATTACGATTTTGCTCGTTTATTTATGTCCCATATTTTAACTAAGCATCTTTCCATGATTATTGTTTACAGTAATGGCTTATCTATGGGTTGTAAAACACTAACGTTAGCTACGATAAATTTATTTCTATAGGTTTTAAAATACATCTATGATAAATTTATTTTTATCAGTTGTAAAACACTAACGTTATCTATGATAAATTTATTTCTATGGTCTGTAAAGCACTAACGTATCTATGATAAATTTATTTCTATGGGTTGTAAAACACTAACGTTATCTATAAATTTCTTTTTATGGGTTGTAAAACACTAATGTTATCTATGATAAATTTATTTCTATGGGTTGTAAAACACTAACGTTATCTATAATAATTTTATTTCTATGGGTTGTAAAGCACTAACGTTATCTAGGATAAATTTATTTCTATCGATTGTAAAACACTAACATTATCTATGATAAACTTTATTGCTATCGGTTGTAAAACACTAACATTATCAATGATAAATTTATTTCTATCGGTTGTAAAATACTAACGTTATCTATGATAAATTTATTGCTATCGGTTGTTAAACAGTAAGATTGTCTACAATAAATTTTACTCCATCGGATGTACAACAAAATAACTTTATGTACCATACATATATATGTTTCAATCAGTCGCAAGAAGTCATTTTATCCATCGATTACAAAACACTTATAAATACTGATGTTATCTAAGATATTCTATCATTTGTACAATATATGACGATACATTTATAAATATGTATATGTTGATATGGACAACAGTTCGTAACGTATGATATCATTCTTCTTTGTAGCCAAACCTGAACATTTAACTTGTTAAGCTTTGTGGCCAGACATGTATAAACATGTTTTCTCTAGACAGTTCTGATATAATACTTAATGAAGCCATTGATAGTGGATGTATTCTCAATTATAAAGAAGGAATTTTGTGAAAAATAAAAAAGTAAATGAAGAAAATCTTCGGAAAATACATAAGTTTAAATATATTTTATCTTGAGTGTTATTATTGAACATTTACTGAGTAAACTACGTTTTAATAAGTTCCAGAAATAATATAACTAACTTAGATAAATATATAGATGTTATAAATAGTACTGTTATATAAAATAACGTATGTCGTAAACTAATAATTTTGTCTACAACTTGAATTCCCTTTGTTTTAAACATCTATCACGAAATAATAAGATATTATTGTTATTGATTTTAAAACAGTGATGTTGCGTACGATATTTTCTTACATCGTCAGTTCTGTGCTATACAAACATTGTTTCTTCACATACAGTATATTTTAAAAAATAAGTTATATTTGACGTTAATTTTTTTCAGATCAAGTTCAAGTTTTTAACTTATCTCCCAAAGTATGTTAATGATGACATCCCATTTTACTTTCTAATTATCGGGTTTCAGACTTGAATAATAAATTAGATACTCTGTGACATTCTAGATACTTTAAAAACAACAGTGTGCAGAATCCAATTAGTGAATTTTTTTCACTGATGTTACACTGTAAAAAAATAGGAGAAAAACCCAAAAGAGTGAAAGTTTTGAGGCAAATATTATTAAAACTACATTTTGTTGAAATGAAAGGGAGTGGAAATTGCTTCATTTTGTCAGTCGATGCATAATCACATCTATCAAAATAAAAGCATTTGAGACTCAGACAGTTGGTGCCTACTGGAAGATCGTTCACTCTTTCAATTCTCATCATTTTCCGCTTTTATTCTTTCTTTTTTCTTTTTTAATTTTCAAATGCTCTGTGCGCACTTGTCGCAAGCAACAGCACTTAGCAGGAAGGACTAAGTGTTCATTGGAGCAAACCAAATACTAGCTAGATGGTTCGCACGATCTACATTTTCTGTACTCGTTTGCAGCGAAAATAACCGTTTCTCTCTCTCTCTCTCTCTCTCTCTCTCTCTCTCTCTCTCTGAAGCAAATATTCACGAAAAGAAGGCACTCTTTACAAGAGGAACAAAATTAAAATAAAGGAGATTTTTTTTATATATTTTCCTTCCAAAACATTGTCTTTATTCAATTCCGTGTGCGAATTTAAATGAATTCGGTATTTCACATATATTGTTAAGACAGAAGAAAATTTCGTTAAGTTTTTATTTTTCCCAAAATATACTTAAGACTTTATTTGGAAATGAAATGAAATCTTTAAGTTTTACGTCCCACAGTTATGCCAGCAAGGCTAAAGGAGACGATGATGATAAGAAATGAATGAAATGATGGCATAAAGAAAGTGGGAGGAAACGGAAAGACCCCGAGAAAACACATACACACTGTGTTTACACACCACAAGGTTCACTTGGCGCGAGCTAGGGTCGAACAAAGGTCCTCGTGCACCAGAGGTGAACACTCTACCACTGAGCCGCGGTGGATCGTTATTTAATTGAATAGTACACTACCTAATTTTTTAAGCTCATTGATTCATTGACAGTTCTGACCAGAGCAGAATGAAATATATTAAAAACTATACTTACTATAGTTTTTAATATATTTCATTCTGCTCTGGTCAGAACTGTGTTTTATTTGTTAAGCTACTTATCCAGAGCTATGGAGTTTGTTCATTATGATTCATTCAGAGAAGAATTCATTTGTTTCTTTCTTTCTTCGAGATCAACCGTCGATATTTGTAACTTAATTGAACTGGTTCCATCACATGTACCATACTTTGTGGAATTAAAATATTATTACAGGTATTACACTAGCTGAAAAGTACATTTTTTTTTTTTTTTTTTTTGCAAGGGAACATACATTTGTGGGAAATGTTTCAAAGGTATATTTGCAATACCGTTTCCTCGTTACGAGCCGTATTTGAATCAAAACAAAATATAGGGCTACAGTAGTTCACCTCTGATGCATGAGGTTCTTGGTTCAATTCCTCTTTGTCCCAGCCTTTAGCCTAACCGGCACAAGCGTGGGACCGAAAACTTAAAGATTTTATTTCATTTCAAAACGAAATAATCTTAAAGAAAACTCAACTCTACTCACGTACTAAGTATGCTCACAAAATGCATCCAAAAAATGCAGTTGTGTTTCTTTGTGAGCTGACTTGATCCCTTCTTACACCCCTTAGAATGCGCATTTGAGTCAAAGTAAAACATTAAAATCCCAGTTTTAGCCAAGTGATAACTATGTTCAAAAAATCGCTTCAAATGGTTCAGCTGTTTTAGCATGATTATGAAGCAGATAAAAAATTGTCCGAAGTAAAATATAGACTCATTTACTAGTATATATATGTAATTGTTTCCAGCAGCATGTTGAGTCACTAGTCCTGAGACAGTTTTTCGTCCAAAATAACCAGTGTCTGTATTAGAAGATCTTACTTATACATTCGTCTTACCAGCTACAATTTATGATGCAAAAATGTAAATGAAATCTTGTAGTTTAATGTCACACGCCTATGTCCGTTAGGCTAATGGAGACAATGATTAAAAAGCAAGTTAATGATAATGGAAGAATTGATGAAATGAGAAAGTGGGAGGAAATTGGCTGCTACTAATGCTACTGCTACTGTTACCCCGACAAAACCCGCGGACGTGATGTTATCCATCACAAACTTACTTCGTCGGGGATCCAGCCAGGGACCCCACACATCAGAGGTAAGCGCTCAACCACTGAGCCACCATTATTGCATCATATATGTCACACTGTTTCACGCGTGTCACACTGTTTCACCTTTGGTACAATTGTTTACTCGTGAGTTGCTTGATTGCAATTTAATGTACTTCCTCAGTCCTAAGACATTAGACGGATCGTACTGTATTGAAGTGAAATAATTCTGAATGGGATTGCGATCGAGACAAAACGAGAAAGACATTTCCTGATGAAATGCAAGACGAAACAGGATTTTTTCAGTAGATTGAGTTGATTTGATTTTAAGGTTAGCATCCCACTCAGCAGCGAGACTATATGAGATGTGGACCTAGAGCTTAACGTAGGATCCGAACCGCAAGAGCTTCTGCCGAGAATCGAACCCCGGTTCCCGCGCCGAAGGTGCGTACGCTATCCACTTAGCCACGAGCGATTTCCTTTTATAAACGAGACACATAGAATTTATAGGACAACACATCACTTTTACTGTCTAATAGAAAGGCCGTCTATATATTTCATGTTCCTTCAAATAAATTAGGTAGGAATCTCAAAATTCTAAGACACACTATGAATAAAAAAATATTTCACGGGCTTCCAAAAAAGCTTTGGCCCTGGTAACTATACTCACTAGTAATCGAACGCTGGATCACATGCACTGGAAGCACTCATACTACTCAGTTAGCCACGAAACTTTTAAAATCCCTTCCCATTGGCGTAGTCGCTAGCGTCTGGGTCTTTGGAAAATGAAATGAAATCTTTCAGTTTTACGTCCCACGGTTATGCCGGTTAGGTTAAAGGAGACGGCGATGATGAGAAATGAATGAAATAGTGGAATGAAGAAAGTGGGAGGAAACGGAAGAACCCCTGTAAAACCCACGAGGACGGTGTTTGTCCGTATGGGTCTTTGGTTCAATAGTTCCGCGTTCGATTCCCGGTCGGAGACCATTGAACATATGAAGATGGTTAGGATTCCCCTTTAATTGTAGCTTCGGTTCTGAATAGTAGTGGATAACTTGAACAAACAAACAAGCAAACAACAAAGCTAATTAAGGAATATTTGGATAGATTCAGAGGACGAAAGTGTATGTTTGAAGTAGTAAGAATTCTGATTAGTTGTTACATTCCCGAGTGATCTTGCGTGCACTTGTAGTTTATTCGAATAATATATCGTCGTTGCGCCTCGAAGAACGGCTATGTGACGTTTTTGTCGAAAATGAGTTATGCCGTGAAGATAAACATGAAAGCTGTTAGGCAGCGTCCCTTATAATGCAATGAGTGAATATGCAATTGTTTCGCCACAACAATAAAAGAAAATAGATTGAAATCAAAGGCTACAAGTTCTCATCACGTACGTATTTATCCTCAATGTGCTTATAAAGCACGAAAGATAGACGGACATGTGCTACGTAAATACAAAAATAGTAATGTAATATCGTTGAAGTAAACCATAACAATGTCTAGTGCATATATACACAAAACCACTTTTATTACATTTTCCAAGTGTTTCCTTGTATATTTGGCTAAATTTAAAGTTTGGAATGTTTTTTACTTATTCTGAAACCTTTAACATATAGCGGTTGTTCACGGCACAGCGACGATGTATATTTATATACCGGTATACAAAATTTCGTTACTGAAAACAATAACAACCAAACGATTTAACAATAGGCACTTTTTAAAAGATAAATTACAATAGTGTATGGGGATCGTACAGTCCGCAGCAAAAAACCTGCAACATGAGCATGTAAGTTTATTGTGAAACAACACCTAACAGCGCAGGGAATCAACGTCTAAATGGCTCAGCGTCCTCCCCTGCACACTTATTTTGTAGCAAAAGACTTCATCGTTTCAAAATAAACTTACATGCTCATGTTGCAGGTTTTTTGCTACGGACTGTACAATCCGGCATTGGTCTGAAAGTAAAGTATTCTTATGTGAATGCTTGAGAAATACTCCAGAAAAATTCACCTTTGTATTACACAAGGTTGAATAAAGTTCTTCACGATCAACTTGAATGTTCTATTTTGTTAAAGAACACTTTGTATTATATACGCTACTTTCAATGCAAACTCTCTTGTCTTCTTCCTCTTTCATACAATGACTCTTATATGTTCTTCGAAGTGACTTTCCCTCAGGTTTAGGGTACAAAAAAATGGTTGGATATGGCGAGAGTTCTTATATTGACGCCAAAGGATTACAAATCAAAAGCTCTGTCAGGAGGAAATCTCGTCCAAAAACCAAGTAAACCGCTCAAATGGAAGAAAAATCAATTTCTCAGTCTGCAGAAGCTGGTCTCCAGAATACGGAACAGAAACGGAAAGAAGCCAATAATACAAGTTAGCTCATAATGCTAGGAGGGAGAGAGAGAAAGAGAGAGAGAGAGAGAGTGGGAGAGAAAAGTCAGAGAAATAAGTACCTTTCCGTACATAAACTCACAAAGTTAAAATCCTTTCTATATGTGTTAATCGGAGTTTAACATATGGCTTTAAACCGAAAACGTAGGGAAACGTTCGTACTTTTAACTTCCAAAATACATCACAACATAATATTATATTAGCGTTTCCCGAAGACAAAACTGTTGAACTATGAGACTTATACCAATCCATAGTCTCAAATAAGCTGAACCAAAAAGTTATTAAACCTAAAAATTGATATAGTACGATAACCACGCCACCTACCTACCTATAAAATTAATACCGAAGTAAATTCTTATTATGTCTTTAATTAAACACTAGCGTCTTAATCCAGAACATAAATAAAAAGGGAGGGAAGAGTCTTTACTATACTCTCCGGTGTCTAACCCGTGCTGTTATATAAGCCCGCACAACCTTGGGGTAATAGGGGTTGCATATACGCACGGCGTTATTAGAAACCACTAGAAACAGAAGTTTTCGCATACATTTTTACCTTTCTCCTTAAATTTACCCCCCCCCCTCCGAGCCGGAAATCGAAAATAGGGTTTCGTACAAGAATAGAACTAGTGAAGGTCTATCTATCTACAAAATTTGGTGACTTTAGGTTACTAATTTCTGTGCGGAAAGCTGATGACAGACAGATAGACACACACACACACACACTATTTCATTACATTAGTGTAGACTAGCGACAATCACCCATTTTGCTGGCTTAAGAGTCTTCATCCCGGCGAAATTAAAATACCACTAATTTTACAGTAATTATGTGATATCTTCAAATAGATAAAACATAATTGAAATGTGGAACAAGAGCGCCCTAGACAATATTATTTTACATGAGAAACCGTTATCACGACTCACTTATCTGCTTTCGATTTCGTGCCATTTTGAAAATCGGCAATTATTTTCGCGTTTCTAAACAGCTGAAAACGGAAAGCCACTAGGTGACTTGTGATAACGGTACCTCACGCAGAATAATATTGTCTAGGGCGCTCTTATTCCATATTTCAATTATCTTTTATCTATTTGAAGATCTGTAAAATTAGCGGTATTTTAATTTCGCCGGGATAAAGACTCTTAAAATAAGAAAAAAGATAGTAATATGTTCTATTAGTCAGTCACTTTTAACTATTCCTGAAGCGCTCTCTTACATCGGTCATTTTCGATCATTTTTATATATATCCCTCTCTCTCAAGCTGCAGGACTGAATTTGGATTTATCCGGCATCGGAAGTGTCACTGTTCATCTCAGCGACCCCGAAAACTATGGATTCGGCACTAATATCGCTCATTTACGATCATTTGTATATAAATGCCTCTCCCGCTCCCCTAAGTTGCACCGTCAATGTGAAATGTTAATAGTCATCCCAGGTCCGAACCTCATCTATGTTGAAAATTTTATCAAGATCGACTGCATGCTCCAAGCGTTATTAAGTTTTATTTATTTTTTATATCTCCCTTGTCCCCCTCCCCTAAGTTCTACAGAATGTAGTGATAAAAGCCATCCCGGGCCCGAACCATCCCGGATATAATATTAATCGATAAATCACATCGAACTGAGCAAAATCAAATGCTTAAGGGTAAATCGTTTTGAGTAGTTTTCGAGAAAATCGTCCCAAAGGATTTTTTTTGCCCTATTAGCATGCGCTTCGTTGCCACTAATATTATTTTTATTGTGGTGAATTGTGTATTTATTTACATTTGAAAAATGTAAAAAAAAAAAAAAAAGTATATACTATTTATTTGTCTTATGCCAATAGTTGGACACATACTACTTCTAAATAGAGAACGGTTTACTCAATTATTGCTTGGTGTTAGACAGTGTGGATCTAGCCCGGAGCCAGGGGGCCTAGAGCTCCCAGTTTTTTGAGTGACAAAAATAACTTAAGCTATTAATTATATATTTTTAAAAGTTTATAGTAAACTCATGATACACCTGTCATAGTATTGGTTCTGGCTGTCCCCGCCCCACGTTTTTCCTTCTACATTTGACACTGGTGTTAGGAAGAAACGGGTTTGTGAGATTTGTGCACAAAGGAAAACAGGAAGTCAAATTTTTATATTCATTTTACGTAGCACACTCGTGATCTTAATAAAACCGCTCCTTCCATGCAGGAGACGTGGGTTCGAACCACCGTGGGAGCTCACGTGATCGAACCCTGCTTTAGACTCTAGGTCCATGCATCATATGGGATCCGTGCTGAAAGGGACGTTAAACCCAAAATCAAGAACAATATTTTAAAAGGGTTTAACATATCTGGTCTCCCTGGTTTGACCCCCAACCAAGTAAGACGTGTTGGACAACATCATGTCCGTGAGTTTTCTCGGGGTATTTTCGTTTCCTTCCCAATTTCCATTCCACCATGTTTTCCATCATCATTCACTTGCTTTAGTTATCGTCTGCCTTAGCCTAAAGTACATAATCATGGCATTTTAAAGATTTCATTTTAGAAGAGCTTAACATTAATACGTTTAGTAAATTGAATAGACAACTTTATACATAGTTTTCTAATATCGCACAGACTTACTTTCAATGTAATTTTTTTCTAGCGTTCCCTCTTTTCTTTTCAAATCACAATAATCACTTTAATATTTGTATACAATAACAAATCAAAACGAAAAATAGACGATATTTGCAGATTTTTACTGCTCTTGAACAGAAACTTATTTTGACAAAATTACGCCAGTCTTCCCTCCCAACTCTCCCTATACCACGTAAACACAACAGCAACTTCTTTACAAAACACATACAGTAACTCTTTAGATAAGTTACACAGTAAAATTCGAACGGGGGGCCCTTCACACAGAAATAAAAGAGAGAGGAAAAAGTTCTTCCTCAATTCTCCGGCATATAGCCCCTTCTGTTATGTAAGCCCGCAGGACCTTGAGGTAATGGAGGTTGCATACACGCAAGGCATTATCAGAGACTACGAGAAGCGTCCATGTATTTTCTTATATATTTTCACCCTTCTAATCTAACCCACGGCCATGTTCGTACACTGAATTATTCATACATTCTGAAATAGTTGTTCAATTTTGACATAAAACTATTTTAGTTTCAGAAGCAATCAAAACTGAAACGAATTGGCAACGTTTCATTTTACTTTACAATTTTCTGGAACTTTATGTTAACTTAATTTTCTGAGGTAGCGCTCCTGTCTCTCAAATAACATAAAAAAAGTTCTTATCTCTGAGCGACTGATTTTTCTTTCATGTCACATTTAGTGTCGCGATAACGACCTCGAAAGGATCGTTACAATAAAACTTCTCTTTTTCCTTTGATGCTTTTAGAAATGTTCCCGTAGTTATCTCGCTTGCAATTTACGATGACGTTGCAACTGTGGAGAATTCTGTGTCTCGAGACTGCAGCGCCGCTCAGCGGCCACTTATTCACTCAGTCTTTCTCCTCTTCCTTAGGTCGTGGAGTACTGATATCGTTTTGTTCTTCTCTGAGTTTTCATGTTAAATTATGTAGTGTCAGCGCTATATATATATATATATGTAGATTAACTTTTGACATGCTGCTGAGGTCAGAAATGTCAATCTGTTTACTGTTTGTCACGTTTGTAAAAATGAAAAATTATAGAAGTCCAAAATTATAAAACACAATATTAATGTAACAAAAAGAAATTAAAATCAGCCACTAAATGTATCTTAATAAAACTAAAGTCACCACACTAATTTCTCTTCCATTTGTTAAATTAAATTGCTACACTTATTACTGAAATATCTACAGGATAAGTCAAAAGAAGTTATAACTGTGAATAACTTTTTTTAAAATTATCATTAATATTACACACACTTAAAGACTAAAAATGGGAGATTATTTACAGTTGCACATGAAATATAATCTCAGGTAGGTGTCTCATAGATTATGAGCCTCACATTTACCGGCTCTGTGTAAGCACATGATTCGTGACAAGGGTCAACACATTTTGTCCAAGTGCCCCTATTTCTGCACTAATATTGTTCTTGAGCTGTTGTACTGTTTGTGGTTTATTCACATATTTTGTCATTCAGATAGCCTCAAAGAAAATAATCAAGCAGAATGAGTGAGGAGAACGGGAGGGCCAGTTTATGTCAGTGTTTCTCGAGATGATGCAATGGCCGAAAATGGTCCTCAGAAGCCCAATTGAGGCCCTTACCCTGTGTGCTGTGGCCCCATCTTGTTGAAAGCACATGTCAGGCACGTTCTCCATTGCAGGACGCACAGTAATCTCAATCATGTTTCGATGTCGATCACCAGACTGCATTGGCTTCATCATCTTCATGATCATTCCTGACTCTTATCACACCATACAGTGCATTTCACATGATTCAGTTCGTGCTCATGCATGGTGTGTGGTTTTTCACTGCTCCAAACCCGACAATTTTGTCTGTTAACAAAGCCATTAAGTTAAAAATGCTGCACAGATCCCCTCTGTGAGGCCTAAAATGTCGGACAACTACTTGTGATTATATGCATACTCCATACATAAATGTAAACAATCTCCAATCCTTGATCTTTTAAGTCTGTGAAATATCAATGGAAACAAATGACAAAAAAATGTTATTCACGCTTATAACCCCCTTGTGACTTTTCGCCCACCCTATATTTATGAATATAAACAAAATTGCCCAAGCAGGTTTTGAAAAAGTAGTAACAAAAAGAATTTACCCACACGAGTATCTTGAATCTCTCATAGAAAAAACATGTATACCACATAATAGAACTGATAATAATAGAACATATTAAATTAAACAAAATTTTTAGAGAAGTTTTCGAAAATATTGCAAATTTTGATTTCCACTCCTCAACAGGCCTATCATTACTTCTGGTATAGGAAAAAAAATCTACTCCGGTCTTTGGTGGGCACTATTATAAAAAACGTTTGTTTTGGTTTAGATACCTTGAACGGCATGGCGTCAAGCCGGGAGTACACACTTCCTGACAAACAGACGAATATATATATCCAAAATCCCCTTTTTCTGCAAGTAGAGGGCCATGAAACATGTAAATACGTTAAAATTTAGAATTTATTTTTGTAAATGATTACCACACTTTCTTCTCACGTATACTAGCTTGAAAAAAATATCAGGTCCAAATTCACTATAGATCTACCACAAGCAAATAACTACAAATTATAGTATTTCTTTGATTAAACATTCTCCTTTTGCCTTACGGAATCTTAGCTGATAAGCAAACTAAGTTTATCAAATTATTCCTTAGTTTAGATTTATTGTAATTTTCCGTAAAGAAAATGAAATCATGTTTTTGTTCGAGTAAATCTACTTCTTAGTTCAGCTGAACTAAAATTACGTAAGTTAAACATATGTTAACTAATTTTAGCTTACATTACCTCAGTTTTAATAAATGTAGGTAGCATTTGATTACCTTGAGTTGTTTGAGTTGAAATTATGTTAGCTTAGAAGCTTAGCTAGGTTAGCTACTGTAATTAAGTTCAGTTAAGAGGTAGCAATATAGCATATTCGATATTACCAATCTTTACCCAGCACATATATTTTGAATTAAAATCATCTCAAAAGCTTGGTGTTGTGTTATATATGAGGCCATAGCCAAGAGTATTGAAGCAAATAGGACAAATTGTTATTACAACAACGTCTCATACACGCCATCATTAATCGAATTATTTTAAAAAATAATTCATGATTGCAAAATGTCGTTACTTCGTAAGTTGTCTTACTTCCAGAATATTCTTTCAATGGATTAAGCTTTCTCGCCTGAGCAGCATGGCGTCTGTGCAGTTAAACCCGATTGACGCATCAATCAAGAATGGATCTACCGATATGTCATCATGCAAAGCCATCTGGTGGTAAAAGACTTCCCTTAACTAAACGACCTCCTTGTCATTTCCCTCAGTGCAGAGGAGATGGATTTTAACCCGTCTGCACTTTCACGTCGTCCCCCAAAAGAAAGGAAGAGGAAAAGGAAGAAAAAATCCCGTTAACGTTTATCGGATGCTTAACACAGTAAATGGAGCACGAACTCGGTGCGCCCTTCTTCGCGGGTTCTTGGAAGCGAATTGCTGAATAAATCATCGTCATCCCTTTTGGTCATTTTCTTCACACACACTGCTCTTAGATACAGCAAGTTCGTTAGTACTTTTGTGATTTGTGGCCAACAGCGAAAAGAAATTTTAGTCAAAGAATGTGTGAAAAAATATATATATACTCTGCCGTAAGGGTCAAGTATTGTGCAATATAATTTGTTTCTTTCGCCCAGGGTAACTGAATGTAAACTCAACACTTCAGAGAAAAGTAATAGGAGGGCACGGTGACTCAGTGGTAGAGCGCTTACTTCTGGTGCGTGGGGTCCCTGGTTCGATTCCTGCCCAAGTAAACTGTGGTGGACAACATCGTGTTCCTGGATACTTCAGTTCCCTCCAGCATTCTCATTCCAACAATTCTTCCATCATCATTCTTTTGCCTTAATCATCGTATTCCTTAGCCTAAGAGCCATAAACGTCGGGATTAAACAAGGCCCGTATACAGGGGGGTCTAAAGGGGGCCGCCCCCCTCCTAAATTTTTGCCGGCCTTCCTTTAAATTTTCACGGTAGACTTGCAAAGGAACTATAATATGGTGATGAACTATAATATGGTTGGATCGGCCCTCCCTAACTTCAGCCGGGCCTCCCACATTTTTGGTCTGGTCTTAAACTGAGAGGTTTTCTTTCATTTTCAGAGAAAAGTCATAAAAATATTTTTCACATTCATTATATAGGGATGCTTGGAGGACGGAATACAGCGCAAATAGCATCTTTATTTTTCGACGCGAATTGAAACTGGTCAGAGACTACCAAGACGACACATAGTACATGGTCTGCTTATAAGAAATAACCCAAAATTAATGATTAACTGTTAAACTTTAATTTTGTTTAATTGCCATTGTTTAATTAGGTATAACATTGTATAAAGATATAACCTATAAATCGACAGAGGAAATCGAAGAAAATGATGCACTATAGACTAAATTCTCACTCGTAGTCTCTGAGAAATTGAGAGAGACAAATTTTGTGACCATAAAAGTATGTTGTTTGTTCGAATAATAATTACTAATTTTTATTTTCTTGAAATTGATTCTTTATTTGTTTATCTCTGTATATGAAAATAAATGTTACTGTAGGGCTGGTACCAAGACCGAGATTAGTCACCGTCTCGTCTCGCTTGCATCTTTCGAGACGAGACCGAGATCGAGACAGACATGCTTGTAATTCGTGACGAAACCGAAACTTGCTCGATACGAGACAAACACTTCTACTTCGAGACAATACCGACACGAAACAAAGCTTAGTCTCGAAATTCTTGATCTTCCTCGAATATAGACGAAAAAATACTTGAACTATGTGTACTCAAACTTCCTGCGATATTAAATTACATGCCCGATAGTTGAATATTAAATTACATGCTGATAACGGATAACGTGGTGACTCAAAAGTATTTTGAATACCACACAATTTTGAGTTGGGATTCAATCAGGTGAGCATCCAGAATTATTTGTTGGGGGAAGGTCCAAGCTTGAGCGGGGTGGGGGGCAGATCCAATACTGCAAGGCACTTTGTCTATGTAGTATTGAATGGGTATTATTCTTCACCCGAAAAGATGGAAAGTAATTGTAAAATATTTCCACTTCTATTTTCAGAAAAAAATGGTAGAACTAGATTCTCTTCATGAGAGTACAGATGAAGATCCTATTTTAATGCTATATCAATCATTTTCCTGTTAAGCAAATACGATTTTCTTGAGAAAGTGTATAAATGTATATTGAGTTAGGAAGATTTTTGGGGGTGTCTGGACCTCGTAGAACCTTCTGAGTGTACACCTGGATTCAAAATACTTTACTCTATTCCAAATCATTTTAATTAGTCAAGAAGCATGTTGCCAGCATGTTCCGAAACATAATTTCGCAAAATCAAATACATTAGGTTTCAACCTCCCTCTATTATTAAGATAATCAAGAAAGTTCTATAGCTTTTTGTGGAGGTCTGTGTTCAATTGACCCTCACACCATGACTTGAATGCGAATGTAGATAAGGCGAAGGTCAGTTGTTGGTGTGGGTATATCCAACATAATACCTGGTTGTGGGAGTCCAATTACACCGTGGAGCCAACACTACCTCCACAGAGCGTCATAAGGGCGTGTATGATATACGAATTCAAACTGGGGTGAAAACGCCGCTGCAGCAGGGTGGACGATATGCCTCGCGTTTGGAGAGGGTGTCGTGACTACGCGGACAATGCAGGGGTGCTTTAACAAGTTTAAGGGTGGTGATGAAATACTCGAAGACGCATCACATGCCGGAAGACCAACACATGTACAAAATGAAGATCTTCAGGCAGCAATTGAGGCGAACAGTTCCCACCCATGTGAGGAACTGGGACTACAATTCAATGTGAGTGGAGAAACCATTCGGCAGCACCTCCATTAACTTGGAAAGGATTACAAGTTGGGTCCGGGCCAGAAGGCAACGTGAACAGACACCTGTGTTTCTTTGCTGTTTCGTCTGAGGAAGGAGCCATTTTTCGACAGGGCGTTGACATGTGATGAGAAGTGGGTCCTGTATGAAGCTCCACGGCACCGTCATCATTGGTTAGCATCACATAAACCGGTTCCAAAACAGCCGAAACCAGCAACAGAAGAATGTCCTCCTGTATGATTGGTGGATTGCTCGCGGTATCGTGCACTGGGAACTTCTATCAGCTGGTCTGAGCATCAATGCAACTGTGTACTGTCAGCGCTTGAGCCGTGTTCAAGAAAAACTCAAAACTCTGGAGCCAGCACTGTTGAATCGCAAAGGGGTTATCCTGTTATAGGACAAAGCTAAGCCGTACGTGGCTAGGATGACCCGGGACACCATTCTACGCCTTGGACGGGAAATACTATTGCCTACGCCTTAGTCCCCAGACATTACACCGTCCGATTATCACCTGTACAATTTCTTGGACAACCATCTTAGAGGATGACAGTTCAAATCCCTAGTAGAGGTGCAAAATTCACTTGATACCTTCTTCGCTTCACGGCCTACCAAGTTCTATCGTGATGAACTTCATGGCCATCCGAAACGTTGGCAGAAGGTCGTCGATTCTGATGGGGACTAATTTTCTTATCTTCCAGGTACGTCCTAGTTGACATATCGATATTCGAAGGTGATGGGTGAAAAAGCGACAAAACGTTCTTGGTTACCTTTATATTTTTTCCACATAGTTAAGGAATAATCCGGAGAAAGATGTGTTAAAAGGTTCTTGTATCTTAAGGTATAATCACTACTTTTCTAAAGTGCAAGTACTTTTGTTATCAATTTCACAGTACATCAGGCGCGCATCCAGAAATGTTTGTTGGGGGAGGTCCAAGATTTGGGGGAGAACCGATACACAACACACTATGTCAATATAGTATAGAACCAGTGTTATTCTGCACTCAAAAACCCGATATGTAATTGTTAAGATCTGTCACTTATATTCTCAGAGAAAGACAATAGAACTAGATTCGTTTTATAGAAAAGAGGGGTAGAGATGAAGTGAAAGAGAATCTTTAGGCTTTATTTATCTAAACATATATATTTTATTAAGAAAGTATGCAAATGTATACAGAATTATGAAGTTATTTTCGGGAGGGAGCCTGGACTCAGTGGATCCCTCACGTAGTTGTGCCCCTTCACTACATATATATCGTTCTAAAATATTACTACTACATCCATTAAACATATGTCAATAATTCAGACAGTTTTAAACTAAAGGAATGTATTAAGTTTTTGTATATCTTTCGTAGAGGGTATCCATAGGGGTTCTCTACCTAATAGGGTACCCATATATAGGAAATAATTTTCTAAAAAAAAAAATCCGAAAAATCTCCGAATATTTCCAGAATTTTGCATCTGCGAAATATTGTTGTGATATCACTCGAAAATATGATACATTCTGAAGATAATGACAAGCAAACCATGAATCTAACGTAATTGGGATGCAAACAGAAGCTTTATAAGTGAAGATCTATGATGTTCTAAACTTCATGGTTATAAAAAGGATAATTGTTACGTTACGTTGGTAAAGACAACCTGTAAACCACTCTACAGCTTAGAAACGACTCCGTAATTTTTCGGAGAAAACTCTGTCGTGAATACAGAGTTTGGCATAAATCTACCCATCAAAGATTTTAGAAATTCGATTTTTTTTCTACAGAAATAACTTTGCAGGGAAAAGTTAGACATTGTCTAAGAATGGCCGATACTAATTAAAAAAAGACAGTAACACTTTATTAAAAATGCTAATAATAGCCAAATTATTTATTTCGGTGAATTTATTAATTTACTCTAATTCACTGTAATTTGATCCGCTCATACGAATCATTTGGCATTTTACGATTCACTTTTCCAGCTGATTTATTTCTATCAAAGGAAATAATTGAATCATAAAATAATCGTTAGAGTCATTGCCTTACTTTATGCACAAATCTTAATTAACCCTTTGCAGTCCTTCTATATTTCGTGAGTTTGTCTAAATTTGTTTGAATTAATTTGCGAACATTTCAACGTTTCGTATATAATGATAGGTTTTCAAAGTTCAAACCTATACATCAACGCCACAGTGGCATTTGTATAAACTAATTTTCCAACATTACAGCGTTTCGCATATAACCATAGGTTTTTAAAGTTCAAACCTACTACATCAACGCCACAGTGGTGTTTATTTGAACTAATTTTCCAACATTACAGCGTTTCGCATATAACCATAGGTTTTAAAGTTCAAACCTACTACATCAACGCCACAGTGGCATTTACATGGACTAATTTTCCAACATTACTTGTTTCGCATATAACCATAGGTTTTCAAAGTTCACACCTACTACATCAACGCCACAGTGGTGTTTATATGAACTAATTTTCCAAAATTACAGCGTTTCGCATATAACCATAGGTTTTCAAAGTTCAAACCTACTACATCAACGCCACAGTGGTGTTTATATGAACTAATTTTCCAACATTACAGCGTTTCGCATATAACCATACGTTTTTAAAGTTCAAACCTACTACATCAACGCCACAGTGGTGTTTATATGAACTAATTTTCCAACATTACAGCGTTTCGCATATAACCACAGGTTTTCAAAGTTCAAACCTTTACTACATCAACGCCACAGTCGCGTGGAGGGAATAAGAAGGGGGGGGGGGCGAAGGAGGCCACAGTTGATGAACGGTATTAAAACAAAAATTGTACATGAAGACCAAGAGGTTAACTGAAGTTCATTTAGCATGAAAGCTTCTCAGTTGTGGCAAGTAACCTTCCAATATTGGCAGAATTCCTATAAAGATTATGTTGATGCTTACAACAGGGGATGAGAATTATGGTTTAAGGATTGCCCATTAGATACAGTGACTAAAAGTCAAGCAACTAACAGTTGCGTTGCAGAAAATCAATCCTAAAAAGCATGTCGAATGTGATTCGACATCAGAAAATTAAATGTCGAGTCCCACTCGACAAATAATCGCAAAAGGACTCTTCTTTCATTCTCACGTCATAGACAAGTGTTCGAAAACCTGATTATCAAGAAAAAACGTACAATCTTGTTTTTTTCTAAAAAAAAAAAAAAAAAAAAGAAAGAAAGAAAGAAAGAAAGAAAGATTCGCAATCCATTTCAATTTGAAAAGTTCTGTATTACATAAACATGGAATTAAATCAAACAATGTAAATTGTCTTTTCTTTAAAATGTTTACTACAAAAAAAAATACTAAATAACTGCTACGTATGGTTACGGGAATATAGTATTTCAAAGAAAAATGGAAGCATGTGGTTCAGGGGTATAGCTCTTAACTCTGGTGCATGTAATTCTTAGTTCGGTCTCTGGTCAAGTAAGTGGACAATATCGTCTCTGTAGGTTTTTTCAGGATACTCCCACTTTCTTCCACATTCTCATTCCACCGATGCTCCCATCATAATTAACTTAATTCATCATCCGTCTCTTTTAGCCTAAAGGGCATAATCGTGGGACGTTAAACTGAAAGATTTCATTTTTTCATATCCTTTCGAAAGATGGAGAGTCAAGGTTTTTTTTTTTTTTTTAACAAAGCTTTGCAAGTGCTGTAAGCTATGGTTTACAATAATTCCTTTCTCACTCATCTACAATCAAACTTCTGCACGTGTTATTGCAGACCTAGCCAATCCAGATAGTCAAGCTAACATTTAGCGATTCTCAACGTCGTTCATACACTTCGATCGTGGCAGTAAAAAAATACGTAAAATGATTTACCAGTGAATGAATGATTGTTTAATGGAACAAACCATAATTTCTTCGATTCACGACATGATTCGATTATGATGATGATATGAACACTAAGCTATTATCAAACTTTTACACAAATTGTTTCACATTGTATTAAATACAATTTACTTACCATTAATCTGTTTTTCTTTGTCATGATCCGTCCATTCCGAAAACTGAAACAAAGAGAAAAAGTATTAAGTTAACGCTCATAAAAAAGAAGAATTTTCTACAATTCTTACAATGAATTATGTCACAAAATTACATTTATTACAAACAATCTTTCTACTGAGGATTTTATTACAGAGATATTTCCCTTCAGTTCTTACAAAACTCTCCTATAGTATTCACTCGAAACACTTTTCTCTCCTGAGAATTTTATTTAGGGAAATCCCCCCTATAGTATTTATTCGAAACGTTTTTCTCTACTGAGAATTCGTTACAGAGAAATGTCCCTTTAATATTCATTCGGAACATTTGTCTCTACTAAGAACATTGTTGCAGAGAAAATTCCTTATATTATTCATTCGAAACTTTATTTACTAAGTTACCCCTGTCACTAACTGTTGGCCACAAAATGTTATAAACTATTTCATATGCCAAATTAGCTAGGCATTGTCAGGACAATATTCTGTGGACTGCGACATTCTGTGGACAATATTCAGTGTTGCCACAGTCCTAGCTCTGGAGTGGGCTGAAAAATAGTACCAAATTGAAACAAAAATGGCTGAATTCATTATTTTTATACCAGTGTAATACATGCCTCTATAACACGAAACTAAAAGAGATAAAGTTCTAGAACCCCCCCCCCTCTTCCAATAGTACAAATCAAGAAAGTGCTCTTTTTAAAAATTACTTTTTTAGGAAAAAAACATTCAAATAGTACCCCAAACAACCATGGAAATTGATGAAAATTTTCTCGCAAGTAGGAAGTATAACAGAAGCCGTAAATTAAAAGGGAAATCAATTATCATCTTCTGTATGTATTGTAAGGAAACCAAACGCGTCTCTATTTCAAAGTGACCAATAAAACCAAAACGGTATTATGGCCATATATGAAAAAAAAAGTATATAAAACGAGAAACAAATCAATCATCTCCGAGTTCGTGTGTAAACAGTACGTTATAATAAAATATTATGCACCTTATTCTCGCGTATTTCACAACCGAAGGAGGATAATAGACTGTAAGAAGAATATAAAGTAAGTAAACTGACATTTGTAAAAACTAGGGCCCTAGAATCTTCCCTGAAAGACATCACAACTCATTATTAACAATTGTAAGTCACAATGGTATCTATTATTTCTAACTACTGCAGCACACATACACATAACACACATACAGAAACAGACACGTTTGAAGATGTGACAAGTATTCGTTAAATGGTGTTGAATTGGGTAGAATTGTACCAACGTTTTCCCAAAAGGGGGTGAAAATGCCAGTGTGGTACCAACTTACCGATGAATGACAAAAAGGGCTGAATTTGGTACAATTGTACCAAGTGTGGCAACCCTGCTGCGAATCAAGAAGATAATTTCAAGATAAGAGTTCGGCGGTGATAACGAAAGTGATAACATCTTTTAGTGTGGTGCTGCGAAGAGGAAGCGGATTAAGTGGAAATTTCAAACTTTACATTTTATATACATATCTCATTTCTTAACAACTACACATACACACATATACACCTACACTATTTCATTCCATTAATTTCTCACTTTTTCCCATTTTTTTTTACCCCGTCCATGTGGGTAACTGCTGGAATTCTTTCTCCGATTTCGACATTCATATATTCCCAATTATGACGATTTCCAGTTTTTCTTGATTTTGACATTATTTATACCCAATCCTGACCTAATTGCATTATATTTCTACTTTCTCTCACTTGCTTAATTTTACAATTCACGAAATACAACACGATGGTCGGCTAATAAATGCAAATGGCGGCGTCCACCGTTCGTAATGCTTTTACAATTTATCAAAGACATAATTTAATTTTTCTACATTTTCAGCACACAGAGACATCTCTGGTGCACCTACTTAACACTGATAACGATGAAGACAAGACAAGAACATGATAGGAAGAAAGATAAAGTAAATCAAAATTAATCAACAAAATAAGAAAATTACTTGTAGTAATTTGCAATAGTTCTGATTTCTTGTCTAATACCTATCTCCCATTTAAGATAGTATTACAAAATAAATTAATTAAAAATTAGATTAATTAAGATATGTTTAAGTGAGACCCTAAAGTAATGTCCGGGTAGGAAAATTTTTGTTCAAGAGCTTTCACGTCGAGAATGGCCTGAAACAAGGAGATGCGTTGTCACCATTATTATTTAACTTTGTGCTGGAATACGCTATAACAGAATTCAAAGATAGCAACCAAGGTCTAGAGCTGAATGATATCCACCAAGTTATGGCGTATGCTGATGATGTAAATTTAATAGGAAATGATGCGAGAACAACAGAAAGAAATACGGAGGTCATATTAAACGCTTCAAGGGAAATGAGTTTAGAAGTAAAATGCAGAGAAAGCTAAATACATGGAACTTCGTTCGGATCGTAAATACTGTTAATTATGGATTCGTTAAAATATCAAATAATACTTTCGATAAAGTAGGAACTTTCAAATATCTAGGATCAATCTGACCAAAATCATATCCACGAACAAATTAAATGTCGACTAAAAACAGGGAATTTGTGTTATTATTGTTCATAATCTTTTGTTGTAGCGAATCCTGTCGACGAATTTGAAACTTAAAATACGTATATAAAATGATAATCATACCTGTTGTGCCGTATGGTAGCGCAACATGGTCGTTTACTCTGAGGGAACAACGCAGACTAAAAGCATTTTAGAGCAAGCGGTTTACCAAACATTGTTAGCATCATCAAATCTAGGAGCCTCAGATGGGCAGGTCCAGGATGGAAGAAAATAGGAAGTTTTCAAAGTTTTAACTGGAAGTCCAGTTGGAAAACGACCATTAGGAAGACCTAGGCGCAGATGGTAAGACAATATTAAGATGAATATTGCAGAAATAGGAATACAAAGTAGAAACTGGATCCAGTTGGCTAAGGATAGAAGTCAGTGGAGAGCTTTTGTGAATGCGGCATTGAACCTTCGGGTTCCATAGGCCATACAATTAGTTAGTTAGTTATGGTACGGAATTTAATAAGATCTAAGATCTTTAGATATTTTAGACAATATTATGAGATATTAACTTATAAGATATATTTGAAGAAATATAAAATAAATCAAACTTAACCAATAGAATAAGATTATTATTTGTAGTCATTCGCAATAGTTCTGATTTTGAGACTAATACCTGTCTGCCATTTAAGATATTACGAAACAGCCTTAACATTTCTCTATTATTCTCCAAGATTTACGAAGTAACACATTATTAAAGGAAATGTGTGGGCGTTTCCTAAACTTTATGCCACACTAACAAGTGTAAATACAAAATTGTTGCATATTTTGAGGCGTAGCTATGTTTTGTTACCCTCTATAGGAAAAGTGGTTTTTCGTAAGTTATTCCATTGAAGCACGAACTACTCACGATTATTTAAAAAATGATTGAGATCAGTAGAACTATTTAGAAGAAGATGTAAAAACTTAAATTTTCAGCTAATAATGAAGGTCAGTACGCAATGTGCAGAAGCAGTGTGTACAGTCTTAAGCAAGAAAAATTTGTCCCCAGTTCTCTTTCAAGAGTCCTGTCCTTTTACCCATACGTAGGTAAATCAGATAAATGTCCATTTTAATTTGATCATTTTTTTTACAACTAGAGTATTAGAATTTCCTACGTATGGTTGATATGGTTGATGGAATATGACCTTATAAAGCAGGAGAAGTGGTCAAGATGTTTTGAACAGAACTATAACTTACGTAGGAGATTTTATGATCTCAGTGAAGAACGATTTTTAATACAAAATTGGAAAACTTATTACTATTTCAATATATAAACAATGCAGTAAAACCCAAATGGTTATTTTGTAAAGGGTGTTCCTTAGAGAACGCCAAAGTTGAATGGAGTGGATCTCTTGTTTGTTTAGAAGTTGGCAAATCATGGAGCAGTTTAAGACTGAACAATGTGTAGTTACGCTGACGAGGAAAATACGGCAAGGTCACGTGTGTTTTCTTCCTACGGGAGTTTGTGAAATCACACGTGTATGCCAAACAAACCACACAATATTGTGCAGCTTACGGCGGACATTACACGTGTGATTGGAGGCATCGGGACAGACATATGAAAGACAGGTATCAATAATTTTGAGAAGCGTAAAAACGCATGAAGACTCAGTGAAAATTCATGTATGCCTAACATATTTCATATATAAGTAGGAGATGTCTGATTACTAGAGCAACCCACATTATCCTTTATTTTTTTCTTTAATTATGCTTTACTTTTTTCAAATTATGCTTTATTGTTAATTTCAATCATTGTTTTACATTAATCGTGTTTTATGTATAATATTTACTATACATTAAATATTCTAAATAGCTTGATCGATTTATTAATATTTTATGCAACCAGTTTCTTTCATATTTAATGAACTTTCTACTTAACGAACTGTAAAGAGATATGCTTTACTTGAGTCAGTTTTTTTCTATCACTTGTGTGCGCCTTAGAGGTGCATATATAGAGAAAGCGAAAGTAAAAGATGCCACCAAAAAGTACAGAAAGTGCTCAAGTTCAAGAGGTACACATAACAATATAGTGTAGAGTTCTCGTACACTTTTTGTACATTTCGAGTCATAATACATACAATTCTTGTACTACCGGAGAAAGTAACTCACTTAAGAAGTTCACAAATTATACAATACCACTAATATCACTCACATAATATCGCCTTCGCTATTCATTTTATCTGAAGCCAAATGTTGCAAAACAATATGCAACTTGTTTGAAGTCTGTTATACGCTTATACACCGCACTAAAATAGGTTACGAATAAAAAGTTAGTCATCTTCATCTATGTCACTCTCAGTCTCTTCTAATAGAATTGTTCTAATAAATTTTCCAAAAATTGTGCTATATATATATTTTAATTTATGCTTTATTTTCTAAAATTATGCTTTATTATGCTTTTAAAATTAGCTTCTTCTGGACCCTTAAACAACCACAACCATGTTCAAAGTACCAACCATATGTGTAAATTGATGTTATGCTTTTTATGCTTTTGGGTTGCCCTACTGATTACATTTAATTTATGTAAAATATAACCACTTTCATGAAGTTTTGATATGTTTTAGTAGACTCTATATTCAAATTCTTCATCTTATATGCAAGATCCTATCTTAATTTGAAAATGAGAAATGCAAGTGGAGAAAATCCAAATAACATTCTAATTTCATAACTTTTTAAACCAGACTGTAATTGACTCATGTTGATATTGAATAATTACTCTACTTTCTATATGTGTGATCTATTCCTTCTACGGGTGCGAGTTCTATTCCTCACATAAGGAGATTTGCTCAGATACAAGCATGAGAATGGTTCAGTTCCCACTTTACTTTGTGTCTTATATAGTCTCGCTGCTAAAAAGAGACGTTATAATACAATCAATTAATGAATGTTACAAGACGTTACGTGTTACAAATTTCACTTTTCGTTTCAAAGTTGCTTTCAGGATTTCAAAATGGTGTGTATTTCTTTAACTCTTAAAAATCCTCTATTTTGTTAAAAATGATAGACTCTTAATTATAACATCGTAACAATTAAGTGTAAGAGAAGAAGCTGGATCGTCTCTGGAGTAATTAATATGCAAACTTGGAGGCAAATTTTCTCCTGTTTCTATAGCGAAGTTCGCCGTTTCATCTCTGTAAACAGAACGAAGGTGAGTAAATCCGTACCTAAAACATTATCACAGAATACGTGAGAATTCAAAGCATTATGCAAATATTCAAGATTTTCATGCAAGTGTATATAAAGGTAGGTACAACGTCTTCTCATTTCATAACTTTTAGACCTGCAAGCGTTAAGTTCAGTTAGCTTATATACATATTGTATTTCGTTGCAAGAAAAATTTATTTACTTTTGGTTAAAATAGACTTTTAAATTATCCTAATTTCTACTATGAACACATATGGGGAATTTAAATATTTGCTTAATACTTAGAATAGAAGTTCAATTTCCTGAGTCTCTATCTGATTATTTCTCTCATTTCTATTTATGTATTCTGCTATAAGGTAGTAATAAGCTGGGATTTATCTATTCGACTAATTTTTTAAAGGAAAAATGTTACTGCAAAATCTATACTATACGGGGTGATTTAAAAGTGTAACTACCCAAATAACATGAACTATTTAAAAAAGAACTCTTAAACAGTAAACAAATACTAGCCGACTTGAAAAGTTGCTAAAAAAAAAGGAAGAAAATAATTAACGCCTTGCGTTCCAGGTGTCACTTTCCTATGTGCGTGCTGTAATATTAGGTTTTCATTTACTGTTGAAAGACTGACTAGATCGTTATATAAGGCAGTTATTGTGCACGGGCGAAGAGAACATTCACATTACTGATTTAAAAAAATATTTGCATTGTGGAACATTTGGACTGAAAAAGGGAAATTTTGATGTTCCGAAGGGATTTTATTCTACTTCAAGTTGGTCACACTGACCGGAGATTTAAGACAAAACTTTTTTTCTTTTTTCCGATCTCGAAATACGATCTCAAAGTTGCCTATTGTTCATTGTCAAAACAGACACATGTGTGTCGTAATTGAATGCTCCCTTAGGTCTGTTGTTGTCTATTGAAACAAAACAGTTTTTTTTTGTTTTTTGCCAGTAAGGTGCTGTCACCTAAGGAGAAGTAGTAGAACTAATTGTGCCTTGCATCCACTAAAAAATTTCTTCTGCTTCAGGATTAATACGGCGCTTAAAAAAGGATATGTTTTCGTGACATCCACATGGATGTCACTGGTATTTTGCAACGGAGTATTTTATAACATCCACAGGATGTCACTGGTAATTTGCAACGGAATATTTTATAATATCCACAGGATGTCACTGGTATTTTGCAAAGGAATATTTTACAACATCCACAGGATGTCACTGAAACGTAAGAAGTTAATTACTTTTATCCATAAATAAGATTATAGTCAGAATCAGGCCAAATGAATTAATGTATAACATAAGATAACATAAGATTCAAAGGTAATTTTATGAACCATTTTAGTTTCTTCTTTTAGTGTATTTTTAAAGTCGGCTATATTTCTTTTAAGTTTGTTTATATTTTTCGTTTTTTTGTTTATCCAGTGCTAAATGTAAGATACTTTTTACATGATATGGATATGAAAATATTTTTTTAATCGGTCTAACCTATACGTTACGAAATTATACATGAATATGCACACAATTAAGGTATTAAGACTGGCAGTTGTTGAGGGCTTCCACGGTCTAGCTCCGAAGTCTATCATCAGATTCTAATGAAATCTACGCGAGACCACCGTGAAAGAACATTCGTTCAAACAAACAAACAAACAAAAATCTGTTATTCATTTCCGCGCAGTATGAGTTTCAAATACAAGTAAAAATAGTCTTTTTCTATGTACATTTAAACTCAACATTTATTTTGAGATGCATTATATTCAATTTCTTGATAAATATAAAAATTAGAAATTTCATAATTAAAAAATATCAACATAGCACAGTATGACACAATAACACATATTCTAAATATATTTAAATGCACATAGCAATTTATAAATTTTGTACCGTGTTTATGTACCAGTTATTATTATTATTATTATTATTATTATTATTATTATTATTATTATTATTATTATTATTATTAAAATGTACTATATTATTTTACGGAAACATGGAATAATGAAATTAACCCATTTTTGTGTAGCTTAACATAAATAAATGCTATAATAAAAAGCAAACTAGAGTATAAGTAGTTATATATATGTATAGTTACTATTTATACTCTAGTTTGCTTTTTATTATAGCATTTATTTATGTTAAGCTACACAAAAATGGGTTAATTTCATTATTCCATGTTCCCGTAAAAATAATGTAGAGTATATATATATATATATATATATATATATATACACACTCTGTAAAGAAAAAATAGCGACACTCGCTCGGATATGGTTTTCACAACATACACTAACCAATATGAGTTTTTACATGAATTGCTGATGATATTACAATGCATATTCTTAATGAGCAGCTCATTCTTAATACTTGCGCCGCAGTTTCAGGTTTTTTATATGCATATAATGAATTTATATGCATATATTAGTAGCTATGTGTGTTTTCAGCAAAAACGACTGGGGGGGAAGAATTATACATAAAAGTATGAAAAATCAACAATAATAGCACAAAACAAAAAACGTAATTTCTTAAAAGTAAAAATATTGTGTACGAACATTGAGAGGTACAATACATCAAACTAGATTTCGTATGTGGACCATGGGCTTTAGGACTTGCAGGGGAATCGTCGAGGCCTTTTGGTGACAAGGCTATTGCAAAATGCAACCTTGATTTCATGGAATCACTCCCGGATTATCTGTTCCGGGAGTTCTATTCTATCCGAGATAGTTGTCTATTGAGTCTTCTGCTCATATCGACCCAAACTTTACAATTGGATGCATGTCAGGTGAGTTTGGAGGCCACATGAGTCTTTGAATAGTCATATTCTTACACAACGTATTAACGAATTTCGTTCATTGACATGAAACATTTACGTCCTGGAAAATGAAGTAGTCCATATCTTCTTCAGGAAAGTTATCTTTAGCTGTTCGAAGAATTTTACGTACCAGGATTTGAAGACATTTTTGTACATCAAATGACTCTTCACATATATCAATTGTTCTGAGTCTTTGACACTGAAGCAAGCCCACACCATGACTCAGTAACTGAATATTTGCATCTCTTAAACAAAATCCGTATCAAGTTTCTCGCTCATTCGTATCCACAACTTCACACCACTATCGTTTCCAACTATTCTAAACATTTTAACGGAGAAAACAACATGCTTCCATTTGTCATAAGTCCAAGTAGCATATCGCCTCACAAACGTACGTGTTGAAGTCTTCAGTATTTTTGTTAGTTTCGACTTTCCAGACGGTTTTTTCTTCGTAATATCCTCCTCATACAGTTAAGACAATACAGTCGTACGACTAACTGCAGTTCCAAGATCAAAACGATTTTTTGGGGAAGTCATTCCTTAATTCTGCAGTGCCATTGATTTTATTTGGCGATCAGCTCTGGGTGATGCTTTCTTTTTTCTATTACACTGTTGACGAAGGGATGATTTCTTATACTATTTTTGCTTGTGAATTACTCTTTCTGCCGTCGAATGGTAAATTCTGAGTATTCCAGCCATCTCCCTTAACTTAGCTGTGCAAAGCAAGAAGTATGTCTTGTTCACGTGACAAGTCACATTTCTTACCAATCATACTTGTTTACAGTTCACATGTAGCAACAATTTCATACAAAAACAATACTGCACAACAACAATATTGCCACTTGACACTGTTCAAACAATTACAAAGCATAGAACAATCACAAAATGCTAATTACCTGGGCTTACAGATCACAAATGCAATGCAGAATTCTCACCCCAATAATTTACGAGACGCTCTCAGGTGCCATCTGGAGAGAATGTTACTGATACATAAATAATTAGTAAGCACCATTGTACACCATAGGTGTCACAGATAATGGAAATGAATTATCACACTCATAATTTCCTTCTATTCCTCTTCTAGCCGGCTGCAACTATGGTTTTCTGTGTAAGTTTCCTTGAGAATTGAGGTGTCGCTATTTTTTCTTTACAGAGTATATATATATATATATATATATATATATATATATATATATATATATATATATATATATATATATATATATATACAGATAGATAGATAGATAGATAGATATAGATATAGATATATAGATATATTTAAAAAGTATTATATTCTACAGATTGTCTAAGCTTATAACTGGTTTCAAAACAAAGACAAAATAGCTTAATTTCTTACAAATTTTCATTTCGTAACTTCTTTTGTAGCCAAATTCTAATCGGATTCAATTCGTTTTCCCATTTTTCTCAACCTTTTTTAATCTAATAGTACTTTACTTTCGTCATTTCAGCTTATAGTAGGAAAGCGTAACAAGACGAACATCTATTCCTGGTTTAATGGTATGAAAAAAAAAACTATATGAAGACAGACAGGGAGAAGAGAAAGTCCTGCTTCAAATCCCGTGTTTTGTTATTGATCTATCGTAGCATCTGGGAAGGAAGATCAGTTCTTGTATTTTGAAAGTCTATTGAGGAGATTTGTTTACAAATTGAATAAAATGTTGAAGTGAATATGGTCTGTTTGTCATCTATTCTAAGGCCTTTCTCAAGTAATATGGTCTGTAGTCCGTTGTAGATTAAGAAACCCTTATAGATTCACGGGTTCATAAGAACCCAACAGATATCTAAAGAGAAATGTCAAGTTTCTGAGGGGGATAATCATCATCTCTGAGCTTTAACTGCACGTGAGATCGAAATAGAGTCGTTCTGACATGAAAAAAATATAGAAATATATAGTTTTCTATTGCAAACAACTTCGGTAACAAATTATGACCATCGTATTTTTTCGTTAGCTTCGTATTCCTAGAATTTTATGAAGCAAACTGCGATATGATATCGCTTAAATAAACCCTGATATAGTACCGTACAGAGTGTTAATGAACTCAGGGACATAAATTTAAGGTGTGATTTTTTTATATATGCGATGAAAGAAAAAAGTTCTAATAAGCATTGGTTAGAAACATTTCAGAGTTATAAACCATCGAAAGTACAAAATATCACGTATTAAAGCGTCCTGAATTAAAATTATAGGACCTCTCGAAAGCGGTTTAAGAAATTACTCAGGAACTAATATACATTCTGTCTCAATATTCATGTTCTACAGCCCTCTGATACACACGTAACGAATCTCAATTAGCACTTTAAAGTGAATTCTCGTACTCAAACTTACTTTACGAAATTCGTTTACACGAATACTGAGCAGGAAAACCCAGGAAAACGACTCACTTAAGATGACTATCCTAAAAAAGGCTTTCTGACCAAGTGCTCCCAGCACCGAGAATCGAACCCAAGACCAGTTTGAGTGTTGTCAAAGATACATAGCTGATTTTATGTTAACATGGTAATAATGCGCGCCCAGCAGCCGGATATATTTGGTTTTCCTTCTTTCTACCAAGCAAATCATAGCAAAATTCCCATTTCTAGCACAGGAACGATAACATTATGTTTAACATGTTAGACCTTGTCAATATACTACTAGATGGATATCTCTCGGGCTCTTCTTCACAATAATCTATTTTGGGCAATTGCTTTGCATGTTACTCCAATATTTCTTAATTTCATCACGCTACATTGTATAATGATGTTTCTAGTGTCTCTCCTTGTCCTTTGATATCTAATCAAGGATTGCTTTTGTCCATTTGTTTTTGCAATAACATTATAATTAGCCCACTGCCAGTGCAATGCTTTTATTACCACTATCGTCAATTTTTTGGTCCATATGATTATTTTGCTGTATTTCTGAGTGGTCTCCATACTTCATTCTGAGTTTACAAAGGATGAATGTCTGATTTTGTCAGATTGTTCATGTTTGTTTGTTTGTTTGTTGAAATTTAGTGTCCTTTTCAGTGCCAAAACTATATAAGACGTGAATTTACAGTTTAAGGTAGAATTCAAACCACAGTAATATAGTAAAATTATAATGCTTTCCCAATAGGAATCGAATCCAGAACCAAAGACACACACATATAACCAACAAGCGTCGAAAAGAGTTTTGTTGCTGTGATCTAGAAAAAGAACTGAAACGTGGAGCAACTATGTACAGCATATCCCAGATTCCCATTTCAACAGAACCAATCACGCACCCAGAAACTGTTGTAGGCAGGAGTCCAATGCTAGAAGCCACTATGTCTAGGTAGTGTTGAACAGGTATTATTCTGGACCCGCGAAGACAGTAAATAATTGTAAAATACTTTCACCTGTATTTTCAAAAAGAAATATAGAAATGGACTGTTTTCATAAGAGAAGGACTACAGATCAAATTTTTATGCTACGTCAATCATTTCCCCGTTAAACAAGTATAGTTTTAGTGAAAAAGTGTATAAATATACGTTGATAAATGTATGTTGAATTAGGAAGTTTTGGGGGGTGGTCTGGACTCATTGACCCCCGCAGGTGCGCCACTGAGGCAGAACAACAACGCTGGAAAAAATATTTTCTGAGAGCCTATATTTAAGTTTGTAGCTTTGTGTAATTTAGCATTCAGGAATCATCTCGGAATAAGTAAATTTACTCAAAATGAATTTACAAACCTCACGGATAGCAAAAGCAAAAATTAAAGAAAAGTTGTTGAAAACCAAGTAGTACATCATTATTCTTGCCTGTACACCAGATATTGCTTATGTCAACAGATTCTATGTCACCTTGCAGTTAGTAAACAAAGGACATAGCTGAAATAGAGGATAATTCTATATTTTTTTGGTGAGGGTTTAACGGACAATACAGTATTATGTCGTGGACACTTTTATTTTTAATTGAGCCATGCAACCAACAAACAGCCCGGCCGGAATTACTCGCTTTAGGTCCTGCAAGGGCTAAGGCCGCCTCTGTCTCTCATAGCATATTTATATTCTGTATGTAAAAAAAAATACAGAGAATACTCCTTTCATGACTTTACAATCAGCATTTAAAAAGAATGGTAATACTTGTAAAAATAGAAAACTCCCACGTAGCTTAGAAAACTCCCGCAAGTGGAATTATTAAGGAAAATGAATAAGAGATACTAATGAAATCTTAAAGTTTGTTTGTTTGTAGAAGTTTAAGTTTGTAACTTTTAAACACTAGAGACTATTTCTTGAAAAAAATCAAAGATTTGTATAATATTGTAATGTATAGTAGAGCTGGTACATGGGTTATTTCTTTTCCATCACCTTTTTATTACAAAAGTTCTATACATGTTTTTTGTACATTATGCTACAAATAAGTAGTTACTTCTAAGTAATAGCCCTTTCTCTATGGGACTGGATCTCCTGTCTGTAGCAGTCCGGAAATAGGTCAAGAAATCTTGCCCAGAGCAGCACAAAGATAAGATTAGGGAGTCTGTTTTGCCCAGGAGAGGCGAGAAGAGAAAGATAGAAATGATCAACTGGAACTGATATCTTCTGTCCCTCGACGTGCTCTTTTATAGCCGATTTTAGAAGTGGAGTCTTTGGAGGGGTTGTAGGGGTACTTCGTGTCTCTCCGTGTCTTTCTTCGTACTTCTTCGTAGGTAGCTTCTGTCGGCTGCTTGACGATCTTCGTCAATGCCAGTCTCACTTCAGGGACTCATGATATACAACAATGTCAAAGAATTAACTCTCTTCATCTCCTTAGGACATGTATTTCAAAAAATAATTTCGTATATCTTGCTTTTGCGACAAAAGGAACACTGTGTCTAAAATTAACATTCCTTGCTTTAGGCGTAATGAATGCACGAGGCACTTAGCATATATATTGCAAGGATACCCACATCACAACAGACGCACGTGTCACCTCAACACGTGCTAATGATTACAAAACCTAGCAGACAACAGGCCAACACGAAAGACACCGAGGAACACCGAAAGCAGATGGACCTCACGGAAGGACCCGAGGAGGACAAATAAAAGGAGGACCACCGAGGGACCCAGTATCAGTCGACCAACTGATCGCCTAACCTTTACCTTCCTATGTCGCTGTGGACTAGGAGCACCTCTTCCTTACCCTATGTCGCACTGGGCTAGAGATCCATCTTAAACTTATAATCCAAGTCTAACCTACAACCTGCCAAAGTGTTCTGGAAACTGCCATGAGTGGAAGGGGCACCCGGCAAAATATTTAGTATTCCTTCACTTGGTCATTGAGGAAGAGACATTGAATTAGAGACACTTGTATTTATTATATTTTGTAATAAAACTTGGTGAAGGGGAAAAGACACCCGGCCTATCATTTGACTCTACAAAATATTACAATATAGAATTTGCTAACTGTAATCCTTAAATGTAATTTGATTAGTGTTAAGAGTCTATTTTCATACATGGTATAGGATACGTGGATCTACTGTTTATTGACTAGTTTTACCAGGTTTCAAGCACCAAACAAGGAAGTTCTAACCATTTAGCTAGTCTAGATGGTTTCTTAAAAGTACTTCGTGTCTGTACTTAATTGAGCTGAGCGAAGCGAAGCTCTTATACTCGGGTTAGCCGTTTGGTTGTCCGCGAACTCCTCCTAGACCGTTTGGCCGATCTCAACCAAACTTAGCACGCTGATAGAGTATGTCGTGCTGAGTGACAACATAGGTCGAAATCAAACATCCGATGTACCATCGAGGAATAATCACCGAAAAACGCTTCCTCCTAGACCGTTTGGCCGATCTCAACCAAACTTAGCACGCTGATAGAGTATGTCGTGCTGAGTGAGAACATAGGTCGAAATCAAAAATCCGATGTACCATCGAGGAATAATCACCGAAAAACGCTTCCATAGACTTAACATGGGGAAAAAGTCATGATTACGTAGTTTAAGCTCGCTCAGCTCATTTCATTGGAATCGGGTATATCCATTGCATTCCTAGTTTATAAAGGCAACATTATGGGTAATAAAATAAAGAAATAGCGTTTGTATTTCTGGTTCTCGAACTTTGAAGTGTTAAATTGAGAACAAAATTTTCCTTCTTATTTGATACGCTAATGCTTAAAACTAGAATTCCCAAGCGATAACCCTCACTCGGGAATTTTATGGGTTTTCTGGTAATAAATCTAGATTAAAGATATTTATAACTTTAAGTTAGTAGGAAGAGCAAATTACACTTCTATAAGCTTATCAAAATCTTTATTATTTCTAAAATGGAAACCTCAATTTTTTAAAAAAGAAAAACTATGATATACATCTGCTCTGGTAGAAGAGTTAAAATTGTCTGACAGAACAAAATGAATAGGATAGAATCTACTCCATCTATAAATTTATTACGTAGATACTCTTTTTTTCCCTCTTCCTCCGAAATCGCAATTTACATGAACGTGTCATAACTGGTAAAAACCCAGTCGGAGACCACCGATTACGAGCGATAAAACTCGAAAATCACATTCTACAACAAACGCCTGTTATTTTTAATACGGACTGCTAACTGCTAACTACGAGAATCATGCAATCTATGTCTTTCCTTTTTTTTTTTTTTTTAAAAAAAAAAAAGTCGTTCTGTTTGTTTCGTGTGGAATGAGACACAATACTATGAGAAGGGGAGAAACAATTAATCCAGTGAAATGTGGCATCTGGACTTGTAATGGCCATGGGTTTTGTAGATTCTGCTTTTCTCATCTGCTACATTTGAATTGTTACATGGCTATGGGTAAATACATTTCATTCTTCATATGTATAGTACAGAGAATAATGCCGTATTTTTTAATGGAGAAATGTGATCGTTAAGAGGAAACGAAAAAAAAAAAAAACTGGAAGACTTCGAAATGTGGATTTAGAGAAGAATAGAGCAAAATAAATGTAAAAATAATGATAGAATTGTTTAAGATCCTACAAGATTGTTAATCATATTTCTAACAAAAATGTGTCCAACGTTGAGATATACGAGAGTAAGTAAATAAGTAAATAATTTTGTACCTCTTTTCAGGTTGATTCTACGGCATTGTGTGTCACCAGATGCTAGGTGAAACCGTTGGCCTCGCCTGTGGTAAGTTCCAGCGTTATCACACAGGCCCGTATCCAGGGGGGTCTAGGGGGACCGCCCCCCTAAATTTTAACTGGCCCCCTCTAAAAATTTTCACGGTAGGCTTGTAAATGAACTATAATATGGGATGAACTAATATTTTTGGATCGGTCCCCCCCTAACTTCCACCGGGCCCCCCCTACGTTTTCAGGCTGGCTACGGGCCTGTTATCACATTAGTCCTCTTTGCTCTTGCGAAGCAAAGTTGACCGCGCCACTCTCTGTGTGCACCAAAGAACAATAGCGTTCTGTCATCCGCTTTTTGTGATCTGAAGGTGTACCCGAAGTGGAAATTAATCAACAGAAGAAGACTTTCAGCACAATACGGGGGTAGTGTGTTTGAACAGCGAAGTGTTTATCGGTGGATTAAAGAGTTCAAAAGTAGTCGAACGAGTGTGAAAGATGAGGAAAGAGCAGGACGTCCAGCTACAGCAACAACTGATGACATTATGGAACGAAATGAAATGAAATCTTTAAGTTTTACGTCCCACAGATATGCCGGTTAGGTTAAAGGAGATGGTGATGATGAGAGATGAATGAAATGGTGGAATGAAGAAATTGGGAGGAAACGGGAGAACCCCTAGAAAACCCACCAGCACGGTGTTTGTCTACCACAAAGTCCACACGGTGCGAGCTAGGATCGAAGCAGGGACCCCAAGAATCGAAGGTGAACGCTCTACCACTGAGCCACTGCGCCCCCCGACATTATGAACGAGTCCGTGCCTTAATTCTGAATAACAGACAAGTGACTGAAGTGACAACCCATACGCAGATTAATCATGATTCTGCATAAGGCATCACGCATAACAGGTTCAACTTTCAAAAATCTGTGCTAGTTGGGATCCGACAAAAATTCATAATGTTTTGCAACTCACAAGAAAGAATCCTGGAACATTACCTAGAAAAGGAGTCAACAATAAACAGTAAACGGTACAGTGATATGCTGGGAAACAAGTTGAAGCCTGCAATTCATAACAAACGCAGAGATCAGTTGTCGGAAGGTGTTCTTGTGTTGCATGACAATGCGCGCCCACATACCGCCACCCATACCACTCAAAATCTTCAGACGCTACGTTTCGAGGTGTTTGAGCATTCTGCATGCAGCCCAGAACTCTTCCCGTTAGATTACTATCTGTTTGGTCCATTTAAAGATGCTCTCAGGGGCCATCGATTCAGCCCCGATCAACAGATGAGGGATGCGATGCATTCGTACCTTGCTGCCCAACCAAAAACTATTTTTTCAGAAGATATTGGAGGGCTCGTGAAAAAGTGCACCAGGTGCATTTAAAAGCAGGATGACTATGTTGAAAATGATATACAAAGTGATAGATTTCATTCAGTTAAACATAATGATAATGATGAGCGTAGAAAAATCCTTATGCGTAGTTTTCAAAAACATCGAGAAACACTATATTTTAATATACATAAAAATTGATGATATACGATAAACCGACACCTTATACTATGAAACTCGTACTGAAATATATATTGATGAAGGTTTTCATTATAAAGCTAGCGAGACAATAGTACATAGTGTTTATTAAAAAAATATATATTTTCTCTAATAAAACGAAATTAAATCAATACAACGGGCTAATTAGTAGAAAACATAGACATCCAAGTAATTACACACAGAATATGAACTTTTTGTATTTATTTTCCTATGTTGTTTTATTATTCATTCAAAGAATAAAAAATGCACGTAAAATAACCAAACTGCTGATTAAATGGAATATCAAGGTTATTTTCAATTAAAATGTACGTAATCAAAGCCCATTCAGCATTCATTTATACTTAATCTTTGGAAAGTAATTCAAACCGTCATCAGTTCTTGTGTCGTATTGATCGCAATAAGTTCTTTTTTTACTCATTCCGTAAATTTCACTCCCACAGAACTAACTCAATAAGTTGAGCTGATTGCAGTTTAACGTCCCTTTTAGCAGCGAGGCTATATGAGACGTGGACCAACAGTTTCCTGTGGGATCCAAACCACATGAGAGCTCTCCCACGCCACAGAACTGACTCGTATCTAGATTTCCCAAAACTTTGAAAACAGATCTTCAAGAAATAACAAGAATAATATAAGAGAGGACGCTAGGGCAAGTAAGTGATAATGCGATGATTGGTGGAATGAAATTGTGGGAGGAAACGGGAGTCAGTATTCGTAGGTTTCCTTAAGAAAATTTCCCTCAAGTGACACAAGATTTTTCCCTTTTCTTCTCAAATTGTCCTTAGTTCGTTGAGTGTCCAATTCCCATGGCAGAAGTTATGTGATAAGATGTACCTGTATTTATCTATATTAAAGAAAGTGTCAAATACATTTGTTTTATTAATTTGCATTTCGGTTCTCTCTCTCTCTCTCTTTTTTTTTTTTTACTTTTTCCTTCATTTCTTTTACACAGAAATACATACAAACACATCCAGCCGACAATCGGTTCAAATTATGCTAATTTGAACACACACACACACACTACTACTACTACTATTTTATTCTGGTTTATTTCTTTAAAAAAACTAACAAAAATTTAGTCAGCATGAGGATTTCCTTGGATTTTCACGGCTTATCGAAAAATTCCAGGGTTGAAAAGAAACGTTTTTTTAAAAAACAACAAAAAACGTTTTTTTCTGTTTAAAACTTTTTTTTGTTTAAAACGTTTTTAACGTTTAAAAGAAAGTACTTTGTTTTAAACAAAAAAAGGTTTACAATGTTTATTTTGTTTAAAACAATAATCTAAATAGGCATATATATTACATTTTTACACTCTTAGGTATTGCTTGCCATCTATATCACTAGTTAACAAAGGTTTTGTTACATAAAAGGAAATACCTGTTCTTAAAGGAACTTTTTGCGCTGAATTCGAATATGCACTCGGTTTTTCTCCATCACGTTCGATTTTCCCGTAACAGATGGATTTTCGGAGAAATCCCTCAAAAATTTCCCTTTTCGTTTATTTTACACCCCAAGATCTTGTCCCCTTGCATATACTAACATAGAAATTATACCTAAGTATACTTTGATTCATATTTAACAAACCCTCCAAGTTTCGTGATAATCGCTTTATTCTTTCTAGAGAAATAAATATGTTTGTATGTATACTGTGTGTACTGTTTATTGCACCTTATAGTAATGCTTTCAGATCTCTTAAGTTGAGGTAAAACGTTTTGCTTTATTACCACAAACACATATATAAAATATAATACAATATAATTTACAAGTGTGACAATGTACAATAAACAATAATACAAATGTACCAAAAGGTCATGAAAAGACAATCAAAACTATCACAATATATGAAACTTCCATTGGGTTACAAAAACATACACTACTTCCTTCTTTTGTAAGAAATGTTGCATTCTCTAACAAGAACCCAACAATAGTCCCCATCATTGAAGGATCCCATCGTCCCTGGTACCTTTTCTCCATTGCCATTATATCTTGGTGGAATCTTTCCCCCTGTTCATCGCTGAGAGTACCTAGGTTAGCAGGAAAGAAGCTGAGGTGGGAGTGCAAAAAGTGGATTTTTAAAGACATCCTACAACCCAACTCTTTGTATTTCTGTATCATGTCCTGTACGATTTCTGTGTAACTCTCAGCTTTGTTATTGCCCAGAAAGTTGCGCACAACACACTTAAATGCTGTCCAGGCAGCTAGCTCAGCACTGTTTAACTTGCTATCATCAAGCATTAATTTCCTAATTTGGGGACCAATAAACACTCCCGCTGAAATCTTAGCATCACTCAGGTTAGGGAACTTATCTCGCAAATACTTGAAACCTTCACCAGATGTGTCCATGGCTTTGACAAAGTTTTTCATAAGTCCTAACTTGATATGAAGTGGCGGTAGTAATATCTCATTAGGATCTACCAAAGGAGCGTATTTGACGTTGCATTCTCCAGGTACGTAATTCACTCTAGGTTCCCATTCCTTCACTTCATAATGTTTGTCATCAGCTCGGCTATCCCATAAACATAAAAAACATTGGTACTTCGTGTAACCGCACTGCAGTCCTAATAAAATACCAACTACCTTGAGATCACAACATATTTTCCAACAATGGTCCTTGTAATTTATAAGATTTAGCAAAGTTGACATGGTGTCATAGGATTCCTTAAACTTCACTGAGTGCGCAAGTGGTATAGAAGGTTTTTTATTTCCATTATGTAAAAGGACAGCTTTAAGGCTGACCTTTGACGCGTCGATAAATAACCTCCATTCTTCTGGAACGTAAGGAATTCCTAGCTCCGCCATCAACCCATTTATATCCGTACATACGCACACATTATCTTGCATTGAGAAATAGCTTGAAAATTGAACATGCCTTTTCCTGTACACTGATATCTTCGTTTCTGCATCCAATAAGTTCCACTGCTGGAGCCTTGATCCCAGAAGTTCCGCCTCTTGTTTTGTCAGGTGCAAATCACGAACTAGGTCATTAAGTTCACATTGCCGGATGAAATGTGTCTCGCGAACACAGTTAGGGATGAACGTTGGATCCTTGGATGTACATGTTGATGTCGATGGTTCATCAAGGTCATGATCATCATCAGAGTCTTTTGGCCATATCTCTTCCCAGTTGGTAGGGGGCTCGGGAAGTGGAAGTTCATCCCCGTGCGGAATAGGTCTAATTGCGGATTTAACGTTGGGATAACTTATTGTGTATTTGCTTTTTTTAGAATGTCCCTTAACTACTGTGAGACAAAAATAACAATCATCCAGATGGTTGGTGGGTTCTCTCCACACCATTGGTACAGCAAATTTCATGAACCTCCGTTTCCCTTTGGCCCATGCAAGTAAAGTGACGTAGCACGACGCACAAATTATGTTGGGTGCCCAAGTTTTGTCCTGATCTCCCACACGACATCCGAAATATATATAATATGCTAGTTTCACCGATGGCGTAATGGATCTACACTGTCCTTTAACTACAAACTGGCCACACACATAACAAAAACTATTAGGTGAGTTAACACACGAACGCCGTCCTCTTGACGCCATTGTACTGATCACAAACTAAACTTCTGGTCTTAGTTGGGTATAATGCCGTTAAGATCAAACATGAAAGCACTCTTAGCAGCAAAGACAACTTTGAAAGTGAAGTAGTGTTAAACCACACGTCAATATAAAAATGTACAAAACTCCCTCACCAGGTGTCAAGAACACAAGAAAGAAAGAAATGCGCGGGGGAAGGGGGGAAACGATACCGTAGTGGAAAATTCAGACTGCATTAGTTCATTGTTGTCAACAATGAGTCTGTATTCCATTCTTTCTTTCTTTTGCATTCTGTTACATTTGATAACAAATATTGATAACCATTTCATGAACAAAACGAAAAAACTTGGAGAATTGTATATATATGTATTAAGATATACATATACTGTACGTTTAAAAAAATATACGTTGGAAGTACATTCTATTTTTATACACGTTTCTAATTTACAGAGAGCAATACAAGTGTGTTGTTGACTATTGTAAATATTAATTTTTATGTCTGTGTTTGTAGTAATAAAGCAAATCGTTTTTACCCCAACTCAGGAGATCTGAAAGCATTACTATCAGGTGCAATAAACAGTGCACACAGTATACATACAAATATATTTATTTCTCTAGAAAGAACAAAGCGATTTTTACGAAACTTTTAGGGTTTATTAAATATAAATCAAGGTATACTTAGGTATAATTTCTATGTTACTATATTTAAGGGGACAGGAGCTAGGGCAATAAAATATCTGAAAAAGGGAAATTTTTGAGGGAATTTCCCGAAAATCCCTCTGTTACGGGAAAACTGTACGTGATGGAGAGAAACCAAGTGCATATTCGAATTCAGCGCAAAAAGTTCCTTTAAGATCAGGTGATTTTTCTCATGTAACAAACAAAAAGTTTAAATTTGTTAACTAGTGTATTCAACCGCTAGATCAATTTTCGGGAACTTCCCTAATCTCGATCCGCCCAAATGTTCAATTCCGGAGAAAGAAATCGGGATTTTCCCGATTTCCGTTCACAGAATATGTATTTTAGTTTCTTTGTGCTACGTTCTACCGGTCGTCTACATTCTTAATTTTTAAACTCCCGTTGACGGAACTGCTGTGTCAGGGCTTTAAACCTCAATGGCTCAGTCTTAATCCTCAAATTAAGGCTGGAAGATGGTTTTGGTACCAATTTATTCCTGAAAGATGCAGCTTTGCTGGTGTGCATTTTATGTATGTGGGAGGAGGGTAAATATCGTGTTTTTTGTTTTGTTTCAACAGTTTTTTGGGGGTCATTCCCCCTCTTGGCGGATAGATTCATAAAAGTTGTTACGTGAAGCAATGAAGTAGGTTACTACATGGTAATATCGTGTATTTGTACTTCTTGCTTATATGGGGGAGCAGGGAGGGGGCAAAGTTAGCCAATTTTTGGAGTTTAAGTTTTTTGACATAAATTACATTTATTTTTACAACAAACATCAATAGCTCAGTCCTTAATTAAGCTAGAAAGATGATTTGCTACCAAAGTATTTTTGAGGGATAAAGCTTTTCGTCAGTTGCATTTTATGTATATAGGGGGTACGTATGTACGGCCGAGAGAGGGAGGATGAAGTTTTTTTTCATCAAATTTTTTATCAGGTTTTGGCGGGTATTCCTCCCCACTTTGTGGTACATCCATAAAAATTGGTATGTGAAGCAATGAAGTAGTCCCCTACATGATACAGTGTGTGGAAGAGGGGTCATGTGTACTTGTTGTTTATGGAGGAAGAGGGGGTCAAATTTGGTTAATTTACATTTATTTTCGGGACTGTCTCATATAACACAAGATATATTTCACTGAAGTGGTCTAGAAGCATAATTCTTGTTCGTATACATGATGCGTGCAGCAAAAATGATTTCCATATGGACATGGTACTATAGTGGGGGAGGGGAGAGAATGTCTAATTCAATGAATGTTTTTATGCGCATATTTTTTTTAAATATTTCCTACATAAAACGAATTCATTACGCAATGGCAGCAATGACTACCATTTCTTATATTATTGTCACAAGTATGTAGCCTACACATTAGCATCATTTTGTCAGCGTAGGGTGGCTGCAAGGGTTGCCAGGGCCCCGCAAAGTCAATATTTTTATATTTTTAATGATTTTTTAATGTCTGTTCTTTTTCTACGAATACGGCGGGAATTTCACGAATGTTACCTCGTTGGAATTTGTGGTCTATAAGCTTTCCAATGGTGTATAACTCATGACTCTGTGATAATTCGGAGGGTCAACAGAGCCCCGAACGTGAGAGTCTACCATTTTGTTAAAATCCCTGGCGGGTGTCTAGAGTTAATTGTGTTGTTATGCCGTGGACACTAATCATTATTAGCTACCCATGTTGCAGATAGAGATGTATCTTGAAAACTGTTTAGTTAAAATGTCATTTGCTCCTTGTAGGCTAGTCACTGCTCTTTTCTATGAGTTGTATTGTATTTGTCAGAGCATTTCCAAGCCGGTAGCCAGCCTAAAAATGTAGGGGGGGGCCCGGCTGAAGTTAGGGGGGGCCTGATCCAAAAATATTATAGTTCATCACCATATTATAGTTCATTTGCAAGCCTACCGTGAAAATTTTAGGGGGGCCCGAGAAAATTTAGGGCGGGGGCGTCCCCCCTAGACCCCCCCTGGATACGGGCCTGAGCATTTCTTCTAGCTTATGACGTGAGAACTGGCATTATTATGGAAATGATAGTGATCAAAAAATACCCAAGTTTTGAATTTGTGAATTTGGATCTTAGAATATGTATAGTGTGTTTAACCTCCGTTATTTTTGGAAATTAAGAAATGTTCAAATACTTCACTTGATTTTCTGTTGGTTTAGTTATACGCGCACTGATGTGCAGAATTTCATTCAGTAATTGCTGTTATAATAAGAATATAACTCTGCTTGTAATTTACTCCATGCACAAATCCTGCGGAGGATGGGTTGTTTGTTAGAAAATTAAATTAGCTCCTTCAATCTGATATTTTAGTTGTTTTAAACAAGTCCAACCAGCATCGAAGAAAAACACACGTTTAAAAAATTTGTTTAAAACGTTTAAAACAAACAATAAAACAACAGCCCTCGTTTTAAACATGTTTTAAACACTTGTTTTAAACATATCAAAACTCAAAAATTCCCTTTTTGCTTATCTTACGTACGAAATTTCTCTAGATTAAAGAAATTTCCCTCAAACTACAAATACTGACGAGAGTGTCCCGAGAAAAGTCACGGTTACGATATTGTCCACCACAAACTTTTGTCTGGGGTCGAACAAGGGACCTCACACACCAGAGGTAAGCGCTCTATCACAGAGCCACCGTGCCCCCTAGGAAGCTACCGACAGTTAGAAAATACTTTTACTTTAACCGACTCCGTTTCTAGATGATCGCTCATGAAGGTGCAACCCGTGAGTTTTACCTCTGAATCTATGTTAAGATCACTGATCACAACGAAATTAATGCCTATAGTATATGAATTAGACTATCTACACCGAAGACTAAGTAAACTACATCAAGTGTATCGACGTAGAGGACATGGAGATCTCCTAGTCACCCCTCTCTGAGCCCAATTCCAGGATAGGGCAAATGCAAAGATGTAGCCCTAATTCTAATTTCGTAAAGTAACTAGATCGCTTTCCTAACTAGAAGACAAGAGGGAAGCTACATAATCATTTAAGAAGACAAGTGTACCCATTATGCCTGGCTAATAATAGACATATTTAATGCAAGATTCATCCTTCGTCTTTGACCAATGATACATTTTATTCTAATTTTTATAGTGAGATTGGACATTTCAATACCGGTACTTAATTTCTTTTCCTGAACACTCTTTGTCTTCTGCGAGTGATATCTTTTATTGAAGTGCTTATAATTTTTTTAATTGCGGCACAAGTGAGCACTCGAACTTCGAATGCTCAATTTCTCTTCCTGGACATACTTCTTTTGCGAGTAATATAGGGCTCGGGCAGACAGTCCTGTTGCAGACAACCAGCTTAGGCTAGGACTTTGAATATAGAACAGAAAAATCGTCACTGAATTGCCGACTAAATTGGTTATCAATATGTCATTATGATAATTAAAAGGTCTTTACGTGTAATATGTCTTAGTAAAGTCGAAAGATCTAGTAGGCTGACTTGTTTTGTTTTATTGCGTTATCCTTTCATGAGACCCAGAATTGAAGAGACCAGCTGTTGCTGCAGCAACATGCCTTGAGGAGAGAAGGTTCCGCAAAATCAACCGGGAATGAATTTATATAAATCAATAAATCCAAGAGCCCATTATTATGGTCTCTGCCAAGAGGATTAAGCTTCAACTGTTACTCTTCAAAATAAGTCGCTGATTGAGGGATCCCACAATTCTCTCCTGCAGCGGCGCACCCAAGAGGAAAAAAGGTTCACGGGGTCCGGACTTTCCGCAAAACTTTCTAAGTCAACATAGATTTGTACACTTTTTTTTTAACAAAACTATACTTGTTTGACAGGGAATGATTGATGTAGCCTGAATATTTGATTTTACACTTCATCTGTGCTCTTTCATTTCTAAAAGCAATATAGTTCTGCCCTTTTGTTCTGAAAATATATGTGCAAGTATTTTACGGTTACGTATCAGGTACAGAATAATACCCGTTCAATACTACATAGACGTAGTAGTTTTCACATTTTATTTAAATATTAATTTACATTTAAGGAAAAAGGTTTTGAGAAGAAATTTGCGCAGAACGCCATAATGCATTGTTGCCAAGTTTTTACGTTTACTGTGGTAGTCACAATAAGAAAATTTATGGATTGTAGCGTTGCAGTTCGAGAAGCGTAAGTTAGCTGTGAATTGCGGTAAGAGTCGAAAACTAATTTCTCCAGTAAGTATTCAAGCAGAATTCCATGATTACTTTCTTTTTTTTATCTGGTATCAGTAAACACTCGACACTATCTAGCAATGCCACCCTATTGAAGCAGTGTTTAGCATAGCATCGAGAACACTTAGTGATCCACCTTAAAGAAAGACTGTCACACAATGATTTGAGCAAGATACACAACGCTGCCATCTTTGAGAGCTAGTCATTTAATGAACAAGAAACATGGAAACTGCCTAGTTACATCTTTGCTCATCACAGTACTAAGAATAAATAAATCAACGAAATAATTGACAAAGAATAATTAAAAGGTTTAATTCTTTAAAGAAACTTCAGCGAAGTTTTGGAGCAGATCAATAAAGTAGACGCACACCTCTAACTTCTTAAGTACAACAACTTTCACTTTCTTCTTGAATATTGAAGATTCTTTTAGAAAGACATAAAATAGATTATCTTTTCTCGTCTTCACATAATCGAATTACATTAGACACAATAGAAAAGGAGTCATCTGTGTTGGCACTTGGGTTTTAGGCAAAAGCTTTTTTTTTTCTATCTCTTGCGCCGTCTTTTCTTTTATCTTTCTTGCAGGTCTCGTTCAGTGGCTGTTGTGAGAAGGAAAACCGTCAACGAAGTGAAACGAACACCTCTCTTGAGTTCCGTGAAATGCGGCTGAGTTTTCCAGGGGAAAATCCTCCGAGTGCTCCATCACATGCTGATATAGTATTGGTCTCGTTGGGCTGGAGCTCTAGTCTCATGTTTTAGTTATTTCTCCCGCGGGAGCAGAACACCGGAAACCTTACACAACCATCAATTGTTTTTCTGTTTTTATCTCTCTTTCTCTCTCTCTCTTGCTTACGCCTTCTCGTATTGTTGTTGTTTACCTATTCTTGTTGTAAAGAAATTTCGTGTACAAATGGCTTCAAGCACGATATACTATAATTTAGTTAAAATTTAATATATTGTGTTCCACACGTGTATACTTACATATTCCAGTGGGATACATGTGTTGCATGTACTTTTCTAGCAGCATACTTGCTTGGTGCTACGTCTGTTAATTGATAGCAATTGGTTTAGAAATGGTAACTGCAAGAATGAAGTTTAAAATTATGTTGGCCAAATGTAGTTTGAGCTCAAGTTGCCCACATAGCTCAAAGCGTTAAGTTGGCCAATTTACGTATCTCAATGAGATAAATGTGTTGCATGTACTTCTCTAACAGCATACTTGCTTGGCCCTATGTCGGTTAATTGACGGCGATTGGTTCAGAATTGGTAACTGCAATAATGAAATTGAAAATTACGTTGGGCAAATGTAGTTTGAAACGTAAGTTGTCCACATAGTTCGAAGCGTAAGTTGGTCAATTTACATATCTCAATGAAATAAATTGTTGCATGTACTTCTCTATCAGCATACTTGTTTGGCGCTACGTCGGTTAATTGACAGCAATTGGTTCAGGGGTAAAAGTGGATCTGAAAAGGTAAGGGGACGGTAGATAGCGGCATGACGTCACGCCGTCCCCCTGTCTATCTTTGCCCATTGTAATTTTTTAGGAACTGGGAGGACGACGTACATATTTTTTGGAGGTCGGAGGACAGCGTCCCCCCGCGTTCTCCCGCACTTTTATTACTGAATTGGTTCAGAATTGGTAGCTGCAGGAATAAAGCTGAAAAAAGTTGGTCCAATGTAGTTTAAAGCGTAAGTTGTCCAACGTAGTTCAAAGCGTAAGTTGGCCAAATTTACATTTATCTCACATCTTTTGTGAGATAAATGTGTTGCATGTACTTCTCTAACAACATATTTGCTTGGCCCTATGTCTGTTAATTGACGCAATTGGTGCAGAAGGAATAATTACAAGAGAAAAGTTGAAAATTACGTTGACGCAACGTAGTTTAAAGCGTATGTTGTCTAATGAAGTTAAAATCGTAAATTGGCCAATTTACATTCCTCAGTAAGATAAATGTGTTGTATACATTTTCAACCCCGCCATGGCCGTTTCCAACTCAGTGCTGACTAAGGGGAAGGGGACCCCCTCTACCTCTGACGGACAGCATGCGTTCTAGCAGTTCAGTGCTGGAGGGAGATATTGGACCAGGAAGTACGTGGTAACACGTTTTTATCTCGTAACATAGTGAGCGATGTTTAAATTTGGACTGGTTAATATCTGCCTTGAAAAGAAGGATAAGACATTAGATTCAACTTATTCTTAAACGTTAAATTGGTTTTAAAGGAAATGCTTTACGCTGTCTCTTATTGTTCTCTCTACGTAAGTCAATATTGAAACTAGAGGTTGTAGTGGGTGTCTATCAGTTTTTTTTTTTAAATCAGAATTCTGGTCTTACTAGAGAGTTAAGAACAGTGTTGACACACTTGGTACAATTGTACCAGATTCAGCTCTTTTTGTCATTTATCGGCCCGTTGGTACCACGCCGGCATTTTCAGCCCCTTTTTGTGAAAAAGTTGCTACAATTCTACCCAATTCAGCACCATTTAACAAATATTGTCACATTTTCAAAAGTTCCCGTTACTTATACTGTGTTAGACTCTTAAGAAATGCTGTTGAACATTCATTTCTGTAACGTTGCACCGCATAGCGCTACAAACTTTGTGTGGAGAATTCGTAATTCGAACTATACCGGGAAACAAATGACGCTAGATGGGCGCATCCGCGCCGCGCAAGAAGGAGACGAGAAAGAAGCAGTGTGGTGGAAATTTTAGCTTCATTTTTTTTTTAAAGTGCACACATGTTGAATCAAGTTTTGCATATTCTGAAGAAGACCAACGTGTGCTGAAGTAAGTCTATAATTTATGTGTCGTTGCAAAGATTCTACATCAAAACAATAATAGCATCAGTACCGTACCGTGGAAAATCAGCGCCTAGGCAAGAATATACGACGGCACCCCCGTACATATGACTGAGGTCGATAGACCAGTCATATGGTTGGCGCGAAGGTAATAAAAGTTTTAAAAATAAACCCTTGTTTTCCTTGATTTTGAGCACTTTTTCTTACTTTTCCTTCAATTTTTATATATTCTTTTTCCTTCCGAATTTTGTGCCCCCTTACTTAGGCGCCCGGGACCGTCGCGTCCCCCCAACAGCACAGTATAGCACGAAAAAATACATTGACGTAGTTGCCGGCTTATCGGGCTAAGTTGTTTACTAGTGACACCATATTGACGAATATAAAAATATACGAACATTTCTGGGTTTTAGAGATCTATATCGACGCGTTGTAACAAACTTTATGTATAGGCCTAAAATTATATCAGGGATGATCATACGTGGGCAAAAATATTTTACTTTTTGACAAAAAATGAATTCAGCCCTCTTTGTTTCAGTTTGGTACTATTTTTCAGCCCACTCCAGAGCTAGGTTAAGAATAAAGATGAAATATAATCTTGGGAAGCTTAATCGGTTGCAGGATACCGCTTCTTGCTATCTATAACCGTTTCTGCTCAATAGTGATCGACGTTAAAATTGGGAATGGTGATTTCAATCACTACCGGTTTGAAAATCACTTCCACAAATTAACAATTCATAACTTTTGATCCCGTGCGTCTTGGTCGTCAAAATTGATGTTGACCTGTCAAATAGTTTTTGAGATTTGTTTGTCCGCACGGACATAGGAGTTTGAATGGAGCCATGTACAGATAGGGTAAATATACAAAGGAATTTGGCCGGACAAAGTAGACAGGGTAAATATATAAAGGAGTTTGGAAGGACACATGAATAAACATGGTAAATATATAAAGTAGTTTGGACGAACACATGAACAGACAGGGTAAATATATAAAGAAGTTTGGAAAAATGAAATGAAATGAAATCTTTGAGTTTTACGTCCCACGGTTATGCCGGTTAGGCTAAAGGAGACGGTGATGATGAGTGATGAATGAAATGGTGGAATGAAGAAAGTGGGAGGAAACGGGAGAACCCCGAGAAAACCCACGCACATGGTGTTTGTCCACCTCAAAGTTCACTTGGCGGGGGCTGGGATCGAACCCGGGACCCCAAGCACCAGAGGTGAACGCTCTACCACTGAGCCACCGCGGCCCCCATAAACAAGTTTGGAAGGGCACATCTACAGATAGGGTAAATATATAAAGGAGTTTGGGCGAGCACATGGGCAGATAGGGTAAATATATAAACTAGTTTGGACGGAGACATAGACAGACAGGGTAAATATAAAGGAATTCGGGCGCACACATCGACAGACAGGGTAAATACGTATATAAAGGAGTTTGGGCGTACACATCGACAGACAGGGTAAATACGTATATAAAGGAGTTTGGGCGGACACATCAACAGACAGGGTAAATACCAGGTTGTCATAAAATAAGTATCACAGTTCAGAGATCTCTGGAGACGTAACCACTTGGCAGAGTGCTACCAAACCTGGTAGGAATACATTTGGAAACATGCAGAAGCGATTGGTATAGAAAACAAAATTAGTTCCAATTTTCGCCACCAGAGGCAATTGTGGCGCTGTACAACACCACGTAAGTGCAGCGTGGAAGAAAAATGACACTAGTGATGCTAAATGATAAAAAAAAGGCTGTCATTACCCTTTCTGTGGGTGTCGTGGCATTGATTACTAATGTTATTAATACCCTGTGGTCTGTGGCGGATTTATGGGGAAGAGGCCTCGTGAAATGAAGCGTCTCTTTAAAATTCTGGGATATCTTACAAAACCGAAGTTAAATGTTAGTCTTTCCTGTGGTCCCTAAAATGCAAGTTCCCTTCAAAATTCCAGGAAAAGATTAGTGTCAAATCTCGCTTCTACAGGCTATTGTGTTTCTGTTCAGTGTTAAGTACGGTGAGTAAGGTATGGAAGACAAGTGATATTGATATTCAACAAAAGAAAGGCCGAAATTATGCCCCCGTGCAATGCGTGGCGTTGATTTGTGCTCCAATTAATAACCCCGTGGTGTAGTGATGTGTTATGAGCGACGATGATGATGTGGAGGTCCTTGAACAAGGAAAATGCATGGTGACTAGTACCGTATGAAATGATTATGGCGTTCTAAGGACGGGACCTACAGTGTAACGTGGGATCTGACTTACATGTGTCTTCACCGGAACTCGAACCCGGGACCCTTTCAACACAACGCAAAAAGTGTGGAAATCAAAAAGAAGCAAATATCGGATCACCATCAATTCACTTCTGACACATACTGGCCCTCAAACCCGTGTCACTGAAACATATGCAGGCGTGAGTAAGCGCCTGGATAGGTAATTACAGTCTTTCTTATCATTTAGCATCACTAGTGTCGTTTATCTTCCACGCTGCACTTACATGGCATTGTTCAGCGCCACAATTACCTCTGGTAGCAAAAATTGGAACTAATTTTGTTTTCTACACCAATCGCTTTTGAATGTTCCCAAATATGCTCCTGCTAAGTTTGGTTGCATTCTGTCAAGTTGTTACGTCTCCAGAGTTCTCTGAACAGTGATACTTATTTTATGATAACCTGGGGTATATAAAGGAGTTTGGATGGAAACATGGGCAGACAGAGCAAATATATAAAGGAATTTTGGTAAACCGAACCCGTTAAAACTAGAATATTCGACATAATTATAAATAGAATAAGAAACTAGTTAAAATGTGTTTGAAAATAAACTATATTTAAAGAAATGTAAGAAATAGTTGCATGGTGAACAGAAAAAAAGACAAGGCTTACGGAACTCAGGAGACATTACCACTGAAACTCATATATCTAGTCGAAAATTGTATCTGAAGACTATTATGGATAGAACGTTCTCAATTGCCGCCAAGTGACTTACCAGTGATTGTGGAATATTATTAGGATGAGAGAATTTTTAAGAAAGGAAACCCCAATCTTTCATAAATTAAGTTTCGTTTTCTCCCGTACAAGATAAATTTTCATGAATATTAGATTGGATATGCAATTCGCTGTTTCTTTTTTCCTTTTTCTTACACGATGGCCTAATTCATCTGTCGCTGTGAAAGGAAGATTGGTGTTTCCGTACGATCAATACATCTTCGTTAGTTTGCGGAGAGAATCTTTACGAAGATGGAAGAAGTTTTCATCATTTTACTCAAGATGAAATGTTTCCGGAGCTATAAAATATAGGATGTTAAAGGAATACAAATATTTGGATAGCAACGTAGTGAACATTACATTCAACAATTAGAAAAATTGTCTAGCCGTAGACAAATTGTTTATAGGTCTAGTGGGGGTTTGATTTTGGACGAGTTAGGTAGAGTAATGCATAGATTGAACTGAGTTGAGTTTGAGTTTAACGTTCCATTCAGTAGCAAGTCTATATGAGACGTAGACCTACTGATTAACGTAGAATTCGAACCACATGGCCTAGCGCCGGGAATCGAACCCCTCACGCCAAAGGGTCGTACGCTAACCGCTTAGCCACGAAGAAGCTCTAAAGCATAGATTGATTTAGGATTTAGAATTAAGGCCATCACGTTTTTGAGGGATGAGGTCCCTCAGCGACCACACTATCCGAGAAACAGGGAAGGAAGAAAGGTCTGGGGAAGGAAGGAAGCGGCCTGGGACATGTAAGTTAGGTACCACCCCGGCATTTCCCTGCTGTGAATGAGGAAAACCCAGGATAACCTCATTCAGGATGGTGGCCTGGAAAAGCTTTTTACACTTTTTGACCGTGCCCACACCAGGAATCGAACCCGAGACCAGTGCATCCAAGGCGAGAGCGTTAACTACGCAGAGCCACTAAAGCATAGATTGAAAGTTAGTAAGTATACGTTACCGTATTATTAATACACCAGAAAACATACTTATTACAAATATCAAACTCGAATCATATTAGGAACAGAAGAATCCAAACTTGACTGGAGCAGATCCATTCTAACCCAAAAAGAAGCACATCGTATGAAAGCTGGCATGACAGTAACAAAAAAGAAAGGAATAGGTAGATACAGTCATAATTTGAAAAAAAAAGTAAATCAATAGGTAGATGCCGATTTAATGTCCGCCCCAATTGCGTCATTTCCCAAGGGAAAAAAGCATACAATGCGTAATTAATCAAAATGGTACCTGTCTCCAATCACACATTTTCCATCGCACAACAAACAATTGAAGTACGTTGCGAAAGAAGTCTCAAATCTACGACGTAAAAAGTTCTCAACAGCACGTTGCACCGTCCTATCATCAGAAAAGGTTTTTTCTCCCAAGAAGAGACCGAATAGCCGAAATACCAGGAGCATACGATAATGATTTACAATTTAATTTTTCAGACATATTCATACAGGTTACACAGCAACTGATGCATCCACCTTCTCAATATAATCTGTCTTTATCATTATGCACTTTTGCTACCGGTGTATCAGCTTCAGAAGATCTTCCTGGAACCAACTGTTTGAAGTCCCATACACCCATGTTTGGACAGTTTGTTCAAGTTTATGAGTATCTACAAATTGACGACCATGCATAGGTTTCTCATTGCATCGAACAGGTGGTAATCGCTGGGAGCTAAGTTCGGAGAGTAAGCAAGGTATTGCAGCACTGTAAACTGTAGTTGATCAGTAGTAGCAGTGGTCCCTGGATTGTGTGACGACGTGCATTATCATGTTATAGATGTACTACTTTCGTCAATTTTCCTGGCCGCTTACATTTAATGGCACCACGTAAATGTTTAAAGGCCTCTACGAATGCTGCGCTGCTTCACTTTCCAGTCAGTAGATCAGGATAATGACTTTAGTATCCCGAAACACTGTAGCTATACACTTCCCAGTTGAAAGTGTTATTCGAAACTTCTTTGGAGGTAGACTGTCATTATGTTTCCACTGCATTAATTGCTACTTCATCGTCGGCTCATGATAATGGAGCCAGGTCTCATCACCAGTTCAAGCCAAGACATGCAATTTTCGGAATCATGATCATGGCGTTCAAAAGTTCCCTTCACGCTACCACTAGACATTGCTTTTGCTCTGTGGAAAAGATTTTTGAAACCCACCTTGCACAGACCTTCCGCAATTATAAGTGGTTGTGAATGATGCGCTGCAGGGGTGTTTCTGGTTAGTCTCGTAGCAGACTCCATTTCAGAGAATATGATGTATTTGTTCTCTTGAATGATCCTCTCTACCATATTCATAAGCTGTTCGGCGCTCCGTGATAACCAACTAGTGACGTAACTAGGGGGAAGCAAACGGATTAGGAGGGCGAAAAATTGGGCAAATATTTGGGGAAGCGTTTTGGTTTGGTTGGTCAAGGGGAGCGCTAAGGCGAGTTCTTGCTCCGGGCGACAATTAGCGCATTTACCAACCAAAAAGACAACAGATGAAAATCGTAACGTTCAGTGCTGCCAACTTACGAGAACAGAAATAGTGGGCATTTCAAAAAGTTGAGTTCTTTATGAGACACCCTTTAGTAGAAAGATAAATTTAAATCAGGGCGTCTACTAAAATTCCAAAATGAAATTTCGTGACTTTTTCATGACCTTTTCTTTACCAAATCATAAAATTTCGTAGCATTCTCAAGAGCGAATTTGGATGCGAATTAGGCCGAATTTTCATTCATGCGATAGAAACGTGCTTTGTTTGCGATTTGGTAGCGTCTAAAGTCGACCATAGGCAATCTTGGCGGTGAATTTTGGCGTTTTATAGAACAAGATTTTCCAATCTCTACTTACATTTGTACAGTTATAAAAATCGTAACCCAAAAGCTAAATTTTGTGACTTTTTCTTGACTTTCATGACTGTTTTCTGATTTCGTGACTTTTTCGTGACATTCGTGACTTTCGTGACCGATAGACACCCTGTAAATGTGTTCCTGGAATATTTTATTGTTTCCATGTAACCGAACTCGATACGGATTTTTGCTCTATAGTGGTCAAAATTGAAACTGGTTGAAATGGTTGACTTCTAGCACGTCCGTTTAAATAAAGGGAGAAGAGAGGAAACAGAACCTATTCTGGGAGCGTTGAATCGATTCCAACAGTCAACTTTTCACTGTTTCATACCATTCTTGCTGATACCCACCAGCAGACGTGTGGTCAGGCGGACATACCTGTTTTATGAGTCTTCCTATAGTTATGCATGATATAGAGTGGTAGTCAAAAAAATAATGTAGGATGAAAATCCTGTAGTTTGTTTTACCTTTCACATCATGAAATACTAAGTTGGATATTTAATTTTGTTCACGTACTACGGATTTCCATATTAATGAGTTCATTAAAAAAAGAACAAATAACATAACAATGCATTTTGCAGTTCTCTCATCCCGATCCCTTGGTATCACTACCGACGTCAATCCACAGAGATTTTTGGTCACAATTGTGCATATTGATTATTCATGTGACACACCACGCACAAACACACGCACTCATGTACACATACACCCGTACATACAGAAAAAGAACTGCTAGTCTTGTTGTATTCAACTGTATTCAGTGATCTAATTGTCAATAACAAAGCCATACATAATTCGTATGTTTAATTCAATGCAGCCGTATAGGACAATAACTATTGTATTTGTTAATTAGCTTCTTTCACTATACTTCCAAATTAAGACCTGCAAAATGGGTTTCGTCAAGCACAACCGAAAGGACCGATGAAGGGAATGAGACTATGAAAATTTATAACCGTGTTTTAGGATAGATTTACTAGGGAATATCCAAATATTTAAATTACTTATCAAATAAAAATTCGTTACAATAACGTGTGTTTTAAATCAAACCCGTAAGCATCGTAGTCATTGTAAGATAGTAAGAACCTTTGACTAGAATGCAGTTATTGCCTTCTAAACTTCCAAATTGCTATAAACGTTCAACGTTTGAGTCTTATAAAACAGTTATGTATGTTTGATATCTACTGTCTTAATATTATGTTAGTTTTGGATTTGGTACACAAAAAGGAAAATGGAATCGTTTCTTATTGTACCAATATGCTTTACTCAGCATTGGGTATAACAGATTCCAATACTAACTTCAACCAACGCACCAATGATAGTAATAAATCATCATCGGAGCCAATAACCCTAGGAAGTCCAAGAATTTTTTTGTCTCAAGTAGGTCCAAGGGTATACTGTCTCCTCGAACCCACAGTATAACATACTATAACTCACATAACGCCATCTAACAAGAAATGAATATAGAATAAACATTCAGAATTACTCGTGGTTGATATGCTGCTTCCCAACATAAGACCACAATCCTTTCTAAATACAAACGAAAAAAAAAGCTAACTTCAGGAAGTATACTTGTAGAAAATATGTCACATGGAAGTTCAAGGAGGGGGTTCAATGAGCCCATTACTTTGAAATAATTTTTAACTTGTACAAGTTACTAAATAAAAATGCACACTAATGATGTGGATTTATTAAAGAAGTAATAATAGACAATAAATAAAATTCTCAATAATTTAATCAAGACTTACGACGGGGTTTTTTCAAGAAATAGAAACGAGTGGGTTCGACAAGCCCCCATTGGACTTCCTAGGGTTAAAAGATTTTTTTTTTTTTTTTTTACAGAATCAACTCCATCTCATGTTTATAATTTGTAGGGACAATCAGTTTTGCTTTTATTGTGCTGGCACACAATGTTCAACCATTTTTTTAAAGTCAATATCCCAACACTCCGTCTGTCAATATGCATCTAAGTAGGGCGACCATACGTCCCTTTTAGGTACATGTCCCGGCCGTCCTGTCAGTAGATAGATAAAAGTAGTATTTGTCCCGTTTTATGGAAGTGAGAGAAGTAAATAACAAACCCATTACCTTTACTCCTTGTAAAAACATTAATAATTAATAATGACAAAGAGGTAAGAAATGAACTGAAATTTCCTACATTAAACACGATCTATAGTTTGCAATACTGCTCAGTTCAAGAGTCAACTTCTCACCCAATGCAATATCAAGGATTCGAGCTAGGGGAAGGGAACAAATGCAGGCAGCATCATGTCCTACTATACTGTAATGCTGTTTATATTTTGTAACATATATATATATATATATATATATATATATATATATATATATATATATATATATAATGTTGTTTACAATATAAATGTATTAGGTATTGCCAAGATAAACAGGAACTAACATATGAAGTGACCTGTTTCTCATTTCTCATGATGTTTAAAAAGCCAGAACCTGTCCACTTATAGCTCTCTTCTACAACCGGATTAGCAATTCCGGTCTCGACATTGAACTCCGTAGACCAGAAACGGTTAAGAGATGGTAGAAACGAAAGGCATGTTGGAAATCAATGGTAACACTTACAAAGAACCCCTTGAGTGCGAGGTCGCAAGTGCAATCTCTTGTAAGGCTCATTTGAAAGTGTAGTATGACAATGATGACAGGAAAAACATTACCTGCTAATGACACACCATGTGCATCAGGAAGGCGGCAGAAAATACGTGTCCGAGAGGTACAGAGATCAATCTTCTATGGGACATATGTATTACAAATCAGAAAATGGACATCTTCGATATTCACGAAACGTTCAAAACAAACCATTAACTTGCACCATGAACACCGAATGAAAAACAACGTGCCACAGTGATCACAAATGTTAAGCGTTTAAAGAATGCATTAATCATATTGAACTGTTAGAATGTGATGACGCTCGATACTCCAATATGATTCCATATGCATTCTTTAAGAGTGGATACCTAGCTGAACGTCCTGAATGGTTTGTAACTCCCAAGAAGTTCACCTTTGATCTTGATGGTGCGAACATTTGTGATCACTGTGGCACGTTGTTTTTCATTCGGTGTTCATGGTGCAAGTTAATGGTTTGTTTTGAACGTTTCGTGAATGTCGAATATGTCCATTTTCTGAAGTGTAATACATATGTCCCATAGAAGGTTGATTTCTGCACCTCTCGGACACGTATTTTCTGTCGCCTTCGTGATGCACATGGTGAGTCACTAGCAGCTAATATTTTTCCTGTCATCACTGTTCACACTACACTTTCAAATGAGCCTTACAAGAGATTGCACTTGCGACCTCGCACTCAAGGGGTTCTTTGTTAGCTTTTTTTTTTTAAAAAAAAAGAATCAGTTGAATCAGTAGCAGATCCAAAGGGGGACGATCGGGTTGATTGCCCTCCCAGAAGAGGAAACTTTCTTATTTTATATATAAATAAAACCCATTCCAGAGTTTGGAGCTCTTAAAATAGCTCTAAGTAGCAGTATCACAACCCACCGCCTCCCCCTAGAAATCCGTCCTGGATCCGCCCCTGAATTGAATACAGAAAAACAATTACTCATATAAGCTAAAATGTGGAAACTTGTGGCAATAGTTTAGCTCATGTGAGTTTTATCATTATTTTCCTGTACTTAACTCACTTCTTTGAAAGAAAACGATATGTCCTTGCCATAGAAACTGCCGTTTCCAGGGCAACGGATCCTGTCACGGTTAGCCAAAATTGAAAGAAAACGTAAAAAAAAAAACGAAGAGAAAGATAACCAGCAAATGTAGAGGTAGTCGCTAAAATTAATTCTCTTTAACGAGGACGATTTACGAAACATCACCTACTGATTGAAATCCAGATTATTTCCTAATAAATTAAATTTCAATAAACTTTCTTGTTATTGTTAATTATTCCATATCGGACTCCCGAAGAAAACTCATCTAAATAACTTATTGACCGTGCCAATAGCGACTACTCTCGATCATGACTCCGTTTTCTTTCACTTAGAAACATAAAAGAAAGAGAAGAAAGTAGAAGGGTAAAAGGAGGTAGGAAAAGAAGAAAGAAAAGAAATAAGGTATTTTATAAGAAACAGATTACTGGATAATTCTGGAAATATAGTAAAAGGTCGCGAAAGTCCACGAAGGTGAATCATCCTAAATGTTATTAACGACTAATCAATTTTGGAATGCTTCGGAATAGACACATGTTCCCTCATACCACCCAGACCTAGCTCCAGGCACCACGATCATGGGGTTGCCCAGACCTAGACCTGGAAATGAGAAAAGTGAAATTTAATTCTTTGTAATATTATTTCAACCGGTGATTGATAACCATCCAGCATCTGAACTTTGTTCTCTAGGATCGACCACGCATATGAATTAGCCAAGGAAAAAAAATCAAACTTATAAACTCAATATAAATTTATGTATCGTATCAATAAAGGTTTCAGCTTCCTAGAAGAAAGATGTCGTATTCAGGCTCATTCTGCTATTTTTGCTTCACTCCTCGAGCCGATTTAAACCGTTAGTGACGGTCCTTCATGACCTAGGTTATTTACCTTAACACATATGTTAAAACATGACACATATATTACAGATGTTAATATGACAAATGATATCGCACAAATTACTTAAATTAAATCTATCATGCATTCACACGCTCACTCACTCAGGACAGTGTATATATGTTTAAAGGAAACCAACTAACTACAAAGGTACAACTAGTTTATTACATTCATAGTGGAAAGAAAGACAAAACAAATAATTATGAAGAACATGTCAAAAGCACAAGTTCTTGGTTATATATTAATGGAGTACATAGTATTATATTTTAGTAAATTTATATATATTCAATCATATTGACAAATAAAAAAAATAATTACATATATTATATCTTAGGCATGCTAAAGCAAATTTATGGTTTGCGACATACGCAAAAGAAACACTTATTTCACTAAAAAAAAAATATTGGACAAAGAGGAATGAAAAAAAAAAACTTTCAGGTGTACTAGAACTTATATGAGTCTCTACCTCATACTGAGCAATGAGATATTAATAATTTTGAGCGTTCAAATCACAAATCACGCACTACTCGTAGTGTCCAAAACATTTCGCTCCATTTAACTTAGTTTGTAATATATATATCTTTATATATATATATATCTAGTGGTTTACAAAACAAACCATTCATCGACTATATTTGGTTTATAACTCTTAACAGATTGTATCTGCAATCGCACACTGCTACGTTTATACCCACCTAGGGATTTCGAGAAAATCACTTTCACTAGAGGATGTTTCTCCTCTTAGACGGTCTATTCCCAAACTTATTAATCGAATAATCTCAAGCTATTTATCCAACACTGGGACACTTTACGAGACCTTTCATTAGGATCACTTTCGTATATGTTTATATGCATGGCTCGGATAAAAAAAAAATCTTCCACAGGTGTACGGAGTATGATGGTTCAAATTGAGGATAGAAGAAAAAAAAAACTGGTCAAGTCATAGGATACACATGTAGGTGTGAAGGATTCAAGGTGCACTTTCCACAATGGTTTTAGGTTAGTTGTTCAGGGATAATATTTGTTATGATGTGGGTTACGTTTAAACCTGCCGTTACTTTCCAATACATGCCATTACATAATTACAGAAGTTATCGTTTACATCGATTCAAAAGGAAAGGAAAATCACTTAAGTGCAAGGCGGTATTCTTAACAAAATCTACACTCTTACATTCGTCGGAGAACTTACTGGTAAACTATAGCAACCAATACACGTTTAGGGGGACAGACACGAGCGCTCTTACATATATTCATAATACATTTAATATCATACTTTTACTTCAAAATCATATTCACATACTAATTACACATACATTTCGAAGTATTTATTTCTCTATATATATATATATTTATAATAAATGCGCACACATTTAAATTAATCACCCCAATAATAAAATTTTTTTACAAGGTTGCAAACATTGTCCAAAACAAATGACTTCCGACATCACATATGAAAAAGAAAATCAGTTTTCTACCTGTTACCGCGCATCTATAAACTTTTCACTTTTATATATTTAATTCGTGTTTAAATCATGAAAAAAAAACTTTGTGAGGCAGGCACGTAACACAGAGCATTTCTAAAGATATAATTAAATAAACCAAAATACAATTTCTGGGCCCAGGTTAACTACAAAGTAATCGAAAACCAAACAGAAAGGAAAGTGACCAACGAATTAAAAAAAACCTTAAGAGGAACGATGGTGAAAGAACGTAATTGAAGTGTCGTCAAATACGAAGTCTTTATTCATTTCGGCGATAGGTCAAAACGAGATGGAGGACCCAATCATTATCTACTCTATTCATGAATCGTGTCTTGCAACGTCTCAGCTGGTAATTTCAGATCAGAGTTGTACGTTAAATAAATCGTAAGCAACAAGTTCGAAATCTTGGGGGGGGGGAGGTTGAAAATTAAAAAAAAAATTTGAAGAAATGAAGACAGAGAGAGAGATAGAGAAGAAGGAGGACGTAGAATAGGGGCGCCAAAGACTTAAGTGAGAAAATAACTAACGCTAAAAAGATAGAAGTCGAATTTTGCTCTCAACAAAATCCATAGCCAAAATATTCTTAACATGCCAAAAGGGTGGTCTACTCAAATACGTAGACTCAAGAGGCGCCCTGCTGCCAAGGATGCAAGTCTGTGTCCATCAGATCCCAATCCCACAAGAGTTTGGTTGTAAGATTGAAATCCGATCCCCGTATCCGGCCCAAACCAGCAGGTTCCCGGAAATCGTCCGGAAGTTTAGGGTAGGCGTTAATTTAGAATTTCAAAAAAAAATCATCCGACCTCTTGGAAACTAGAAGATTCCAGAATAGTAATGAAATTAGAGTAATAGCTAAGATATCCCTAATTAGTGATTTGCCAAACTAAAAAAAAAATTAAATAAACTGAATTTTGAATCAGTGATTTCAATAACCAAACATCACCGATGGCTACCCTGCGCAGACATGCCACAGTCTGGGACGTCGTTAATTTCCCTCATCTAATTAAACTAAGAAAAGACATGAAAATACTTAAGGGGACTAGGGGTCGACGTCCGGGTACGCTATAAATAAATTTCAATAACTAATTTTTTTGATTATGTAACCCTATCAGAACCGTCGCCTCCATGAACATTGTAAGCTAGCCCGAGTAGGTGACGTGAAGGAAAAAAAAAATCTCACGGAGCAGGATGTTCTATTTTAAAAAACCCGACCAGAAAATATAATTCACTACAGCCCTGTTGTATAACTACTACTGTCTTTTCATAATTGATTATTCAATACGTCGAGTCAGCGATTATATGATGCTACCCATGCAATCAGATGGGATTACTATGGTTGATTACTATTATGACACATAAAACTACAAAGCATTACCATAGTCCGACTATATATCGCCCTCCGGTCCGCGTGATATTATGGTGCAGGGGTCAGAACCTGAGATGTTTGTAGCTACACGTATCTATTCAATATTTATATATCAACACGCGACGAAGTATTCACTGGGCTACTATATATTTAACTATATGGGTGTTCTATCTTCTATATTCATTTACTACAATATTCATATTCTTCATATCATATTATATTCATATCATATTATATTCATATCACTACGACGCTATATTTTACGAACACCCTGTTTCCTCTATTTACGCCCAGCCTATATACACATTTCATCATAACACTTTAAAATCTATTATCACTACAAACATTTCTCATTCTGATCACCGCACGACAACCTCACTCGAACCCAAGACTCTTTCACTACACACAATACTAAGTAATACCTGGTAGCTTTATTAAGAACGAAGAAAAAAAAATCCTACGTATGTTCACTGAAAATAGAATTATCTGCGATAATGTTTAATGTTTATAAAATTCTGCATCAACAATGCAATTCTACAGCCACGAAGAAAAATGAACATCTAATATAATTTCAAAGCGAAGAACTAGCATCATATCGCCCGACTTCTGTTAAAAATTTACGTATTGTTTATTTATTTAAATATTTAGATTTCTAGACTAGGCAGAATGTTGAAATTTTCAGAATATATTAATTTTGGGTCGCTTGACCTAACTGTACATTCATATGGGCTGTGAATTATACCTTCTAGGTTTTATTTCGGAAAGAAAGGTCAATTTCACGAAAACTAAATCACTAAACACCTCGACAGAAGAATGGCGGTTAGTACTGACTTTTGACACTAGGGCTAGCGACGATATAATCAACCCTTGAACAACTGAATGTGACCTTGTACACGGAATTATTAAACTATATTACGTTCACTTTTAAATATTGTGTATGCGTTCACTTAATGATGGAATAATAAAGAATTTATCGCATAGCAAATACCACACTGTCCATGTTTAATTATCTCACACACTCTTTCATCACTTAACTACCACACACTACATTACAAATATACACATACTACTCAAACTACAAGACACATCATGCCAACACACACCAATCATCACTATCATTAATACATGTTATACTAATAAATATACACAGAAAACATTCATATTTTACCATTTTAAATCGGCTCGAAAGGAAAAGGAAAGAAATGAACAGGGCCAACTAGCCCTTATATTTACTAAATCACATTCTTAATGCAAACTGTTTAATCAATGCCCCTGAGAGGACATATCAAAATATTAGCTAACAAAAGGACCCCTGCCCTGAAGGGGCAGGAACCCGGAAACAAACTAAATGTTCAAATCATCCCGCTGGAAGCCGTACTCCCAATTTGGGAGTCAGATAGGAGCCCTTACTGATAATTCACACGTGCATTGTGATTACTATTCTAACTACCACAAAATTAAATACCGCCATGTTACTAATGAATAAATACAAAAAGAAATCACATCCACTACATAGACGAAAACAAACGGCAGTGGGGCAGGTCTTACGTAACTAGAAAGGAAATAGTTTTAGGATAAGAGTATTTAAAGGGAAAAAAAACACTACTCTTCCGAAACCGTCTGTGGATATTTAAGAACCACTAGCAAACTGATGCACTTCGTAGAACCTGTCCATCACTAATGATATCGGCAAAACATGGCGTCACTGAGTTATGCTTCCTATTTCAGCTTTTTTTGTTCAGTTTTTACTGCGAAATTTTGCAAATTATGGCTCCATAACTTCCTAGACGGGATTTATTCCATTATCAAACTAAAATTACCTCGTTATTTGTAGCTTTTCTCACTCCTTGTCGAACTTTTAAGTTAGACGATTAGAATCTGGTATCTTCAGTAATGCTTCCCTGCTTGGAATGGAATAATTGCGCCCTAATATCATCGCGTGGGTTTATCAGCCAATCAAAACTAAGCATTTTGGCGGTGGGGCTTTGAAACGAATAAAATTTGGTAAAATCTGGATTAAACTAGATTTTAGAGGGACCTAGGTATCTAAAAGAGAGGTGAAGGGTGGTCCTGAAAATTCTGTCGAATTTTAGATTGGTTATTTGATCTGGAAAGTTCCGTCCAATAGTGGATCTATGTTTTCAGATAGCACTGACACCGTAAGAATTGTAATAATCCATTTACATATCCATATACAAGACTTATAACTAATTTAAAATATAAATAAAGGTATTGATTCCCAAAACTATAATTCCTAATGAATTTTTTACAGTTCTTCATGTTAATTTGAAATAGAATAACAAATAAAATTACGAATTATATGAACAGCCAGAAATTTTTTGTTAAATGTCAAGTACAGTCGGTGCAAAAATTTCGGGCACCCTCCTATTAAGAACATAATTTCACTAGACTGTAATGGCATATTACAGTTCCCCGGCGTCGTTAAAAAAAAATTTGTTTGAATAACAAAATTTTGTTGAATGGAATTAACATGTATTAATACTAATAAACTAACTACTCACTCATACTCTCATACACTCAAATAAGACAGTGTAACATTCACTTTGGGTATTGAGATAGAAGTTCCCGTTTTTTGTCCTCGGTACAGTTGAAAAGTTTATTGGAAATTGTGAGTTCACCTTTTAGGTAGCAGGAAAACACGAGGCAACCAGTTCGCAATGTTCCCTTCGAACTTGGGAAAATGTTCAATATCCTGGAGGGAAACTTTAGAGCTCATACTAACATAAGTAGGGGAATAGTTACTTGGAATTAACACATTATCCTGCACAACCGGAGTCGTCACCGGATTTACCACCGACGACGTCGTAGCGGTGTTGTAATTACCCATGTAAGTGAAAGGGATTCTATTGGTCGTATTGAATATGTTGGGCTCCATCCCCGGACCAATCGCACCCGTGAACAACGACTCAGAATGGGACCCATCTCCTCTTCCCGGCAACACGCTATGTGATTGTATACCTCCATGTAAGGAGGGAGCACTCACGCTAGTGACCGTAGTCGTCACAACACTCGACTGATTCGGCACACTATTGGAATTGAACCACGACTTTGGTTCTAACCGGTGCATGGGGTAGTGCGTCGCAATATTCCGTGCATCAACTGACATTAAATTTTCTTTTCCTGCGCTACATGTAGTTGTCATCGCAGGTAATATTTCTGAGGAATCGCTACCGGGGAAAAGATAGGTTACCTCTGGTTTTCCGCAACTAGGTTTCGTTATTTCCCTTTGAATATTTACTATTTCGTTCTGAATTTTCGAAATTTTTTGGTCAGTCATTTCCAGTTTGGTTTCTAACGATAAATCTGACAAGGTTGACTTTAAACTATCAATTTCGGCCTGCTGTGTTTCTAATTTATTGTTAATCTTGTGCAATTTGGTATCTATTTGTTCGATTTCAGAATTTACATTATCTAATTTACCCTCAGTCTCCTGCTGAAGTTGCTTTAGGGACTGCTGAGCTTCGCATCTGACCAAATCAATTTCAGTAGACGTTTGCTCCCTCAATGTGGTTATTGAGGCAGCAAAGTCCGAACATATGTTGTCAATTTTCTGGGTTAGCACCTCGAATCGAGATTCGGTTTCTCGTTTCGAGGTGTCAAATTTCTCATTTATTTCACGTCTTATCTCCCGGCTATTATTATCTATTTTTTCATTTATTTCGCGGCTATTTTCATTCATTTCGCGTCTCATCTCCAGGCTATTTTCATCTATTTTTTCATTTATCTCGCGTCTCATTTCCCGGCTATTTTCATTCATTTCATTTATTTTTTGTAGCATTTGTTGCAATGAAAGGAGGAGAGCGTCATTATTAGACGACCCAGTCTTCCTTTGCTTTTCTTTGGGTTTATCACCAATTGGATCCCCATCTCTTTCATCATCATCGAGGTCAGATATCTCCACTGGAGATATTTGGCCTCGGTTCTTCGGGGTACTAAACCCTCGCTCACCGTCCGAATCGGGATGTTCAGTTTCTCTCTCAGAGGATAAGCTCATAGGTTCACGCGACTGGTGGAGCTTCCCCTCACATTCTTTACAATATTTAACTATCTCATCAGCCCGGACCTTTTCTGCATTTTCAGCAGTATCCTCTAAGTTGGTACAACTGAAATGAATCCATTTCAGCCCACATTCGTGACACCTCACTAGCCTACGGGAGACGCGAGCTCTTTTCTCACTACTTTCTAATGTACATTGTGTACATGAGACTTCCGCGTTCTCGTGTGATACGACTTCTCTATTGGTTGCCATAGCTTACACCCAAAAAGACACAATATAAACACATGCAATTATATACTTATCAACTAACAAGACTTATTATTCAGGTACTATTCATAAATTAAGGGACTCCTATCTAATTCCCTCCTTGGGTCAACTTCCAGCATTTTCAAATTTTAGAATTTACTTTGACAAATTCCTTCATTTCCCCCTTTCTACAGAGAGAGACAAAGATAGCAGAACAGCCAATGACTATAATTATTTAATCTTACTGTGACTTTTTAATTATGCACCTTTTGTGGCCAAGTCAATATGTGCTCGATCCTAAACAGTGTTTAATAAATAATTTCAGATTCGTTACCAGGGAAAACAATTGTTTCCATGGTAACTGTCCGATGTCAACGGTCGCCAAAATTGAAAGAAAACGTAAATGTCCGTTGCCATAGAAACTGCCGTTTCCAGGGCAACGGATCCTGTCACGGTTAGCCAAAATTGAACGAAAACGTAAAAAAAAACGAAGAGAAAGATAACCAGCAAATGTAGAGGTAGTCGCTAAAATTAATTCTCTTTAACGAGGACGATTTACGAAACATCACCTACTGATTGAAATCCAGATTATTTCCTAATAAATTAAATTTCAATAACCTTTCTTGTTATTGTTAATTATTCCATATCGGACTCCCGAAGAAAACTCATCTAAATAACTTATTGACCGTGCCAATAGCGACTACTCTCGATCATGACTCCGTTTTCTTTCACTTAGAAACATAAAAGAAAGAGAAGAAAGTAGAAGGGTAAAAGGAGGTAGGAAAAGAAGAAAGAAAAGAAATAAGGTATTTTATAAGAAACAGATTACTGGATAATTCTGGAAATATAGTAAAAGGTCGCGAAAGTCCACGAAGGTGAATCATCCTAAATGTTATTAACGACTAATCAATTTTGGAATGCTTCGGAATAGACACATGTTCCCTCATACCACCCAGACCTAGCTCCAGGCACCACGATCATGGGGTTGCCCAGACCTAGACCTGGAAATGAGAAAAGTGAAATTTAATTCTTTGTAATATTATTTCAACCGGTGATTGATAACCATCCAGCATCTGAACTTTGTTCTCTAGGATCGACCACGCATATGAATTAGCCAAGGAAAAAAAAAATCAAACTTATAAACTCAATATAAATTTATGTATCGTATCAATAAAGGTTTCAGCTTCCTAGAAGAAAGATGTCGTATTCAGGCTCATTCTGCTATTTTTGCTTCACTCCTCGAGCCGATTTAAACCGTTAGTGACGGTCCTTCATGACCTAGGTTATTTACCTTAACACATATGTTGAAACATGACACATATATTACAGATGTTAATATGACAAATGATATCGCACAAATTACTTAAATTAAATCTATCATGCATTCACACGCTCACTCACTCAGGACAGTGTATATATGTTTAAAGGAAACCAACTAACTACAAAGGTACAACTAGTTTATTACATTCATAGTGGAAAGAAAGACAAAACAAATAATTATGAAGAACATGTCAAAAGCACAAGTTCTTGGTTATATATTAATGGAGTACATAGTATTATATTTTAGTAAATTTATATATATTCAATCATATTGACAAATAAAAAAAATAATTACATATATTATATCTTAGGCATGCTAAAGCAAATTTATGGTTTGCGACATACGCAAAAGAAACACTTATTTCACTAAAAAAAAATATTGGACAAAGAGGAATGAAAAAAAAAACTTTCAGGTGTACTAGAACTTATATGAGTCTCTACCTCATACTGAGCAATGAGATATTAATAATTTTGAGCGTTCAAATCACAAATCACGCACTACTCGTAGTGTCCAAAACATTTCGCTCCATTTAACTTAGTTTGTAATATATATATCTTTATATATATATATATCTAGTGGTTTACAAAAAAACCCATTCATCGACTATATTTGGTTTATAACTCTTAACAGATTGTATCTGCAATCGCACACTGCTACGTTTATACCCACCTAGGGATTTCGAGAAAATCACTTTCACTAGAGGATGTTTCTCCTCTTAGACGGTCTATTCCCAAACTTATTAATCGAATAATCTCAAGCTATTTATCCAACACTGGGACACTTTACGAGACCTTTCATTAGGATCACTTTCGTATATGTTTATATGCATGGCTCGGATAAAAAAAAATCTTCCACAGGTGTACGGAGTATGATGGTTCAAATTGAGGATAGAAGAAAAAAAAACTGGTCAAGTCATAGGATACACATGTAGGTGTGAAGGATTCAAGGTGCACTTTCCACAATGGTTTTAGGTTAGTTGTTCAGGGATAATATTTGTTATGATGTGGGTTACGTTTAAACCTGCCGTTACTTTCCAATACATGCCATTACATAATTACAGAAGTTATCGTTTACATCGATTCAAAAGGAAAGGAAAATCACTTAAGTGCAAGGCGGTATTCTTAACAAAATCTACACTCTTACATTCGTCGGAGAACTTACTGGTAAACTATAGCAACCAATACACGTTTAGGGGGACAGACACGAGCGCTCTTACATATATTCATAATACATTTAATATCATACTTTTACTTCAAAATCATATTCACATACTAATTACACATACATTTCGAAGTATTTATTTCTCTATATATATATATATTTATAATAAATGCGCACACATTTAAATTAATCACCCCAATAATAAAATTTTTTTACAAGGTTGCAAACATTGTCCAAAACAAATGACTTCCGACATCACATATGAAAAAGAAAATCAGTTTTCTACCTGTTACCGCGCATCTATAAACTTTTCACTTTTATATATTCAATTCGTGTTTAAATCATGAAAAAAAAACTTTGTGAGGCAGGCACGTAACACAGAGCATTTCTAAAGATATAATTAAATAAACCAAAATACAATTTCTGGGCCCAGGTTAACTACAAAGTAATCGAAAACCAAACAGAAAGGAAAGTGACCAACGAATTAAAAAAAACCTTAAGAGGAACGATGGTGAAAGAACGTAATTGAAGTGTCGTCAAATACGAAGTCTTTATTCATTTCGGCGATAGGTCAAAACGAGATGGAGGACCCAATCATTATCTACTCTATTCATGAATCGTGTCTTGCAACGTCTCAGCTGGTAATTTCAGATCAGAGTTGTACGTTAAATAAATCGTAAGCAACAAGTTCGAAATCTTGGGGGGGGGGGAAGGTTGAAAATTAAAAAAAAAATTTGAAGAAATGAAGACAGAGAGAGAGATAGAGAAGAAGGAGGACGTAGAATAGGGGCGCCAAAGACTTAAGTGAGAAAATAACTAACGCTAAAAAGATAGAAGTCGAATTTTGCTCTCAACAAAATCCATAGCCAAAATATTCTTAACATGCCAAAAGGGTGGTCTACTCAAATACGTAGACTCAAGAGGCGCCCTGCTGCCAAGGATGCAAGTCTGTGTCCATCAGATCCCAATCCCACAAGAGTTTGGTTGTAAGATTGAAATCCGATCCCCGTATCCGGCCCAAACCAGCAGGTTCCCGGAAATCGTCCGGAAGTTTAGGGTAGGCGTTAATTTAGAATTTCAAAAAAAAAATCATCCGACCTCTTGGAAACTAGAAGATTCCAGAATAGTAATGAAATTAGAGTAATAGCTAAGATATCCCTAATTAGTGATTTGCCAAACTAAAAAAAAAAATTAAATAAACTGAATTTTGAATCGGTGATTTCAATAACCAAACATCACCGATGGCTACCCTGCGCAGACATGCCACAGTCTGGGACGTCGTTAATTTCCCTCATCTAATTAAACTAAGAAAAGACATGAAAATACTTAAGGGGACTAGGGGTCGACGTCCGGGTACGCTATAAATACATTTCAATAACTAATTGTTTTGATTATGTAACCCTATCAGAACCGTCGCCTCCATGAACATTGTAAGCTAGCCCGAGTAGGTGACGTGAAGGAAAAAAAAATCTCACGGAGCAGGATGTTCTATTTTAAAAAACCCGACCAGAAAATATAATTCACTACAGCCCTGTTGTATAACTACTACTGTCTTTTCATAATTGATTATTCAATACGTCGAGTCAGCGATTATATGATGCTACCCATGCAATCAGATGGGATTACTATGGTTGATTACTATTATGACACATAAAACTACAAAGCATTACCATAGTCCGACTATATATCGCCCTCCGGTCCGCGTGATATTATGGTGCAGGGGTCAGAACCTGAGATGTTTGTAGCTACACGTATCTATTCAATATTTATATATCAACACGCGACGAAGTATTCACTGGGCTACTATATATTTAACTATATGGGTGTTCTATCTTCTATATTCATTTACTACAATATTCATATTCTTCATATCATATTATATTCATATCATATTATATTCATATCACTACGACGCTATATTTTACGAACACCCTGTTTCCTCTATTTACGCCCAGCCTATATACACATTTCATCATAACACTTTAAAATCTATTACCACTACAAACATTTCTCATTCTGATCACCGCACGACAACCTCACTCGAACCCAAGACTCTTTCACTACACACAATACTAAGTAATACCTGGTAGCTTTATTAAGAACGAAGAAAAAAAATCCTACGTATGTTCACTGAAAATAGAATTATCTGCGATAATGTTTAATGTTTATAAAATTCTGCATCAACAATGCAATTCTACAGCCACGAAGAAAAATGAACATCTAATATAATTTCAAAGCGAAGAACTAGCATCATATCGCCCGACTTCTGTTAAAAATTTACGTATTGTTTATTTATTTAAATATTTAGATTTCTAGACTAGGCAGAATGTTGAAATTTTCAGAATATATTAATTTTGGGTCGCTTGACCTAACTGTACATTCATATGGGCTGTGAATTATACCTTCTAGGTTTTATTTCGGAAAGAAAGGTCAATTTCACGAAAACTAAATCACTAAACACCTCGACAGAAGAATGGCGGTTAGTACTGACTTTTGACACTAGGGCTAGCGACGATATAATCAACCCTTGAACAACTGAATGTGACCTTGTACACGGAATTATTAAACTATATTACGTTCACTTTTAAATATTGTGTATGCGTTCACTTAATGATGGAATAATAAAGAATTTATCGCATAGCAAATACCACACTGTCCATGTTTAATTATCTCACACACTCTTTCATCACTTAACTACCACACACTACATTACAAATATACACATACTACTCAAACTACAAGACACATCATGCCAACACACACCAATCATCACTATCATTAATACATGTTATACTAATAAATATACACAGAAAACATTCATATTTTACCATTTTAAATCGGCTCGAAAGGAAAAGGAAAGAAATGAACAGGGCCAACTAGCCCTTATATTTACTAAATCACATTCTTAATGCAAACTGTTTAATCAATGCCCCTGAGAGGACATATCAAAATATTAGCTAACAAAAGGACCCCTGCCCTGAAGGGGCAGGAACCCGGAAACAAACTAAATGTTCAAATCATCCCGCTGGAAGCCGTACTCCCAATTTGGGAGTCAGATAGGAGCCCTTACTGATAATTCACACGTGCATTGTGATTACTATTCTAACTACCACAAAATTAAATACCGCCATGTTACTAATGAATAAATACAAAAAGAAATCACATCCACTACATAGACGAAAACAAACGGCAGTGGGGCAGGTCTTACGTAACTAGAAAGGAAATAGTTTTAGGATAAGAGTATTTAAAGGGGAAAAAAAAAACACTACTCTTCCGAAACCGTCTGTGGATATTTAAGAACCACTAGCAAACTGATGCACTTCGTAGAACCTGTCCATCACTAATGATATCGGCAAAACATGGCGTCACTGAGTTATGCTTCCTATTTCAGCTTTTTTTGTTCAGTTTTTACTGCGAAATTTTGCAAATTATGGCTCCATAACTTCCTAGACGGGATTTATTCCATTATCAAACTAAAATTACCTCGTTATTTGTAGCTTTTCTCACTCCTTGTCGAACTTTTATGTTAGACGATTAGAATCTGGTATCTTCAGTAATGCTTCCCTGCTTGGAATGGAATAATTGCGCCCTAATATCATCGCGTGGGTTTATCAGCCAATCAAAACTAAGCATTTTGGCGGTGGGGCTTTGAAACGAATAAAATTTGGTAAAATCTGGATTAAACTAGATTTTAGAGGGACCTAGGTATCTAAAAGAGAGGTGAAGGGTGGTCCTGAAAATTCTGTCGAATTTTAGATTGGTTATTTGATCTGGAAAGTTCCGTCCAATAGTGGATCTATGTTTTCAGATAGCACTGACACCGTAAGAATTGTAATAATCCATTTACATATCCATATACAAGACTTATAACTAATTTAAAATATAAATAAAGGTATTGATTCCCAAAACTATAATTCCTAATGAATTTTTTACAGTTCTTCATGTTAATTTGAAATAGAATAACAAATAAAATTACGAATTATATGAACAGCCAGAAATTTTTTGTTAAATGTCAAGTACAGTCGGTGCAAAAATTTCGGGCACCCTCCTATTAAGAACATAATTTCACTAGACTGTAATGGCATATTACATCTTTTTTTTTAAAATAGAGTTATCATGATTTCTTCCCCGCCCATGCTCTGCAAAGACTTTTTAATATATATTTAGAGTCCCAAAAATATGTTCTCTCCCCTCCATTAAATCTCTATTCAAACCGGAAGTGGAAGATATCAACCATATATGGCTTCAGTGTTGATCATCATAGAGTAAAAATTGTACGAGATAGCGGAAAATTATCTTGAGAGAAGGATTCACCGCCTGAAGAACAGGGGCTGTCTCCTTTCTCATCAGACTCTATATGACATTTGATTTGAATTCGGATAACAAAACTCAAACAGTCAGATTTAACGAGAAAAGTTCAGTGTCCTCTAAGAGAACTTTTAAAATTATTCTTCCACTACAGCTAGCTAGAGCGATTGCCTTGTCCAAGTTCGTTATGGAGTCAATCTGTTAGTATCTTACGAGTTCCAATCACTGCAAAATTAAAATACCGCTAATTTTACAGTAATTATGTGATATCTTCAAATAGATAATAGATAATCGAAAAGTGGATCAAGACCTCCCTAGACGACGTTATTTTGCATGAAGTACCGTTATCACGAGTCAGCTAGTAGCTTCACGTTTGCAGTTATTTAGGAACGCGAAAATAAATGCTGATTTTCTAACTGGCTGGAAATCGAAAGTAGATAAATGAGTCGGGATAACGGTATCTCAACAAAATAATATTGTCTAGGGAGGTCTTGTTCCACTTTTCGATTTTATTTTATCTATTTGAAGATATCACATAATTACTGTAAAATTAGCGGTATTTTAATTTCGCAGTGATGAAGCCTCTTAACGGTAAATTTAAAGGTGTCAATTCACATCCCATTTTCTACTATTGAAACAAAGGTGTGTAACTGCAGAATGCTAGAAATTAGATGGAAGCCAACATTCTACAGCGGTTGACATCTAAGGGACGAAATTAGAATTCTAGTACGTGATACACATAACTCTCCATTAGATGGCACCAAACATCTTCCAGCGGTTGACATCTAATGGACGAAATTGAAACTTCTACCTCGTGATACACATAACTCGCCGTTAGATGGCATCAAACATCCTAAAGCGGTTGACATCTACCGGACGAAATTAGAACTTCTAAGCATGATCCTATTTAAAGTCTTCAGCAAAGTTTATTTATTTATTTTATGTTTACCTACCAATCACGTGTCAATACATATTTATACAATTACTCAAAAACTTAGTTACGTAGGGAAATGATAGCAAAGCAAAGTTTGCAATATCTATTAGAGTCACTGCTTATCACGTGAGACTGGGGTGTTGCAATTTATTATTGCGTTTATGGATGAACAGGATAGTAAAATTTTAGCTTCAAAGTTATGTAGCTTAACTTCTCTTCCAAATACATTTTGATTTGATATTTCTTACCTCACTGGTAGCTTAGTATACTTACGACTCTAGGGGCCACGATGGCTCAGTAGTAGAGCACTTACCTCTGCTGTGTAGGTCCTTGGTTTGACCCTCGGCTAAATAGGCTTGTGAGGGATAACATCGTGTCTGGGTTTTCTCATGTCGAACAATATACTGAACGGTTTTATTTCATTTTCCTGTGAGTCTAAATTATGTTTGTGAGCCACAAATTTTCCACAAAATAGCGAGAGAAATTAGTTAGTTTTGTGATATAAAACCATTGTGGATCTCTCTATTTTAACTGTCTATAGTTTCCATATAAGTTTGCGTAGTTCTACTTGAAAGAATAGTGAAGGAAAAATATAGCTCCACTCAGCCTTACACGTTGGCATTCAATGGAAACAGGACGCGATAACCTCTACAACATAGTGATTTGATTTGATTTCGGTTTAGTGTCCCTTTTAGTAGCGAGGCTATATGAGACGTGGACCTACAGCTTAATGTGGGATCCGAACCATATGAGCTCCCTTCGGGGATCGAACCCGAATCCTCCATCGTTAATAGTCAGATGCACTAGAATACGAGTTAGTAAAGTTGGTCATCATACTTATTGTACTTAATCATCATATCTACGTAATACTATAGAATGGTGGCGAGACTACTGGTATAGATCTATAATCTGGCTTTCGAGGCGAAATATTGTGGTGGGAAATGGCATATGCTATGAGGATTGATATCTTGCATGATGGTCTATGAACCGACTTGTTGCATCGAATTCAAGACCCAGTCATAAGACATTATTTTAAAAAAAAGTTTAAAGCAATACGGTTATGGCTTTTAGGCTAATGGAAACGGACGAATAAGGATAGTAAATGGTTGTGAAATTAATATTTTTGTGATCTCCCACCGGGAATCAAAGCAGTTACCATGTGTACCAAAAAGACAAGTGCTAGCCATAAAACCAGCGGGAATTGCTAAACCTTGGTCATAATTTGGGACTCACATTAATAAAAGGTTCCTTCCTTCATAACCTTGGTGTTGCAAAAGAACATACGAGAGTGATTCAGAAAGTAATGCCTCCATGGCGATAATTTTCTTAGTGTTTGGCAGATACCACCGATATGGGTATCAGTGGAAAGCTTGCAATGTCAGCTGCAAATGGCGTCATTATTTTCCAATCTAGTCTCCATTACGGGCAACACGCTTTCTCCAACGCGAAACAAGGTTTTTCATGCCGTCGGCGAAGAATCGTGGTGGCTGCTCGCGACATCATTGCCGAACTGTTGCATTGCGTCAGAATTGTATCTTTAGCATTTAAGGTGATCCTTAAGTTTGGGGAAGAGCCAAAAGGCACACGGCTCAAGATTCGGACTATAGGCAGGATGAGGCAGAATGTCAACAACACTTTGCCAGTAGATGGGATGACTTCGAATATTTTTGGCGTAGTAGAGGTCCTGTGGCGGTACTCCATCGACTGACCTTCGTTTCCGGCTCGTAATAGTGTATTCACGACTCGTCGCCGGCGATGAAACTTCCGTAGTCAGAAGTTCAATGACAGTCCAGTGTTTCAACCGGACATCACCACTGGATCCCATAGATTGCCCCATTACTCTGGAACTAGAAGAGATAGGAAGATGAAAAAAGTGACATTCTATAACTTAAACATCAATGTATTAATGATAAACAGTTCAAAATGTTTCCAGTACTATTGGTTATGAAGTGGGCTTGGAGGCATTTCATTCTGAATCACACTCGTAAAACACGAAAGCTCAAAACTACAAATTTGCACTGTACCGTATAATCGTGCAAATGGTACGGACCTTGTTTATGGGGCATACTACTAACGATTTTTACGTTGGTACACTTTTTGAGCATACTGGACCAGAATTAACCTCTTACTGTCACTTCACTATCAATTTTGACTTTATTTTACAATATTACATATACATATCTAATCAAATCTACCTACTTTACAGCTCCAAAAAAGCAATTATTGGTCAGAAGCATCATGTGTTGTAAGCACACCAATTCCCGTCGCCGTTAGTTCTGGCTCTCTAGACTAGAGTTCGCTATACCTTAATTCAATGAGTTCCCTAATGGCTTCATAATATTGGGCTAATGTAGAAAAATTCTGTGATTGCTCCAAAAATTGAATCAAATACAGATGCTTATTACTCAGTTTCAAATTTCATACATTATTCCTGTTCCGTTATAAGTAGATACAAGCGAGTATATAAACACTAGGGGTTAGTCTATCATAAAAGTAAGAGATGGCGACAGATGCCTTTCTAGTCTGTTTAGGCTACCTTAATTTAAGAGAATATACAGCGAATATGCTCTAATCTGTTAAAATTATCACTTTCTACACTAGGTTCTATCCTATTAATAAACAATAAACATCTCAGTGCGTACCTCTTGCTAATACCTAATAATAAACAGTTATGCTAATATATGTTGCTACCTGCGCTACAGCTTGCCTTTCTCACACTAATATATTACTACCTGGGCCACAGTTTGCCTGCCTGAGGCTAATATATGTCGCTACCCATGTCACAACTTGCCTGCCTGAGGTTAATATATGTTGCTACCCATGCCACAACTTGCCTGTCTGAGGCTAATATATATGTCGCTACCCATGCCACAATTTGCCTGCATGAGGCTAATATATGTCGCTACCTATGCCGCAACTTGCCTGCCTGAGGCTAACATATGTCGCTATCCATGCCACAACTTACCTGCCTGAGGCTAATATATGTCGCTACCCATGCCATAACTTGCCTGCCTGAGGCTAATATATGTCGCTACTCATGCCACAACTTACCTGCCTGAGGCTAATATATGTCGTTACCCATGCCACAACTTGCCTGCCTGAGGCTAATATATGTCGTTACCCATGCTACAACTTGCCTGCCTGAGGCTAATATATGTCGCTACCTATGCCGCAACTTGCCTGCCTGAGGCTAATATATGTCGCTACCCATGCCACAACTTGCTTGCCTGAGGCTAATATATGTCGTTACCCATGCCACAACTTGCCTGCCTGAGGCTAATATATGTCGCTACCCATGCCACAACTTGCTTGCCTGAGGCTAATATATGTCGCTACCCATGCCACAACTTGCCTGCCTGAGGCTAATACATGTAGCTACCTACGCTACAGCTTGCCTACCTAACGCTAATATATGTCCCTACCTGTGTTATCTAATGTTAAAATGCACAGCCTAACGCTAATATATGTCCCTACATGTGTTATCTAATGTTAAAATGCGCAGTGAATACGCCGATTTAAAACTGCTAATTGCCGTTCATTTCTGTACAAAGAGAAGCTTACCTAAGCACAATTTTGAATAAAGAACTGAGGAATATATCTTTCGAACTCCAAGGAAAGGAACCACTCTAATCAAGTAATAAGAATGTCTTAGGGAGGAATATTTAATAGCTGACACACACTATTCCTATTTTAACGAATACTGTTAAAAATGCTACATGATAGCTAAAAAAAACTTCCACATACGTACACTAAAGATGGGGAGCGCGATACCACTGGCGTAAACAGGAAATTTGTTTCAATTTAACGCAAAAACGCAGAACATTGTTTTTTTTTTATTTTTACTGACAACTTAATTGCAATATCTTTAGTCTTTTATGCTGTATCTCCCTGCCATCTTTCAGCCGATTTCATAATTCCTTCTTTCCAAAATTTTTTGATCGTTTTGAGAAGAGGTTGCTCCAAGATATTTGAAGTCTTCAAGAAAATCAGACGTTGCACTAAGGTGTGTGTTTATGAACCCCAGAATAAAATGGCTTGATTCTGCGTTTCTTTCTTACTTGAATTGTCATAAATTCTAACAGTTTATTTGTAACTCTTCATGTATTATATTATTTTTAATTCACTAGAAACGCAATAACACGAGCACGTGAGAACGTTATAGTAAGAAGGTGGATACGCTTTAGTTATACGAGTCGTACTTGTTTACAACCATATGAGAATTTCTTCTTTAATTACTTTTGTGCACACCCATATGAAAAATCATTCTCTAACTACGTTTGTGCACACTTATAGGAAATGCTCTGCTTTAATTGCTTTTCTGAACACTATACCAAAAGTTCTGCTTTAATCATCTTTGTGCATGCCCATATCAAAAGTTCTGGTTTAGTTACTTCTGTGCCCACCCATATCAAAAAGTTCTGCTTTAATTATCTTTGTGCACGCCTATATGAGAAGTTCTTTAATTACGTTTATGCACACTCGCATGAAAAGTTCTGCTATAATTACGTTTCTGCACACCTATATCACAAATCCTTTAGTTACGTTTGTGCACACTCATATGAAAAGTTCCTTTAATTATATTTGTGAACATCCACACGAAACATTATTCCTTAATTACGTTTGTACTTACCCATATAAAAAGTTTTGCTTTAATTATATTTGTGCACACCCATATGAAAGTTGGTTTCACTTTTTGTGCGAATAAATCTTTAAGATAAAAGTAAATTAAAGTCTGGCAGAAGCACTGTGGATGAGCCAGCAATTTTGAAGTCAATTCGTAACAGTTTTTAACAGGTCCTCAATGGAAAATGCTGTCTTGTATTGTTCTGGAGAACAATCATTAGCTTTTTTTTAATACTAATTCCGGACACTCTTTTACTAGTGCTGTTTGTCTTAACGGAAGCAGTGCTTTTTTGAATTCAGCATTGGTCTCCAGAAGAAGCTTATGGCATGAAATCACTGTAAAACTGAATACCGGTTTTCTTCTCGGGAGCGATAGTAGACAATGAAGTTTAGGTCAATTATTACTTCTTATATTAATAGAGATCTAGTAGTACATTATACTCAGCGAGCGAAGTAGCTCAAGCGAGTGAAGTAGCTCAAGTGGTAGAGCGTTGGCTTTTAATTCGGAAGGTTGTGGGTTTGATTCCAGCTGTCGACCATTCTGACTGGGGTTTTCCGGTGTTTTTCTTAGTCCTCCCAGGCAAATACTGAGATGTACGTACTAAACAGGCCTCTTCCGAAATCCTTTTCATTGTTATTTTTGTTGTTAGATATCCAGTATAAAATGGTCTCTGAACTCTATCTGGTGATTTGTTAAATAAATAAAACACTGTGGCATCTGGAGAAAGGAGTTTTTCCAAGTTGATACAGATCAAAACTTAGTTGAGATTATCAATTCAGCAAGAACGCATGGACAGTTTGACAATTTTATTCATTGAAACTGAAATTAGCAATCAACAAAAGCATGAAAGTGACTTTAATAAAAAGAAATAGTTATGATCCATTTATAGTTTATATATATATTAAGTGATTTTTAGATGTTCAGAAAATATAATTAGTTTCCAACTGTTGAATTAAATTTTCATTTTCTTTCTGAATAAAAACCATTTTACATTCACTTAAACTTGGTATTGGTATATCAGTAGCGTTTTTAAGGGGGAATTCCGCCCTCAGCGCTTTGGAACATACACGTTTTCAACGCCTCGTAGTTCTGAGTGAACAATAGAGAAAGTTTTCATCCCAGACCTTTCTATATTTTGCTTTACAGAAGTGAGTACATTTGTGCAACACTGAAGAAAAAAATGTTTTCAGAAGCTACAAGTGGTTTGTGTTAATGAGAAGAATACTAGAGTAATTTTTGCAGAGAAGGTCTTCTTGTTCCATAGTACACTTTTGGTCATGAAAACCAAAACTATTCCATAGAGAAAATATCCAAAAACATGAAACTAGATTTCTACAAATTCCCTAAGGTCTGTTTCACTTCTGCTGCACATTTTTACAGATAGGATTCGACATTTGACGATAATTACTCTCGTATGCATATCGTAATTTTGCTTATACGTTGATTAATCAAAACGTAGCAACATAAAGGAAATTACTGTGATTTTAAAGTCGCAAACTTGATATTTAACGAGACATGGGAGTAACATCATAACTGCAAATATGATTCGATGACTATCCATCCGAGGATGATGACTATCTTTTTATAAAGGGTGTCCTATAAATAGAGACACGATTTGTTGGTGACACGCAAAAACGCGAAATGTATCAGTTTTGTATGAAAATGTTGTGTACTTAAAATATATATTTTTTCACTATTTGTTTGGCCATAAAATGATCGCGATTAAACGCGAAATTCTGTCGAATTAGCGAAATTTGCAACAAGACTCGATATTTCACGAAATTTACGCAAAAGTGACAATTTTTGACAATTTTACGATTATTCAGTACCATTATTTCTCTCTTCTACATACTTGAACGTGACTAAACGCTATTTGGTCATCATTTGTCTACCAGAATGAAATATGGAACTGCCGGATGTCTGATGCCAGCCCTCCCTCAGTTTGTCTGTTTCTTGGCAGCAACGATTGTGGTCGCAGATTTGCCTCGTGTGCTTCTGAACCGGTACAATGCCCGAAATTACATGTTTCGATAGAGCACAATAATTTAAATATCATGGTTACTAAGTTTTTGCTGTACACCAAAAAATATTTATGTGTACATTTTGTAATATTAGACTAGAATGTTCGTAATGAAGAACAAATATAACACCAGAAAACATTCAAACAATTCTTACCTGTTATTTGTAAGTAAACTGTAAATACTAAAGTTTTTCTATTAATGTTCTCTGTGTTTGTTTTTTTAAATGATACTTTGGCTCAATGAGGATGCTTAGTATTATTTTTTAAAAACTCAAATACTGTTTAATATAGTCATGCATTGAGCTCATGTGATGATCAGTGTTTCTTCCAGACCTGTATTTTGGGGGGGCACTAGCCCCCCGAAGCTCTGAGAGTGCCCCTCGGAACAGACCAAAATAATACGTTTATAATATAATAATAAATAGAATAGTATCAGCAGTGCGCCCCCAGAATACTAAGTGTGCCCCTCCCCCCGGAACATTATTTCTGAAAGAAACACTGGTCATGATGGTTGATGAGTGAAAATTAAGGTGAAATAAAAGGTAACTAATTGTAATTGCCAAGGAAAATAGTGTTCTTACATTAAATTTTTATTCATCGATTTTATCCCGTTTTACGTATATTTTTATAACGAAATTACGAATTCTTATTTATCACAAAATCGTGTCTCTACTTATAAAGAACTCAACTTTTGAATTCCCACCATTTTTATCCTACTAAGTTGGTAGCACTGAACGTTACATGATTTTAATCTGTCTTTGTGGTTAGTGGTAACGGAGCGCCGAATAGCGCATGTTTGTCATCTGATTTCTGTGTGGGTGGGAATGGACTGCTTCACGACGGAACATCGTGTTGTCATAGTAGTCGACATAGTTGTCCGTCGTGAAGCGTTCCTACCAATACAGAAAAACAGATGACGATCATACGTTAGTCGGCACGCGTATTTTTGAAATACACTGAACTCTAGCCATAAAGCATTGTGAACGGGGTTATGCTTGGCAACAATGTAGGAAAAAATGAATGATGTTTATATCGCGATCCTGTTGGTGACATCAAGAGTCATGACCTACATATAGCACAAAGTAAAGGGCAGACGCTGTCGCCCCTCGTAGCCGAGCTTGCTACTGCAACGTGTTAGTAAGGAAAATGGTTATTGGCGTGGGTTCAAACCCTGCCTAAAGAAAGTTTATTTTTAATAATTTAAAAAAATTTTCAAAACACTTCTTTCGTTAAAATAAGATTAAAAATAATATTCAAAAAGTGATTTAACGATTATTTTTTAAAATTTTCATTAAATAAGTTTGCCTTTGTACTTATACAGATTCGTAGTAGTAGTGGTAATAGTAGTAGTAGTAGTAATAGTAGTAGTAGCAGTAGTAGTAATAGTAAGAGTAGTAGTAAACGCTGTAGTAGTAGTAATAGTAGTAGTAGTAGTAGTAGTAGCGGTAGTAATAGTAGCAGTAGTAGTAGTAGTAGTAATAGTAGTAGTAGTAGTAGTAGTAGTAGTAAAAGTAGTAGTAGTAGTAGTAGTAGTAGTAGGAACGGGTTAGAATGCAGTTCAGCATTCATTTGTTTCTGTGCGATGTTGCCAAACGTAATGCCTTCTGGCTAGGGCTGAGTGTATTTCGAAAATATGCAGTCGGCACTCCGTGATTACTAAGGGTTAGGCTAGATTTACATTAAAGTTGCACCATCCGGTCAGTGACGTAATGTCACTTGGGTCTGTGAATTGTGATAAAAGTGAAATAAAATGAGCCCAGCGGGGCTTCTAATACCCTTCGCCAGCTGAAGCTCGCTCAGCTGTGTTTCGTAACGTAAGTAAATTTTTTGTCAATAAAGTTGTGTGTGCAAAAGTGAACTAAATTCCACGTGACATTACGTCACGATCGGGTAGTGCAACTTCAATGTAAATTTAACCTCGCCCTGATTTGATTTTACTAACCACAAAAGACAACAGATGAAAATTGTCTAACATTCAGTTACGGACATTATATTTTTATTCTACAACCTGTTGTACCTTAGATGTGTAGAACGAAATCAGGGGAAACAGTTGAACCGCTTGAAATAAATATGATTCAAACTATACATTGTTCAACATAAGCTCTAAACTCCGATAAACAAAATATTTGTATCCTTCCGCTTGTCACAAATACGATTGGCTAGTGATGTATCACTCCCACTCCCCACGGGGAGGAGCAAATTATACACGTGCATTTTGACAATACTGTCTCGTGTTGTCCAGATACTTACAGCAGCAGCAGTAAAGAAAGAAAAGAAACTCGAAAGATTAAAAAAAAAGTATTTGAATTTCGCTGGTAAACAATTGTTGCTTAGTGAGTAAAGGTTTACCTTGTTGGTGTTTCACCACAACACTCGCGGAACCGGGATTCATGCCAGTCATCTTTCAGACTTTAAAAGCAGAACACACGTCCACAGTTGAGTTGGCGCCATAATCACTGCGCATGCTTAGTGTTTATTTCTATTGTTTCATTAGCCACACTCGATTGCAGTATTATTAGATAATCCGTATTATATTTTTGTCATTTATAATAATATAGCAGTTTTATATGAAGCTTCATAGTAAAAGTAATAATGCAATCACATGAACTATTTTGCGGAGGAGTACAAGCGTCGGTAGGACAACAGCGAATCAGCGAGATTTAGTTTCACGTGGCTTTGTTTATCGCAGTTTAGAGCTTACGCCGAACAATGTATAGTTTTTTTTAAAAAAAAAATCATGTTTGTCTGATTAAAATGTGTATCACAAGCGGGCTACGCGGCTCAGAGCGAAAAAATGGAATATCTCACGAGTTTCTCAAGTTGGAAGATGAAACTCAGTATTGCAAACTCATCATTACAAATAAACGGCCCAACGTTTTCCACAATTTCATTTTAAGGCAGAAGAGGGAGCAATTTGTATGATTTTTTTTAATCGCTAGATTGTAATGGACGTTGTCTGTTCTTTGTAATAGCACCACAGCAAAAACAGCTGATCCACTTCAAATATATTTTGATACAAGTTAGTACACGCCTGAAACTGTATTTATAATATGTCACTTGTCATATACACTTTCACTGAAATGCGTAGTCTAAAGAGAGGGACCACGGTAGTTCAGTAGTAGAGCTCTTACATCTGGTGTGTGGGGTCCTTGGTTCGATCCCCGACCAAGAAAGTTTGTGCTGGACAACATCTTATCTCACATTCTCATTCACCAATCATTCCATTATCGTTCACTTCCCAGATAGCACAGAAAATTTTTTTTAAAAATGTTTAAAAATTTGCAAAGGCAAACTAAAAAGCTTGCAAAAATCTTGCCTTTTCAAATGAGAAAATTTGCCGAAAGTTCAATGCAAATAACGAAGTTGACGCTGTCTGAGTTTGCAGCAAAGTTGCCTCAGAAAATGAAAACATGTGCCAATACAAACGAAATGTTTGCGACTGAACAGCAAGAAAGTTTGCCAGGACTTTGCTGCAAATATTTTGTGCAAATTTTCTTTGACAAAATTCCCGAAAATGAGCTGATAAATTTGGTGAAAATATTAAAAGATTTGCAGCAACATTGCAGAAAGTGTTTTCACGATCGCAAGATTATGTTTGCTGCAAATGTATCAGTTAATGTTTGCTGCAAATTTATAAAGTGAAACCTGACTATGAAACATCAAAATGTTTATAATGTGGATCCGTCTTTTTTTAATGGCAAGCATTAAACATCTTTAGCTACTGGCCAAAGATAAGAAACTTTCGAACGATAAACGCACAGACAAAGGATATCGCAATTTATCTACTTACTCAACGATCATATCCCTGTACTTACTCTCACACACATTCACAAAATAACGTCAGGCTGCCTGGGTCAATAAAAACATCTGATAAGAGACCAGTGAGTTTATTCTGGAATCCTCTGGTGTATTGGTTTTTCTCGATTATCACTTCCCGCTTGTTTTGTCACAAATGATGTAGCGCAGTGAATTCTGGGTACGATGCGCGCGCACTCGGTAATATAATCACATACGCTTTCAGCAAGTTTTTCGAAACAAGTTTCTTACAGAGTTGCAAACTGTTTGCGACGGTAAACTTTCAAAGCTATATTTTCAAAAAAGATGCAAGTTAATTGCAGTGGTGAATTAATTTTTACAAATCAGCGAAAATTTGCAGATCATATTGAAAGCTTTTCATAAATATTAATAAATTTTGCCTTCGCAAACTTTCAGATTGTTTGCTCCACTAAACGAAGCAAAAATTTGCTGCAAGTATTCGTGCTATCTGGGTTGTTTCAATTATCCGTTTCTCTTTGCCTAAAAAGCGTAAACGTGAGACGTTAAACTTGAAGTTTATTTTCCATAAACTGATTCTTTCCGTACGAAGAACGGGAATATCAGGAAACAAATAAATAAGTAAATAATTAAATACGGACACTAAAGCTCTACTTAAGCCATCCTACTTAAGAAAACCGAACAAATATTTTGGCCAATCCTTTATTTCTTAATTTTCCAGATTTCTTGAGTGCTTTTAATTATTGAAAACATATCTAACCAGAACATTCCAAGTGGAAAGCCTGCAAAAGAAATCAGCAAAAGAGGGAATATTTGGTACACTTTTCCATCATTCTCTTTATAAAGGCCTACAGACAATCCAATCTCCCGTTCCTGGTTCTTCTATTGAAGATTTTCAATCTATCGAAGTGAATTCTTGTTCTCTGTCTGTTGTGCGCCGTATTTGCATTTCGGTAAGAAATAAAAGAGGAAGGAAGCGAACGGTAAAACGCAATATAAAATGGAAAAGCAGTGGGGAGAAAGGAAAAAAAACGATTAAAGAAGCAAATTCCTATAGCTTCAATCGGTGGTTAATGGAAACGGAGATGAATGCAGTTCTAAGGAAACACCAATTTCTCTTCCCAACCAAATGGAAATGAACAACCTTCTTGACATTTTGTGTGTATGTGTGTGTGAGTGTTTTCAAATCCCTTGCTCGGAGTAATCCTTAACGTACAGAATAAACAGTAGTATAGAGAAGGATGCCTCTGGATTTGTACACCTAAACCAGTGGTTTCAAACTTTATTTTTACCCACTTTGTTTAACGTTCATACCTTGCGATACACTTTGACAGTTATTTGTTGGTTTGTTTCTTAAGGTGGATCACTAGGTGTTCCCAGTGCTATGCTAAACACTGCTTAAATAGTATGGCGTTGCCAGATAGTGCCGAGTGTTTACTGATGCCAGATAATGAAGGAAGTAATAATGGAATTCTTACTAGAGAAATTAGTTTTCGACCCTTACCGCAATTTCTCTTCTCGAACTGCAACGCTAGAATCCAGGAATTTTCTTATTGTGACTGTTACAATAAACGTACAAATTTGGCCACAATGCGTTATGGCGTTCTACGCAAATTTCGTTTCAAAATCTATTTCCTTAAACGTAAATTAATATTTAAATAAAATATGAAATGTAACACGAAAAACGGTCAAACAATATATATATTTCGTAATAAGATCGTTACTTTAAAATACTTTATACTTACAAATGAACATTTCATAAAATTGAGCACTTATAGTAAAATCTTACAGCAAGTGCCATCTTGTGTGCTCAGTGTAAAACGAATCAAATATTTTTCTATTATTTGTTACATTTTTCGATATCAGGAGACACAACCAAATGAATCAGTGTCTTGTGCTGTAGCTGAAACATTACTCTATCTTATAGTACAATATTTATAATATGTAACGTTTCATTGCGCAGTAGTTAAGGCAATGAACTAAAATATGTACTGACTACCGGGTGGTGATCCACCTTAAAATTCAGTGTCCCTTTCCAGCAAAAAGGCTACATGAGACGTGAAACCTACAGCTTAAGTTTGAGTTCAGATAATAAAAACGCGAAGACTATGGAATCCTTTATCTATAACAAATGTTGACTTACAAACGGTAATTGTGATTGGAGCTTTACAATCTTCGTAGACATTTAGCACATGTACACTGAAAAACAAACGTATGTTGCGTACGTAAAAACGTAGGTTACATGTGTAAACCCTGTAGTTTTTGGACTTAACGTACAGCAAACATATAACTGAAAAAGTATATTTTATACGTATTTCCTTACAAATGTTTCGAATAAATGTACTTTCCGTACGAACGAAAGAACTGTATATAGGCGGTCAGGATCTCACATAGAGATGGACGTATGTAACTTAAGTATATGTATGCAATATACGGAGGACTGTTACATGTCAGGTATCCTTCAACGGCTTGGTGTAGCATCTAAGCGGGAAAAGTATGAAGCTTTTGGATAACGTATTTTCCGTACTGATTTCCGTAGTAAACATAAGGATTCCGTATATTTGTACAATATACCGGTGTCCGGATAACGGATTTTTGAGTTGAGTTGATTTTGAGCTTAACGTCCCTTTCAGCAGCGAGGCTACATGAGACGGGACCTACTGATTAACGTGGAATTCGAACCACATAGTCTCACGCCGGAAATCGAACCCAGGTCTCCCACATCAAATTCGCGTACGCTAACCGCTTAGCCACGAAGGAGCTCTAACGGATTTTTCTCAGTAGAGGAGTATAAAATAAAGAGCTAATACATTATTTAATGATAGTTTTTCGATTATTACTATTCGACTTTGAGACACCTTGCTTGAGTGGAGGAGCACGGTGGCTCAGTTATCTATAGTGCGTAAAGTCCCTGGTTCGATCTTCGACCAAATAAGTTTCCGTGTTTTATTAGATACTCCCGTTTCCTCCCACAATTTCATTCCACCCGTTCTTCCGTCATTATTCACATGTATTAATCACCCGTCTCCTTTAGCCTAAAGGACATAAGCGTGGGACGTTAAACTGAAAGCTAAGCTATGCAACCCAACATATCACTAGGACCATGTTGGTTGCCTAACCATCTTATAAGTTCCTGAAAGTTATACTTCTTGTCATATATGTTGTACAGGTTGACTAAATTCAAACATAAAGCCTTGAAATAGAAGCTTTAAAATCCAAGAAACAGACATAAACCCATATTAGTTTTGATACAAAATTTCGCTTTACATCTCGCTCTCCGTTCGGGAATCACTTTATTGTGAGCTTCAGATATTCTATTAAAACGTAATGTAAGTTTAATTTACAAAATTAAAGTCGTAATTATGCCCATTTTGGGTATGATGAAGTTCATTATTTGGATAAGTTTATTCTTTCTTTCTTTCTTTTTGAGCTCCTCCGTGGCTAAGCGGTTAACGTACGCGCCTTTGGCGTGGGAAACTCGGGTTCGATTCCCGGCGGGAGCTCATCTGGTTCGGATTCCACGTTAATCAGTAGGTCCACATCTCATATAGCCTCGCTGCTGAACGGGACGTTAAACCCCCAAATCTACTACTCTATTACTCTTTCTTTCTTTGTGTATATGAATACATTTGAAACAGGAGATTGGTTATGTCCTTTTAAACTTCTCCTGCTTAGATTTTAACACCTCCACTATGTATATGGATAAAAACACTTGTTTCGCGTCATATCTATACTAAAGGTGTCTTTAGCTCCAAAAAAGGTGAAGTTTTTATATTAAGGTTTAGTGTATGCGTAAATTCTAAATGATAATTTTGTTTCACTAAGTCTTTGCTACTATATTTTCAAAACAGCTATTTGTTAACACTTAAATTTTCAATGAAACGTTCCTCTGATATCTCTACAAATAATTTGTTAGGACTAGACAACCCTGGTCGTCTACCGATTTCCCTTTTTGTTTCCTTTCAAGTGGTCGACTATCCTTGAATATTGAACTTCTCATATATTCCTTCCTATTAAGTGGTAGATTATCCTTGAACATGGAACTTCTCATATATTCTTTCCTATCAAGTGGTCAATTATCCTTGAATATTGAACTTCTCATACGGGGCCGCGGTGGCTCAGTGGTAGAGCGTTCACCTCTGGTGCATGGGGACCTGGGTTCAAACCCTGCTCCTGCCAAGTAAACTTTGTGGTGAACCAACACCGTGTGCGAGAGTTTTCTCTGGTTTATCCCGTTTCCTAACACTTTCTTCATTCCATTAATTTCTCCTCATCACCGTCTCCTTTAGCCGGCTTAACCGTGGGACGTAAAACTCAAAAATTTCATTTTATTTCATTTGAACTTCTCATATTCTTCCTTTCTTCTCTCCTATCAAGTGGTCGATTATACTTTAATATTGAACTTTTCATATTCTTCTAATTTTTCTTTCCTATTAAGTGGTCGATTATCCTTGAATATTGGATTTCTCATATATTTTTCTCATTTTCCTTTCCTTTCCAGTAGTCGATTTTCCTTCAATACTGAAGTTCTCAAATTCTTCCCTTTTTCTTTTCTGTAAAGTGGTCGATTATCCTTGAACATTGAACTTCTCATATATTCTTCCCTTTTCCTTTCCTATCAAGTGGTCGATTATCCTTGAATATTGAGCTTCTCATATATTCTTTCCTATCAAGTGGCCGATTATCCTTGAATATTGAACTTCTCATATATCCTTCAGATTTTCTTTCTTATCAAGTGGTCGATTATCCTTCAATATTGGACTTCTCATATATTCTTCCCATTTTTCTTTCCCATTAAATGGTCGATTTTCCTTGAATGTTAAACTTCTCATATATTCTTCCCTTTTTCTTTCCTTTCCAGTGGTCGATTTTTCTTCAATACTGAAGTTCTCATATTCTTCCCTTTTTCTTTTCCGTAAAGTGGCCGATTATCCTTGAATATTGAACTTCTCATATATTTTTCACTTTTCCTTTCCTATCAAGTTGTCGATTATCCTTGAATATTGAGCTTTCATATATTTTTCCCTATCAAGTGGTCGATTATCCTTGAATATTGAACTTCTCATATAGTCTTCCCTTTTTCTTTCCTATCAAGTAATCGATTATCCTTGAACATTGAACTTCTCATCTATTGTTCCATTTTTCTTTTCCATCAAATGGTCAATTATCCTTGAATATTTAACTTCTTATATGTTCTTCCCTTTTCCTTTCCTATCAAGTGGTTGATTATTATCCTTTAATATTGAACTTCTCATATATTCTTCCCATTTCCTTTCCTTCCAAGTGGTCGATTAACCTTGAGTATTGAACTTCTCATATATTTTTTTCTTCAGAATGTAGTAATGTAATGAATGCGGCTTTTCCGTGTTGTAATGGGAAAAGAAAGATGGAATGTATTTTTAATTTCTTCAATAAAATTAAAATGTTAAAAAAGACACGAAGAAATTAAATGTCGACTAAAAGCAGGGAATTCGAGTTACTATTCGGTTCAAAATCTCTTGTTGTCGCGAATCCTGTCGAGGAATTTGAAGTTTAAAATATACAAAACGATAATCATGCCTGTTGTTTTGTATGGCTGCGAAACATGGTCACTTACTCTGAGGGAAGAACATAGACTGAAAGTATTTGAGAACAAGATCTTGAGACGAATATTCGAACCCAAGAGGAACGGAAATGGGGAATGGCGGAAACTTCATAACGAGGAACTACATAATTTATATGGTTTACCCAACATTGTTAGGGTCGTCAAGTCTAGGAGGCTTAGGTGGGCGGGTCATGTAGCTAGAATGGAAGAAAGTAGAAACGCTTTCAAAGTCTTGACTGGAAGACCAATCGGAAAACGACCATTAGGAAGACCTAGGCGCAGATGGGAGGACAATATTAAGATGGATCTCGCAGAGATTGGAATACAAAGTAGAAACTGGATGCAGTTAGCTAAGGATAAAAGTCAGTGGAGAGCTTTTGTGAACGCGGCATTGAACCTCCGGGTTCCATAGGCCATAGGGTTAGTTTTAGTTAGTTAAAAAGGAAATAAAGACAGAAAATTCCCAGGCAGAAAAAGCCGTGGAAAAAATTTCGATTTTTTAATGCAGCGTTTTCCGCACGCTTGCATCAGTAAGGTAAATATTTAAACGTTTAAATCTAGGAATACAATGAGTTTACCTTTTTTATTATAGTATTTATTATATGTGCATTAAGCATACCATCCAACTCACGATGGCAGTTCAGAAATCGCAAAAAACGTTATGAAAATAAACGATAACATTAATAATGTTGTGCCAGCATTTTGGGGAGGACAGGAGGGGCAATTGCCCCCTCTCAGTTCAAGAAATACATAAATTTAATCAATTGTACTCATTGATGGTTTCGTGGATGCCCCGGATGGGGTATTATTCCCCAGAGCTACGAAATTCCTCGGGATCTAAATTCATATCATCCTCATCGTGGATTCTCAGTAAATATGTAGTACTACTCTCCATCCTCAGTGTATTGAAATCCCCGCGGGGAAACCTTTGGAAACTATCACTGAATGTTAGGGCTGGATTGATCCATTTGTAGACCCCGGGCTTGGAAAAATGTGTCCTCTGCTGACTTCGCTTAATACATTTCTGTGAAAGTACAGTAGGAAGTTAAGGGAATATATTTAATAGTTTTGATCATATTTTATTTATGATGTTGACTATATCTTCATGATTCTTTTTAGATAGTCAGTTGAGATTTTGATCTGAGTGGAGACCCGGGGCTATAGGCCCCGGTAACTCGTTAATCCGGCCCTGCTGATTGTACTAATAAAAACGTAGAATTCTTATATGAGTGGAGCATCTTACTCCGCGCTAGCAAAATGTAAAACGACGTTACTGGAATGTGTTATTATCATTTACAGGTCCTATATGAAATGTAATCGCAAATAAACATTAAAATACAATTTACATCTGCTTAGTTCAAAACATTTGGGCTAAATTGTTGGAAAAGTTCTTTGCGATATCTCCGAATTGAATACATTATTATTAGCTTCTACTAATAACTAAACAAAGTCCGTTTTTGTAATATTATATGGCGCAGCAAACTGAGGGTCAGCGTTTGATGTATTAAACTTATTGCAAAATAATAACAGGAAAATAAAAATTTAGAACAGTTGTACCATAGTGAAAAATTTTGTAAATTTGGGTTTGTTGCATTTTATTATATAGTTTCTTTGAAACAATCCCGTGTATTACTTGAAACTCCAATTAATAAATATTTTATGGTTAGTATTTACATTGTCAAACAAATGTGCGAATGATATCGACTTACGTTTTGGAGGAAAATTGACTTCCGTCGTTTTGAACAAGTTGTCAAACAAAATGCGCTTTGTCCACTGGCCATAGAGAAGGCTTTACCTTCTACGGCCCGTCCATCTCTGATGGGAATGAAAGTATTTGAAAACAATGCGCTTTGTCTGAATGTACTTGTTCGTTTGAATGCTTAACACATTTTGATATCGATTCTGTAACTTTTTTCCAAACATCTTATTTGTAATTGAACTACGCTACTAGACCTCATGCTGTAGTCGAGATAGTCTCGATTTTACAGCCGTCTGCCAAAAATTGTTCAAAACGATGAAAGTCCATTTTCCTCCAAAACCTAAATTAATATCATTCGCGCAATATTTAGCAAGTAGTAATGTCACATGAATGTGTATGCCGTAATACTTTCTCAGTTAACATTGAAACCGAAAATAAATTTATACCTCGGCCAGTTTCAGGAGGTAGCGTTTCTCAACCTTTCTTCCTTTGGGGCACGTCAAAATACGTTTTTAAATTTTCGCCAACTCCCTGCATGTGTTTCCTTCCTAGATGCAAGAAAGGAAACATAAAAATACATACAACATATTTTATAAATTATGGAACGAATATTAGATACAAATCTCACTAGCATATTACGTAAGACTCTTGAATAGAAACATATTAACATAAAAAAAAAAAAACTTATGACTCTTATGCAGGAATACGAGAAAGAAATGTTATCATCAGAAATATAAGAACACAACAAACCTAAAACTAATGAGATATTTGTCCCTGGAAATTTTTGCAAAGCATATCTATGCGTGAACGATCTCTTGGCAGACACACTCTCAGGTCCAGTGTTTCTTTCCAAAGAAAAATAAATAGTGTTAAAAGCAAATTTTCCAGCTTTAAACATGGAAGACAAGTGTGAAATCAAGTCGACTGGCAATTTTTTAAAATTTTCTTCTAAAGATTTCTTTGCGGAAGATGTTAGAAGACATTAAAAAATCTCGCGACACACCAATGTGTTGCGAGACATCGATTGAGAAACGCTGGATTAGAGTGTAGACGAATTAAACTCTTGGGATGCATAATAATTAATTGAAAAAGACAGCTTCTCTCGCTATCTATGACCGTTTTTACTCTAGCGATAAACGTTAAAACCGGAAGTGGTTTACTTCTGTCACTTCCGGATTGAATACAGTTTCTAGTAGCATTGCGTTTGTTTTTTTACACTGAATACTCCATTTAAATTATCAACCAAAACGGTGTATCGTACAACCACTCCTAGACAGAAGTACCAGAAAAGCCCATCACTCTTTCTTGAACACTGGTGCAAAGCCCGGGGGGTTGAGGGGGACATGTCTCCTCCAATCTTAGAACTGGGGGGACTGTCTCTCCAATAATCCAATTTGAAATGTGTTTTTTTGGGGAGAAATGTGATGATTGCCACAAAGGAAAAGGAGATGAAATTCATGCCTCCCCCAGAATAAGCCTCAAATCTGCCCACCTCCCAATGTTGAAGACAACTCTGCTCCCTTGATCCTCCCCAGCATTGTTTTTCAACTTCATAAATATTTTGAACATCTCTTTAAAAAAATATTATTGGAAAGGTCTTACCCGTCGTCCCCAATATTGAAGACAGTTTTGCGTCACTATTTTTGAAGACTCTATACTTCATAAAGGGCAAAATTTCTAAAGACGTTAGCAATTGCAACGAATGATTTGAAAACTCAGCAAACCATGGCACAACTAACGACGAAGCGAAACAACAAGATCAGAGACAGAAGTAGCTATCAAAAGAAGATGTTAAGAGACATTTAGTGGCATTCTTTTTTCGATGATGAAAGGAAATAAAACTACTTAATGTTTCCCTGGGCTCTTTTTTTTTTTTATAAACAAAAGGCAAGACACCGCTGCAGGAAGAGGAAAAGGAAAAATATCACAGTGACAGCCCATCTGAGATGAAGCGGCAGGAAGGCTTAATAAATCAGCCTGTAACGACGCCATGAAATGTGGAAGAACACAGCTTCTGCCTTGATGTTTCCTGCTATTTTATGACGGTTTACACAGAGTGAATCTCTGGTCAACAAAACTAGACTAGGAAAATCCTAAAAGAAGACAACTACAATTTTGTAAAAAAAAAAAAAAAAAAAAAGGTTATTTTATTAGTTTTAGGTATCTTAGCAAACTACCCGGGTTATCTGTATTGTACCAAATTAAAAACTTTAACTCAGTGAACAAGCAGAAATATAGTAAAGAATCAATGATTCGAGCCTAGATATCCGATGTTCAATATGTAAAGTGCGAGTCACGCCGAAAAGATCCTATCAACAACAATCGGTAATCCGCACATTTGAAGTCAGTTATTCATTCTATCATAAAAATACCGGGCATTTGTTAGTAAAACACAAAATAATTAATTGTCGAAATTTATATTTTTCTTCGGCTTTAAAATATACCCAATTTAAAGTAACACGCATAGTATTCCAACGTTTAACCCAATAATCATAAATGTGCTCCCTCGTGGCTAAGCGGTTTGCGTACACGTCTCTGGCGTGGGAGACCCGGGTTTGATTCCTGGCGGAGCTCATGTGATTCGGATACCACGTTAAACTGTAGGTTAATGTCTCATATAGCCTCGCTGTTGGAAGGGACCCTAAGCTGAAAATCAAATCAAATCATCAAAATACTTTTTGTAGTCATTTTCTTAAGTAGCCTTGAGCTTCTTGACGGACTTTCGTTCGATGAAGTCAATTGAGTCAAAACGTCTTTTGCAACGTGGTAATTTGAGTTTTCGAAACAGCAAAAAGTCAACTGAAGGGTAATATCAGGCGAAAATGGTATTTGATCAAGAATATTCGTTCGTCAAAATTTGTCTCAATAATTGCCTTTTATGATAGTTCGTTATCATCGTTCTACAGTTCGGCTCTTTTGCAACGAATATTTTCACGTAAACACGTCATGACGCTCAAGTCGTACTCTTTCTTGGCTGTTTGTCCCTTTCCTAGGAATTCTGATTGGACAACACTACGATAATCGTAAAAAGACAGTCAGCATTACATTAATTCTAAAGCAACTTTGATGTTATGTTTTAGTTTTGGCTCATTTCTCCCTCTCCATTCAATAACCTGTTGACCTGTTTGCATGTCAAAACTTGGATTTTGAAATTTAGTCTCTAGTAGTGATGACATTTTTTAAATATAGGATTTTATCAGTACCAGTGGTCAAAGTGAGATGGTATGCAGTGGTATGCCATACCGCCTCTGGTTTTTCAGTGATGAAGACATACCCTCTCTGGTTTTTCACTGATCAAGACATACCGTCACTGGAAAGTGGATGCTAATATACACAGTAATTGACGAATAACGTTGCATGTCAAAGATTTAATTTTTTATTTACAAATAATTTCTAAGCTGCCAACACCGTAATTTTTGTTATTTTTCCTACCTTTTGTTTATAAAATGAGGTGTCTACAAAGAAGGTCACCTTTTTCTCCTATCATGAACTCGTGTTGGTTGCCGATAAGAGTCATGACAGAAAGAAATGCATTATGTGCCCAATCCAAACAAAAAGTAGTGTATTGAGGCGACTCGTTTAAACTGAAATCGGAAAAGATTTGTAATACATTCGTCGGAACCAGAGGCACTTTGGTGCCTCGTACAATGGCGTCATTTGCCACCCCCTTTCTCCCCCTTTGCCACCCCGGATATCTGGAATACCTTCAGTTGAGTAGGGGTCCAGAAGTGGTCCCGCGAGAAATTGTTTAAAAATCGTTCATATAAAAATTTGGTTTTTGACAGTTTCGTGTATAATTCTCTATATACAACATAAGGGAATATTTTTTTTATTTTTCCCAGAAAGTTGGGCGGGCGACAAAGCCCCTCCATGCTCCCTTTGCCTGTAAGTTCTTCCATGGTTTTGAGTCACTATATAAATAGAAATGCAATCTTTTAGGCAACATACCCTCACTGTATTTCAACATTTAAATAGCCGGTATGTCGAGTGAAAATTGTAATAAAACACCTCTGCTTTTTTTTCACTTTTCCACTCCGAACACTGATTAGGACTGATCGAACGTGTCTTTAGCAACTTGTTTCAGTCTATTATTATTATTATTATTATTATTATTATTATTATTATTATTATTATTATTATTATTATTATTATCAGTAGTAGTAGTAGCAGCAGTAGTAGTAGTAGTAGTAGTTGTAGTAGTAGTAGTAGTAGTAGTAGTAGTAGTATATTAAAAATAGAAAATTAAGCTCTTTCCGAACAAAGTTGAACAACTACACTTCTCATGCCCAAATATCAGTAAGAATGGTACGAACGGTTTCGTGTGAAATGAAATTCTAAGCCACCATTCTCAAGTTTGCATGCCAACTTTTTAATACGATTTCTTTCAATTTGTTGGTATTTTTATCGGTCGAAGACGTTGAAAAAGACCGAAACGAGTCAAATTTTCAAACACTTATTAGGTTTTCTTCGAACACTTTGTACGTACCTTTCGTATGCTTTAGTTTTTAAATAGAATTAATTCACCTTAGGTTTTTAAAAACATTTTTAAGTATTTCGCAAGCGAAATTTCGTTGACAGCACAAAATTTTAGGCAAACTCTTTCCTCAATATTTGTTTTCCATGTAAATATTGCAGGACACATGCATTGAGGCAGGGGCTGATTCAGGGGTGCGATAGGGGCGATCGCCCGCCGCAAGAGGGACCTTTTTTATTTTATATATAAATAAAACTCATCCCAAAGTTTGGAACTCTTAAAAGTAGCTCTAAGTAGCAGTATTACAACCCACCGCCCCCCAGAATTCCGTCCTAGATTCGCCCCTGCATTGAGGACGACTATCAAAATCCGCAAATATAGGCAGACTAATTGACCGACCGTGCTCATATCGCACATCATAACTAGGCATACTGTTACCATATTAGCAGAAAAAGAATTACTGAATATTTTAAGCCTGCTTTTCAAATTAGATAGTATCTATACATTTTTGACAGAATGCGTTGTTTATTTGTTCTAATAATGTTCTAATGACAATGGCTGGTTATTAGGGTGGAACGAAAAATTCCAATTTTTAATTTTATTTCTAACAGTGTCGAAAGTTTACCTTTTGATGCGAAAAAGACAAAAATAAAATTTTAGGATAATCGGAGCATGCTTTAAGTAGGGTTGTCATATTTTAAAATTAGAAAAGCGGGGGGATTCTAAATCTAAGTACTGGTGTGAAATTGTGTACTACAAACACTGACCTAGGATCCTTCGGACTATTTTTTTAAAATGATTTCTTTGTTAAGTGACACTTCCAATTAACTTTTGTAACGAAACTAAAGTAAAGCAAATTTAGTTTTTACCATTAATGTTTTATTAAGTTCAACAAATGTGAGTCTCGAATTATAAAGTAAGTATTAAGTAAGTGCCGTACTACAGTAAGATATCTGTAATTGTAAGGATATCTGTAAAGCAAGTTTTCCAAAGAAAAATAAAAGCAAGCGATATATGACAGATATTGTTCATACGGTTTTCTCTCTAAGAAACACAAAATAATCACTAATTTTTTTTTCATAAGAAAGGCAAAACACTGTACATTAAAGCAAATCTCTTATTAGCAAACAGGGCGAGTCCAAATTAACCTCAATCGGAATTGAAATTGACACAGAAATGTAGCGTTTTACGTTGAACATAACAACACTTTATCAACAAAGGCGTGTTAGATTTTTCTCCAATCAAAAAAAACGGGTGGTTTTTCGTGATTAAGAGATGATTAAGCGGGGGAGTTGAGTTGATTTTGAGTTTAACGTCTCGTTCAGCAGCGAGACTATATGAGACGTGAACCTACTGATTAACGTGGAATCCAAACCACGTGAGCTCCCGCCGGAAATCGAACCCGGGTCTCCCACGCCAGATTAAGCGGGGGACGAATATAGGACCTGAAAATCGGGTGGTACACGCTAAAATCGGTAATATGGCAACCCTAGCTTTGAGACGCTACAAGTACGATAATGTTTCATAATTTATAAATTTCGTGTACTATATTAGCCTGTTTCGTTCTTTTATTTGCACTATAAAAACCTTTATTGCACTTGTTGTATCTGTTTATTGATGAAACAAACCTCTGGGGTGGGGAAGAAGAAGCGATTTAAATTTATGATGAAGTTTAAAAAAAAAAACATAAGCCAAAAATAAGCAAAAATTATATTTTAAAACGAAAAATTACTGTAACAAAAGAAACACTCACTAAAGTTTCAACACACACTGTATTTTAAACTATAATGTGTAACAGTTTCTAAAGAAAGAAGAAGAATAGAAAAGGGCGCAAAAAAGATTAATGAAGAGGAAGAAGGAGTCATCTACAGCATATGGTATGGGGACTGTGATATGTCATATGTAGGAGAGACGGGAAAGAGAATAAAAGAAAAACAAGATAAAGATGATGTGAGGAGGAAGAAAGATACCAATGCGATATACAAAGATGTTAAGGAGACTAATCACGAAATTAATTGGGATAAGACGGAAGTATTGGAAATAGAGAAGAGAATGATAATAAGGAAGTGGAAAGAAGCAGATTGTATAAAGAAGATAGGAAGAGATAAGCTGATGAACTGGACAGGAGGCTTACCTACTAATGAATTATGGCAGAGAATTTTTGAAAGAGCAGACAAAGATGAAATTCAAAAAGACCTTTATAAGGATCAAAAATAGCGGAACGTGATTGGTTGGAAAGTGAACACGTGGACTTACGGGATTGGCTGAAGGCTTCAGCCAATAGAATTTAGACGTTTTGGTACCTTCGTTTATGTTCTATAGTGTCTGACGAAGTATATGTTAGATATCCGAAACCGTTACACATTATAGTTTATAGTACAGTGTGTATTGAAACTTTGGTCATTGTTTCTTTTGTTACAATATTCAATTCAAAGCTATGGATAGTGTTGTTATAGAAAAATTACTGTATTCGAAGATAGAATTATTACTGCTTATTCCTGCATCTGTACCCCAAAAGTTTGTTTCTTCAACAGTAAGAAATGAAAGTATAGTCAATTGTTATATTGCAAATAAAAGAAGAGTCTGAAATAGAATAAGAAATGTCATATTTGTGAAACTTTCTTCTTCTTGCAGCACCTCAAAGTACGCTTTGATTACCCTAAAATTTTATTTTTCTAATTTTTACATCAAAAGGAAGATTTAACGCAGTATTAGAAATAAAATTTAAAAATTCGACTTTTTCGTTCCACCCTAATAAATTATGTTCTAGTAACAATGGATAGCTATATTTTAAAAAAACGGTATCTATCAGCGGTGGAGAAACCTGAATTAAGTCGGGAAGGGAGGAGGGGATCCAATCGAATATGTGTGTTTAAGTGATAAATATAAGTATCCTGAGACTGGCAAACAAACTTTTGGGTACTCGGGCCTCTTTGATCTCCTACAATCTGTGCCCATGATATCTACACTGAGAAAAAAATTGTAGGTGGAGTACTTAAAAAGATAGGCTACATGCGTAATTCCTGTAGTTTTTGGACTTAACGTACAGGAGACGTATAACTGAAAACGCATGTTTTATAATACTTTCTGTATAAGTGTTCCATCTAAACGTACTTTCTGTATGAAACAATTCAGGATCTCACATACAAATGAACGTATGTAACATATAGTTGACGAAGGTAACATAAATATATGCATGTGATATACGGAAAACTGTTAGATGTCAGACATCCTGCAACAGCATGATGTAACATCTAAGGGCAGTGCCTATGTAGCATACGGATAACGTATGCTCCGTACTGATTTCTATAGTAAGCAAGAGGATACCGTATATTTGTACAATATACCGCTGTCCGGAGAACAGATTTTTTTCTGTGTATATTATAATAACAACGGATTCGAACAACAATGAATTCTGCGTTCTTATAACAACAAATAAATATGACCTATTAACAATGAATAGTTCTGTTTAACAATAATGAATATTTCTGTACTAATAACAATGAAGTTGTGTTCTGACGACGATAAATTGTTATCATTAAATAACAACGGATAGTTATATAAGTTTTAGAATGTAAGTATGGATGATGAATTGTATTTCATTACAGCATACTCTGTTAACATTAAGTTACTAAAATTATGAAAATTTCTTTTAACGACCAAATAAAGTAAAGTTTCATAACTGCGGTAAAGGTTATAATACAGATCAGTGATGCAAACTCATTGCAAAATTCCCATCTTGTGAGATTTTTTGATATTAACTTTTGAAATAGGCTTCAAAGAAAATTTCGTTAAAATTGACAGCATATATGGGATTTTTCATATATTTATTTCATCGAAGCCAATAATATTCTCCATAAGCCGTAAGTAGGCTAATGATGCTTGAATAAACGTGAATTTACTGCTAATTGCCAAATTTTGTAGTTGATAATTGCATGTTGATGTCAAAGTGATTTTATGTAGGAACTTTAGAATCTGAAAAAACAAGCACCAAGAAACTAAAGCATCATCAATGGAGGAAACTGTATTACTAAACAACAAACAGTCAATTTGTAAAACATTCGACACTAAACAACTGGAGAACTAAATTTGTCTAGTTTCACCATATTCAACAGCAAATTATAGCACCAAAGCGTGATGGTAACATTAAATTTTGACAATAAAGTGTGCTTATTTTCATCAACAATTTCAATAATCTCTTTTAATTAAGGAAAATACTTATTAGGAATTTAGAAGATCGGAATTTACGATTAATTCATTGATATACGCCTAATACGTTACGCAACCACATTTACACAATATTCTTACAGGTTGCATAACGTGTTGGCTACAAATGCGCATAATGGAATCATTTAAAACTTTGTTCAGAAAGAAAATGTCTATTATGAGAATATCGTAGCCAAGAGTTTATGCAACCAGTAAGAATTTTCTGAATAACTGATTGTATAAGGTCGCAGGCATATATCCAATTACACTGGTTAATAATGATTCTTTCACATGGATCAAAAATATGCAGAAGCTAGTCAATTCTGCGTGTTATTTACGAAAATTTCTAAAACGTCACACACGAAATAATTGGAGAATAAAGTTTGTCTAGTTTCATTACGTTCACTAGATAATTAGCACAAAAGGGATGATGGAAATATTAAATTCTGACAATAAAGTGTGCTTATTTTCATCAACAATTTTAATAATCTCTTTTAATTAAGAAAAATACTTATTAAGAATTAAGAACAATTCGGAATTTAAGAATAATTCACTCCAATATTTGAGTAGTTTCAGTTTTCATATTTTATAAATTTTGAAAATTCTGTAATTAATGTAGTGCGTGTGAAATTTCAGAGCAAAATGGGAATTCTGATTTTCAAGTTGGGATTTTATAAGGTTCCAGGTGGGCATCACTGATGCAGATGTAAAGAATGTTCTCCAACACCCGCGTTATAATAGACCTCTACTGCATTCAATTTTTCTAAAGGACATGGGTAGTGGTGAAGATCTTTAGGACATTTTTAGCCTGAGGCCATACGTTGAAAATCTCTGCTCTACTGTAATTTTTCTCAAAATATTTACTCTTTTTTATTATCTATATCAGCGTTTCCCAACCAGTGTGCTGCGAATGGACCGCTGGTGTGCCGCGAGGAAATCAAAACAAAATTATTAATTCTATAGCAACCAAATATGCAAGACATAAGGAAAAAATGTATATTTTTAATTTCACATTACTATGAATTTCTACCATGGAAAAAGTTACTGTAATTGTAATATATTATTCTACATCTATTACTGTGTAGCAGACAGTATTTCGGCTCGTAGACATTTCCACGGTAGGCTGCTATATTACGCTTCAATTGAGAGTCATACTAACACCGAGAAATGGAAGCACTTGTACGGTACGCGTCAAGTGAACGTTCGTAGAACACTCATTCGCACGTGAATGACAGAACAACACTTTGTTCAACAGGTGTATTTTGACTTCGACGCATCGCAAGCTGTGTGATTGCAATAATATGCACCGGTTTGGTTAAAAGAGCAAAGTTAAAAGTACAAGACATTTGTTTGTTCGTTATTTAGTGATCTTCGTTCTTGGTGAAAGATTGGATACAGTTTTCGAAAGAGAAAGCGTATTTTTAAAAATCTGAGTCCTATATTTCATTGCAATTGTTTTCTATTTTAAAATTAGAATAAAAATAAGCATAATGAATTAGCATAGGGGAAAATCACTGATCGAGCTTTCATCTCTTTGAGAAGAAGATCTGTAATCACACACACACAAAAAAATTACCATGGTATTTTATATTTGCTAATAATAATAATATCTATGAGTGTGCTGCGAGAATTCAAGTTACACCCGTAGTGTACCGCAAGTTGAAAAAGGTTGAGAAACGCTGATCTATATATTAAAAATGCTAGAAAACGTTATATGTTTGTGACCAATCCTTTCGACAGTGAGGTCTCGGAAGCCATAGGCTTTAGAAAGATGTCGTTTTCACTGATAGATTGCAAATTTTGCGTAGATTGTTCAGTTCTAATTGAGTATTAAAAAAACATGGCCGTTATTTCTTTATTACATTTTTAGGAGTACACTGGAATTGATGAAATTTTGAAAATAAGCGTCATATCCTACGAGTTATACATTCCAACACCACATATTTGTATAGGGGTTAGTGTATCTCTCTGGCGTTTGTTTCATGGATAAATGATAATGAAAAACAAAGGATAACCATTTCTCCAGTCTAAGATGAATCTTTATCGTTTGGGTTTTTTTGCCCAATTAACACCATTTTTATCACTGACATTATAATTAATTGTATGTGTAATGCATTTGTTTATTACAAGAAGAAAGAGAACACTGATCATACATGAATTAGAAACTTCAACCGGAAGTAGGCTCAATCTTGCAAACGGCGCCAGCTATTGAGAAAATAATCGGAAAAATTCTTACCTTTATGATATCCCTTGCCGATTTTTATCAAAGCGTCTTTAACTTGCGTCTGTAAAGGGGCATGTACAAATGTTGTGAGGAATGACAAGGAGATTCACACTCATATGTGAATGATGTGCTGTGTAGAGAGCGCAGGTTCAGCTAGTTAGAAGTTAAAAGTAGTTCAGACTCATGTTAAAAGTTGGTTCTTTTGTTCTATAATCATCTCCAAAACATTAGCAACTATTAAGCAAGAGTTAAACCGAAATGAATCATAAGATTATTAAAAACTCAGTTACTCTCCACTGTTAGAAAATTGAAAGAACTCTTGAGTCAACATTTTATGACGATAAAAGTAGAAAATAAAACATAATCGTATGAGAAATTTCGAGAAATGGAAGCACTTGGCCCAAGAATGAAATTGGGTTAATTAAAAGCAAATATTACTTTGTATGTTATTCCGCGTGTCTTCAGTAAACTTTGTCGACATTTAGCTCCCGTTGGTGGAAAATAAACTAAGATAAACCTCGTCTTTGTAAATAGTAATAGCAAAACGTTTCTGCATTCTTCTCTTATGTACTGTAATTGTTAAAACAGAAAAATGACGAGGCATATTTACATTTATATCATGTGAGGAAAAACACTGTAAACGATAATTGGATTTTCACCATGTTTGCTCCACTTGAAAAAAAAAAGTAACTCTATAAGAATTAAAACTTACAATTTCGAAAAGTGGACTGGCCGGAATAATTTATTAATTACGAAAAGCTATTAAACTAGGAAATTTCCAGCTGCGGAAAAAATCGTACTCCATTTTTTAAAACTAAATCAATATACACAATATATATAGGCATTTATAATATATATGGTTATCAACCGTTTGTATTATTACTCAGTTTCTAATGGGGGCACGCAGGCTGCGTGGTAGAGCTCATAGTTCTGGTGCGTAGGGTACTTGGATCGGTCTCCGCCCTAGTAAGTTTGTGATAGACAACATATTGTCCGCGGGTATTTTCGGGGCTATTCCCGTTCCCCACCCCACATTTTCATTCATAGTTGTTTAGAAAACTCAAATGAGGACAACAAGTTAATACCTGAATTAAAAGAAAGGAAACTACGAAGATACCTTTTTAATATATTCTTCTAATATTTTACCAGATATTAGGATTAGAGTTAGGAATTAGATTTATGAGCTTTGGGCATCTATGGCCATGTTAGCCCGTCACTAGGATTAGGATTAGGAATTAGATTTCTGGGCTTTCAGCATCTATGGCCATGTTAGCCCGTCACTAGGATTATGATTAGGAATTAGATTTCTGGGCTTTGTTCATCTATGATCATGTTAGCCCGTCACTAGGATTAGAATTAGGAATTAGGTTTCTGGGTTTTGGGCATCCATGATCATGTTAGTCTGTCACTAGGATTAGAATTAGGAATTAGATTTCTGGGCTTTGGGCATCTATGATCATGTTAGCCCGTCACTAGGATTAGAATTAGAAATTAGGTTTCTGGGCTTTGGGCATCTATGATCATGTTAGCCTTACACATATGAGCGATAGGCAGAAAGAAAGAAATAGGGAAGGAAGGACGCGGCCTGCGACCATTACGTTAGGTACGGTACTATCGCGACATTTGCCTGCGCGGGTGAATGAGGAAAACGTAGGAAAATCTCACTGAGACCTGAAAAACCTTTTATACTTTTTCTATTGAGTGTCACAACCAGGAACCGCATCCAGGACCGCTCATACTAGAGGCGAGGGTATTAAAGACTACGCTACTCGGGGCCACTTAATGAGATTTATATGTATATCAATATTTTGAAGAACTAAACAAAGCAACACAAATACCCAATTAAAGGTTACCTAGAGATGTTAATGTTACATTTTCATGCTTAGTAGAGAGTTGTGTATTAGAGTCACAATAGTGAACATTATAAGACGGTGATGTTAGTACGTGTGGATGTACGTATCTCTCACGATAACTCTTGAAAGAAAGTGAAATTTTTAAACACTGTTATTTGCAATAGACAGCTAGAGGGATTATCTCCGTCGAGTTTGTTAAGGTAGTTAAGCTATTAACATTTCCATAGGTGACGGTGATTTTAACAGTGATTATCCATAGTTCGTTCATTCATAAATTACGTATCTCATGAAGATCTTTACTATCTTTAGGAGAATTGATTTCCAATTAACTTATTTGAGCATAATTTAGGTAGGCTACATTTAGGGAGACTTATTGGTAGAGCTCTTACTGCTTATTGGGGGGTCTCTGGTTGGATTCCGAACCAAGTAAGTTTGTGGTGGACAACATCGTGTCAGTTAATTTTCTCAGGATACTCAAGTTTTCTCCCACATTCTCATTTTACCGATTCTTTCATCATCATTCACATGCCTTAAACACCCGTCTCCCTTAGCCTATAGTGCGGAAGGTATAGTACGCGACAGAACATAACCAATTTTTTCCTCGATGGTCAAGATCTATGAGTTTACTTGCCCCTACCATAAATCCTTCTTTGTAACTAGATTCCGATGTTGCTGCTCCAACTCAGGTAGAAATGTATTCAGCTCTTAGTATGGCTAACCCCATTACGTTGAAACAACACACCATTTACAATAATGACAGACTAAGCTTGTTTTCACAAAAACGGAGTTAACAGACCAACCCTATTCATAAGGTCAAACCTACCAACCCGATTCCTACGGGTCAGTCGGGTAAACCTGATTCATACGGGTAAAAATACAATATCGGTTCAACGGGCAGTCCAGAATCGATTTTATTTTCCGAGCATTACCAAAACTGCACAGTAGCCCGAAACGGCTCGGACGTAAAAATTATCATATTATTATTATTATTATTATTATTATTATTATTATTATTATTATTATTATTATTATTATTATTATTATTATTATTATTATTATTATTATTATATTAATAGGATAAAAAATTACTTAGTTGAATGACCTGTAATTATTCTTGTTTTATTTATCCGCTTATTGGTTTGCAACACTGAGTACGAAGAATAGTTCGTCTTTATTGTTTACCGTGGCGACAGAGAGAGTGCCTAGGTTTTTATAATACCAGCAACATCCAACTGATTGACAAACCGCACGTGGCCACTAATAACCTTTTGACAGTTTTACTGCTGATAAGAAAACTTGGTTTAGCTTTGGAAACAACTATATAACGTTGTTGGTTTTCCGCGAAAAGTTGTAGTGACGTTTATGGGGAGTGGCCAGCTTGGTTACTCGTGGCTCGTTGAGCGCAGTAGATGGTTGGTGGTGATTGGCTACTCTCTTACCACACCTCTAGTGACGGGCAGGTTCAAGCTCGAGAAGTCAACGACGTTATACCTTCTGGAGTGTAATAGGCATAAGAGTGGGACGTTAAACTCAAAGATTTCATTTCATTTCATTTTGACTAAGTTTAGCTTAGTATGGATAAGGTTAGGTTAGGTTGGCTAAAATTTATATCCGCTGCCATTATACTTTCCTCGGCGTGATGACAGCATTTCCACATAAACGTTAGGGAACGGAAAATATTGCATGACTTCCCACACTCCAGAATACACTCACACAACACAAACTAGGAAATGCGAGTATATATTCGTCAAAAACGATAGAGAGGTTACAATCGATTAGATTAACTCCTTGTATATCTTCTTATTTATTTATTTATTTATTATGTGTGCGTCTCCATAGTTTTGTCACTTTTAGTACGCAGTTGTATTTTTAACATCCTGCATTTTAAGTTTAAAAAAAGTATCAAATCCTTTTTACTTCTTCCTGTCAAATTTTATTTGTTTCCTCATCTTTAATTTTCATAATTTCCTCAAGATTTCTTAGGTAACACATGTACAGTATTCTTGGCCATCATTAATTCGCAATATTCTACCGTTTCCTCTGAAGTCTCATTCTTCTGCTTTTACTGATCATTAGTTCCTACTTTTATATAATTTTCATTCATTTTCAACGAACTAAAAAAAATGTTACTGAATTATCTATGTCTGTGTGTGTGTGTGTGTGTGTGTGTGTGTGTGTGTGTGTGTGTGTGTGTGTGTGTGTGTGTGTTACTTGCGAATTTTTCAATATTGAGCCTTCCATTCAATAGAACATCAAAAACTATCTGAGAGATGTGATGGAATTTTTCACGTAACTCTTATATTTTCCGACATATTAGCCAAAAAAAAAAAAAAAGTTTCGATTTCGAGAGATATAAGGAGTCATCTCTTAGGAACCGTAAGTCAAAGAGAGATCATATTAATGTTGATCAATACCTAAGAGGATGGTGAAGATTTTGGTACGAAATAGTAACAGGTGACCACTGTCCAATTGGATTCTGGTTTAGCCAGTGGCTACCGGTTACTATTGTTATCCGACAAATATTTACTATCAGACAAATGTTTACGATCCTCTTAGGTATTGATCAACCCAAATATCATTTCTCTGTGACTTACCGTTCCCCAGATATTGATCAAAATTTCGGATTTCGGGAGATTTAAGGAGCCATGTATCGGGAATCGTAAGTCGTAGAGAGATAATACTGGTGTTGATCAATACTTAAGAGAATGATAAACATTTTGGTATCAAATAGTAACCGGTGGCCACTGGTCAACTGGCCACCATTCCCCAGATATTGATCAAAAAATTCGGATTTCGGCAGATTTAAGGAATCATATCTCGGGAAGCGTAAGTCATGGAAAGATGACATTTTCAGAATTTTTCAATTTTGAGCCCTGCATTTTGAGCATATGTCTTCGTAAAACAACATATCGTAGAGAGTTTTAACAGAACTCTTAAACAAAACATGTGAAAAATTTATTAGTCAAGGAAATTATAAATGGATAGATATATTACAAGAATTATTTAGTGAGTATAATAATAAAGTGCATAGAACAATTGGTATAAGCCTGTAGAAGTAAATAAGAAAAATATAATTCGTTCTAGCAATGCTCGTGGAGCATCTGAACTGGTTTCCTTAAATTTTCCAATCAATCTGTTTCTCATTTTCCAATATCTCATCTTTCTAATATTTATTACGTTTCCACATTTCAGACACACATTACAAACAGCACAAGATTGAGATCTGAAAGAACATACCATCTCTACAATACAATCTATCTACTTTTAAATTATTACGAAATCTATTTCGATCAAAATATATTTTATTTCATATGTTCATCGACTGAAGAATTCCAAATTTGTCTTTCTTTTTTTAAATATATAGTAGGCTTATATATAGGAAATATTATCATGTATTTCTGTGTAGGAGTTGTGCTATATACTCAATAAAGACAGTAACGATGAAGCTCCGAATTTCTTTTTGTTTCATAAATGAATGTTTATTAGCTTGAAAAAAAAATTAGTAATCCCCAGCGTGAAGTAATAAGAAAAGGATTATGTTATATTTATAAATCTATTATCCATGAATCCTTTTGATGTTGTAGTTTATTATGTACTTTGCAGCTGAAACCTTGTTTCATTATGGGCTTAATTTTTTAAAGCTTAGGTCGGAAAAAAAGCAGTGAAGCTGACAGTGCTCACAGACATAATGTTTAATACTAATCGCAAACAACAAAATAATCCCTACAAAGTGTTTGTATGTGGTCTAGACTACATACTGGCTCTTTGAAATGATTGAAAAATAAAAGTGAAAACCTTTTTCAGAGTTGGTGTCTTACATTACTGGTAGCATGGCGTATAAGTGGTATAAAGCCTTTGAAACTGTACAGTCGGTATTTGTAGACAAGCGATCTGAGGCATTAGGTAATGTCAAAGTGTTTACATTATTAGGGAAGCATGGTGGCTAAGTGGTACAACGCTATTGAAACTGTACAGCCTGTGAGTATAGCCGAGCGATCTGAAGCATTAAATACCATCATAGTGTTTACCTAGGTACATTACTAGGGGAGTATGGTGGCTAAGTGGTACAAAGCCGTTGAAACTGTACAGCCAGTGAGTGTAGTCAAGCGGTCTGAAGAATTAGATACCATCATAGTGTTTACATTACTAGGGGAGCATGGTGGCTAAGTGGTACAAAGCCGTTGAAACTGTACAGCCAATGAGTGTAGTCGAGCGGTCTGAAGAATTAGATACCATCATAGTGTTTACATTACTAGGGGAGCATGGTGGCTAAGTAGTACAAAGCCTTTGAAATTGTACAGCCGGTAGATTTAGCCGAGTGATAGGTGACATTAGATATTGTCATAATGTCTACATTACTATGGAAGCATCATTCAGAAAGTGTAGAAATGTACATACGTAAATGCACATGTGGAAAGTGTAAATTTTCATTTAGGAAGTTTTGCGGGAGTCTAGACCCGGTGGACACCCCTGTTCTGTGAATGCACCTCTACTAGGCGAAACTACCATTCTAAAAAGAAACAAAGTCTTGCTGGTTGATTTGTTTACGTGTTTGTATACTACAAAATACGTACAATATTTGTGTGATAAATTTCTTTTTATGGGGCAAGAAGTACCTCTATAAAAGTTCCCTAAGACATTGAATGTATTTAAAAGTAAAAAAAACAACCCAATACAAACATGCAACATTATTATTTAGTTCTGAAGTTGCAGACAGATCTGCCCAATCATGACGGTTTATGACATTTTTCGGGAGAAAAGTTTCCAATAGTTGTGTAGCGTGTAATTCTTCGGACATAATTTTCTGACTGAAATTTGCTGCTAATTGATGAATCAGTTCAAGGGAACAATTGAAGATTTATTTTGAAACTACAGAAAGTTAATTCTGTGTGCAGTTCGTATGAGCTGAGAATAATTTCTTTTCGTATCCATATCTGAGAGTGTCTGTAAAAGAGAAGGTCCTGTCACATAATAAAGCATGTATTTTTTCCAGGACAAACAAGTTTGCCCATATTATGGAGGTGTCCGCCACAGAAAGCTCCCCGTTAATAGGGGTTTCATTGCATATATACACAGGATGTTGTTTTAGACAACCATAAAACTTCTAAACCAATATAAAGGGTGTTTCATAAAGAACGCAATTTCTGAAATGTCCGCCATTTTTGTTCTAGTAAGTTGGCAACACTGAACGTTACACGATTTTCATCTCTTGTATTTGTGTATTTGCGATTAGTAGTTGCGGAGAGTCGAACAGCGCGTGATCGTCATCTATTTTCTGTATGAGTAAGAATGGAGCGCTTCACAACGGAACAATATGTTGTTATCGTGACCGACATAGTTGTCCGTTCACTTAAAGCGCAATTTTTAAGTTTAATGAAGTGGTCTGAAAGTTCGTGGCTATTGTAAATTAAATGTTCTTATTTCATCCTTACTGGATGAATTGCAAACATTTGGTTTCTCAGCGGGTATCCTTTATCTCGACAACCAGAGCCAATTCAGCAAAAATTATACTATATTGGGAATCGGTGACTCAAAGTTGCAAAATAAACTTCCAGATCCGTGTGAATAAGACCACTGTATACCAGTGTTATCTTTATTGTTTCTTAATAATACAGACCCAAGAAGATCTTTACCTTAAGGAAGTGAGTAACCAACAGTACGGTAACGATTTATTGGAATGGCAGATGTTGGAAGTTCTGAGGCGATGAACCTAATATATACTGGGTTATCGTACATGATTCATCATGTTTCAAAGCACTGTTTGTTTACAAGTACACGACGTGCAAAGACGGGAGATACATGAAAAGATAGATACACACACCAGGTTTAGAGTGTACGTGTCGTGGCTCATGTGCACGATAGATAGTAGGCCTGGAACGGCACTCTACAAGATGGCGGCAAGGCAGGAAAAGCGTTTTTGTATGTTAGAATATGAATGCGAAGAGTTCGCTAGTTACAAGAGTTCAGCGTGCATTCATACGCAAATACGGAAAAGTTGCACCTGGTCACCAAATTGTTTTGAGTTGGTTTCTCCAGTCTCGTGATACTGGTTGTCTGTGTAAAGGGAAATGACGGTTTGACTGCGTATCTCGGAGAAAATCGTGCAGCGCGCGGGACAGAGCTTTGTGCGCAGCCCACAAAACTCAACCGTTCGTGCAAGCCGTAAACTCGGCAAGATCTCACGCCATGCGATTTCTTCCTGTGACGTTATTTTAAGAACAAAGTTTATTATGTGCCTCAATGCCAACAACGCTGCAAGAACTGCAAGAATGCATCTGTTGCTGTGACAGAGATTGACGGAAACATACTAATGAACGTATGGACAGAACTAAATTATCGTTTGGATGTGTGCCCGGTGACCAAGGGCGCATACACTGAACATTTGTTGAAAGTACCAGAAACTTTGTGAGTATATATATCTTTTCAAGCATCATCCGTTTTTCTACGTTGTATACAGTAGAGTAGCGATTGTCCGAGCTAATGTGGACCGGATGTAACTCGGATAAGCAAAACCTCGGTTAATACGAACGGATACATAGAAAATTTTTTACAATATTTATTTTTGTTGTTTAGTTATTATTTCTCTTTATTAGATTATTTATTATTATAGTATTTATTATTTTTATTGAACGTACGGTACAATACATACGGTACAATACGGAACAATACATATAACAATTCATACATATATAAGGAATTAGCAATAATACAGTAAATAAAATCAATTTCATATTGATATGTACAGTACATAAGTAAAACACAACACAAATAAGGTACTGTTTACCATACACATTCTTTTTTTAAAAAAAAAAAGAAAAAAGAAAGAAAAAGGAAAAGTCTTTCACAGTCTTTTGCTTCATAAGCTGTTTTCGTTCTTGCCGCTATATTGCACAGACTTAGCAACACCATAATGACAGCTGGTGCTGTGTCGTTTTGCTGTTCGACGTAAGAACATGCCTTTTCAGACTGAAACTCAAGACGTGCCACAATTAAGGCTTGATCTTTAATTGTGCCAACGTCGGACGGAATCGTTATCTTTACACCAGCTTTGTTTGCTTTCTTGCTGAAACAAAAGCCTCTGTAGACAGCTTATCGTTGTAACCGGATTAGTTTTTAAATAATTTCCGTTTGCTTGTTTGGATTAAGGTCGGATAACACGGAACTTCGGTTAATCGAAACTCAGATAATGTAGTCCATTGTACTTGTAAATAAACAGCGTTCTGAAACCCGATGAACCATTTAGGGTAACCCTGTATATATTAAATGACATTGAGTTAGTTTAAGCACAGTAAAGAGAATATACTCTGTAGGGTAGTCAATTGTACTTTGCTCAAGTGGAAACCGTAAGAGAAGACTACTTCACACGTACTGACACTACGAGATGCCTTAATGGATATGAGCAGTGAGTGAAGTAATAAGAGAGAGAGAGAGAGAGAGAAAGAAAGAGGGAGAGAATGGGATTAATTATCGCGAAAACACTCACTCGACCCTTGGAGCTGTTAATTAACTGAGTACAATCGCTCTTTCGCACCCAGACGCTTTTCTCTTCATACGGGAAAGAGAGAAAAAAGAAATAAAAATTAGCACTAGAAAAAAGGAACATTTTACTTCAATGTGAATGCATTAAGCTTTTTCCTAAATCAACTTTTCTCTAGTTCTTTTAATTTTTCTCTTTTTCCTTTCTCTTTTTCTCACTTGATAAGCAACACTTTGATCTTTGGAAAATTAAAAACATGGTAGAGGAAACAAAAAAAAAAAATACATTCGCTTAGTGATAATTAACAAAGTGCGTTACATTGTACTAAATAAATTGATAAATTAAGAACAGCGAAAAGTGCTCATGGAACACCTTTTATAACACTATAAGTCTAATACAGAATTCAATAGAAAGTATGTATTTAATTTAGCCACGTTATGCAATTTTTATTTATTCATTGATAACGTGGCAAAGTTAAGACTCTGCAGCATTCTCTCAGCGAGTTTTCGTAATTTGTTTTTTGGAATTTAACAAAAACTAACATTAAGTTCGCGTACTTACATTACAGTGCATGTATTCTTTATTAGCCATCCCTGATGGTAGCACAATATTAATTTTCTGTGATGAGGCTAAATCGTAAGGTGTTTTGTAGACCTTTAGATTAAGAACATCGATATAGAAAGCCATAAATTATTAGGAAATGAATCAAAATGAAATTTGTAGTTTCACGTGCCATCGATCTAGAAAGCCATAAATTATTAGAGCATGGGACGAAATAAAATTTGTAGTTTTATGTGCTATCCATTTAGAAAGCCATAAATTATTAGGAAATGAAACGAAATGAAATTTGTAGTTTTACGTGCTATCGATCTAGAAAGCCATAAATTATTAGGGAATTAAACGAAATGAAATTTGTAGTTTTACGTGCTATCGATCTAGAAAGCCACAAATTATTATTGAATTAAACGAAATGAAATTTCTACTTTCACGTCCCAGATTACGCTAAAGGAGAGGGATTATTCATGAAAGTAAATGTTTAAGAAAAATTAATGGAATGTGGATGGAGGAGGAAATGGGAAAACTTTGATAAAATCCATCTTGAATCGAACCAGGGATCCCTTGAATCAGAAGTGAGCGAACTACCACTGAACTGTCATACTTAAAAATGGCACAGAGTTATAAGCACATAATCGACGTAAAGAAACATTTAGGAGGTTCTGTTATTTTAATGTTTTATTACACACTCGTAATTGTTTCCGTTCATTTGTCTAAATATAAATATTACCACCCTTTCATTGATAGCATATTTTTAATACGTTAGCTAAGAAAAATGTTTCTTTAGAAATAACAATATTCAAACGACAGTAAAACATTGGAGGGAGTAATTTTGAAATTTTGTAATCCAAGGTTGAACAATCACGTTATATCTACTTGTCATCAACATAGGTATGGAATTTAATTGTAAGTACTCTTCTGTATTTGTATTTAATTTTTTTTAGTTGCATATCAGTTTACTAATTTTGAGTATATTTGAAATATCTCCTAACCTGATACATTAAGTAATCATTTGAACGGAGTAAAGCAGTAAAGTACACAGCCACACACACACACACACACATATATATATATATATAAAGTTTTGTGTACCGGACCCCAAAGTATGAATCGAAAATATTTTATTACACAGAATCCAAATTTTGAAACCCAATGACAACTGACCAGTTCAGTTTTTATGGGCGAAAAACTCGAGTGATTTCAGACAGAGAGGACGCACGTTTTTCTCCCAAAAAAATTGACATGGTGAATCGTCCTGGGGTTTCAAAATTTCGATTCGGCGTAACAAAATACATCGAATACATACCCTATGGTGCGCTTTTGTTTCTTAAATAGCTGTGCTACGTGTATTCTTCCTATTTGTTCATCCGCCCGTCTGTCCGAGACCGTATCCGTAAACCGTATCAGTTCATGTGTCCACCTGTCCGAGAGACTAAACCGTATCTGTTCATGTGACCGTCTGTCTGAGAGATTAAACCGTATCTGTTCACGGGTCCACATGTCCGAGAGACTAAATCGTATCCGTTCATGTGTCCACCTGTCCGAGAGACTAAACCATACCTGTTCATGTGTCCACCTGTCCGAGAGAATAAACCGTATCTGCTCATGTGTCCACCTGTCCGAGAGACTAAACAATATCTGTTCACGTGTCCACATGTCCGAGAGACTAAACCATACCTGTTCATGTGTCCACCTGTCCGAGAGACTAAACAATATCTGTTCACGTGCCCACATGTCCGAGAGACTAACCCATATCTGTTCATGTGTCCACCTGTCTGAGAGACTAAACAATATCTGTTCTCGTGTCCACATGTCCGAGAGACTAAACAATATCTGTTCACGTGTCCACATGTTCGAGAGACTAAACCATACCTGTTCATGTGTCCACCTGTCCGAGAGACTAAACAATATCTGTTCATGTGTCCATATGTCCGAGAGACTAAACAATATCTGTTCACGTGTCCACGTGTCCGAGAGACTAAACCATACCTGTTCATGTGTCCACCTGTCCGAGAGACTAAACAATATATGTTCATGTGTCCACCTGTCCGAGAGACTAAACCATATCTGTTCACGTGTCCACATGTCCGAGAGACTAAACTATATCTTTTCATGTGTCCACCTGTCCGAGAGACTAAACCAAATCTGTTCACGTGTCCACATGTTCGAGAGACTAAACCATACCTGTTCATGTGTCCAACTGTCCGAGAGACTAAACTATATCTGTTCACGTGTCCACCTGTCCGAGAGACTAAACCATATCTGTTCATGTCTCCAACTGTCCGAGAGACTAAACCATATCTATTCATGTGTCCACCTGTCCGAGAGACTAAACCATATCTGTTCATGTGTCCACCTGTCCGAGAGGCTAAACAATAGATGTTCACGTGTCCACATGTCCGAGAGGCTAAACCGTACCTGTTCATGTGTTCGATTGTCCGAGAGACTAAACTAATTTTGAGTGATATCGGTGAGTAATAACAAAGAAGTAAATGTATACTACTTCAGATTCGAATTAGCAGGCTTTCTGGACTAACTTCATCTCATGATCCCCTTTTATCACATCTTCTTGCCAATAATCCTTATAAGTAAATTTCGGTTTGTGAGAAGAGTGTTGATTATAACTGTTCATTGAAAATGCATTTTTTAAATAGTTTTATTCCTCCTTTATTCCAATGGTTTCTCAAACTATTCTTTGTTCAAAATTTTGATATTCTTTAGTGTAATTGATATTAAGCATGGAAACGAAATATTTCGGTTTAACGTCCCACGACTACGACCTTTAGGCTAAGGCAGGCGGTGATTAAGGCAAGTAAATAATGGTGAAAGAATTTGAAGAATGAGAAAGTGGGAGGAAACGGGAGTACCCTGAGAAAAATCCACGGATATGGTGCTGTCCACTACAAACTTACTTGGCCGGGATCGAATCAGGGATCCCACGCACCAGAGGTAGGCGGTCTACCACTGAGCCACCGTGGCCCTACAGTGAGGAAACAAAGATAGACTATATATAAAAATAAGGAATTCAAAAAGCATCTTTAAAATGTATATTTCAAATCGTAATTACATACATTTACATACGTTCACATCCTTTTGCTAGCTTTATGTCTCTCGCGACCTCGTAAGGGTCTCGACCACCATCTTGAGAAACACTACAATAAAGAGGGATTGAAGTAACAAAGTTTGAAACAGTTCTTAGGATGACGCTGAATTCATATAAAAACAATCCGTTTCTTGCTGTCTTTCACTGTTTTTGCTCTGATACCCGTCAACAGACATACGAAAAGTGGACATAGCCGTTCTAAGTGGCACCCCATGTTTTATACATAGGATAGTTTGGGTATCTAAAACACGTTTAAAAACACGTATTGATTTACCTGAAATGGCATTTCTTTATACATTTACTAGACGCAACTATTTCAAGGTAAAGACAAGCATAAAATGGCCAAACTTTGTATATTCCTAAGCACATATTAAACTACTTCCGAGACGATTTTTCCAATATATTACATGTCTTAGCTACAAGCAAAATCTGAAAGTTACTTTATAAGATAAAGTACATGTTACACACTATTTACGTCACTAAGAATCCAGGAGACATATTATGTAGACTTGAGATGTCGGCATCACAGAAAGGATCATAAAACACAGTGTAAAGTTCGCCTCAAGAAACAATCTCAGACAGGTTTTATTGATGCTAAAGCTTGTCATAAACTTCAGTCTTTGCGAACAACAAACACATAACAAACAACCATAAATATTAACGAATATCATGAAAATTAGATTGTAATATCAAGCAATATGGCTTTCTAGTCAATTTAGTATAGCTGACGAAGGTAATGTTTCCCAACAGAATTTTGTTAAGTTCAGTAAATTAGGATATAAAAGCTGTAGGAAGCAAGAGTCGCGAAATAGTTCTAATAAACACCTGAAAACAATAGTACGTGAAGGTTAGGAACATCGATCACTTAACGAGACAATTGGATAACATGTTGTTGGATTTATAACGAGGAACCTATGAGAGTTGTCATGTTTATGATAGCTTAGAGAGAAAAATATATGAAAAGAAAGAACGTGCTAAGCGTTACTGTCTTTGGAGTGGTGCAAGTGGGGCTTCCAATAATGTGCTGTTAATGCTTACATCTGTACGTAAGTCACATTTGTTCGTTACTCCACACGAGAACTCGTGAACGAAAGCGGATTTTTGAATTCTATTAGAAAATAACAAAGGCATGTGTATTTATCTTCAGATCTGAAAATTAGTGCATCTCAGTTCGAACCAGGTTATGAATCATTAAGAATTTTGTAAAATGTATCATTATTGTATTCAATAAATTATATTTCCCCACCTTAACCCTTTCACTGTGGAAGGCGACTGAAAAAAAATTCCCTAACCTGCGAATGTCGATTATAGTCGACGTGTTACAATTTGTCTGTATCTTGGTTTTGTCGATTGTAGTCGCCAAAGGTTTTCTGTGTGATTTCTATTGTTTATCGAAAACAATAGAACACAAACAAAAATGAACGGTACAACTTTGGCGACTACTCTCGAAAAAGCCAAGATACGGACAAACAAATTTTAACACGTCGACTATAGTCGACATTCGCATGTTAAGGAAATTTGGTTCTGTCGACAAAAGTCGACTTCCTCTGTGAAAGGGTTAAATTCTTTTCTTGTTTCTTTGACCCTCTCTTTAAAAAGTTTTCTGACCACCTTGTAGGGGGCACTAGTCTAGTGGTTACAACGTTGGACTCACGTCCATGTGGCCCCAGGTTCGATTCCTGGCAAGTGCTTCCCAATTTTCGGCGTCCACCCAGTGTCGTGAGGCAAATTGGGGGAGTCACGTGAATGAAAGATATGACCGCCACTAGGTCTAGGAAGCTCCTTGGGCGACGCAGCACGATGACCAAGTGCTCGTCTCTAGACTTGACGTAGTTCAGCTGGTCGCTGACAGATGGCGTAGGAGTGGCTCAGGTCTTCAAAACGGGCTGTTATGAAAAGTGGTTAAGGGAGTTCGTCGCCTTGTAATAATCCTAGTTATATCTAAACATATTCACTAGACCAACATCATGTTAGGTCTAACTAATAATCACTACAGACCTATTGAAGACTACTTCAATAAGTGTTTTCCAAAATGATTAGGACTCTCTTATTCTTTTATTAGATTAGGCCTATTACGTTACTCACATTAAGGTTCTCTGCTAGTAAACAATGACTCTCTATTTATTTCAATGTTTCATGAACGCAATAATTTTCTTTTCCACTTCCATTTTACCAACTCATGGATACTTTTTTTCAAATATGGACAAGTCATTCCATTTGTCTACATCCAGGTAAATGTTAAATGTTGATAGTTGAAGCAATATTACTGACGCTGGTAACCAGTGATGAAATTTTTCCAATTCTTAAAAGCATACTCCACTAATTCCTACATCGCTGTTTAGCCGTAAAATTTATTTGTAATAAATATCGTCTTTAAAAAGTTTCATGAAGTGAAAATCTAACGATTCTTCATTTCTGCAAAAATGTTTCAAACACTTCAATGTGTTCTTTCCTCAGAATTCTCCTTTGATCTCACAAAATCATATTTCGTCAGTTTAATACGCGTAACACGAAGTTTTCTCACAGCTTTACTACTTTTCTGGATTTACATACTTGCAACATTTATAAATAAGTAGATATAATATAAAGTGCCTACTGTAAATTTTTGACTACCCAAAATTCCAGTTTAAGTAACTCATGAAAACAAATACTGAAGATTTTCTGGAAATTAACATTTATTTATTCATATATTCATTCAGAAGAGAAAGCAAAATGTAACTAACAATTTATAGTACAGTCAAATTAAGGTTTAACCTTCAAATAATTTATATAAAGCTGAAACTTTGTGTGATTGTTCATTGGTCGATCGTCATCTCTCCCTGAAAAGTCCTCAAAAATCCGATCTCGGATTTCGGAGTTACGACGTCATTAATAGGGTAAGAACCGCGAATATGAGACCCTAAAAGTTAATATGCTATATACTGGTTAATTAGAGCATAAACAAACACTGTTGTTACTTTAATATATTCTGTGGAGAGTCTAATTTAACGATACAAACTATTGAAATACATAAAAATATAATACTAAAAAAAGTATATTGAAAATGTGACCAAAGTTGCTACACTCCCATTTTTATGAATGGTACCTAATACGAGACCTGGCTTTTGTGTACTCTTGGCACTCTATGATGGAGGAGAAACACAAAACATGAATGAATTAAGGATTCTATTTTCACTAATGTTGTAACATGTCAGACTCTTGGAGACAAGTTTGAAATCGCTTCTCTTCCGCCAACTAGGGACACACACGCCAACATGCATTCAGTACTTATCGCCAGATGCAACAACGACTTGGTAAAAAGTTAAATCCTAGAGACTGGGAATGGGTTTGGGAATACTTTATTGCCAAATGCTACGACTGCACCTCCTGCTCCAGAGAATTTGTTTATCCTAATCAGTTGTGTTTGAAAAAGTGGTCGCAGTAAATGGAATGTAAATGCAGGCAAGCCTCACATCTTCACTAATGTGTCTACATTGCAAGGGTAGAGAATGCGAGAACATGCTATTCATTTCTGATGATGGTGAAGACTAAACTGTAAAATACATAAATTAATACAGTGTTTGTGTTTATAAATCTTATTACCATGATTGTAATGATATCACCTTTCATAAAATACTATATTGAAAAACAATACAGATTTGCCAAAATCAAAAGAATGTAATTTGTAACTTACTTGTCAGCTATACAGATGCATCACTCACTACTTCACGTCACCTGAATTTGGAATATTATCACGATACCTCAAATATATACAACTTTGATATATATACCGGAGGGGCGGATAAAGGACCGACTTCTGGGGGGGGGAGGTGGGTTGTCATACTGCTACTTTTAAGGGCTCCAAACTTTGGGATGGGTTTTATTTATATATATAAAATAAGAAAGTTTCCTCTACTTGGGGGCGATCGCCACGATCGCCCCCTGGATCCGCCCCTGATATACAGGTTCTCATTCAGAAGAGCCACAGGTTATACAGAAACTAAAAAAACAAATCTTAAATCTTTATTATATGTTAAATATTTGTCAACGTTCTTCTTCAATTGTATCACATGAAGTACAATACATATGAAGCATGAACGAGAACATTTTTGCGGACAAAATGACACCTTATTTTCATATTTACACCGAATGGTTTAAATTTTACCCTGTATAAAGTGTAACTAGCGTAGAAGTAAAGGTTGCTGCCATTTTCCAATATGGCGGCCAAACCTGCCTTCGGATTGTTGGAGACTTTTCGTGGAGAGATGAAGACAAACCAATGAACAATCCCACAAAGTTTCAACTTTATATGATTTTCCTTTGTGATTTTTTTTTTTTTTTTAATTTAGCGGGACGGAACGGACATGAGTGCAATAACACAACCACATTTCTCACTCAATAATTTCACCCAACATCAGTGAAATACATACAACATATTTTGTATTGTGTATTTCCCAATTAATTCTCCACATTTTAGTGCGAAAACGAATAGTCTATCTCTATTCTGTGAGACACTACGCATGTTTAAAGATAACGCTGCAACTTTCATTGGCGGCCATATTGATGACATCATAACTCCGAAATCCGTCATCGGAGTTTTGGGGACTTTTCAGGGAGAGATGAGGATCGACCTATGAACAATCACACAAAATTTCTGTTTTATATAAATTACTTCAAGGTTTTGTCAAAATATGAGCTAATTTGACTGGGCTATTATGAATGTTAAACGCAATAAAATCAAAGCATTTCTTCTTATTTTCTGTTACAAAAATAATCTTCATAAGGAACTTTTATGTAGTTGTTTCATTACATAGGCAGGCGTATATGTGAAGAAATAGTGGAAGTTTTGAAATAATTGATAAATTCAAAAAGGTTTCTTTTCGCTTTCTTGTTACATTTTAAACAGTGGGATGGGATATTTGTACTCTATGAACTCAATTTATGTTCCTTGCACTTTACACATACACACACACAGAGAGAGAGGGAGAGAGAAAGAGAGAAGAAGAAGAAGAAGAAGAAGAAGAAGAAAATAATCACTATGTAAATTTTTACTTGCCTACTGGAAATATTAGAAAATTTTACGGTTCCCGAAAGCTAATTGGAAAATTATAATTAGTTGCTGTCTAACTTTCATCTACAGGAATTAAATTTAATAGCTTATTGTGCAGCTAAATATAGTGCAAAATTTTTCACGGAACATCACTATACATGATATTCAAAATCGTCCGCTTATGAAAAGTTTTTCCAGTTGTTCTACATGGTAATGAAACTTTTCTCATCCATGAAAATTCCTTTCACTTGTTTCTACAGAGAAATAAAGCGATTCATAAAAAGTTGTTTTACTTTTTGCTTGAAAACTATGAAAATTTTCCAATCATGAAAAGTTTTTCAATTTTTCTATACATGGCAGAAAGTTTTTCAATTCATGAAAAAATGTTTCATTTGTTCCTACACAGTACTGGAAATTTTCTGAGCTATGAAAATTTTAAGTTTTTTTAAACGATCTTTCACTTTTTAACATTTCTATACACGAATTCAATCAATTCCGTGGTTAATGAGGAATTGTTACTTGATCACTGATATTTGTTTATAACGGAAAATTTTCCGAAGAAATATAGTAGCAGAAAATTTTCCGTACAATTTTCCACCCCACATCACTACTGGTAACACCAGTAATAATTATTGTAAAAATAAAAAAAAAAGCATTTAAAATTTAAAATCTTAATTCAGTGACCAAGTTCCTTCAAACGTTGGTCTGAAAATATAATGAAATTTGCAGGAGTATACTCTTTTCATACACTAGAGCTCCTCTGTGGCTAAGCGGTTAGCGTACGCGCCTTTGGCGTGGGAGACCCGGGTTCAATTCCAGGCGGGAGCTCAGGTGGTTCGGATTCCACGTTAAGCAGTAGGTCCACGTCTCATATAGCCTCGCTGCTGAACGGGACGTTAAACTCAAAATCAACTCAACAACTCTTTTCATACACTGATTTCTATATGTTGATTGTATAAAAAGAATGATTCGTTTGATTGCGTTCTAGTTGTTTCCAGCTAAAAATTGTTTAACTGAAAATAGACCATATGATGACTTTTGAATAATGCTTATCTTGTAAAACTCTTCAATGTTGGTGGATTCACCAGACTCAATTTTTTTTCTAGTTGCCTTTTTTTTCTCAATAGCATTTCTAGGCACTTTCTTCCCGCTGCGTTGTTCTACTTGTAAATCCCATAACAGGGAGGAAACGGGAGAGGTTTGAGAAAGCCCACGAATCGATGTTGTCTACCACAAACTCACGTGCCCTGAGATCGAACACAAAACCCTCGCACCAGACGTGAGGGCTCCACGACTGAGTCACTGTGCCCCCAGTTAGAGAATTGTTGATGTAGATTGTTCTTCTGTACTATCGTTGAGGATAAACAAAGACTGTCAACCAAGTATTGAAGATATAATATTGTAGGAAATTATGAAGTATAGCACTAATTTCTGTTATGTTGTTTGACTAGACTTCTTGAATAGTTTACGAAATGTTTAGTTATAAAGAATAAAGGAACACATGATAGTACAAGGCTTACAAACAGCCCTAACTACAGTACCGTGTTTTGGAAGGGGGACGAGTGGGGTGACGGGCCGAAATTCCGGGGTCCGAAATTCGGGAGAAAACAAAACAAGAGAGGAAAAATTACTTCGGATATATGTATAGGGCGCCGTCATATACTCTCTTCCAGGGCGCTGCCTAACTGCATATGAATTACTTTATAAACGAATGTCTAGTCAGTTTATATAAGTGTGTGTCCAGAAAAACAAGAGTTCGTATATCACCCGTGAAATATTATCTTAGTTTAAGGCCTACTCAAAATACAATAAGTATCATTTCTTTCATTTCTGAGTTCCAGGTTATTGTTTAATTACACTACAACTTACATATGCTTCTGACAATACGTGAAGAGAGTTGCACAGTAGTGATTGACAGTCTGGTCGTCTTTCTAGAATCGATTCATTTCAATCTATTCTAAATAAGAGTTCGTTCCTCCAGATTGAATCCTTTGGTTTCGTTAAATTTGCGATTCCGACTTCTTTAGTTTTCCAATTTGATTCCTCCAAAGAGGGATACGATTCTTCTTCTTGATCGAATCATTTGGTTCTGATGAATTGAATAATTCCGACTTACCATATGGTTCTTCAATATGATTCCTCCTTTCAGCCAAACTAGTCTAACCACTTTTATGAAGTGATAAGGTGTTGCACAGTTGATTTTTGGTACGAGAGGAGGTAATATAGGGTAAGTAGTAGTGTATAAGAATAAATAACCATGTTTCTACACATGCGCAGTAAGTTCATTATTTTTCTTCGTAATGCAATCAACCCCTTTTCTGACGTATTGCTTTTCTCCGATTCTATCCACATCAATCCATTAATTGGATCCGTTTGTCTGTTATTTGGTCCGCTACCTATTCAACCAAACTCACTGATTCAATCCGTCAACTGCACTCAGTGAATCCATCTTTTTAATCTCTCACGTGAATCCGGTTCCCTTCAGAGTATCTATCCCTTCATTCCACTCAAGAATGCGTTCTCTTGGAACAAATCCTTCCGGAATAGTTATACAGTGTACGGCACAGACAGCCTGGCTAACAACTGTGTCATATTACACGCGTGCAACATTATAGTGTGCAGACCTATATTTCCTGAGTCATGAGACACTGAAGCCAGGGTTTAAACTTAGTCAATATTATGGTGTGCAGATCTATAGTTTCTGAGTCATGGCTTATTGAAAGGGTTTAATCTTAGTCAATATTATGGTGTACACACTTATATTTCCCGAGTCATGGGTCATTGAAGCCAGGGTTTAAACTTAGTCTATATTATGGTGTGCAGACTTATAGTTCCCAAGCCGTCCGTTATTGAAGCCAGGGTTTAAACTTAGTCAATACTATGATGTGCAGATTTATAGTTCCCGAGTCATGGCTCATTGAAGGAGTTTAAACTTAGTCAATATTATGGTGTACACACTTATATTTCTCGAGTCATGGGTCATTGAAGCCAGGGTTTAAACTTAGCCCATATTATGGTGTGCAGACCTATAGTTTCTGAGTTATGTGTTATTGGAGCCAAAGTTTGAACTTATTCCATATTTTGTGTGCAGACTTAAAGCTCTAGAGTCATGCGTCATTGAAGCCAGGGTTTAAACTTAGTCAAATTTTCGAAAATAAATCTCTAGTTGCTGTTTAGAATAACACATGAAACAAATCTGGTATTGAATGTTAATTTGAAACTAAGAATGATGAGACTGGTGGTCCTTATGTTGCAAATGCAATGTGTATTTATGATAAATATTTACTAAATAAAACTCAATGAATGATGAATCCTTCCTGCAATAGAGATACTTACTAAACGAAAAGTAGTTCTTAAAACTCACAGTAGTAAGGAATTTCATTCACCATCTTTGCGTTAAAAGTCTTCCGTGTTTCAAACCATAATAACAGTGGAGATAATTACTGTACGACGGAGAAGATAATTAGCAAACATCTAATTAATTATAATTACCTTAAACCAAACTCTAGTATTCCAGTTAATAAACATACTCGTATGTTCAACTCTGTGATGCTTAGAGACAAGGGAGAATTTGGGGGGTGGGGCATTCAAGGGTCAGACAAGGGAGAATTTCTCTGAGAATTTGGAAGGGCACAGATGCAGAAAGCATATATGAGGGTTTTAAGACAAATTGCATTCTAATTATGCCAAATATTGTAAATTTACAAATACAATGAGGGAACCCACATGAGCTTTGGGGCTCCCCGGGTCCCCTAGGCCCCCCAGGATCGACGCCCTTGCCTAGAGAATCAATCGAATCTGAACACTATTACTCCTAGTGAGGGTCATCCATATTATAGTGGTTCCTTACGACAAAATCTTGAAGGTCACGCGGTAATTGGAGTGCATCTTGTCAGCAACAAAGCAAAGTTTATAATTTTGGAATTTGCAATACTTCAGTTTCAGGTATCTACCTGACGCTTCAGTTTTTATACAGAGGTATCAAACAGAAATATAATACTGGAAATATTGGTAAGTATATGTTTACCCGTTTAAAAAAAACATAGTGAATATCTACCCCCATATACAGCCGTTGTTTCGTAAATTTAAAGTGAATATACACTGAACGTCTTATATACTCTAGTATACTTCCCATTACATCCCCGGTATCAATCAACCATTGTACGTAATTATTAGAACTAAAAAAAATAAATAAAATGTGCTTAGGCGTTAAAGGATAGAGCCTGTTAAATATACAGCGGGAACCTTCTCAGTACTTGATAGGTTATTGTGCTTAGAAACTCTACATAGACGATCTTGCATCGTTTGGCCTAAACCTCGTTTCGCCTAACAAATTATCTGACACTTTTATAACAGATAAATGATAAGATTTATGTCCGCTATTTTAAGCAAAAGAAGGATCCTCGTTTTGCCTAAAATGGCGGACTATAAAAAAGTAATGAAAATGGTGGGATGAAGAAAGTGGAAGGAAACGAGTGAATCTGAAGATAAACCTTTACACACAATGCTTGTGAGGTGCACTTGAGCGTAGGAATTTCATGTTGTAATTTCTCCTCTAGTTGAATTTGCACGATTTATTTTATTGTTCACCATTTTAGGTGTAACGATAATTGGTTAGGCGAAATGTGGCGACACGACAAAGACACACACAAGATCCCGGCTGCGATTCTCATTCAAGGACCGCCTGATTACAAAGCATCAGTTCTGTAACGTTAATTTCTTTCGTCAGCTACGTTACATATTCTCTCTAATTCTAAATGTTTATACAGTTAACAAGATTATCTTGAATAACTCAACACAGTTATGCATTTCAAATATTTATTATTATCCTTCAAGTACACAAGATGGTTCTTCGTTACATCTATATTCTTTTTTTTTGTTACCATAGCAACGACATTAAACAGATACACAAATCGTCATAGCAACAACAACAAGAAAAATCTCAATATAATACAAAGTATTTAAAATATTTCTTTATGTAATTTCTTCTTCTTCTTCTTAGTAGCTTGTGCCTTTTAAATAGCTCACTTTGCCCGTAAATAAAAATGTTACTTAAAAGATAAGCTTATTGTAAGCGTATCTATGGGCAGCGGCGCAAATCTGTCTTCAACATTGGGGGGTAAGATGTTCCCGTGATGTCCAAAATATTTATGAAGTTGAAAAACAATGTTCTGGAGGATCAGAGGAGCAGAGTTGTCTTCAACGCTGGGAGGCGGGCAGATTTGAGGCTTATTCTGGGGGACATCAATTTCATCTGACGTTCCTTTGTGGCAATAGGACAAAAATCATCAAATTTATCCTCACAAACATATTTCAAATCGGATTATTGGGGGGACAGTCCCCCTCAGTTCTAAGATTGAACGGGACATGTCCCCCTCATCACCCCGGGATTTGCGCCAGTACTTATGGGTAAACTCTACAATTTCGTGTGTGTAGGTATCTGTGTTATTTTCATGTAGCTCCACGTCATATCATTTTAGCAATGATAGGCAAATCTTTTTAGGAAGGGGCCAAAAAGGAAAAGAGAAATCTATAGGCAGGCATAAATAATTTATTTAAAAGAACAATGGTACATTTTACAATACCGTACTCTTGTAATATTAAGCTCTACTATGATTAAAGAATTAAGGAGAACTTGTTGAATGAAATTGTGTATACATTTTTAAATGTTCCTCATCATCTGGTTTGGACTAGGATGCACTGATTTTCAGAAATGAAGCTAAATTCGACACATTGAGAACCAGTTGCAAGTTGGATAGAATCATTCAGGGGACTCGTTTGGCCCTCGGGAAGCAGTTTGGCCATCACAGTCCTATAGGCTAAAAGAAATGGATTGTAAGGGAAAGTGAATGATTATGAAAGAATTTGTGGAATGTATATGTTGAAGAAAACCGGAGAATTCTTAGAAAAAAACACGGACTTATTGTTGTCTACCACAGACTTACATAACCTGAGGTCAAACCAAGTACCCTTTGCACCAGAGGCGAATGCTCTACAATTGAGTTTCTATGGGTAGTCCTCTCATCATGAAGTTTTATTCTAGCTGAGGCAAGGGCGCCGATACTGGGAAGGCCAAGAGGGCCCGGGCTCCCCAAAGCTCGTGTAAGTCCCCATATATTTTTATGAATATATATTTTTATATTATTTTTTATTGTTATATGTATTGTTATATATATTTTTATGATTGAGCCCCCAAAATTACAGAGAAATCGGCGCCCTTGAGCTGGGGAGATATTTTACTTTAGAAACAATAGAAAAAATGTAAATGCTGGAAGGTATTTTCGAAGTTAATCAGATTTTATATTTAAATATATCATTCCTTCATTTATGTGGTGAAACTGAAAGGAAGAAATGCAATAGAAGGTAACTCATGATGGCTAGAAGAACGATGAATCAAATTCGAGCTTCCCTTATAACAAAGCGGAAACATTGTCCATACAACAGAGCCGTTCACTTGGTGAAAATACACCGTGTTTCAAAAAGAATGACCTGATTTTACACTGTAATAATTACGGAGCATAGGATGTACCGGCAAGGAAATGAGTGTTGTTTGAATGGGCATGGCCTAGAATTTTAGACAATCGCCGTTAGGTGTCAGTCAATGCGTCTTCTCACTTTGCAGTTAATCAGAAGTAAGATGGCGTCCGCTCAACAGAAGGCGTTTTGTATGCTGCGGTTTGCAAAAGACTGAGTCAGTGATTTCGGTGCAGCTTGCTTTTCGTCGGCCGTTTTAACATTGTTAGCACTAATTCTACCTATACCCAAAAATATTCGTCGTTGGTATTGCCAATTTGAAGAAACAGGATGTTTGTGCAAAGGTAAGAATCCAGGTCGTATTATTGTGTAAAGTTTATGACGAATTTAGCTATCGTCTAGATGTTGTTCGTGGTGCTGCTGGTGAATACATAGAGCATTTGTAATAGCCTAGCTAAAACTTGAAGATTTTGTGAGTATTTTCCAATTTACTCCATTTTTGTAGTATGTTTTTATCAATACAAATGAACTTTTAAAATTAGATCATTCTTTTTGAAACACCTTGTATAAAGATGATCAAGAAAACACATAATGATTCTCAGGTGTAAAAGTGGATCTAAAAAGCTAGGGAAACGAATGACGTCACACCATCCCCCGTGCCTATCTTTGCCCATTTTAATTCTTTAGGAAGTGGGGGACGTCATAGATATTTTTTGGAAGTGAGGTAAGTACGTCCTACCGCATTCCTCCTCACTTTTACACCTGATGGATGATTCGAAGATTAGTCAAGAAATTAAATTAAATTAATACAAATTACTAGTCTTCTATAACTCTATTAATTCCTGGTGATTTTGGAGTTTTCTACCGCATAGGGAAAGAGATAAGATCAAATGAATCCATCGCACAAAAAAAAAAAAGAAAAGAAAATGGAAGATTCGCAGCTGTGTGCTACATCTGGTGAAAGTTCCTACACTGATTGCAACTTTTAACAGCTGATAGCTTTCCCATAAAAACAGAAATATCCCATTTGGTCACTTCTTCTTCTACGGACCTTCCAATATTTCCACTTGTCTGGGTGATCAATTTCTCTCCAAAGCCAAACTCAATTACACCATTAATTCTGATTTGCCGAAACTCTATATATTCCAACAATACATTTTAGAGAAAAAAAAAACCCTCTGAACTAAGCTAAACAAGGTTCTCATTTCGTATACGAGTAAGTGTAGTTAAACATTTATGTCCAATGTGGTCAGTTACGTGCGATCGTTGTTTCCACAGAGAATTGCTGCAATAAATTACAAAAACGCAAAAATTCACCTGATGTGAGAAACTTTTTTGTGTTTGTTAGGAAACATTAATAAATGAAGTGTAAAGAGCAAGTTTACTCTAAAAAATGTTATAACCGCTTATTAAACGTAGGAATTGTTCTGTATAATAGAGGAATAAAATTTCGTTTCCGTTGCAAAATATTTATTCTTATAGGTAGTGATCTACAACAAAATTTTGCGCCATTGAACAGGGAAATAAATTTAAATCAGTGGCGGCCGAATGTAGCCTGTGAGTATGTTTCATCCTATAATGTTAAAAAAAAAAAATGCGCTGTTTCACAAACATCAAGACATAAAAAAAATGGTTGGGGCTAGGTTCACGCTAGGCTACCCACTCAACCGATCGAGTTGAAACCCATACACAAAGTTAGTGTAAAATTAGCGCTATGAATACCACATTAGTGCTCTTATCACAAAGCCAAAAGATACAGGAAAATCTTTTTGATGGCAGCATCATCAAAGAGAAAATTTGATCCCTTATTTTCATGGTGAAATAAGAAAAATGAAATGAAATCTTTAAAGTTTACGTCCCACGCTTATGCCAGCTAGGCTAAAGAAGATAATGATGATGAAAATAAATGAAGTGGTGGAATGAAGAAAGTAGGAAGAAACGGGAGAACCCCAAGAAAACCCACTCACAACGAGTTTATTGAAATAAGTAACATTAATTTTTACTCCTATTCAGTATTGTTAGCACTAATTTAGTACTAATTTTAGGCATAAATTACAAAATTAGTGTTACATTATTAAAAGGGGTATATCTTCACGTAAACTTGGCCCCACTCACACATGCCAATAATTTTAAAACATATGCGAAAAGTTAATATCAAATTAGTGTCAATGACCTATAATGTTGAAAAAATTCTGCTGTGACACAAACGTCAAAAACAAAAACAAAAAAAAAATGTTGTGGCATATTTTTAAAAATTAGTGCAGTTATGAGTAGGGTCAAGTTCACGGAAATGTGGATTGCTCATTTGTTTTGAAGAAGACTATACAGCCAGCTTCAGAAACGGTGTCATATTTAGTACCACGCGCACACCTATTTCCTCATCATTATTATTCTCATCTTGTCTTCGTGTCGTTAAACTTTGGTTGTTCTTCCCCCCCCCCCCCGGCCCCATTCATTCCATTTGCTAAGTAAAGTAATTCCAAAAGAAATTTGCTCCACAGTTGAGCAATAATGCGTAACGTTTCCATAGCCGCCCGCCATCATCTCTATCTTAAAAGTCTTCGTTGGATAAAGGTTTATGCCTCCTAGATCCGCTGTTTCAACAAAATGGCGCGCTATCTTTTAAACTGACACGAGCAATGCTACTAAAAAGGCATAAATTTCAACGCCGGTTACTTTATGGATGTATTTAAGAACAAAGAATAAAATTTCAAAGAAAGAAAGACAGAAAAAAAGAAGTCTATTAAAGCTTGAAATGTAGCCGTCATTGATGGGGGAAACAGAAATAGCTCTTTCCTTCTTGTCAAGGCATCTGCGTATATAGATCCATCATATTTCGACAGGTTCGAAATGGTTGAGGCGGAGAATTTCCTCATTACACGCTGATATTGACGGTTGCCTCCACTCATATGGAGGACGTATAAGATATTTTATATATCTTTTTATCCTGTTCGTAATATTTCAATAATGTTATGTAAGCTTTTGAGACACCAATTCAGAGTTACACATTTGAAAGGGTTAATGGTGCATTGCAAGGAAATGGCGGAAGTAGTTATTCTTCATAAGATATTTAGGAGTATAAAACGAAATGAAATGAATGTTCTCGTTTAACGTCCCACGATTATAGACTAAGGAACACAGCGATTCTGACATTGAATGATGGAATGAAGAAAGAGGGAGGAAACAAAGTGTATCCATTCCAATAATCAAGGCATTTCAACAATGAAGAAAATTCTAAATAAAAAAATCGACATGGATTATTGCCTTCGATAGGTTATGAAGTCTGTAGATTGAAATTTATAAGAGAAATCGTGAATTTTCGTGAAAGGTAAAAAATACAAGAGAGAAATACGAAGACTGTAGTGACATCTATCGGCAAAACTGGTCCCTTTAAATCAACTTTAAGGCATTTTCTTCTTAAATAATGTTTATCGTGATACTTAAAAAAATACAAGGAGACATTTCAGTTGAGAAAATTCAGTACTCAAGATGGACCCTAGATGTTATTGTCAATGGGGTAACTTAATTTGTGATACTTTCATTCTTTTTAGCTTCCTGAAATGTAGATTTCTTTTGTAATGATTGAAAGGAAATCAGGTTTGAAAGGATTAATTTCTTTGTTTCTGTCTTCCTGTCTTCTGTATATTTCTTCTCTACAAACTTTCGCTAACATTCGTTAATGGTTTTTAGACTTTTGTAATTAGTTTTCACCAGCATTCTACTTATTCATATTTGAAACAATTGAAGCCTTATATCTTCTTCGGAATATTAACCTTTCACAAGGAAATGTTTCACTGGATTTTCAGACATTAATCGATTTAAGCCCCCGGGTCGAAAACGACCCACTTAACGTATTTTGTTATTGCTAAATATTACATAGTTACCCCCGGATCATTTCCGACCCTGTATCATAATTAACCAACGAGAGATCAGCAAAAAGAAATGACACTAAATTTAACAAGAATTGGTCGAAAACTGGAGTCAAAAGTTAAAAATAGTTCGTTAAAAGAAATGATCCATCCACGTAAGTTGTAGAAAGCAACCATTTTCAATTTTAAACGTTGATCACTATAAAGCAAAAACGGTAATATATAGCGAGAAATGTGTCTGAGGAAGGCTATGTTTCATAGCCGAAACTGTAACACAGATATACACTATGTGATAAAAAGTATCCGGACACCTGGTTGAAAATGACTTACAAGTTCGTGGCACCCTCCATCAGTACTGCTGGAATTCAATATGGTGTTGGCTCACCCTTAGCCTTGATGACAGCTTCCACTCTCGCAGGCATACTTTCTATCAGGTGCTGGAAGGTTTCTTGGAGAATGGCAGCCCATTCTTCACGGAGTGCTGAACTGAGGAGAGGTTTCGATGTAGGTCGGTGAGGCCTGGCACGAAGTCGGCGTTCCAAAACATCCCAATGGTGTTCTATAGGATTCAAGTTAGGATTCTGTGCAAGCCAGTCCATTACAGGGGTGTTACGGTCGTGTAACCACTCCGTCACAGGCCGTGCAGTATGAACAGATGCTCGATCGTGTTGAAAGATCCAATTGCCATCCTCGAATCGCTCTTCAACAGTGGGAAACAAGAAGGTGCTAAAACATCAATGTAGGCCTGCGCTATAAGAGTTCCACGCAAAACAACAAGGGGTGCAAGCCCCCTCCAAGAAAAACACGACCACACCAAAACACCACCACCTCCGAATTTTACTGTTGGCACCACACACGCTGACAGATGATGTTCACCGAGCATTCGCCATACGCACACCCTGTCATCGGATCGCCACATTGTGTACCGTGATTTGTCACTCCACACAACGTTTTTGCACTGTTCAATCGTCCAATGTTTACGCTTCTTACCCAAGCGAGGCGTCGTTTGGCATTCACTTGCGTGATGTGTGGCTTGTGAGCAGCCGCTCGAACATGAAATCCAAGTTTTCTCACCTCACACCTAACTGTCATAGTACTTGGAGTAGATCCTGATGCAGTTTTTAATTCCTTTGTGATGTTCTGGATAGATGTCTGCCTATTAGACTTTAAGACCCTCTTCAACTGTCGGCGGTCTTTGTTAGTCAACAGACGAGGTCGGCCTGTACGCTTTTGTGCTGTACGCGTCCCTTCACGTTTCCACTTCACTATCACATCAGACACAGTGGACCTTAGAATGTTTAGGAGTGTGGAAATCTCGCGTACAGACTTATGACACAAGTGACACCCAATCACCTGACCACGTTCAAAGCCCCTTGAGTTCCGCGGAGCGCCCCATTCTGGTTTCTCACAATATCTAATGACTACTGAGGTCGCTGGTAATGAGTACCTGGCAGTAGGTGGCAGCACAATGCATCTAATATGAAAAACGTATACTTTTGGGGGTGTCCGGGTACTTTTCATCACATAGTGTATATACTCTTAAAATATATATACCGCTTTGATCCCAAAGCTGCAATGAATAATTTACAAGCGAGAAGCGGTTTATTTAAATTGTACTTTTTATTATTTCCTGTCCACGTAAAATAATAAAATAAATGTATAACAGTTTTCATGTCATTACAGTCGAAAATGCTATAGAAAATTTATAAATTGTGATTCAAATATAAATTTCTTCAGCGGATTGCCACGCGAAAAGCAAACTCTAGATAAAACACTAGTTGATAGTTTATAACGTTTACCATCTCCTCTGAATTTATTCATATTTTCGCTATCACTTTATACCTCTCTACAACTCTTCACAAACTTTCATCTATTTTTTTTTACCACATAATATTAAGTGTCCTAACGAATTCAAATTACATGAAAGAAAAAAGGGCATGAGATATATATTTTGTCAGGCAACGTTGTATAATGAACAAACGTTACTGCAGTTTTTGTACTAAGACGAAGAACTATCCTCATGGCCCAAATTATAAACAAATATATTCCTAAAACATCTTTCTCTTTCTGGCCGGAAGTCAAAATATAACAAACTGCTTTCCTTTCCTTTTTTTCTTTCTTTTTGTTTAAATTCTCAAGAGAACATAAAAGAGATAAAGCAAAACTTGAGATAATATCCGAGCCAAATATATTTCAGCTGAAGGGTATATCTATATAATTTATTTCGTCCTTTGGGTATATTGCATTTTGTTTACCCACGAGCCATCAATTGTAAAACTGTCCGGTACGATTCTTTCTTTTATAATATTAGAGACAAAATACTGCATTGTGCAAGTATGCTTCTTCTTTTTTTTTTTTCATCACAACATTTATAACACAAACAATTGAAGCTATCAATAAATTATATATTTTTTCTTTACATTGATAAAAAGCTACACTGAAAATTCTTTATTTTTGTTAGAAAATAAATAAATTAAAATAAATAAAAAATATGGATAATTTCTTTCAATAAGTTACAACCAAACTATCTTTCTTGTATGCTGGTTACTACTTACTTTCTTAGTTCATCTGGTTTTCTTCGTAAATTTTACGAAAGTCACTATAAATCAAAAATTTTCCCTTACTTTTTCAGCAAACGTTTTTGTATTTTTTTTTAAAAAAAATATTTCAGTTGTGTTAATTTTTCGTTTAGATGACTTAAAAAATATCAGAATGCCGAAGGGAATACAATTACCACACACCGAGATGTAAGCTTCTTTTAGGGCCCCATAAAATCACGCTTATATTTACCATATAGTGATAGTTAGTGGGGTATTTACGATTTTGTTTCGGGGAGTGCTTTGCTAACTTTATTGAAGGAAATGTGAAACTTCTGCAAGATATTTCATTTACTTTAAAATAGTAACTAAACTTTCAGCGGGGGGGGGGGCTTAAGCACAGAAGCCGCCCCCTTAAATACGCCACTGGTGATAGTGCCGTACTCATATAGTTTTTTTCTTGCAATACCCTTTTCAAGCTCCTGCCTTCTCAGAAACATTCCCGTGTAATCTACCCTTTTGGATTCTTGCGGGATATTTTATTTTTAATGGGGGAAATGCGAGTAAAGACTTCAAGAGATATTTTTTTTTATTAAATAGTTATTTTGTTTTAAACAGTATTTAATTTAACGTCTCTTTTATTATATGTGTAATATTTGTTATTACGACTATAATCTATTACTGTTAGTAGTTTGCACCCTCCTAGCACCCTTTTCAAACCCTCTTGATTGAGAACACCTTTTTAAAGGTTAACCTTGTATTAGGTGGTTAACGCTCTATGATAAGAACAGTGCCGCATTTGGGTTTGATGGGGCCCTAAACTATTGAAGGTAATGGGGCCCTTTGTAATTCTAGCTTTCTTTTTCAACGATAAAATGTCGCCGTTTTTTGGTTGGTAATTTATGAACCTAATATATATCTAAGTATTTTTACACATAAAACATATATTTCGTTAACTTAACTTACTGTTTTGAAGATATTATAGAAAAACTGTAAAAATAGCGGTAGTTTAATTTCGTCCCAATGAAGCCTCTTGTTAATCTTCTCTGTTTCCTTTTGCGCCAACTATGATCAATGCCCCACTCCATACTTCTATATGTGGAGACCGCATCATTTCTAATTTCAAGTTCTTTGTATTCAGTTTGTTAAATTTTAAAACGTTTCCAGGGATTTAATGTAGGTAAATACAGTCTGAATATCATCCAGGGTTTGTAAGTATTGCCTGAAGCTTATCTCCGCTCTCAACCAATCGTGCCAGCGTTCTCCAGGTCAGGAGTGATTCTAAATGCAATAAAACCCTCGAACATTAACAAGGTGTAATATACGACTCAAATTCGCTGAAAAGAGAGGCGAATCTACACTGACTTCGCGGTCATCTTGAAAGCCATGATCTTGGATATAGCGTAAGGTATTGAAATGATAAGCGGGGTGTGTGATATATCAATGTAAGGTAAAATGCAAAAGAAAAACTAATGATGTAACCTGGGAAATCATATGTGTAATGTGTGGACGGGACGAAGTGTGGAAGACTCGGGCAAAACAAACGTGTATTCGAAGGACAGAATAATAGGGCACGACCCCACGACAATGGTACGTGACAACTAACTGCAACAGTGTCTGTACTTGGAAGAGCATCCACTTTGACAGATTATGCATTTCGAAGATATTGGGATTCCGTTTGGGACAGTGAAAACCACAGTTGCAACCCACGATACGAGCGCTCGTTTGAAGACTACATAAACTACAAAGGACTATCTCTTATGAAACAGCAATTCGGCAGCTCGCTCCGGAGTGTAGAAGATATCAGCTTGGATTGGTGATCAAAAACACAACCTACCTGGGATTGAAGCCCACTCCTGGACAACGTTTTGTACTTTTCTTGTTCAAGTATCTTGCTGTTTCGTGTGAACAAGGGACATTTCGACCCACGTTTGTTTAAACAACACTATCTGAAACAAAGTGTGTACGGATGAGAAAGCCCAGCCAAGTTCTAGATTACATTTCTTTACGAATGTTTCCCTTTGCGCGGTTTGCCACACTGTTTCGCGACGGTCCCAGACAGTCACAATATCAGGGAAAGGCAGCGTTCTGCATTGACTTTCGATGAGTTCCATGAGTTGTTGCAGTCTCAAACTAGAAGGCTAGTTTACCACACAACGAAACGACTCGAATTGTGTCTACTGGTTTCGAGAGTCTCATCCACATTTACTTTTGTTATATCGTGGTTGTTGAAAATCTCCAACATTTTTTCAGTTGCTTGTCGTTCGTCCACTGTCGGTTCTGTCGATTGGATGTACACTTGTTTTGGAAGTACACTTTGCATTAGTAACACCACGTTTAGAGGGTTCGCTAATGCAGCTCTACAGTGGTGTTTCTAGATGAACGATAATGCGGACACATTCACTACACAGAATATTGCGCGTTTTGGCTTGCGTATGTCACAAATACACTATCACTTCTCACTTGCCGGCCGCTGCTGTCACGTTCCCTTCGTTCCATATGTGCCAGTGAAACCAATAGACACAATTCGAGTAGCTTCATTGTGTGGTAAACTAGCCTTCTAGTGGGAGACTGCAATAACTCATGGAATTCATCTAGTCAATGCGTAACGCTGCCTTTTCCTGATATTGTGACTGTTTGGGACCGTCGCGAAACAGTGTGGCAAACCGCGCAAAGGAAAAGAAACATTCGTAAAGAAATGTAATCTAGAACTCGGCTGGGCTTTCTCATCCGTACACACTTTGTTTCAGATAGTGTTGTTTAAACAAACGTGGGTCGAAATGTCCCTTGTTCACACGAAACAACAAGAAACGTACAAAACGTTGTCCAGGAGTGGGCTTCAATCCCAGGTAGGTTGTGTTTTTGATCACCAATCCAAGCTGATATCTTCTACACTCCGGAGCGAGCTCCCGAATTGCTGTTCCATAAGAGATAGTTCTTTGTAGTTTATGTAGTCTCCAAGCGAGTGCTCGTATAGTGGGTTGCAACTGTGGTTTTCACTGTCCCAAACGGAATCCCAATATTCCCGAAATGCATAATCTGTCAAGGCGGATGGTCTTCTACGCACAGACACTATTGCAGTTACTTGTCGCATATCATTGTCGTGGGGTCTTGCCCTATTATTCTGTCCTTCGAATGCACGTTTGTTTTGCCCGAGTCTTCCACACTTCGTCCCGTCCACACATTACACATATGTTTTCCGAGCTTACATCATTGGCTTTTCTTTTGCATTTTACCTTACATTGATATATCAGACACCCCGCTTATCATTTCAATACCTTACGCTATATCCAAGATCGCGGCTTTCAAGATCGCCGCCAAGTCAGTGTTATAGCATATCAAATATCTTGATATCATCCTGCTGCTGCCCATCCTTTCCGTTTTCGACATAAATGGGTATCTTGCGACGTTTACCTTATATCATATTGTCGCGTGGTGCATTATGTTGTGGAGTATATCTCTGGTGTTTCTGGATGGGGCAGCTGCAATTTGGCATTTTTTCTTCATTTCTATTATGTGTCCTCTGGGCAAAGTTTGAGTCGGATCTGATCCTGTCTTGTTCTGTACCTTGCTTGAGAGAAGGTATTATATATTTTATATTTTGTAAGCTTTGTTAGAAAAGTATCAGAATTTAACTTTCCGGAATAAATATTTTCATTTCTCTCCATAGCCGCAATTAATGACTATTATTGCTTTCCATTTCCGCTAATTCCACTTATGAAAAAAAATTATATATTGTTAGAAATCTATTCTTATGTATACAAAGTGCATTTGCACTTCCATATAATTCTGTTAACCAAAGCTCCTTTATATGTGAGTCGTTCAATACCTGTATATCCCTAAGTTGTAAAATATACATAGACAGTGGTGTATTCGGGGGAGCTCTGCCAAATTTAGTCCTGGAAATGTGACTTATAGTAAATAAAATTTCGTGGGAGGGAAGTCTTAAGCCCGGAAGCCCCCTTTAAGTACGCCACTGTACATAGATGTATAGGTGGGTCCTTCCTCACCTCTCCACATAATTTATATTGAGATTCAGACATTTGTATTACCGTTGCACAAATTTGTCCAAACCTTTTCAAAAAATCAGAGCTCTGGCTGTTTATTACTCTCCTGACATTTTGCTTCATTTCTTCATCTGTTTCGAAACGTTCACCTTGCACTGTAGACTTTAACACAGGAAAACGATGGAGGTAACTTGGTGCTAAATTGAGGCTATATGGAAAGTGGGGCAGGAGATTAACCCTAATTCTTAAAATTTGCGTGGGCGTTATTGTCAAGAAGAGACCAGGTCGCTTATGCCGAGTTGCGTTTCCCTGAAGAAGAGTTCAGATTCGAAATAAGTAACCTGGTCTCCTGTCAACTGGTGAGGAAGAAGTGAAGCCTGAATGTGAGTATAGTGCTAAATAGCCAGAGCCTGAATTCTTTTGTAAACGGTTTGGACAAATTGGTACAACGGTAAGACAAATTCCTGAATCTCAATGGAAATTACGTGGAGAAGTGAGGAAGAGTCACCTACACAGATTAGAAACGTATCTTTAAAAAAAAATAACTTTTCTACAGTTTAGGCAAACATATATCGACCGACCCACGTATATTTACCTTATCTATCCGCTCGTTCGGGAGAAAAATATTTCAAGAACTACCTACTTGATGGATCACATGAATTTTGGCCAGGGTGTCGAGAGTTAAAAGCAGCGAATTAAGCTCGTTAATGGAGTAGATATTTAAATGAGAACCGGTAGAGAATGAACAATTTCCACTTTTTATCATTGCACTTTACTATACAGCAAATACGGTAACTAATGGTAGGAATCACTATCCTGCAATCCATTAAACGTCCCAAAAGTGTGGGGGATTCCTCACAAAGCTTCGCCGCATGCTATGTAGGTGGAGTAGGATTCTCAATACTGCGTTTTAAGAAAAGAAAGGTTAGAGTCCCATAGAGTTCCACTGCAAACTAAGTGGAAAAAGGAGAACCACGAAGCCCCAATGCGGGCTGGGTGGTTTTGTGTTAAGGAATCTCTCAAAGCTCCGCTGCAAGCTATGAGAGGGGTTAAGAATTCCCAACAGAGCTCCACTGCAAGATAAGTGGGAAAGGAAGGGCTTAGAACTCCACTACGAGCTATAATGCTGGGGTTAGGTTAAGGTTCTCCCAGAGCTCCATAGCAAGCTAAGGTAGGGAGACTTCACCAGCTAAGGACTGACTGATGCCCGTTACGATGATCTTCTGAATGTTATAGCTTCATCGTCATCCTTAATTCTCTACTAAAGCCTGAAATGACATAAATTCACTACAACTTCCGATTTAAGTATTGATCTACATACGTCAAAAAAAGTAAAGAGATAACGAGAAATTGTCTTTTTGAAATCGATTTACCGTTCTGAGAAATAGGCATAATTTTTCTCACTAAATCCTCTATTGAAACCTTAAGTGGTAGAAATGAACCACTTTTGCTTTCAGCGTTGACCTCTGTAGAATGAAAACGGTTATAGATAGCAAGGAGCGGTTTCCTGTAATCAATTAAGTGTCCCAAGAATATACCACATCTACCTCTAATCTCTGTACCAAAACCAGAAATGGTATAAGAAAATATCACGCCATACGCCATTTTGAATTTTACTTCTTCAATATGCAGCTTTCATACTATTTGTATTTTCTCTGTACTTCAATATTGCAACATCCTCTCATATTGCCAATCAACACCGTGTCTCAGATAGATAAACAAAGCTACGATAGATACCGAAGAGATCTCCTTCGACGCCCCTCCATAATCTCTGCTTTTGAAGGCTGGCTATATAAGTAGACGTTCCAAGGCAGAAGACATCAGCTTTCAACTAGTCATTCTTCCCTAATATATCTAGCTGCAAATCCTGTAGCTGGCAAGAGGTACTCCTTTTTCTCCAAGCTGCAACGGGCGAGAGAGACTCTCCTAACTTTATGTTCGTCCTGTAGTAGACAGGAGATTCTTAACCCTATCTCTGTGCTTCAACGGACAAGAGATGTCCTCAATTTTTCTCCTAGTTGCAACGGGCAGAAGTAATCCTCAGACCCAGCTGCTGCAGGTCAGATGATCAATCTCCGTGCTGCAAGGGAGAGAAGCTTTCTTAGACCCAGCTGCTGCGGGTAGGGTCATACTCCACCTCAATCTCCGTGCTGAAACGGGCAGGAGGTTTTCTTGAATTAACCTAGAAGAACTTTTAGAGAGTTGTAGAAATCACGTGTTTGTGATCTTTTGTATCATAAACTGTACAAAACATTTACGTAGTTCATAATAAAAGGTGAGGGGCAAAACACCTGTGTACCGTTTGTTCTACCAAATATTTCAATCTGCAGTTTGACAAGTTTCTCACCAGTTTCATTCCCCTTTTATTCCAATTGATTTTTTTAAAGAATTCATTAATATAGCTACTTTATTTTTTGTATTTGATAGTAGGTATGAACATGAAAATGTATGTACATCAAAATAGGAAATTAAAAATATGCTTTTCTTCTAGTAGAATCTAATTACATTTATCTTTCTCATTTCAGTTCGCCGGGCCACATTAATTCCTCTCGCGACCTCCAGTTTGAAAAACACTGCCTTAGACCACTAGACCATCTCAAGCCGACGTCTATATATTTAACAAGTGCTAAATAACATAAATATCTAGCAATCCACACATATTTTATTTATTCACTGCCCTCTCAATTCGAAATCCAAGACTCCAATCCATTCATAAATTCAACCATTTAGTAAAAACACTTCACATTTAACTTCTGGCTGTGAATGTATTAAAAACCACAATAATTCAAATTAACGAATCATTTCCCCCTTATATTTCGAATATTATTAGTAACAGGAAAACCAGTTATCTAAATGACACAACCTATCATGTGGTAAATGCGGAAAATAAAAGATAAAAGTTGATAGGGATCATAATTATGTATTCACACTAATTGCGATAGAAATCGATACATTCCACTCACGCTTGAAATTCAATTCGTTTTGGGAAAGCGTGGTGTAGACCATATATGTAAAAGATAAAAAGAGATGCCATCTCTATGGAAACTTGAGGCTGATTTCCATCTAATATAGGGTGTCCCAAAATTCATGAACGAAGTAATTTTGATAGAAAACTTAAGTTTATAATAAAAATTGTATTTTTTTATCGATTCATAATGTGTACGTGTAGAGTTATGTATGGAATAGCATATCGGGTAAATAGCCTCCACGGCTTTGCTGGTATATACGCATTCTTATGTTAAAATTTTCCATGAACATTTTGCATAAATGTGGCTGAAATTCGTTGATACAGCGGTCAATTGCCTCTTTCATGGCGTGGGCGGTCGTAGGCTTGTTGGCATGAACCTTAAACTTCAACAGGCTTCAGTTCTTGGGTCAATTGAACTTTGTAAGCATGAAAATGCAAATCTAATACGCTGTAGAGGGCTTCTCTAAATGTACAATACTTGACCAGAGTGCCGAATTGATGTTCCTGGACTCTCAGCAACACTCTCACGAACTGCTTCTATGTTTTGTGTTGAACGATTTGTTGAAGGACGGCCAGAGTGTTTAAGATCATAAATTGATCCAGTCTCTCTAAAGTTTTAAATTAATCTTTTCACGGTTGATGAAGTTTTAATCAGTATTCCGACAACATTTTGTACGAAAATTGCGAACTGTAGCTGCCAAGTCTTCATTATTATTATTATTATTATTATTATTATTATTATTATTATTATTATTATTATTATTATTATTATTATTATTATTATTATTATTAGTAGTAGTAGTAGTAGTAGTAGTAGTAGTAGTAGTAGTAGTAGTAGTAGTAGTAGTAGTAGTAGTAGTATTACACAGTTCATGTCTTCTGTATATATCAATCATGTCTTGTCCACAAAATCATGTTCGAATATTCATAGTGAACTTAGAACTGACGATTCAGAGATGTAACTAATTTAGCGAATCCTAAACACATCAACCTCTCCAGTGAGTAAGATAATGTGAATTAATAACTTTTAAAAAAATGATATTTAGATAGCCAAAGTAAAAAGAAACAGGACCCACAAGTTACGAAGCCCTCGGGTCGCAAAGAAATTTGTTTAAAAACAAGCTTTGTGAAAAACACATTTCGCTGGGGTTATGAACAATATTTTGGGATACGAACCAGGCACGTAGCCAGGATTTCGTGAAGCGGGGCGGGGGTCCATGACATGAAATACTGTGGTTATCACTCCAGGTGTTCGATCATTCTAAACTATTTTACTGGAACATATATTGGTTCGTTTAGCCAGGATTTCGTAACAGGGTGGGGTGGGGGGAGTGACATGAAATTTTGAAGGCCCAGGAGCTCGATCAATCTAAACTACTTTTCTATCAACATGTATTGCTTTGTTAGGATAATAAAATGAGGATATGTTGGCAAGTAATTTAATAACAAACTATGAAGAAATTTCGAGCAAAATAATAAAAAAAAAATGCATTGAAAAAGATTTTACAATATTTGCGTCCTTCTCCTGTTTATTCCTTTCATTATGACCTCAACTATTATAAAAAGTACCTACTCAATACTGTCTTGTAAACTATTTTACAGTATTTGCGTTCCTTTCTCTGTTGAATCAAATGCTAACAGAACTTTCTTTCAACATAAATTTTTGTTTTTATTATTCCGTCAACTACTGTCTGTTTTCAAATGACAGGTTAAAGGAGCAGTAGAAAATTGTCCTTGAAATAACGTTTGATACTGCAAGGATGCGATGACGAAAAATTACGACAGAAAATGTCCATGCTGTTACACAATGGCACTATGCTTTCGAAAGCTTGAATTCTCCCTAACTAGTAGCAGAAATTCTGAGAATTCCGTGACTTTTCTTGAAATTTCAAATTCACTGACTCTTCCAGGATATCTCGCCTACCTCGCCACCATGTATTGCAAGTAATACAAATCTCCTCGTAAGAAAGAGTAAGCAAAAGCTTCCTGTAATTTTTTTTTTAATTTTCAACGCTGATCCTTCTTTTTTTCATTTCATTTTGTTTTATCCTTCCTTAACTTTTTTCATTTCTGGTCTCGAAGGGGGTATCCGGACCCCCCCTTTGGCTACATGTCTGTACGAACGCAGATATATGAAATTCCATGCCACAAGTAGTGCTTTTGAGCATTTGCCGTAAACATTATCTGTTAGGCGCTGTGATTTTTTTACCGTTCGTGATTTTTAGATCTCATACTGATTTCAATAATTTAGGGTTAATTATTTCTCTTTTGAAGAGGATGTCATTTTCAATCTACATCCTTCATCACTGAAAACACTTCAAAATGTAAACAAAAACAGCACAACTTTCTGTAGTAAACAGGGGCGGATCCAGGGAGGCGATCGGGGCGATTGCCCCCCCTCCCCCCCCAGAATTGGAAACTTTCTTATTTTATATATATAAATAAAACCCATCCCAGAGTTTAAAGCCCTTAAAAGTAGCAGTATGACAACCCACCGCCCCCCCCCCAGAAGTCGGTCCTGGATCCGCTCCTGGTAGTAAAACGGATTAATTGTATTTACAAATAATTTCACAAATTGCATTTCGGTACGGATTTTGTTCGTAACACACGGACCCACTGTATAGTGAAATAGCTCGAATAAGGAACTGGGTAATTGCCTAAAGTAGATAGATATATCCACACCGAATAGGAGTAAAAAGTGTGAGTATGACCTTTAATTTATGTTGATTGCCACAATGTGGCAATAGAGTCGCGGGAACGCCAGAAATTTCAGTATGATTCTTAGCGGACGATCTATTCATTTCATTAACACACATTTTAAATCGTTTTTAAAAATGTATCTACTACATGTGCTTTTATTTGTAAATATAACTTCCGTCATTACAAATATTGATCAATTTTTCAATTAATCTGTATAAAAATTTCAGCTCTTTAGTGTGATATTTGATAATGTAAATTATTTGATAAATTAGATTCCTAATTTTCGTTTTATAACGTACAATATATTGTCTTGAACTATACATTTGTTGTAGGGGAGCAATTTCCTATTGCGCTGTCAAAATGTCTTGAGCCGTGGCAAAAATGCGAACTAAAGCTCACACACCCACGCGTTGAGCCAATAAGGGTTCAGCTGTTGCTAAGCGAGAGGAAGGGAGTGGAATTCCTTCAGCCGATAGCAGTGCTTGCAACGGAAGACTAGGGATCAAGTCAATGTGGTATATCTGTAGCTTAACACACGAGTGATTTGTGATAAAAGCATTCTATAAATATGATTTTGGGAATCATTTACTGAAGCATAGCTCATTGTGATTTTGGTATGCTGTTTTTAGTTTTATACTGAAAGCAGTGATGCCAATTTAGCCTACTTTTGGCTACAACTAGGGATGCGCTCGAGTCGAGACATGTCTCGAATCTCGACTCGACTCGACTCGAATTCGAGTCGAGATTCGAGTCGAGACACTCTTTGTAAAATTCGAGACGAGTCGAGACAAACGTATTTCTCGACTCGAATTTTCGAGTCGAGACTCGAGTCGAGTCGAGACAGCTGGTAAAAATCTCGACTCGACTCGAATGTCTCGAAAATCTTTCTATAATTTTTAATAATATTTTGAAGAAAGTACTCGCTCAGAAACACTCGGCACGAGAATTTCGGAAACTGCAGGACTTGTCAGGTGTTCGAAGAGTGCTGTGGTGATTGTCTTCAACTAGTGGCGAAACGAAGAGGAAAAGACGTCCAAATGTCTAGGGGTTGGGCGCCCCCTATTTCATTAAAGATGTGGAGAATAAGAACGAGGACAGAAAAAGAGAAAGAGAACACTGACCGTTGGGAATTATCCCTTGTTAAAGCGATGGTTGGAGTAATAAAACCAGTTAGTATTTCCGCTGTTGTATTGTTGATTTCACAGAAATGTTCAAAAATAAGCAAAACGTGACTCTGCACAAGATGTTTACTTACCCATAGTTTTATTATTGTCAACTGAACCCTGAGTGTCTGGGATGTTTCTGTCCCTTCTCACTTTACAACTTGAGAGGGGGTATTATCACCAGGGTACCACTAGTAGTACACCGCTAAAAGAAATGCTTTAGTGCTGCATCGGAAGCGGCATGTTTTGTATATATTTCTTAAAATGTTATCCATTCATAAAGTATAAATTCCCCCACCCTCCCGTCATTCTGTTTCCAATACAGAGAACCGACTCTTTAAATGAAGAACGAACCCTGAACCTTCCCGAAAATGCTAAAATGATTGATGCGTACAAATAAGAAATCTGTGGATGAATCAGAAAATGCAGATACATGAGAAGATACTTGATGCAGTGCAGTCCAACACATGTAAATAGATTTGAAGTGTTCATATTTGTGTATGTATACGTGTGTATGTGCTTGTTTCTGAGTATTTATATGCGCGTGTGTCTCGTAATTGTTATATTAATATCCACTGGATTAAGTGAAAGTATAAAATGGATTTGATGACTGCCAAATTGACGTCACATTGATAAGTCATTATTTTTTAATATTAATAATATTAAATTAGATTATAGTTTAGCGTCGTTTTTAGGAGCAAAGCTCTACAAGACGTGAACATACAGTTTAATGTCGGATTTGAAACACATGAGCTCCTACCATGAATCAAACCTCGTTCGAGAAAGGCGCATCGCTAACAACATAGCAACGGGGAGCTAAACATTTAGTAATATGTATATTAAGTTGTAAAATTATATTCGTTTAATTTTCACTAATATAATCTTCACAATGTAAAGCATTCGCTAGACACGTTATCTTGTTTAAAAACAAAAAGCCTATCTCTTATGTTTCCGTCTCGGGGTTGGACTGCGGGATAATAGAAATCCGAAAGAGATGTTTTTATTATATTTTGTACAGTAGATCTGCTCCTTCATAATCTCCGTGTTTGATAAGAATGAACCTCCCTGGCTCACGAAAATGTATACGTAATATAACAAACCATGAACATTAAATGCCAGACTAATATAGCAAACATTGAAGATGTTCCCCTAGAAAATTTTCTTCGGCCGTTCATGTTTGGAGGTACACAATTTCGCAACTCAGTGGATACGATGTGGATGTATTCAAAGTCCACTGATTTACCCATCAAATTTAAATTTTATAAAAATATTATCAGTGAATACTAATCTGAGGAGAACTATTTTTTTTTTAATTCGAACGCAAAAGCAGTTTTTTTTTCCACCAGGTCTCGGTAATCATCCGGTACGAAAACTGAAGTTTGTACAAGTGTTTGAGAAAGGGGTCCTCCAGGAGTGTTATTTATGGGGTAATTCCTGCGTTTGTTATATACATATATAGATATAAATATAGATATACTGTATACATATAAAGATAAGTAGGAGCGGGTCTTTAAAATTAGTTCGGAAAGATAATATGAAAATCTGGTATAATTTCCAAGAATCTATCTAGTCTAATATAAATAAACAGTTTGTTTGTGAGTTTGTCTGTCTGTATGCGGCCTGGGGACCAGACGAGTGGACCGAGAGTTACCAAATTTTGGTCAGGGGTACCTTGGCCTAGGCCCGAGATCAAGACGAAAAGTTGTTTTCAAATTTCGAACCAGGGGAGTCTCATGGGGAGGCGTTTACCGGAACCGGCTTGGGAACCAGACAAATTGACCGAGAGTTACCAAATTTTAGTCACGAATACCTTGGTCCAGGCTCCAGACCAGAGTTAAACGATTTTGTCAAAATTCGAACCAGGGGGGTCTCAAGGGTTGTTTACCGGGACATGTAAAAGTAGTAGAAAATAACAGATATGAGTGTTGAATTCATAGTTTTCGCGGTCGCTGAAATCAATGGTGAAACTCCGATCGCATTAACTTCCAAATTCATGCTATGAGGCACCGGGTCGGGGGTCAACGGGAAGGGGGAGTTGAGATATCGAGACATCTAAAAGTAATCCACAATGACCGATATTAGTGTCAAATCCATAGTTTTCGCGGTCTCTGAGATCAATAGTGACACTTCCATTAGCGATGATTTGCAAATTCAGCTACAATCGCATGTGGGCCGGGAGTCAGCGGGGAGGGGGAAAACCGAGACAAGTAAAAGTAATCCAAAATGACCGATATTAGTGTCAAATCCATACTTTCGCGGTTGCTGAGATGAATGGTGACACTTTCATTAGTGATCACTTGCAAATTCAGCTACCATTGTATGCGGGCCGGGAGTAAGCGGGGGCGGGGATACCGAAACATGTAAAAGTAATACAAAATGACCAATATTAGTGTCAAATCCATAGTTTTCGTGATCGCTGAGAACAATGGTGACACTTCCATTAGCGATATTTGCAAATTCAGATACCATTGTATGCGGGTCGAGAATCAGCGGGGGGGGGGGGATATACCGAGAGATGTAAAAGTAATCCACAATGGCCGATATTAGTGTCAAATCCATAGTTTTTGCGGTCGCTGAGATGAATGGTGACACTTTCATTAGTGATCACTTGCTTATTCAGCTACCATTGTATGTGGGCCGGGAGTCAGCGGGGGGGGGGGGATACGGAAACATGTAAAAGTAATCCACAATGACCGATATTAGTGTCAAATCCATAGTTTTCGCGGTTGCTGAGATGAATGGTGACACTTTCATTAGTGATCACTTGCTAATTCAGCTACCATTGTATGTGGGCCGGGAGTCAGCGGGGAGTGGGGATACCGTAACATGTAAAAGTAATACAAAATGACCGATATTAGTGTCAAATCCATACTTTTCGCGGTCGCTGAGATGAATGGTGACACTTTCATTAGTGATCACTTGTAAATTCAGCTACCATTGTATGCGGACCGAGAATCAGCGGGGAGGGGAGGATATACCGAGACATGTAAAAGTAATCCAAAATGATCGATTTAGTCTCAGATCCATAATTTTCGCGGTCGCGGAAATGAGGGTAATACTTCCACAGGCCTTGACTTCCATGCGAAGAATGGGTATATTTATCTAATATATATCTACATCTATATATATATATATATATATATATATATATATATATATATATATATATATATTGATAAAAAAAATTAGGGAATCAGATGAAAACACATGTAAAACTTCTTACGAATAATGTGAGAACACTGTATCTTGTCCAGTTCAGATTAAAATCCTGAAGGCCCAACGTGCAAACGAACCGTTTGAAACATCTGTGCACGTGATCAGTGACGTGGCGCTAACAGATATCATTTTGTAGTGTGGCGCTGCCAATACATTCCAGCTCCAGGATACCTTTGTTTTCATTGTGTTTAGTGCGTCACAAATCTACGTAGTGAAATTGCGCAACAACGTGATTTGCCAGAATCGTTGGCATGGCGAGCTGTCGACAGGTTGGAAGCTGGTCAGTTACAGCGGGAGGTGTCACATGCCATGGGAGTGGCACAAAGTGTGATTTCCTGATTGTGGAATCGATTACAAACAACTTGAAGTGTTCGAAGAAGACAAAGACAGAGCCGTCCACTAGCAACCAAAGCCAGAGACGATCGTTATATCTTGTTAACAGCCCGTCAAAACCGGCGTCAGAATACAACTCTGCTCCCGCAAGCCTTCCGAACAACAACAGGACGCACAATATCCACTCAAACGGTCCGCAATCGCCTTCGAGAAGGTGGTCTCTACGCACGTAGGCCTACGGTGTGTGTCCCATTAACTGCACGACACCGTGTTGATCGAAGAGCGAAGGTAGAGGAACATCGTGGGTTGAGACGCAATGAATGGGGCAATGTTTTGTTCTCTGACGAATCTCGATTCAGTGTGGAGCCTGATAATCGACGTGTTTTCATCTGGAGAGATTGTGGAACACGACAGAATCCCATGTTTGTGCGAGAAAGATCCCAGTATCATGGTGGTGGACTGATGGTGTGGGCAGGAATCAGCATTGGTGAGCGTACTGAGCTCCACATCATCCGAAATGGCTCTTTGACGGCTCTCAGATATAGGGATGAGATTATGAAAACTCTTGTTCTTCCCTATGCTGGTGCCATTGGTGATTCGTTCCTTTTCATGGATGACAATACTCGTCCTCACAGAGCTCGGTTAGTGGATGAGATGCTGGATGCTGAGGGTATCGCTCGGATGAAGTGGCTAGCATGCTCTCCGGATCTCATTCCAATTGAGCATGTCTGGAATATGCATGGCAACGAATTGCCGCTAGGCCAGTAAATCCATTAACCATTCCAGAGCTGGAAGTCGCTCTTCTGGATGAGTGGCACAACATCCCCCAAGAACTCATCGATAATCTGATTGAATCCATGCCACGCAGGTGCGAGGCTCTGTTGGCTATTCGAAGTGATCATATGACATATTAAGGAACAATCAGTGTTGTTGCCTTGCCTGTTTGTGAGCAGTTCGAGAGGTACACACATAACCGTCTTGTGTCATGAGCCATGTGAACAAGGTTTTCCGTGCCCCAACACCAGTATGTGCCCCATTTTTCTAGTGTATCTTAAAGCATTCCTTTTTGTAAGATATATATGAGTCAAACACAAGCTTATTCATACACTATCTTAAGGTCTTGTGTGATGTTTCAGCTGAACCCCTAATTTTTTTGAGAATTATATACAGTATAGTGGCAGATCCAGGATATGATCAAGGGAGGGGCTAAACCATAGTTTGCAGTTTTATCCAGTGTAAAGCAGGATTGAAGCCAATTTTATGCAGTGTATACTTGAGTGTGAAGAGAGGGGGCGATAGCCCCCTTGGATCCGCCTCTGTGTGTATATATGTATATATATCTACCTATATATACATACATGATCGAAAATGGCCTCGAATCCATACTCGCTGAGATGAACAGAAGATGCCGTTTAAATCCACAAATTCAGCCCCATTAGTACTCTAAGGGGGATGGTGACATGTAAAGATAATTGAAAATTATCGGTATTAATGTCAAATTCATAGTTTTGGGGCTTCACAACTTCATTGGGGACAGTTTTGGTGCCCTTTGCGTCCAAAATGAAACGTATTCTCCCCGTGCGAAGAACGGATATTCTGCTAGTCTGTAATAATAACTAACGGAAGTTTCACTTAATATATTTCTCGCTGCTCAAATTTACTCACTTGTGCGGTATATGTGTGTAAAGTAGAACTAAAACCTGTTGCTTTAAGTATTTTTCCGTTAGCGAAATACATTGCATATATAGTAGGACGTCGATAATCCTAACGTCAAAAATCCGAACACGGTCCCTAGAAACTTTTTACATTTTCTCTTAACGCGAGAAACAAACAATATCGTGTCCATCGACGTTATGTGAAGTCAGTGTTTTTACACAAGTTCATTTATATGTAATTGTTCGTCATGTATTTTTATTTTTATTTTTTTTATTAGGCCTATAAATTTTAAGTGTGACTTACAAGAACAGTGTTATTTAGAGTACAAGCAGGTTCTTCAGAAACATTAAATGTAAGTAGCCTTACGTACGGTATTGTAATTACTGTATGTACTGAATAACCACTGTATCGATAGAAGAACATACCGTACAATATATGTAAGCCTAAATGGCATTTTCTTGGTCATTTTCGAAAATCCGAACAATTTGAAAATCCGAACTACCTGTGGTCCCAATTAGTTCGAATTTTCGACTTCCCACTGTATATGTTGCAGACATGTTACAGCAAGTAAGATTACTAGCATCAGGCCAACAAATAGTTTTTAAACTATATTTTCCTGTTTTTGCCAATATTTCCGAACAAATGATTTTTTTCTAATGGTTTCAAAATTTCCGGAATTTTACATACAACAATGAAGATATCTCTATGAAATATGTTTAACATATTAACTAAAATGATTCTGTGATTAGCAAAAATGATGATTCTGATAATACCCAAATTTTCCGTTTTTTCCCCAGCTCGGGAAAACCGTAAAAAAATGTTTTTTTACCCAAAATTTCTGTTTTTTTCACAGACCTTTACAACACTAGTCTGAACACACGGTGCACCGAACACTCCTACCGATGGCGATTGTTAACACCACGACATGGGCAACTACAACTGAAATGAATACGTTACCATCGCCACTAGAGCTTGGCACAATGGCAGAGCGTTGCATTATCTGATGAATCCCGATATCATCTTCATCATGACGATGTGAGGGTGCGAATCCGTCGTGTTCCAAGGGAACAGCTCCTTTATATCTGTACTGGGGGGCGGAGACAAACTGGCTGCGGCTTAATTATTATCTGGAGAACATTCAGGTGAGCATCCATGTGTCTATTGGAGCTCGAGGAAGGCACCATGACGACCGAGGCGTCACACGCTGCTTGCAGACTACGTACATCCCTTCATGACGGCCATGTTTCTCATCGGTAGTGGCATTTTTCGACAAGATAATGCACCATGTCACAAGGCCAGGAGTGTGATGGAGTGGTTCGAGGAACACAGGAGCGAGTTCCAAGTGCAAACTCTCCGGATCTGAACCCAATCGATCACATCTGGGATGTGATTAAACGTGACCTGAGGCCGCATCACCCCCTCCCCGGAATTTACGGGAATTAGATGACCTGTGTGTGCATATGTGGTGCCAACTCTCTCCAGCGACCCACCGAGGAACATTGCGACCACGCCAAGACGCGTTGCCGTTGTTATTCGTGCCAAAAGGTGGACATACTAACAATTAAGTAGGTAGTCATAATGGTCTGGCTGATGTGTGTGTATATTTTAACTCATATATTTTGTCTCGACTCGAATTTCGAGACGTCTCGACTCGAATTCGAGTCGAGTCGAGACAGAGACTGTCGAGTCGAGACACGAGTCGAGACAGCAACATATTTTCGAGTCGAGACACGAGTCGAGACAACATTTTCTCGAGTCGAGTCGAGACAGGCTTAAATCTCGACTCGACTCGACTCGAATGCATCCCTAGCTACAACTAGCCTATTTGGAGAGACCTTTTAGCCATACAAATCTACGAAACGCTTATAGCCTTAAATATAGCTTATTTTATGAAACTCTTTTGCCATTTTTGGCTATTTTATTAGCCTTTAAATTAATTCTAAAAATACTTTTTATTTGAAAATAAAGCGTAGTTCTTAAAAATTAGCCTATTTGTCATTATATAATATCGTATTAAATGATTCCTCTAGACAGAGGCCGCCTTATGCAGAGTCGTTTTAACATGTGATTAGCGTCATACTAAAGGCCTGATTATTGTAGGAAACATATGTTAGTCGAACTCTTTTGTACAGCACTAATCACGCGTCAAACGACTCTGAATAAGGCCCAGGGTGTTTTGTTATACAACAAACATTTGTTTTATTTAATTATTCTTCTCTTTCCTACAGATTTACAACTGCTTAACTATACTTATTGAGTCAAAAAGAATTTTAGTATCGCACCCATAACGGCCTCGTTTGTTGCTTTTTAATTATTTTAATTTTCGCATTTCATTGCTAGAATGAAAGTTTTCTAATACAAATTTAGTACACTGTTCGGTTCTTCAAGCCACAGAGATTGTTTTTGTTTATTAAAGGAAACAAATAGGATATCTAAGTAGCTTGAGGACTCTCAACGCAATCATGATGATTCATGTGGGTGTACGGAGAAATAAGAAGGTTTGTAAGGACTCAGATCTGCCAAAAGAAGTGTTGCTGAAAATTGGGACAATGACAGTCTACACAATCACAACCAATCCACAATCTAACGATGGTGCATCCAGTACCAGCGCATTGGCGCCTAGCGGCGACGTCATCGATGATTTATTTCAATTCAACTGATAATATGGCTGTTGTCTTTCACAAATCAGATGAGTTATTGATGGATTTTGTTCTAATTTAAAGTCATCTATGTTTCTTGTTAGTCTTCAGCGAATACAATTCAACGTATCAAATTTTACTATAACTCACTTATAATCCTACAAACAAAAAAGGGGTTTAAAATCTAAAATGTGGGTTATAGGTTGGTAGTTTAAAATCTAGCCATTTCTGGCGTTAAAAAGCTTATTTCTGAAGGCTATCTAGTCTTTTTCCTTCAGAGGTTGTTGCCAACACTGACGGAAAGTATTGAGATCTTGGGTAGAAAATAAGGTTCATTTTAACCCCTTATGTTTCTGTGCAAGATTTTTGTTTTATTTTAATTTTCAGAGAGAAGGTTTAATTTTAGCGTCCCTTTCAGGAGCGAGGCTATATGAGATGTGACACTAGACCTTAATGTGGGATCTGAACCAATAAGCTCTCGTCAGAAACTTTGCTTTTCAATTGTTGGATAGCCACAAGAGTGTATTGGCATAATTGGATCTAAATATTAGGTGAAACGCTACAGGCTATCTGATATCTTGACATGTTAACTGCAGATCTGTTCAGTAGCCTTAGCCTCTGTAATACGTTTTCAGATTTGTTTTCAACAATAGTCTTCATCTTCACAACGCCGGTGAACTCAGAAGAGTCCGAATTAATTCCTAGACTGAGTAAGCTGGGGACTAGGGCGGCATATTCGACTCCCTCTCCCTCCTTATACAGAGTGACCAGTAACCCCTCCCCCACATTTTAAAGGCTAATACAACAAAAACAGTGATGCAGATAAGATGTTGCTTACGCAAAAATATAAAATGATATTGAGGATAGTTTGTACAGGTAATTTACTTTGTTCTGGAAATAATAAAATTGACAATAGTGACATCATACTTTCTTGCAGAACGTTTTGGCAACTACTAAATACACAGTCTAACATCCTCAATATTTTCAGGCGTACGAGCAATTTTAAGTAGGCAAGATTGCTTTGTTTTCCAACGCTCAACCCGTTGCTCGCAAAATTCTCGACCTACTGCAATCAGAGTCCTCCGCTCAGGAACGCTTTCATTGCGTGGAATAAAAGTTTTTGATAATATTTCGGTGCGTACGCGAGATAAAATTCCTGTCCAAACCATAATGACGATTAAAATGGTAGGACAATGGTAAGAGAAGGAGACGATCCCCCCACTCCTCTCGCCTCTCCACTAAAAGCGCTACAGCCGATCAAAAATTGGGAGGTTTTGTTAGATATTATTGACAGTAATTGAATTGTCAATTTTTGTGTCATTTCAACATACAACAGAACAGAGTAATTCAAATAAGAACATAGTAATTATAAAAAATTCGATGGTACAATAATTTTCGTCAAACTTTTGCCTGTTTAGTTTCAAAATGAACTTCACAAACATAAGTTCCTACGGTTTGTCTTAACCATCGTATAGCAACTAGAGCAAGTTCAAACTTGTACTGAGTCAGTCAGAGTTGCCAACAAGTTGATACAAAAAGTAACTAAATGGGAGATGAAATTACTCCAATCTTGGGTGAAAAGTCGCTAAAAAAATTATTCCTGAAATTCCGTCTTTCTTTCTCTCGTTCTCTCTCATCAAGTGTATACCAGATATGTGATTAATTCAAGGCATAATATATCTACGCTAGAAAAGCGTATACATAAAAACGTAAATCAATCATATATAACGTAATAATTTCACTTTTAGTACAATATATATTATTTTACTTTACGGTCAATTTCACTTCAACGAAATCAAAAATGAGTTTAGAAAAATGAACAAAAGTAACAGTCTACACAGAAAAAAAACCTTATTTCCTATCCCCTTTTACTGAAGTTCTACAGATAACCAGCTTGCTATCGGTAATGCATTATTTATGCCTCTAAACGGAAGCTTGGCAAACTAAAAAAAAAACATTAAAGTTTGGAGTTGGTCCCCGTTAGAGGGCTAGAGATACCAGCAATCAAAGCGGGAATAAGGAGATAAATGCTACGTACTTTGCCAGCTCCTCAACGCTTGCGCTCATTCAAATAGGGAAAAGGGAAATAAACATATATCTTAACTATTCGAGCTAATAGTACTTGTGTACAGGACTAGTTGTTTCGCAGCACAAAATTCGCTAGATTTGTAACTAAGTCGACAAATTGTCATTCAAAAATCACCATAAAAGTCGCTAATCGGAAAATTTATTTTTTTGTCGCTATCCTGGAAGTCGAAGCCCCTAGATTTAGCGACTTTCCCCCAAATTGGCAACACTGGAGTCAGCGACAAGGTTAACTTAAATGTTATATGAAGGTAGAGGCAGCAGTCTTGTCAGTTAGTGCACAGTGTGACCACAGTTTCGATCCTTTACTAACACAGCTCGTATATACTTTTTACATACGTATATGGATGCTCCCCGCTTTAAAACCGCGATTTTCAGAACCGCTGGGATACAAGTTCACTTGTTTCAAATGTAGAATTTATGTACCAAGTTTCATCTTCCTAGATTGATAGAATCGTAAGATATTTAAATATTTACATAAATATTTAGCCCCACTCCAACTTAAAATGCACATTTTAATCAAAGTACGAGAGGGTACCGAAAGCTTCTAGATATTCTTTGAAAAATCAATTTATCTACATAAAACTTTTTACAAATTCTCAAAATAGTACCCACAAGCATCAATATACTTTAATGTTCTTACAAATCACGAGTTAATTATTTTTAAAAATTCGATTTCTGGAATATCAGAAATTTCATTATTATACGCTGCGATAGCGTTTTCATTGTTTGAATGTGACGTCGTCGAAGCTTTTTCTTGAATTTTGGGAAGGAGACAAAGACACACGGACCTAAATCTGAAGAATAAACAGGGTGCGATAGACTACGGACTCCACTTTCCTGTACAAACTCTAAAGTTTTTTGCTGATTTATGTGGCCATGCATTGTCATGATGAAGAAGAAAGTGAGACCATGGAGATTTTCGGTGGGCAGATTTCCAAGCTTCAAAGACACTAAGAAGGCAATAAGTAACGTACCACTCTGCTGTCATTGTACGTCAACAAGTAAACTATATAGTTACTACATGGCTGGTTCATTTAACTTTCGAAGGTGTGTTTCATTTTGAAAATACCATAATGTCGAGTGCTGTTTTGCTTCATGGTCATAGTTATAAATGCATGTTTCATTACTTTTAACGATATTATAACTGCAGCACTACGTGACTCAATTTGAAGAATTGCAGCGAGAAAACTTATTGTGGGTTTAGGTGTACTAATTTGTGTAAAGAAATATTCTTTATACTCTCATTGAACTTAACTGGAATTTGGTGCTTTGATTTTCTTGATTTACCCTTCAAGTTTCATTAAGTATAACTTGCAATTATGTTCAAAAATTCATTGGAAACAAATAAGTCGTTTTCTCAAAACAGATCACATATTATAATATTAGAAGTGGAATTTCCCGAAAACTCTAAGACAAGTGGTCAGTTAATTTTAATGAGCAATGTATATCTCCAATTTCATTTCCATTATCTCAGTGAGCACTCTATTTTTGACCTCCTCCCAAACATAATCCCCCGATTAGAGTACGCATTTTAATGAGATTTTTTTAAAAACCAAATTCCTCAAACCAAATTCTAGCTACACTCAAAGTAAATTTTGAAAGAATTTGACCATTTCTTAAGGAATACAAAATCGAAAACTTGCCCCTCAGGAGTTTTCATAAGCAAAGGTTCATTTCCATAACTTAAGTGGTTCGTGATTTTTGGTAAACTTGAAAACCACTAGTTCATCCTTAGGATGCACATTTATTGAACTCAAAATGGTATGATAAAATCCCAGCTTGAGAACAGTGCAAACTATGTTAAGACTCTGGCATACTAAAAGTAATACAACATTTATCATTTTTCTTCTGCTTGTTTTTCGTAAGTGAAAAGAGAGAATGAAATGTAACTTACCATAATCACAGATAATGTTATTCTACAACAGAAAATAATTTTCATTGTTGCCATCCATAGATATTACAGTGTTGCCAGAATAACATTTCCCCCAAATCTAAGTTAGAGCAGAGACTAGAGGAACTGCATTTGATAACATTGTTTTGGTATCCCGTGAACTACTTTTTAAATAACATTATTATTTAATTTTAATAACTGTATGTTAAAACTATTTTGTTTATTACAAGTTAAATACAACTATTATTTAAAAAGTAGTTCACAGGATTCCAAGACAACATGATACGTAATCAAATGCGGTTGAATTCGTTCCTATAGTCGCTGCCTAAACTTAGATTTAGGGAGGAAGAGTTATTCTGGAAAATCTATGATTGTGGTAAGTTGCATTTCATTATCTCCTTTCAATTATGAAAGATAAACAAAAGAAAAAGGGTAAATATAATATTTTTTAGTAGATCAGGCTCTTAAAACAATTTCAAATGGTTCAGTCGTTTTTCCATGATGACATAACAGATAACATCGATTTCTTTTTTTAATAGATAAGTTTAATATTTGTTAAGGTAAATTTATAAATATGAAAATTATATACCACAACAAAAATAGGGATTTTTTTAAACATCTTTGCAGAAAAACGAGTGCTATTAAATTATTTAATGGCATTTTTCGTTTGAAAGAGAAAAAAACTATAAATGCTTCTGTGTTTAAATGAATTGGTTAAGAAACAGCGATAGACTAGATACACAATAGCCTTAAATGAGTAAAGTGAGCGCAGTTTACGACTATATTTCTATTACTTAAGGTCGGTCATATGCTGTAACTATACATAGGACCTGCGTGAACTTGAATAATGACATTAAATTCGCAGAACTTCTATCAAAAGACCTCTTGTAAATACCTAAAGCAAAAAAATACTTAAATATTTGTTTCAACTCACTTAAAGTTGTATTATGCACCAAAATTGCGAAACATCCTACTTGAAATGAGCATTGGAAAAAGGCAAAATTGATGGTTTTCATCACCTATTCCCATTGTAAATTTTTACAGTTTCTTATGCAACCAACAACTCCGTTCTGCAGTTTGGGTTGTATATGTGTAAAGGGGTAAATAATATGAAAATATTTCTATTTGTTTCTATTCTCACCCATAATTATACTGCGAATTAAAGACGTGGCTTAAGTTTATTACAACCGTGGATTTACTAAAACATAATAGCCCAAAGGATACAACTAATAACAATGGTAAAGTGTAACTGACATTATCTCTACTGTACAGAAATAACTAATTTCGTTTTTTACATTAAACAATAAAAAAATATCTGTATTCTCCATATGACAATAACAAAACCAAATTACAATTTTAAAGATTTTAAAGAAAAGTAGAAACTAGTTAACCATTACTTGAAATAGCTCTTCATTTACTTTTTTATACTTTAATATTTTTCTTTACAATATTAAATGACAACACTCTCCTGTCATGAATACATTGGATATATATATATATATATATATATATATATATATATATATATATATATATATATATATATAATACAAAGTACACGCTAGACTCTTGTTTGTGCTCAAGAAGTAAAAGGAAACAAAAAAGAAAATGACGACACAGAAGTAATCAATTCATTACTCCCTCCTTCTCTGTTTGTTTTGCTTCCTCGTTTGCTTCCTACCTCCCTTTAAATCTTCTTTTTCTCTACCCTTTTGCTTCTGGCACTTTCCTTCCCAACACCGAGGCAATGTAAATGTCTTTAGTAAAAAGAAGTATAAATTATTCATTCTACCTTCATTGTATAAATAAGAAAGAAAGAAAAAAAAGGATGCAGAGGAAAACATAGGAAGAGACCGAGACCGAAAGAAGATGGTTCGAAGCAAAGAAGAGTTTTGTACTTCCAACAATTCTTCAGTTCTCTCAGTCAACCCACCCCAAGTGCTTCTTCTACGAATTCCACTATTAATTAATCCTCGTATATATATATATATATATATATATATATATATATATATATATATATATATATATATATATATATATATATATATATATATATATATATATGTGTGTGTGTGTGTGTGTGTGTATGTGTGTTTGTTTGTAAAAAGTCTTCCAAATCAGAAATGCACTGCTTCTCAATTTACGTAAAAAAAACAAAACAACTTATGTTTTTCTTTAAAAAAAAATCCAGGACATAAAGAGATCAAATGACGAAAGAGAAAACATTATAAATAATACAAATGAAGTCCTGTTGGGAAATGCAATCTGAATAAATGTTGCACGTGCTAGAAGAGGAATGAAATGATATGATGATATTTTTTTAATATTATGGTTTTTTTTGTTAATGTTTTGCTTTAGGGTAGAAAAAATATTATTTTTTAAAAAAACAAAAATCAACCTGTTCGTACGCTAATGTTGATGTTGTTATTTAGTTTATTTTTTTAAAATTTTTTTTCTTTTTCAGTTGTATTTTTTGTTTCTTTAACAAGCAAATAAAACACACACACACACGAGTATACCAATGTTTGAGATGTGTCACATACTGTTAGTATTCAAAGAACTTGGTTGAAAAAGACAAAACAAAAAGACAAATGATGGAACTTAATTAATTTTTATCTATTAAGGAGTTTACCATGTAAAAATAATCAATACCTTTAACAAAAAACTCACTTGAGGTTTGGGGATAGTGTGCTCACATCTAAAGCTTGAGGTTCCTGGTTCAATCTCCGGAATGCGAATTTGTAAACGGATAAAGTCGCTCTCAATTACCATCAATTTCGTTCATAATCATGCATTTTCATTGACTTTCCTTCTCCTTCAGCGTATAGGGCTTAACTGCGCGACATAATACTGAAACATTTCATTGTCAGCCGAAGTACTTGATTGTATTACTGAAGTTTCTCAATTTCAGGAAGTGTCTTGACAACGATGTCATGATCTTTCTTGCAATGATCGTGAGATGGTTTAATCGATATTTTGTCTATTATGTTACTTTTAACACACCTTAAATTTCATTAACTTACTTACCAATGTCCTTGTTCGGAAGTCCCCGCATAGCGTAGTCGGCTAAGGCTCTCGCCTTTGGTGCAAGTAATCGAACCGATCCCGGGTATTCGGTTGCCGGTAGGATATTCGGTCGGAAAGTTCTATAAAATTTTTTGAAGCCAATCATCCTGAGAGAGGTTTCTCTCATTTACACCAGCCGGAACAGTATTTAACATAATGATCTAGGCCGCTTCTTTTATTGCCTATTGCCTATTCCTCAATTCTTCGGGTAGTGTGCTCGCCGACGGACGGGCTAACATACGTGACGACACACATGTTAGAACCAAAAAAAAAAAAACTGATTTATAATCCTAATCGTAACATCCTGGTTCAGGTTACGGAGAGGTCAATAAAATTGTTTAAAAAATCTAAAACTGAAGATACTGTCCTCATACGGGTTAGCCCATAAAAGCTTGAACTAAGTGGAGATAAAACCAGTGTCGTGCCGTGAAAAATCAGCTCCCGGGACGAGAGTATACAACGCCCCCCTTTCTGTACATATGAGTGAGGTCGACAGACCAGCCGTGAAGCGCAATCATGGTCAGCGCGAAGTGTAAGAAAATTTTCAAAAATAAACCGTGCTTTTCCTTGATTTTTGAGCATTTTTTATTATTTTTTTCCTTTCATTTTATTCAGTTTTTCCTCCCGAATTTTGCGCTTCCCTTACTTCGGCGCCCGGGGTCGTCGCCTCGCTCGACCTCCCCCCCTACGGCACAGTATTGGGAAAACTATGCACTTATTCAAATGTCGGCACATAAAGAAGATATTACTACTCTTCGACCCTCTTTAATCCCAAGATTTTACAGAGCTTGCATATTGAAAGGAAAGTTGTATGCGCAATAACATCTAATTCCGCCGGAGATCTAATTCATGTTATCGGATTGATAGGTAGATGCCTTTTCAACTATACCACTGTCACTCTAGTATTATTTTAAAAGGAATTGAAATTTCAAAATACAAAGTTTATTCAATGAAGATGAGCATTGCTGATATGCAGTTTACAAAAGTTACTTTCAACTGGAAAAAAGATTTACATCTTTTTGCTCTCTTAATCTTTGCGTTGTTATAGAAATTTAAAAAAAAAATCCGATGAATTTATGAGCATGCTGTTGTTTATCTCCTTCGCAAATACTAGATGACGTGCTTGAAAGTAGTTTGTCAGTTCCTTTTCGTGAATCTTAGTATCTCACATAGCATGAAGAGAACTGAAATCCTTTCTTGGAGAAAACATTTAATTATTAAGCGCTCTACGTCAAGAGATTATCAACAGAGGGCTAATGAATATTTTAAAATCGCTTAGTCTACGAAACGCTTGTTGCTAGAAGAAAACTTCTTGTCTGGCATCGTTTGCTGTACAAGATGCCTTCTGTAGTTTTTGGGAGTGGAAGTACTATAGTGGTTGCTGTTTCTCTGTCATGATTTTTAAATGACCTCTGAGGATTTGTTTTCTCTTCTCCTTTAAGATAGTGAGAAAGGTAGGGAGGCTTTTGGAAGTTTGCTGAATGACGTCAGATTATTTTCTGGTCTTAAGGGTTTTTTCCTAGTTTTTCTATTTTATTTTTCTACTTTTTCCTGTTTGCCTTCTTTTTCTTCTTTCTAGCCTCACATTTTCTCCTTATTTTCCTTTTCGTTATTTCTATAATATTTCGTTCCGAAAGGGTGAACACAAATTCTCCTGTTCTCAACTTACTACAAGGAGAAAATCCCAAAGATCTCCGGGACCGTAAGTTGTGCTTGTATTAAGATACTATATTGAGAATAGCAAGGAAGTATTAAATTATTACTTTCTGGCATAGAAGGTAAAATTCATATAGGTTATGCATTGTGTACCTGAAATAGTAGTGGATAGAAAACTTTATTTCTTAATAATTTGGTGACAGCAAATTAGAAAAAAGCAAAATCTAGTACACAAGGCAGTTTAAATCTGGCCATATTCTGTATTCTATAATGCAGAAGTTTTTAATCTATCGATCGCGATCCCTAGGGGGTCTGGAGAGGGTTTCATGGGGGCCGGGAAAATAAGCGGAAGAGATTTGGACAGAGTGTTGAGAAGTGATAAAATGTGGGTCCTGTTCGTAATTCCACGGCGTCGTCATCATTAGTTAGCATCATATGAACCGGTTCCAAAACAGCCGAAACCAGAACTGCACCAGAAGAAGGTCCTTTTGTGTGTTTGGTGTACTGCTCGCGGCATCGTGCAACAGGAACTGCTATCAGCCGGTCAGAGCATCAATGCAACTGTGTACTGTCAGTAATTGAGTCATGTTCAGGATAAACTTCTGAATCGCAAAGGGGTCCTCCCGTTACAGAACAACGCTAAGCCCCAAGTGGCTACGATGACCCGGGACATCATTCTAAGCTTAGGATGGGAAACACCATTGCATCCGCCATACTTCCCGGAAATTGCACCGTCCGATTATCACCTTTGCATTCCTTGGACACCTTAGAGGACGCCAGTTCCAATCCCTAATAGAGGTGCAAAATACACTTGATACCTTCTTCGCTTCACGGTCCACCAAGTTCTATCGTGATGGAATCCATAGCCTTCTAGAACGTAGGCAGGTCATAGATGCTGACGGGGATTATTTACGATCTTCCAGGCACGTCTTAGGTGATATATCGATGTTCGAAGCTGATGGGTGAAAAGCGACAGAACTTTCTTGGTTACCTTTATGCGAATGTATTTCTAAAAGTTTCCAGTCTGCACTGAAATTTCACGCCAATGTTAGTAGCCCGTTTATGACATATAGTGCCATCTATGGAAGAAATAATGTACAATTTCAATCGTCTAGCTGCATCAGTTCGTTGGAGGTAATTATTTGCCTTCAATGCGTTGAGCTCGGTTACTTCATGACAATGCTCCAGTTCCCACGGTTGTGTTTTCTTTTTAATGTTTAACGTCCCCCGTTTATGCACTTTAAGGGAAACAGTGATGATGAGATGGATGATAATAGCGGAATGAAGGAAGTAAGGGGAAATGGAAGAAACCCGAGAAGTCTTACGTACACACTGTTCTTGTTGTCAAGGCTACAGTGTAAGACTGTAATTTTGAGGAATTTATCAACCACCCTACAGTCCAGATTAAGCACTTGGGCTACAGTATAAGATGTGATTTTGAGGAGATTTATCACCCACCCGACAGCCCAGATTTAGCACTAAAGCTAGAGTGTAAAACTGCGATTTTGAGGAAATTTACCACCAAGTCTACATCACAGATTTAGCAGTGCAATCGTGTGCAGTGGAGCATTATTATGTATATACAATCTGCAGTTAAGTCGATTCTAATTTAATAGTTAAAATGTGACTTCAGCACTTTTACATTGTTTTCAAGGCAGCGTTGATGATTTAAAGTCACGGTACTTTCGCAAAAGCTCTGCGAAACACTATTTTAAGTTATTTTTCACACAGAACACTTGTATTTCACTTCACTGTTCTTGGTAAGTCATATTTTAGTTCAAATATTGCAGAAACAGCAGAAAATCTTACATTAGATTACAGCTTTGGAAGCCTACACCTGCACACAAACAGATCAATCTAACTAGTGTTTCCAAGTCATGATTAAATAATTGCAAGTTGAACATTTATGAACGTTGAATGTTCATGAATCAAATCACAAAAGGAACCGTTAAAATGTTTAATTTTCTGCATGTATGAGAAAAGCGTTAGTAAACATGGCAAAACTGTAGAACACCTCGAGTTCTACAAACAAAATGCATTCTACATGCATTTCGTTTATAGAATTCGAGGGGGTCTCCTCGAAACTCGAGGGGCTCTCCCCAGCATTCATGGAAATGAAATCTTTAATTTAACGTCCTACGTTATACTATCGGGGGCTAAAGGAGACGGATGATTATTGCAAATGAATGATGGTGGAATGAAAAGTGGGAGGAAACGGAAGAACCCCCGAGAAATCCCACGAACACGATGTCATCCACCACGAACTCGCATTGCCTGGAATCAAACCAGCGACCCGTTGAACATGAGGCGAGCGCTCTACCACTAAGCCACTGTGCCCCCTTCCCCCATTATGCATGTTATACTATGTTTGTGTTACATAAATTTCTTCCGATACCTTTTCACAGTTTGCCACTACAGACGACAATAAAGGTTTGCATTTGCCCATTCCTTACATTATATTGAAGAGAGATACCATACATTTTTTCGCCTCTATGATTTGTGACTGGTTTGTTAAAATTAGGTTTGTATTCTTTATCAGATGGAAACTATAGTTACTTATGATGCGAAAAATTGGATTTTGGCTCTTTTATTTCAGGAAAGAAACCAAATATTAATAAACAGAAACACGTCAAGTGGTGTCAAAAAACTTTAATAGTTCTTTCACAAATGACATGGTTTCTGACAACACGACTACCTAGGTTGATGTTCTGTATTTACAGGTAATAATATATGATTGATTAAATGACTCATTGCTCTCAAAAAACTAACTATTTTTACGAGAAGTATTCAAAGTTTAAAATAGAGTAAAAGCTATATATCATTTACAATTTACCGCCATGGATATTGAGCTTTATTAGCTTTATTCCCTGAAGAACAGGTACAAAAATTATAAAAATTGCGATAAAATTTCGGGGGGGGGGCTTAAGCCCGGAAGCCCCCCCTTAAATACGCCACTGGGCCTATAGAACACGAAGGTTCAATGCCGCGTTCACAAAAGCTCTCCACTGACTTCTATCCTTACCTAACTGCATCCAGTTTCTACTTTGTATTCCAATCTCTACGAGATCCATTTTAATATTGTCATCCTATCTGCGCCTAGGTCTTCCTAATGGTCGTTTTCCGATTGGTCTGCCAGTCAAGACTTTGAAAGCGTTTCTACTTTCTTCCATTCTAGCTACAGGACCTGCCCACCTAAGCCTCCTAGACTTGATGACCCTAACAATGTTTGGTAAATGGTATAAATTATGTAGTTCCTCGTTATGAAGTTTTCGCCATTCCCCATTCCAGTTCCTCTTGGGTCCGAATAATTCGCACCCAATATCCGAATAGATAGCACTGTATGACTTATTATATACTAATGAGGCAATATTTGAGTGACTGACTGGAAATGTTTAGAAATATCCTCGTGCCATAAACTGAAAGTTTATGCTATAAATTTAATAGAAATATGTTATTTTTAATTTTATTCACGCCATCTTGTATTCCATTGTAAGCGTGTCTTGGGTGAATACCACTTAGCTGAGAGGTATCACAAAAATTTATTTCAGTATCAGGCTGAAAAAGTTAGGAAATGTTTTGGTAAATCTGTGTAATTTAATGAATAAGTAATAAATTATATAACGTAGTTAGCTGTAACTTGAATTAAGGATATTTTAAGCATGGGGGGGGGTTCATGCTTGAATGAACGTTCATTAGGGGTACGTGGATTGCTACCAATGACGACACCAGCTTTACTTTTTGGAGGGGAAATGGAGCGTAAGATACAATTTTTGAGACTATTTCTGTGTACCGTAAAGGGTAGTTATATATTACTTCACTTACATTAAAATACAAATGAAATGAAATCTTTAAGTTTAACATCCCACGATTATGCCGGTTAGGCTAAAGGAGACGGTGATAATGAGAAATGAGTGAAATGGTAGAATGAAGAAAGTAGGAGGAAACGGGAGAACCCCGAGAAAACCAACAAAGTCCACACGGCGCGAGCTGGGATCGAACCAGATACCCCAAGCACCGGAGATGAACGCTCTACCACTGAGCCACCGCGCTCCCATTAAAATACAAATGTCTGCGGGGAAGTCGGGCGACAGAGTTAGCATCTACGGTTCCTGTCTCTTTGGCCTCTCTGGAGTCATCTCTGATTACCGCTATCTTAATGAATGCAGTTGGGTCGAGATTATTTTATATAAATTTTTAACTTGCACATTTGTTTTGGCTCTCGCGTATTCAGTTAAAAATAAACATTTCAGTACACTTAAAAATTGAAGAAAACAATTCCGAAACTTATTGTTCATAGTCTGTAAACGAACATTGATGCTGAAACTTAGGCCAGTGTTCAGTGCCATACCGAGGAAAATCAGCGCCCGACAGCGAGAGTATGCGAAAGCGCTACCATACATATGAGTGAGGTCGACAGATCAGCTTCGAAGCGCCACTATGGTTGTCGCAAAGCCTAACAAAATTTTCAAAAATTAACCATGCTTTTTCTTGATTTTGAGCACGTTTTATTACTTTTTCCTTCCATTTTATATATGTGCACTAAAATATTCCAATTTATCTTTCCTTCTTTTCTTTTCTTTTCCTGCCGAATTTTGCGTCCCTTACTTCGGCGCCCGGGCCCGTCGCCCTGGTTGCCCACTTCCCACCACACGGCACTGCCCGGGTTAACGCCTCGGCTATGTAAACTGGAGCCTATGGACGCCATGTTGGTTCTCTCTCCCACTCCTTATGTATTACATAATGAATGAATTGATTGTAGTAGATTTGGATTTGATTTGGGTTTAGCATTCCTTTCCGCAGTGAGGCTACATGAGACGTGAACATGAGACGTATCAACGTACTCAACATTCAGCTAAGCTTATTTTATATCGTAATAGTCTTGCTCTTGCATTAATATTGTTAACCAGCTTTGACATGAAGGACCTCATCTTAAAAGAAATTTGATCAACTCTAAGAAAAATGCAGTCAATCTTAGCAGCTACAGATAGAACCCTATGCTGCGTCCATAGGAGACGACTATACGTGGAAGCTCCGGGGCTCAAACATCTATTGGAGGTATTTAATGGATTCTGAGCTCCCATTGAATTTTTGCGTTAGAATTAACTTCCGAAATTACACTTTAATGTGATGAATAATAAAACGAAACTATAGTGCATATGATCCCAGGTTAATTTTAGATAGGGATGCTTATGTGTTGAGTAATAAGTTAGCTATCAATACCCATTTATACTCTTCATGTTTGCGACATATCAAGGATCGAGCAATACAACATTACAACGATAATAATAACCCGTGAGTGTAATTTTGAATAGTTACTTCTCCAAAGAACTTGGTGTTGATGTTGATAATTTATGTTTACAAAAATGTGATTTTTTTACGTAAATTACAAGCCAAGGTGAATCATTTGCTATTTACGAAAATTATCCTCAAATGTTCTAAAAAATTTGACTCTAACCATTATTATTTTAATAATAGTCTGTCTTCTTATTTTGGCCAATTAAACACGCTTAAAATTCACAAACAAAATCGTAATATTTATGAATTTTGTTCAATATAAAGTTTAGGAACTCGTGCTAATATAAATTAAAATGCAATTTAAATACATTTCGCCTTTGAACTTTAAAAATAATTTCATGGTTCATTTTATTTTGGCAGATCTTGATAATAATCTTTTTCACCTCTCAGGAAGAATTTGGGAACAACTGATTTATTCGATCTACTAAAAGAGAATAAAAGAATATGGGACGTTAGTGGCGAAGGCTGAACACATATTGAGAAATTTAAATGGTCCGGCGCCTATGGCTTCCATCTACCTCGGATTCACAAATGGAAACTGTTTTTCCTAGTATACGTATTACAACAGACAATCACTCCTGACAGAAATATGTTATGTAAACGAATCACATTGTATAGTAATGTTCACAATTTCTATTTACCGACAACTCATTCAACAATATCATTAACGCTTAGCGAAAACCAAAGTATAAAGATGAGACTTATAGAAGCCTCCGAGATTTTTAGACTAAAAAAAAAGTTATATACTACGGAAATTTACAGCATATTCATAGTTATGCACTTACATCTTGTTAGAAAATTAGAATGAATTAAATAATAGCTTAACACAGAAATGCCTGCAGGATTTTTCTAAGGGGGGATAAACTACAGAAACACAAGCGAAACCACGAATATACACACCCTGATACACGTAGTACTTCATGTAAAACAATTATTATTGACTAGATAATCGCTCTAGCTATCTATTGGCAAAAACGAATTTTTAAAATCGCTTAGATTCAAGAGTTATCATGTAGAGTAACGCACAGACACACGTACTAGCATTATAATATAGTGTAAGTCTCACTTTTGTGATCATAACAATCGAAAACGGCCGATATTAAGTGTCCAATCATTAGTTCTTGTAGTCGTTGAAATGAATAGTGATAATTCAGATGTATTTTAAATTTAAATTCATCTCTCATCAGTATTGGGATTGAGGAGACGGTGGGGAGGTAATATTACGGATGTTTTTTTATCATTACACTTTATTAAACTCTAAAGGGTAAGAGTTCTAGCACATTCCAAAACTTGCGTGCGAAGAAGGGACATAGCAGCTAGTAATGTTATATACTTCCCACGTTGAAATCCATTGTACTAAAGCAGAACATTTACCCTAGCCGCATTCGTAAACGCCACGAGAGTGATGTTGACATCGCTAAGCTTATTAAAAATGGATTTTTGTTTGCTAATAGTGTCAATAGAGAGCGAAGGGGCCGCGGTGGCTCAGTGGTAGAGCGTTCACCTCTGGTGCTTGGGGTCCCTGGTTCGATCCCAGCCCCCGCCAAGTGAACTTTGTGGTGGACAAACACCGTGTGCGTGGGTTTTCTCGGGGTTCTCCCGTTTCCTCCCACTTTCTTCATTCCACCATTTCCTTCATTACTCATCATCACCGTCTCCTTTAGCCTAACCGGCATAACCACGGGACGTAAAACTCAAAGATTTCATTTCATTTCATTTCAATAGAGAGCGAATTTTAAGGTGCAGCACCTTTTCTAGAACTGTAGCTAGTTGTTATAACAACCAAAGTTCAAAATACGTATTTCTGGTGATAAAACGAACTGAAATGAACATTCTTTATTGCACCATTTCCGTAAATATTGCACCTTTTTTTGTAAGATAAATAAAATTTCCTTTTTTCACTTCTTTTAACTTTCAGCACCTTTATTTCCCCTTTTTTCTTTTTTTAATGGACAGAACAATATGTTTTATTTTCAATCTGGTTTACACATAATATTCCGTAAATTTAGACGCAATCTTGACGGATTTGCTACGGACAAATTTGAACTGAATTTGCGAAATAATCTGGATGTAGAAACAGTTGCAACGTCAACTGAATTTCTTTTCCGTGCGCTTACAAGATATGCACACTAGTTTCCGTTCATGTCGAGCGAAGTTTCTCCGCATATAAGGATCTCCTGAGCTCCAAGCGACAGAAACTAACATTCGAAAACAGAAATGCTGTTCATAATCAAGCGTAACGAGTTTTTGAAAACCTAGTAGTATGTAACGGTTTCTTAAGCCACAATATTGCTCAATTACTTTTTTAAATACCGAGCTAGTTTTAACCACAATTTTATTACTAGAATGTTGAATGTTGTACAAGTTAAGTGAGATTATATTAAACAATTTTGCAATTTATGTCAAACGTTTAGAGCGAAGATTTTAAACATTTTTTTCTGGTTTAATAGATAAAAAATATTCATGTAACTGTATACTATAGCATTTAGTAAAAATATCTTATTATCACCTTTTTGGCACCTTTTTGAATGATTTTTTAGCTCCTTTTATTCCCTTTTTCCTACCGTATTTTTGCACCTTACAATCCGGTCTCTAATTATCAATAATAATAATAATAATAACAATAATAATAATAATAATAATAATAATAATAATAATAATAATAATAATAATAATAATAATATAATTCACTAATACGTATTTAAAAAACACTGAAATGGTCATTTCGGAGAAAGGGTGACATCCAGAAGTCCTAAAGTGCAGAAGTCCTAAAAGGCAGAAGTCCTAAAAATATGGGCACTAGACCTAAATTTTAGGACTTCTGCACTTTAGGACTTCTGCAGTTTAGGACTTCTGCACTTTAGGACTTCTTCAGTTTAGGACTTCTGCCTCGGTATGATTTTTAGGACTTCTGCCGTTTAGGACTTCTGCCTTTTAGGACTTCTGCCGTTTAGGACTTCTGCCGCGATATGATTTTTAGGACGTGTGCCTTTTAGGACTTGTGCCTTTTAGGACTTCTGCCATTTAGGACTTGTGCCTTTTTCATTCACTTGCTTTAGTTCTGAAATTCGCCACCACCACACGAAATTGGGACGATGCAGCAACTAGTTGGCAATAATGTTACGAACGTATCTAATTCCAACAGTAACAGGTATATTTGTACTACTAAGATTATTGTTATCACTATCTGTTCTGCACTTATACACGAATTACATAATACAACCTATTTCATTCTAAGAATTAATTACATAATTAGTTAAGAAATTCGTTTCTTTTGAATGGAGATACGAGAATCCCAAGACAAATTCCTAAAACAAAAATAAATAAATAAATAATAAAAAAAATGTTTAAAAAGCATATTTTACCAGACTTCTGAAACCAAGCAAACATTCAGAATTGCAATATATACTGTGCGGAGCGTATTTTATTAAGAGTAGGACAAAAATCCATCGAAGTTTACCTAATTAGGACAAAAGCTCACTAGACATTTCACGAGTGAACATTAAATACCAACTGTATACATAAAGAACGCAGTAAATTTAAAATTGAGCAAAAAACATTTATTATGCAATACAGTGTGTGACATTCATAAGTCTTAAATGGCACAAGTCCTAAAAATATAGGCACTAGACCTAAATTTTAGGTCCTGTGCCATTTTTGCAGAAATTACTACATAGTCATTTAGGGGTGTAGCCTGCAAATTTTTCTAGGGGAGCATGATTTTTATATATTAAAAGCAAATCAAAAGTTTATTTCCAGATTACGAAAGCTTCAATAAGATAATAAATTTATACATATTACACATGTACACAAATACATAATATTATTATATTTCCAGTTAGGTCCTTTTTGTAACCTGGACCCTGACAGAGCGTAAATTTAAAATCATAACTTGTGGGAAATGTACGAATCAGGTAGTTATAAGAAATCGGAAACTGTTCATGGAAATCCATTTGTTTGACTGTATTTATCTTCTGTACTCTTATATAAAAGAGTAAAGATGAGTAATTTTTTGGGCATACTACTACAAGTAGAGTCGTTAAATTTTAATTATAAAATATAATTTTCTTATGAAAGCAGACATAAGAAAGAATTTTTGGAAATAAGTATCGTAAAAAGGGTGGGGCAAGATTTTTTTTAAAGGGTAGTGTATCTCGCAAGTTTCTGAAGCTAGTAAAATGAAACTTGGCATATAAACTTTCCTGTTAAAAAAACTGAAAATTGAACACAAAAAGGAAAGAGCAAAGGGAGCACTTTTTTAATGTTCGAATTCCCCATTACTTACTCAGAAAATATGTAAATAAATTAAGGAAGGATTTGTTTAAGCTAGATGCGTGAAACTCGGTATTTGAACTTTTAACTAAAAGTAATAAAATACTATATGTTTCAGCATCTTGAAAATTACACTTCTAAGGGGAAGGAGGGTCAATTTCTATAATATTAAAATATCCCACTGCTTATAAGATTTGGGCAGAAAACTTTTCCTTTAGGCCTCGGTTCATCCAGTTAAGCAAACGAGAGTACAAAGTGGCTAATTAATTAGGTTCTTTTAATTATTTTAACATGTTGACGTAGTTTAATTCTTTTAAAACTGTATTCTTTCACATTCTATTATAAACATTCTTTCATTTGCTGTAATTATTAAACACGTTTAGTAAACATAAAACAGACTAACCCCTGTCTCGGCCAGGAATGTGTTTTTGGTGTTAAGCCATCATTTGCCGTCCGTAACATAACCTTTGATTTTAGCTTCACGTACTCTCAAGACTCAAGTCTCAGAAATGTAGCATATCTGAAATATACTACTACTACTTCTACTACTACTACTACCATTACTACTACTATTACTATACTAATACTAATACTAATACTAATACTAATACTAATAATAATAATAATAATAATAATAATAATAATAATAATAATAATAATAATAATAATAATAATAATAATAATATGCACTTCTGAAATACGTATGTATCTATGCGTTATTAATTCTTTCATAATCTTGAAAGAAACTTTTGATTTGTTTTTAGTTTGTAAAAATCAAGGCCCTCTAGAATAACTTGCTGGCTACTCCCTGAATGACTATGTATTGGTTTCTGTACACGTATTGTGTTATCACTTGCTAGTCTAGTGTTATTTGTAGAACAAGACAATGGTTCTTGTCTTGGAATATTACAAGTTTGGTGTGGTAGTACAGTGATAGAGTGTGACCTATAATTTAATTTCCCTGTAGGGTATCTGCAATGCAATAAACTGTATCTGCAATGCAATAAACTGTATATGCTTCTTCTTCCTAACAAGGATGGGCGATAAGCCCCTGCAATTCCATTACAAATAAGGACGAAATTATTTTATAAACTACTTGGTGAACCTTTGTTAATATAACGCTATTAGTTCTTACAAACTTTTGTTAATCTTATTTAACAATTGCAAAATGGAATAAGAGAGAAAATATATAATGATGATGATTGTTTATTTACATAAGATATACATACAAGAAAAGGGAATCTGTTGGTCACTACTGCGTATCTGCTAAACCAGGGTCAAACTCTGTGTGTCAAAAAAGTTAGTTTAACAGAGTTTAAAATAATATATATTTTGTTCCAAAGCAAAATAGGCTTTGGAACAGTGGGTCAGATCCAAAGCTATTGCTAAGAGGTATCAAAAAACTAAAAAAGATTGGCTCTGAGAAACAGAAACACAACTTTTAGAGACTTAAACATTAAAATGGCTGAGTATGGTGTAGACATTTCGCCTGAAAATGTTCGAAGGAGTCTTTGTGTTAAGGGAATAAAAGCACTCAGGCCAAGAAAGAAAGCAAAAATTACTCCAATCATTACAAAGAAGCGCCTCGAATGGGCACGAGGCAAAGAACATTGGACTGCTGATGATTGGAGAATAGGAGTTTCAGTGATGAATCATATCTTCGTGTCTGATGAATGTTCACAATATGTGCGACTAGTGTTGCAAAGGTCTAGAAAAAACAAAAAGGAAATTATGGGTAAAAAAACAGTATTTTACCGTTTTTCCCGAACCTGAAAATAACGAAAAGATTGGGAAAAATTGAAATATTCGAATGTTTCACACATTATGCTTTTAAAATGAAAACCACACTATTTTATATTTACTGCTTTACAGTTAAGATAATTGAGTAGTTATGTTTCTTGTATTAGAATAGCGAAATTTAATGGCAATAAATATATTTACACCATTCCTTTAAAGTTAGCACCGTGATAGAATGGAGTTATGGCTACAAAAAATTCTGAAATATAATCGAAGTTAGATTAAATAATATAGACGCATTTAAATTATCTTAAGTAATCTTATAAAGTTACCGTTTCATAGCAGGGAAGTGTTAAAATAACAGGGCCAGAATCATTTTAGTTAATACCAGTATGTTAAAATCAAATATCTATTTTATGGATACGCGTATCTTCCTTGTGCTGTGTAAATTTTTGTAAATTTTGAACCCATTAGAAAAAAATCTTTTGTTCGGAAATATTGGCAAAACCCGGATAATGTAATTTAAAAACTATTTATTCGCCTGATGCTAATCTTATTTGCTGTAACGTGTCTGCAGCATCTATACATACAACGTATTTCGCTAGCAGGAAAAATAGTTAAAGCAACATCTTTTAATTTTACTTTTTAGTTTTCTGATAAAAAATACCTCTTTATTATTTGTATACTTTTCGAAGAACTCAAAAAAAGAGAGGATTTTCTTTACATATACACACATACACCGCATAAGTGCGTAAATTTGAGCAGCGACAAATATATTAAAGAATTTAACATGTGAAACTTCCGTTCGTTATTCTTAAAGACTAGCAGAATACCCGTTCTTTATACGGGGAGAATAGTTTCATTTTCGGTATAAGGAGCATCAAAACTGTCACCAGTGAACTTAGGGACCCCAAAATTATGAGTTTGACACTAGTATCAGTCATTTTCACTTACTATTACATGTCATCCTCTCCCTTTAGGAGTAATAATGGGGGCTGAATTTGGATTTAAACGGCATCGGAAGTGTCACTATTCATCTCAGCCACCCAGAAAAGTATGGATTCGACACTGATATCGACAATTTTCGACCATTTTTATATACCCACATCTTCTCCCCCCACAAGTTGCGGTGCTGAATTTGGATTTAAATGTAATCGGAAGTGTCACTGTTCATCTCAGGACCCCAAAAACCATGAATTCAGCACTAGTATCGATCATTTTGGATCATATATATATCCGCCTCCAAGTTGCGGGGATGCATTTGGATTTAAAGTGCATCGGAAGTGTTACTGTTCATTTCATCGACTCTAAAAACTATGGATTCGACATTAATATTGGTCATTTTCGATCACTTTTATATATCTCTCCGCCTCCAAGTTGCGGAGATGAATTTGGATGTAAACGGCATCGGAAGTGTTACTGTTCATCAAAGCAACCCCAAAAACGATGTATTCGACTATAATATCGGTCACACACACACACACACACACACACACACACACATATATATATATATATATATATATATATATATATATATATATATATATATATATAGATATAGATATCCCTCTCCTCTGTCCCCAGGTCACGGCGCTTAATTTGGGTTTAAACGGCATTAGAAGTGTCACTGCTCATCTCAGCAACTTCTAAAACTATAGATTCAACACTAATATCAGTCATTTTCGATCATTTTTTAATATATCACCCCCTTCCCCCTCCCTAAAGTTTCGGCGTTGAATTTGGATTTAAACTGCATCGGAAATGTTACTGTTCATCTCAGTGGCCCTGAAAACTATGGATTCACACTAATATCGATTATTTTCCAACATTTTAATATACCTCCCTCTCCCTCAATTTGCGGGGACAAATTTAAATTTTTTAAACAGCATCGAAAGTGTCACTGTTCACCTCAGCGACCTCGAAAACTTTGGATTCACACTAATATGGATTATTTTTCATCATTTTTATATACCTCCCTCAATTTGCGGGAGTAAATTTGAATTTAAACGGCATCGAAAGTGTAACTGTTCATCTCAGCGACCGCAAAAACTATGGATTCGACACTTATAGCGGTCATTTTCGATCATTTTATACATCTCCCTCTCCTTCCCCCAAGTTGCAGTGCTGAATTAGAATTTAAGCTTCATCGGAGATGTCAGTGTTCATCTCAGCAACCCCGAAAACTATGGGTTCGACACTAAGATCGATAATTATATACCTCTAAAGTCGGAAACACACTTAATTGTTTGCATACTTCCACAAAACATACAAACACCAAATTTTGCATACTTGTTCGTCATGGGATGTGAGTAATGGGAAAATTCCGATATCACGAAAAAGGCAACATTTTCCATGTAAATGAAGTGTCGAAATTTTTCGTCGTTTCGAAATGCTGGTTTTTAGGGTAGTTCCGCACACCATAGAAACGTCATATTTTGTCAGGCAGTGAAGATAGGCACATAGTTTATGATAGAAAAAAGAGCTTTAAAATTCGTTTTTGTTTCGCGGCGCAAATCGAAAAAATGTGAAATTTGTAATGGCTGTATCTAGGATGTTGAAATTTCGAGTTGATGTTTATTCTGATGCGTAGTTTGCGAATCCGCCCTTAAACTTGAAAAAAATAGTCATGTTCGGTGTAAGAAAGTGCTAGGAATGTCATAAGGGGGCGTCTAATTCTACACAACTTGTAGATATGGTGGAATCACGAAATTGCGTTCAAGTGTGTAGAGTACAACGTATGTGTGGGGAAAAATCCGACATGTTGGAAAAGTCGTCATCTTCGATTCAAAATGGCGGCTCTAAAATTTGTAACCATGAAAATTGTAAGTTGTGCTCTTGGTAGGTACGCCAGGTTTCGCTATGTTATTAAGGACGTAGTTCAGTTTAAGTGAAGAAACAAATCATTGGAGAAGTCGCCATCTTGAATTCAAAATTGCCATATTTTTGAATTGCCTTCATTTGGACTCTTATGTGGTATATTGAGGAGAATAGAACAAACAGATTTCAACGTAGTGAGTTAGCTCCGCGGTAAAGTGTCTGCTTTCTGAGTAGCAGGTCTGGGTTCGAATCCCCGCAGACCTTGTTTTATCTTGCGTTTTTTTTCTTATCACGTTGCTTCATTTTACCAATTAGTTTCTGTTGGCATTGCGTGAACAAAATATTTTCGTTATTACAGACATAGACGGAAAGGATATATTTATACGCTAACTGTTGATATCGTCTCGAAACTAGCAGTATGTTCGTGTAAAGTTTCGAGACGATACTGAAGTATTTAAAATCAAACATATGTAGCTTTGGAAATGGAGCATCACCAGTGTCTCTATCGGAAGCAATGTTAGGGGGGGGAGTATTACCCCGGTGGCACTGCTGATAACATTCTATTTGTTATTGTATTATAAACGTATTATTTTGATCTTGCCAGGGGCGCTCTGAGGAGGCAGTGTCCCCCAAAAAGAGTCTGAAAGAAACATTGGGCATCATTTTCACGATATAGTGTCCATACAAGACAGCAATACATTTTGTCTCGCAACAACAGTGTCTGCTTCAAACCGGAAACGATTGCAAAATATCTCTCTCCCCTTTTATGTTCCTAGTTAAGATACATGCGTATACCAAATTTGAAGTGAATACCACAAATGGAAAGTATAAAATATTAATTTTAAAGAAATACACACACACAGGGACGTACGCAGGGGGTGGGTCCTGGGGGTCCGGACCACCCCCGAAATTCCAACTTTTGAGTAAATTTAGCCTAATGTTTGGGACAAGTTTAGGAATTTCAATATAAAATACACTGATATTGTGTTTGGCCTCTCCCGAAATAAATTCCTGCGTACGCTACTGCGCACACACGCTCATACACACACACAAATGGGCACCTTTTGAAAATTGTCTCGTCGGCAGCGTACATAATTTTAATATATAAGATACGTGGAAAAGTGCCCTTTCGATTTAATAGTTTTAGTTGCGGGTCCGGTTGGAATGAATTGCCGTATATAATAAAGTCAAGCTTATTTTCAATCACCTATACTATAAAAATAAACTTTCAAAGAAAAAGTGAGAGAAGAACTTAATGGGAATCGAACCCAGGCCTTTTGCACAGTAGTCTCACGTCGTTCCCCTACACTACTCAATTCCTTAGATTTTCGACTTCCTACTTACTGCTCACATAGTACTGGTACGTAGCGGGCCCGCGTCTGTGGAATTACACCTCTAAAATCGGAATAGTAATCGTGTTATATATGTGTTTTTTAGGATGATTATGGAAATGATGTTTTTTTATTTGATTGTAATAAGAAATTAGAAAGGCACGATTCTAGTACAATGTTCTACTACAATGTAGAAAGTGGTGTTGTTTAAGTTGCTATAAACAAATTTTTTAAAAGCCTCAATAATATTCATATTCTAAATTACCTAGTAAATAAACGTCTTCATTGAAAATATAAGAGTAAAGATACAGGAAGACTGTATGCAATTGTGCAGTATAAATAATCATTTCAACAAGTCCTGCTGCCCAATAATTACTTTTGTACCAAAGGACAGCATTGTAATATAGTGTAGTACGTTACTGTGCAAAAACTGGTGTTCAATCAAATGTTATGAACTAATGTTTAAAAAGCTTTAACAAAATTCATATTTGTAAATTCGAACAAATTTATTCTTCATAAAAATACAAGACGAGAGATACAGGTGGACTGCAAAAAGTTGTCCAGTAAATATGAAATATTTCAAAACGTCTTGCTGCAGGTAATATGTACTACTATGCCGAAGGGTTCCATTATAAGGGAGTTTTCTATATTACAGTGCAAAAGTAGTGTTCTCTCAAATGTTACCAACAAATGTTTAAAAAGCCTCCAACAATAATCATATTTGTAAATCACCTACAAATTGTAGTCTTCATTGAAAATACATGAATAAATATACAGGGAGACTGCAAGAATTTGTGCAGTATATATGAAACTTTTCAAGAAGTCTTGCTGTATGTAATATGTACAACTATGCCCAAGGTTTCCATTATAATCCACTGTACTACATTATAGTACAAAAGTAGTGTTCACTCAAATGCTATGAAAAAAATTTAAACAATCTCCAACAATATTCATATTTGTAAATTATCTAGTAAATTTTAGTCTTCATTGTAAATACAAGAATAAATGTGCAGGAAGACTGAAATATATTCCCACCCTTATATCACAGATATGAATTACTTTTCCTGCAGGTAATATGTACAATTAACTACAAGAACACTATTATAATACCTTGTACTAAATTACACTGCAAAACATATTATTAAAAAATGCTACGAATAAATATTTGAAAGGTTGCAAAAATCATATTTGTAAACAGTGAGTGTTCTCGCAAAATGCAAGGTTTAATAGGTAGGCTATTGGAAGACAGTGTCTGCTGTTTATGTTTGAGAATATAAATTCTGTTATTGTCTCTAACATGTATAGGTGTGCGCAAAGTGTACATAATAAGCCATGCACATGATTGCCAGAGTAGAAGTAGTAATAGAGTTCTTTCTAATAAATTGTGTGTTTGCTTTTCAAAGTTACATGGAAGGAATAATACCGGTTGAATTGAAGTATGTGTTGGTAACAGGTGTCTGCTGTAAAGGGAAGTGAATTCCTGAAGGAATAGTTTTCTAGAACATGACACCTCATGGCAAAGGCCTGAGCGGGGGCCTGGGGGCGGAGCCCCCAGCGAGCTTTAGCGAGTTTTTAATATGTATCCGCACTTCCTTCCTCCAAGTTGCACCTTCAAAGTGAAATGATAAAACCACCTCAGGCCCGAACCTCATCTATGTTGAAAGTTTTTGTCGAGATCAGTCTGGTGGTTCAAGTGTTGTTAAGTTACAAATATAGTTACTTTCATTTATATATATATATATATATATATATATATATATATATATATATATATATATATATATAGTTACATTCTTTCATTTCTAGTCTAGTTAGTTACATTCTAGTATACTTTCATTTATATATATGTTTATAAAAACCTCAGCTATTGCTTCTGCACTATTTCAATGGTTCGTACTTTAATACATCCCTTCCTCAACCATGGTTGCGGAATTGATTAAACGTAATGTTCTTGTATTAAATAAATGTATTTTAAATATATATTTCTCATTAATTTCAATTAAGTTGCTTTTCAAAGATCCTCTAAAATTTCAGTGACGCACTATGGGCTATAAGCCATTAACTTCTATGGCCACCCTGCTACAAACTACAGACTTAAATATTCGATAAAGCATTTCAGTACTAAGTAGTTGCCACAATACCAATATGAACGTATTTAATTCCAACGGTAACAACTATGTTAGTAACACTAAAATTATTGTTAATAATGATAACGAGTAAGGGTTTAGGATGTTTCGGTGTAGGACGTTTCGGTGTAGGATGTTTCGCTGTAGGATGTTTCGGTGTAGGACGTTTCGGTGTACGGATGTTTCGGTGTACGGACGCTACGGTGTAAGGACGGTTTGGTGTAAGGACACTTGCTGTAAAGGACGTTTCGGTGTATAGCCTAATATTTGATTGCATTAATCATATGCTTGTAATGCACAGGCATGAAGTGTCATAGTGTAGCCACTCTGGAATAGTGTAAACTGATTAACATTGTTATTGAGTCTCATTGTTATTGAGACAGGATGATAATACAACACCAATCCATTCGCAACAATAATTTCTATTCAGAGATGTCCATAGGCGAGTTTTATAGAATAATAATCAAATTTACTGCAAAATATTCAGCATTATTTCTAAATTGAAATAAATATATTGTACAAAGTTCCTGAGACAGTAATAATACTTGTATACACAAACTGAATAATACCTCAAAGGAATTTTTGGCGTGGGAGACCCGGGTTCGATTTCCGGTGAGAGCTCATGTGGTTCGGATTTCACGTTAATCAGTATGTGGACGTCTCATATAGCCTCGCTGCTGAACGGGACGTTAACCTCAGAATCAACTCATCTCAACTCAAAGGAATTTTGTTGAAAAAAATATAATTACATAGAATCACTCAACTAAGAATCTAAAATTGTACACAATTCCTTTTAAGACTGTAATCACATCGTCAGATTTGTAATTTTCACAAACGTTGTTCAGTCTCTTCGTAACATCGGCGTATTTTTTCTTTCTTCTGACTTCATATCCGCCAATTAACTTATTTTTTCCATTTGAACAGCACTAACAAGGAGACTTACGGAAGTGTAATTTACTGATTTGAATGAAACTTTGTATACTTGTAGAATATCAAAAAATAATCGTCACCTTTTTTTTTAATTTTATTTTTGGCAATGGTGCGGGTTTAAGGGTAGAAACCACCATTTGAACGTTAGAGGTGGCCTCCAAGCATAAACAGAAAGCAATCATTAAAATAGAAGATTTGATACGACCAGCTTACTGTCAAGGAGGTTTTAGGACAGGTGATTCAGAACCTGACGTTGAAATTACAAAATTCAAATTGGCGGATCCAATATGATGATTACAATTACAAATAGTCTTCTGGTTTGAAATGTTCTGCAGTTAGCCAAGAACAATTATAATTGGCAGGGGCTACTGAGAGAAGGTGCAGACTGATTTGAAACCCCTTTTTGTACTTATTTTAACAGGACGTTTGATTAAATCTATAGCCAAAAAGTTAGAAGCCAATGCCAATGCATTTGTCGCGAATGCGAAGCAACACATATTGGAAAATTAAATATTTATAACTCTGATCAATAGGTTTAATTTTTAAATGCAGACGGGACGTACTCTAGTGTTTACAGGGACACAAACAGTAGAAAGTGTGGTACAGTCAGTAAATTCTATGACTCGTAGCTACATCATACAGCCTTTAATTTCTGCAAATAGTGTTTTGTTATCACCACTTTTATTTACTTTGTAGGAAAACAATGGAACATTTGGTCTTATAGTCCAACACAACCTCTTTAAATTTGAAGATATCCTTGTAAAAGCATCAAATCCGGAAAAATTAACATCAAGTCTTGTGAGATCATGGTTCCAAGAGATTTTTCTTCAAGCGTCTAATGCAAAGTCCATTTTGTTATTAGTTTCGTGGAGTGGTCACAATTCAACTTTGACCTATTTTAAGAACAAAAGAGTAACTCATAATAGAAACAATTTCTGCAGGAACAACTGGTAGGATTCAGCCTCTTGTTGTGTTCTTTAGGCCGTTAAAAATTTTCTTGAGACATTTTTCTGACACTGTCCTTCTCTACAACTATAACATGAATTTACATCTCCGTAATAATTAAGATCTCATCACTGATTCATAATCAGTTTTCTTTTCCTAGATTTGCTAATCTTATTGGGTATGCATGATATAAAAGCGGTTATTGGAAGAAAAACCACCTGTGTTTGAAAATTTTCTTTCAAAGATTGTGCAGCATTTTGCGATTTGTGCACAGTTATTGCCGTAATAAGGTGTGTGTGGTGTGCACAATGTTTATGCATCACACACTTTTTTTACTATATATCATTACCGTAAAACGTTTTCCCAATCAATTAATAATTATAACATTTGAGGATATAAGAAGTTCTGACATAGAGTAAAGCGAGGGGACTCACTATAAATAAGTAACCCTTGCCAATTACAGAAACATTTAATTTTTATTTTATTTATTAATTTATATATTCTACTTCGTGAATTTATTTCTCCCTAACGAATAATTTTCATTTTGAAGAGTGGACGTTTCGGTGTAAACATTAGAACTTTTACATCGAACCAGCCTCACACCTAAACGTTCTTACACCGAGCATTCCGTACACCGAAACGCCCTGCACCAAAACGTCCTACACCGAAACAGCCGTATCCCAGGAGCAGTTAATTACGAGTATGACAATTATTTGCTACAGAAAGACTTCTGTACAAGAAATATATGTGTAAAAATAATTTACTTCAAAACAACACAAGGAAAGCAAAATTTATGACGTACATAACTAAAACACAATATTATGTTACTAATATCAAGTCAATGGTGTGGAAATAGAGAAAAACAGACATTATGAAAGATCTGGGAATCACATTTGGTAGAAAGTTAAAATTTTGTCAACATAGAAATATATCATGGAAAGAGTAAGAAAGGACAATAGGCTTTATTTATTTATTTATTTATTATTTCAGAACGATACAATATGTATTTATACAAATAACTTGTAAGAACTAAGGCTCTGTAATATGAAACAGTATATCTAAAACTTTGACTAACAGATTGACAGTATTCTTCTTACGGACGCGATGGTAGCGCCACAAGAGATTTTTAGGACTTCTGCACTTTAGGACTTCTGCAGTTTAGGACTTCTGCACTTTAGGACTTCTGCCTTTTAGGACTTCTGCCGCGTCCCCCGGAGAAATACAATATATAAAATATGGAGTTATAAAGATCAAACGATGTGTTGACTAAGTTTGTGCTTTCTGCACAAGAGGTTTTGAAAAAATGTAATAGGGGAAACTATACAGTCGTGGGCACCTTAAGGCATTTTTTTTTAGTAATTAATTTATAACTTTTATACGTTTGGCCATATGTATCTAATATTTGTTAAATAATATTGTTACAGTATGGGCTTTAAAATAAATATGATATCTGACTGAAATGTAACGTTAAATACGTGTAATATTTTTTTAAAAAAGGTACTATAACTTTTATAGTGATGGGCCCTACAGAGTCTGAGTTGGGCACTTTTGATTATAGTTATGGGCACCTGTGCAGAAATTTCTAAAATTATTTAATAATGTCAAGATACATTACTTTGTTACATAAATGCATAATACAGCATCTCGTTTTGATGTTTTGTAGTTTTATAGTAACAATTTTAATTAAAAAAATAAGAACATATGAAATTATTCACTCTGTTTGCCTAATCGCTGTCACTTTCAGTTTCGTCTAAGATCTGCAAACACTGGATACAATAACATACATCATCATCGTAGGCTTCTCCACAGCAAGAAGGCAAGCTTTATGAAAAGCCTGTCCACAGCGTTTGCAGTTCATTCCTGGTAAACGAGGTCCTACACCCTCATCACACTGGTTACACAATCCAGAAAGTGAAAAAAGTACGGTTTTCTAATTGTTCCATACTGTTTTCCAACACCCTCACTTTCAATATGTTTGAATCTTCTTTGGATGCTGAAGAAGAATGAACTCCCTCAATTTTGTTCTCTTGCAGTTCGCCAAAAAGCACTCGTTTAGCCGGAGGGGCAGAAGGTAATTTCTCCACATCAGCTCCAGTTATACCTGTACGTTCAGAAGAAAATAGATTAACACTAGGAGTATCTTTGTGTCTTTTTTTCTGCTTTCCCAGCTGGACCTGACTATTTAACTTCTCTTTTCCTCTTTCTCCCTCTCTTGTTTTTCTTTTGTATTTCTTTTGTCTTTGTGCAGCTCTTTCCATTTATCTGATGTTATTACAAATGGGAATCTTTGAATATTGCGCCCTTTCTGCTTTGGCGTTTCTGGCCATACCAAACGTCCATAAAAAGCGGCATATCTGATTTCTTGATTGGATACATTTTGCCCCAGTCAATAGTTCTGTTTTGCTCTTCTGGTGTCACCTCAACTCGTCGAGAATTGCTTGCTTCCTCAAGTTGTTCTGCTAAAGCACATTCAGTCTAAATATGAATAGGCCTTGTTATTAATTTTCAAGGAAAAAACTGTACACTTAGCAATATGAAAAAAGAGGCTTCGAACTTCCAACGCACACTGACGTTTGTGCAGTGCTTCCCCTTCTTGTTCTTTTTTGGGATCATGATCTAGGTCTAGCTGAGTCGAAGCGTCGAAACCTTCCTTTCATATTGGTAAGAGTGCAGATTTCCTCCTTTTCCCTAAAATTAAATGTAATCAGATACATGAGAAACTTAAATCTACTTAAGTAACCTGATTATAATGGTCCCTATACCGAGATCGTAGTTATACACTCCCTTGTACATTTTTTTTCAGAAAGGGGTCTCTATAAAATACGCCTAGTTCTTTTGTTATGCTTAATCATGGCCGCCTTTATTGTTATACAGGCCAGTCTTGAAATGGCAACTGCGCCTTTTTGCCTTCCACAGACTATCCACCCAGCACACCGGCTGCCCAAATTCTCTGCATTAATGTCTAGAGAAAGGGAGGATCCTCGCTAAAATGGTAGAGAAATAGTCTGTGGACTGCCAACTGTTGAAGGTTGATAGCCTGTGGCAGGCCGATTTGCTTAGTTGCCACATTCAAGGTTCTGGCTTGTATAACAAAGGAGGCCGTGGCTTAATCCAATATAAACATTCAGTCATGGGCATAATGAGTTTACAGTAATGGGCACTGGGCCCATCACTGTTAAATAACCTTTAAATTTCATGAAATTTTAGAACAAGAAACACAGTAGTCTGAAATGCACTTTAGGCTTAAAATAACGACAAAAAAAATCATATAGTAAAATATAGTTATGGGCACTAGGTGCCCATCACTGTCATGTTCCATTAAATTAAAATACAGTGGTGAGCACCTCATGATTTGAGAGCAAAACTCATTTAGACTTACATCTCATTAGCATGAAGTGCTCTTATCATTTAATAATAACTGAAAACGCAAAATTTTAATTTCAAATTCATTTATAATGAAACAAAACCTTAATTAGTACACCTATCTGATTAAAAGAATTCTTTAGAAATAAACAACAACCATCACAACATTTCACCTCGCGCACCTTTCTACACCCTGCGTCACACAAGAAAGAAGAAAGACAATTGACAAACTGTGAGCGTAAAGAAGAAAGGCGTACCAATATTTGAAAATCGTCAATAGCTCGCTACAGACGCTCAGACTCTTATTATTTGAAAATAATTGGCATAGGTGCCCATCACTATCAGAGTGCCCACGACTGTATAGTTTCCCCTATCGCTTTCTTTCAGCAGGTCAACGGAAGATCACCCTTAACTAAAAGTCTAAAAGTACTTGTTGAAATATCCCTTTCATGTTAACCAAAAAAAAAAAAAAAACTTGAATGATGTTCTGTTTCCTTTGAAACTGCCTGAGAATGATTTGGCCGCGCCGACTTAGCGACAGTCTGTGAGGTTTTCATGGTTAATATTTTAGTATTCGTAAACTTTCCTCTTAGTTTACTGCATGTTCATTCCCCTTTCTTGACAGTAAGTTTTGATATCTTCTGATTCTATGGACAAAATGTTGATAATATTTTCTTTTATAGTATTAATATCGGTTGTAAATGAGTTTGTTTATGTTAAGATTTTATTAGAAAGATCGAAAACATGTAAAAAAAAAATAAAATAAAATAAAAAACAGAAAACCCCATTACTTCACAAATACAACTTTTCACACCGACTTGTAGCAGTCGTGGATCTAAGCCGGGGCCGGGGACCTAGCCTCCTCAATTTTTGAGTAACAAAAATAATTCAATTGTTATTTATATATATTTATGAAGTTTATAGTAACTTTTTATTCTTTGTTGGAAAAGTTTTGAAACCTTGGGTGTTTCTAGTTCTTGTTAACGAATTGGGTAAACGGATATCTAATTAAAATTACTTGCGTAAATTCATGACATATCTATCATAGTCTGAGCTCTGGGCGCCCCCCTCCCCGAAAGGTTTTACCTTTTAGATTCGCCACTGTCTTGTAGTCTCGAACCCCAATTAACTTGTCATCCATAGAGGAATAATATTTATTATTATAGAAATGTTCGTGTTCAGTAAGTTCGGACCGCGGTGGCTCAGTGGTAGAGCGTTCACCTCCGCTGCTTGGGGTCCCGGGTTCGATCCCAGCCAAATGAACCGTGTGCGTGGGTTTTCTCGGGGCTCTCCCGTTTCCTCCTACTTTCTTCATTCCACCATTTCATTCATTTCTCATCATCACCGTCTTCTTTAGCCTAGCCGGCATAATCGTGGAACATAAAACTTAAAGATTTAATTTCATTTGTTCAGCAAGCTTTTGATACAGGCGATACAAAACGTAAATATTCCTGGGTCTGCAATCCCGTTTAATTCTGTGGTTAACAGTTCATGATCTGCCCAATCAAAGTAGAAAACAGCGTTATAACTGATTACTACGATTATTTTTATTTTCTTTAGAGCAAAGGCTTAAAATACCTACTTATATGCTCCTTCAAATATTATTTATATTGGTTCGCTTGCACAACCTCAGGTCGTCAAGGTCATGGTGTCACAACACTTTGTTTTATCTTTTAAGCCAATCAAATGTCTCTTCAATTGGTTAGCAAAACAATATTGGGCTTTATTTTATTAAAAATAGCAGTGAAAAATGAAATTAGAAAATTTGTCGCAAACATTTTAATTTTTCTAAAATATTCTTAACGACTTTTACCAGAATAGTGGATAAATAGGATGTACTTTGCAATATTAACTTGTATAAATTTTCCCTCCCATCTATTGACAGTTTTTAACACAAGATCAGAAACGAACTTGCATCAACTAGTAAGCTTTTGCTATTGCGAAGAAAATCGATATTTTAAAGAAAGCCTTTATTTTAAGCACACACCGCATTTATACACAACATACTTAATCAACTGTCTCACCTTCTGTATGCCTTGACTCTCGAACTGCTTTGTTACATTTTAGTGCACAAACTGTGATGTGGGGTCTTTTATGCCATCACTATTTTTATATTGAAACTTTTAATTTCATATCTAACTAAAGCGTTACTCTAAGTATCTCGTTAACATTTTCTCATGACGTTTTTAATTTTTGAATTTACAAAATTTACCCCCATACCGTAAATGTTGCCAACACCTAGTGGCCCACTTGTTGGTAAATGTCAATCGTCGATAAAGCGACGCGTCGAAGGATTACCGCTAGTGTGCTACTGACAGCAGAGTTCCGTCGAGACGAAACAGATTTCTAGAGTCGAGGTGTTAAAGTTACCATCACGTAGCAGCGAGGACTTCATTTTGATCCGCGTTCCTTCGATTCGTCGCGGAGAATAGCGAAGGGACCAACACAAACTATCGCAGTAATGTGCATATGGTTATTATTATATTATTTTTCCTGACGGGTAATTCGTGAAGTAAGCTCCGGGAGTCAAAAGAGTCGCCAATCATTAGAAAGTGAATATGGGAGAACTATGAAATAAAGTAAATAGATGCGCGTTAATTTGTTGTAAAATTACATTTTATCTGATCCCAAACGGTTATCGTCGAATTTACTGTTAAAGGAGACTCTCATCAGTCAAATTCAAAAGACCTCAAGGATTTATGCCTCTGGAAGCAAGGATTTCGGCATCGCCTCGATGACGAAGTTGGAAGAACACGTGCCTAGTAATCATAAGGTTGGTGTTCCGCGCCCCTCTTGGGGTACTTTCTTTTAGTGTTTTTTAGACTCACGTTAATATAAACAAATTACGCATATAAGCGATTTAACTTTTTTTGGGGGAGTAATTTTGCGGTTCATTGGATTTTCGTCGCGTCTCTGCCGCTGGTGGTACAATTTTCGGAACGGAAATGGGACCACTGCGGATTGCCGCTGCTGGCTCACCAATTTTTGTTGAGATATCACTAGTTGCCCATCGGTGGTCCACTGACGCTTACGACATAGGATAAATTATAATTTTTTAAAGAGCAGTCCTGTTTAGTAAATAATCATTTTTTTATTTTCACGATTTGTTTTCAAATGTCACTCAGCACATACTTCTGCAATGCTGACAAACAAGCTTATCACATAAGACACAAAATAAATTTGTTTTCCTTTCTTTAGATCGAGAACAAAAATTACATCTTTTTCTCTTTCATGAAGGGATATCTTCCTGAATAAGGAACTCATTTACCAAGGATTCTTCTAAACATATCTAGAAGAACCTACCGTATCTCTATAATACGCTTTATGTTTACGAGACGTTTTTGTAATAATGGTTCTGAAAGTTCTTTAGTTAATGCCTTAATGGAATGAAAACGATCTATTTGCTTTCTGCATTCGTATGAAGAATACAATACATATAAGTAGACAGCGATATCATTCAGAATTGAGTGGAAAATAACCATAGGCCATAAACGTGTACATCTGCTTCTGGAATTCTTAACACATTTTTGATTTAATGCATCCACACTACCTTTTGTGTCGCTATAGAAAGATATGAGTTCAAGTTTTTCGGAGTTGGTATCATCTGCCTTTAACTAATTAGTTCATACTAGTGGTGGGCACAAAAACCGGTTTCTCGTTTTTTTAAAACGGTTCCGTTTTTCACCGAAACCGGTTAGGTTTTTCACCGGATTCGGTTTCGGTTTTCTTCAAAACCGGTTCCGTTTCTTTCCAAAATTTGTTCTATTTCTGACCAGAATAGTGTTTCGTTGTTCTCCGGAAACTGATTCCGTTTCCACAGAAATAGTTTTATGTGTTTTCCAAAAGTTTTCACCAAAACAAGTTTCGGTAAAAAACCGAACTGGTTTTGAAGAAAACCGAAACCGGTTTTGGAGAAAAGTGAGACCGATTCCGGTGAAAAACCGAACCGTTTTAGTAGAAAACCAAGACCGGTTTCGGTGAAAAACAGAACCGGTTTTTTGAGAAAACCGAAATTCTAGTTTTTCGGGTTTCGGTTTTTCTAGAAACCTGTTTTGGCCATCCCTAGTTCATACTAGCTTTGCTAACATAAATAGAAATCTAAAAATACAAATCTCTAAGCAAAGCAACGTTTATTTTAAAATACTAAATGTGTAACACTTTCGCCAACTAACTGAACATATTGGCTTCATCAGACACTGTCGTATTGGCGACAGTTTCGCCAACTAACTGAACATATTGGCTTCATCAGACACTGTCGTATTGGCGACAGTTTCGCCAACTAACTGAACATATTGGCTTCATCAGACACTGTCGTATTGGCGACCGTTTCGCCAACTAACTAAACATATTGGCTTCATCAGACACTGTCATATTGGCGACAGTTTCGCCAACTAACTGAACATACTGGCTTCACCAAACACTGTCATATTGGTGACAGTTTCGCCAACTAACTGAACATACTGGCTTTACCAGACACTGTCATATTGGCGACAGTTTCCCCAACTAACTGAACACATTGGCTTCACCAGACACTGTCATATTGGCGACAGTTTCGCCAACTAACTGAACATACTGGCTTCACCAGACACTCATATTGGCGACAGTTTCGCCAACTAACTGAACATAGTGGCTTCACCAGACACTGTCATATTGGCTACGGTTTCGCCAACTAACTGAACATACTGGCTTCACCAGACACTGTCATATTGGCGACAATTTCGCCAACTAACTGAACATACTGGCTTCACCAAACACTGTCATATTGGCGACACTTTCGCCAACTAACTGAACATATTGGCTTCACCAGACACTGTAACAAACAAGAGGGAGTTGCTTACACGAGGAGAAGTCAGAAAGTAAAGGGACGGGAAAAGGTACATTTATTCTAATGATAGAAAACTGAAACATAGATTATTTTTCTACATAATGTCCTTGCATTTGAAAGTCGTTGAGCACTTTTTCCAACGTTTCAGAAGTTTTTTGATTCCGTCGGAAAAAGAAGTTTTTCGGTTGCACCTGTAACCAATTTTGCACCGCATCAATGACTTCTGCATGGTTGTAGATTTTTTTCCTGAGCGCTTCCTTCAATGAAATACGCTGAACCATGATTGATATGCAAAATATTGGCGATTTCGTCCACTGTGATTCAACTGTTTTCCATCACCGTACCCTCAATGACTTTCAAATTGTCAAATAAACTGCTGTCACCATACTGCGCTTGTATTCGACGAGTAATTTCCTCCTTAATAATAAATGTATCATAATTTGTATGTGGAGGCCAACGCTTGCTTTGTTTAGCAGCCTTACTATTTGAAACCACAAACAGAGCTTTTAGAACCGCAGAGTACGCTAACACCGGAAATGGCAAAATTATTGACTTAGTGAATCCCTTAAGCATGATTTTCGTCTTTGTGAATAGTGAGGCAACCTACAACTACACCTTGCAGTATATGTATTAATCTTAAGAATATGTGCGGTATTGTTATGACGCTGGAGGATGTTTGGTGTCATCTAACGACGAGTTATGTATATCGCGTACTATAAGTTTCAATTTCGTCCATTAGATGTCAACGGCTGGAAGATGTTTCCTGTCATCTAATGGTGAGTTATGTATATCGCGCACTAGAAGTTTCAATTTTGCCTGTTAGATTTTAACTGTTGAGGATGTTTACTGACATCTAACGACAAGTTGTGTATCATGCACTATAAGTTTCAATTTCTTCCGTTATATCTCAACCGTTGGAGGATGTTTGATGCCATCTAACGGCGAGTTATGTATATCACGCACTAGAAGTTTCAATTTCGCCCGTTAGATTTCAATCGTTGAAGGATGTTTGTTGACACCTAACAGCGAGTTATGTGTATCATGAATTAGAAGTTTCAATTTCGTACATTAGATATCAACCGCTGGAGAATATTTGCTGCCATCTAACGGAGAGTTATGTGTATCAGCCATTAGAAGATTCAATTACGTCTGTCAGATGTCAACTGCTGTAAGTTGTTTGGTGTCAACTAATGGCGAGTTATGTGTATTATGTTGTAGAACTTTTAAATTCGCCCGTAAGATGTCAACCGGTGGAGAATGTTTACTACTATCTACCGGTGAGTTACGTGTGTCACGCACTAGAAGAATCAATACTTACGTTAGATGTCAACTGCTAGAGGATGTTTAATGTCATCTAACGGCGAGTTATGTGTATTACCTACTAGAAGTTCTAATTTCGTCCGTTAGATGTCTACCGGTGGTGGATGTTTACTATTATCTAACGGCGAGTTATGTGTATCATGAATTAAAAGATTCAATTTTGTCCGTTAGATGTCGACGGTGGAGAATGTTTGATGCCATCTAACGGCGAGTTATGTATATCACGCATGAAAAGTTCAATTTCTTCCATTAGATATCAACCGCTGGATGAGCTTAGGTTTCATCTAACGAAGAGTTACGTGTATTACGTATTAGAAGTTTCAATTTCGTCCGTTAGATGCCAACTGCTGGAGAATATTAGGTGCCATCTAATGGCGAGTTATGTGTATCACGCATGAAAAGTTCAATTTCTTCCATTAGATATCAACCGCTGGATGAGCTTAGGTTTCATCTAACGGAGAGTTACGTGTATTACGTATTAGAAGTTTCAATTTCGTCCGTTAGATGCCAACTGCTGGAGAATGTTAGGTGCCATCTAGTGGCGAGTTATGTGTATCACGCATGAAAAGTTCAATTTCTTCCATTAGATATCAACCGCTGGATGAGCTTAGGTTTCATCTAACGGAGAGTTACGTGTATTACGTATTAGAAGTTTCAATTTCGTCCGTTAGATGCCAACTGCTGGAGAATGTTAGGTGCCATCTAACGGCGAGTTATGTGTATCACGCATGAAAAGTTCAATTTCTTCCATTAGATATCAACCGCTGGATGAGCTTAGGTTTCATCTAACGGAGAGTTACGTGTATTACGTATTAGAAGTTTCAATTTCGTCCGTTAGATGCCAACTGCTGGAGAATGTTAGGTGCCATCTAATGGCGAGTTATGTGTATCACGCATGAAAAGTTCAATTTCTTCCATTAGATATCAACCGCTGGATGAGCTTAGGTTTCATCTAACGGAGAGTTACGTGTATTACGTATTAGAAGTTTCTATTTCGTCCGTTAGATGCCAACTGCTGGAAAATGTTAGGTGCCATCTAATGGCGAGTTATGTGTATCACGCATGAAAAGTTCAATTTCTTCCATTAGATATCAACCGCTGGATGAGCTTAGGTTTCATCTAACGGAGAGTTACGTGTATTACGTATTAGAAGTTTCAATTTCGTCCGTTAGATGCCAACTGCTGGAGAATGTTAGGTGCCATCTAATGGCGAGTTATGTGTATCACGCATGAAAAGTTCAATTTCTTCCATTAGATATCAAGCGCTGGATGAGCTTAGGTTTCATCTAACGGAGAGTTACGTGTATTACGTATTAGAAGTTTCAATTTCGTCCGTTAGATGCCAACTGCTGGAGAATGTTAGGTGCCATCTAATGGCGAGTTATGTGTATCACGCATGAAAAGTTCAATTTCTTCCATTAGATATCAACCGCTGGATGAGCTTAGGTTTCATCTAACGGAGAATTACGTGTATTACGTATTAGAAGTTTCTATTTCGTCCGTTAGATGCCAACTGCTGGAGAATGTTAGGTGCCATCTAATGGCGAGTTATGTGCATCACATACTAGAAGTTTCAACTTCCTCCATTAGGTGTCAACCGCTGGAGGATGTCTGCTGCCAACTAACAACGAGTTATGAAACTCGCAATATCTTTGTTTCAGTAGCAGAAAATGGAATATGGATAGCTACCGTTAAATTCACCGTTATCTGTTAAGATGTTAGCATTTGACTCCGTTAGCGATCTCAGCCGTGATAGCCGCTAATTAAGAAAAGTCAAAAATTTTAATCCTTTCAAAAGTTATAGTGTTGTGTAAGGGATTTACGAATGTACGTAACTACCATTCCAATAGAAATATATTAAAGTCATTGTCTGTGATGAAACTTTACAACCAGGGTACGGAACGAAGATTTTTAATTCCCTATTGTAATTATTTATTAGAAATTTGTTTTGAGAGCAAAGTCTTAAAACACCTATACATGCTCCTTCAAATATTAACCATGTAGTGATAAGGACAATGAAACAAAGCATTCAGTACACTGTTGCCAACCTCGGAGAACAAAATTATCAATGTTTGTCTTTAAAATTATGGTATATTACACAAAATTATCGTATATTCGTTACGAACGTGATAATTGTAAAAACAAATATAATACTATTAACAATACCGTAAAATATAATAATCTTATCTAGTAATCTTTAGTTTTGAACTCCAATTGGGTGTAATTATCCCTGTCATCTTTTTTATCCTTATTTGTACCGCCATATATGTTTGACTTATTCATTGACCCATCATTAATTCATTGGGTTAAAATTCGACATACACTGTGCAGCGGGCATTATATCACTAATTGTACTTGAAACAATTTGTTTGTTAACGGTGTTTTTATTAAGTTCATTTTTCAAAGCACATGCTCACAATCAGCGCTAGTATGTGACAAAGATACCATATCTAATACAACGCTTCAAAATTCTAAAAATTTGTGATTTCCATGGAAGTCTTTAGCATTTTTGATAAAAGTCAAAACTTCTTCCACTTCCTTAGACCACAGATCTTCTGGAAGCACCACGTAAGTTAGTGCTCCGCATTAATCATCTGTCACTTGTGTATCATGATTTTTTTTCGCGGTAACTCGCCGTAGAGCTCTTATTTGTGGAATATATGTTGGTCACCTTGCAACACTTTTTGATAACGTTACTTCAGGTGTTAGCCAATGTAAACTTTGCAAAACAGTATTACCAAAATTATATTGATTTTTATTTCACAGTAACAAACTAAGAAACTGCTACACCTTGCAGTAAAATTATGTTATTTTGGATTTTTTTTTGCAGTATTTCCACCTTATTGATTAATTTTTAGCGATTTAAAAACCTCAGTCTATGTGTTTTATAATTCTTTAATACCAACCTTCAATTTATTTGCACATTTAAAAATTGCAAAAAGTGTGTGTTCTAAAATTACCGTATATTCATCTATTATCACAAGTGTAGTATCGTGTATCGTATTAAGGCTTAGATTATTTTATATCACGATAAATTATGGTATTGTTGGCAACCCTGATTCAGTTGCCCCGTGCTTCTTCTTCTTCACTTGTATCTGATAATTTGCAATTTGGGAGTACCGGGTTCTTGGTTGGAACCCCTGCCTTCTATTTGTGCTCGGGAAGGCATTTGATGTTGAACGCATGAGAACTGATGACGGAGAGCTACTGTCGCACCTTCCAATATATTCCTATTGCTAATTGTCACTGCCCCGTGCTTTTTAACCAATCGAGTTTTATCGTTCATTAGTCAACAAAAACCTATGGTTTTATTTGGTTTGTATTATATTATTCCATTAAAAATATTAGTAGTGTAAAAGGAAGTTCAAAAATGAGAAAGGTCCACCAAATAATTTATTCTTTGGCTAAATACGTAACTTTGTTTACCGGAATACTAAGCGACTGTTTTGTCTTTTATCGCACTAACCTATATAAATTTGCCGTGCCACCTATTGGCAACTTTTATCACAATAACGAAATTGAATTTGCCAAGCACGTAGCCAGAATTTTTTTCGGGTGAGGGGACAACCAAGTTAAAAAGAATATATATATAGGGCTGTGCCGTGGAGGGGGCGAGTGGGGCGACGGCCTCGGGTGCCGAAGTAAGGGGGGCGAAAAATTCAGGAGAAAAAAGGAAAAAATGCTTGGAATATATGTATGGGGGCGCCGTCGTATACTCTCGCCCCGGGCGCTGATTTTCCACGGCACGGCCCTGTATATATATATATAAAGAATGAATTAATGAATTAACTACACAAAGAGCTTTATTCTGCATTGAAAACAGTGTAATTTCTACATATAAACCATACATTTACTAATTAAAATCTAATATGTATGAGCCATTGTATTTACTACAAAAATGTAATACTGTAAAAAGGTGAAAAAAAGTATTTAAATGCACTTGAAGTCTCAGGTAACCCCCTGATATTTAGTGTTACTCAAAAAATTACAATGGTAGTAGAGTTAAAGAAGTATTTTCCTCTCTCCACTGCTAGCCATCACATCAATCACCTTTTCAACATCAGGCGATCACTGGGAATGAATGGATAACAATGCAAGTCCTATAAGCCGTTCAGACCCATCTTGTTTCGGAGATATGATTTGATTCTTTTCAATGAAAAAAAAAAAAAGGATCTTTCTATTGATGCTGTTGAAACGGGCAAGCAAGCGAAAATTCGGAGTAGCTTGCTGATTGGCGGAAAGAAGGATGGATCACATGCATCCAATACATCCATTACATCGAGAGGTTTGTTTGGTTCTGTTCGCCATTTTTCACACCATAGGCTATACTCTGCTTTGATGACAAGTTCAGAAACAAAAGTTACCCAATAGAATTCAATATTTGAAAGGTCTTGCAGCTTTCTTTCATCAGCATTTTTGGAAGCAGAATCTCTAGAGAAGATAATATATCTTTGTTATCAGAAAGTCTTTCTTTGAGTCCAGAGATTAAATAATCGAAACATGGTAAAAATATTGATCCTCTAAAATACTCTTCTGGAGAACAGTTTGGTGGATTTGACATTCGGATTTATTCGGCAATCACCCAAGGGGACTGGATTTCACTTCCGAATATTTCCTTTGCTAATTTGGAACAAGATTTTAAAAATATCATTGAACTCTGAGTCAGCATTTCTCGCACTTTTATCCAGTTTCTTTGTTACTTGCTCAGCATATTGAACAGCAGATACCAAATCATGGTTAGGATTTTGAAGATAGGCCGATAATGATAGAGTAAAACTGAAAATCAGCTCACACCTTTTCATTGACACCAAAAAATAACCTTTCTCTATGGCAGCCAAAAGTGTCGACGCAGTTTGTGCCACAGTTCGGTGGGTCATAGATAAATCTCTCAAGGTCACAACTATTGGTTTAAACAGCTCACAGAATACATTCAATGAGTCGTGACGTTGTATGAATCTTGTCTCACGTATACTGACGATTCGTTTTTTTCTTGCTCTCTGGTGTTTTTTCTATATTTACTTTCAGTTTTTCCTTCGCTAAAGCATGTTGCTAAAGAGATTACACACTTCCTTCACAAGACCGATGGCGTTTCTCACGTCAGGAACTGATAAAGAATGAGAAAGCACCCAATTCAGTCGGTGAGAAGCACAGTGGATGTAGGTAGCTTTTGCAAACTGCTCTTTTATTCTAGCTTGCACACCACTAATATTTCCGTGTTGATTAAATGTGAGTATTTTTGTGAAATAGCATAAAATATGTTAGTCGTAGTACAGCTCAGCATGCACAACATTACCATGAGAAGCAAGTTCCCAGTGTACAGGACCTTAAAAATTCCACCATAATCTAAGCATCATTTTCAAACCGTCCCTATTTCATCATGGTTGCTGCTTGCCTGGGTCCAGACATTGATTACTGGCCTCTGGATGCTGACAGTAAACTTATTTTTCGTCTGACGACAAAATTCCTTTAACCCTTAAACTACGGGGGTTAATGTTTTAACCCTTAAACTGCGGAGGTATTTTTTAACCTTTAAACTACATTTAAAGCGTTTTCGTAAGGGTTTACAAAATCCATGTTTTTACTTCTATTCATTGAAGACACATGCAATAAAAAGTGTTAAAAAAGTTATTGTAGTACCATTTCGTAATCGAAATATCTGTAGTTAAGAAAAGGAACAGCGTATTTCGGAAACGAAATATCCCGTAGTTTAAAGGAATGAAGAGCTGATCCAAGGATTGTTCAGCAGTCCTTTGCACTTCCACTCTACCTTGTGCATGTTCAGGAGTATGATCGTGCGACACAATTTAACATTGTCTAACATCTTACCAACGTTGACCAATGTCCTCTGCATAGTTTATTTTGAGGAGCCCAGCTCGTTTATATCAAAAATTCATTTTCTAATATCCATTTTATTCCATTTGTGATCCCCGATAGCACCACTTTTCTTATAGTTATTACAAGTATTATACAGTCCAGGGCACCCAACAGGGGGCAAAGTGGGGCACTCGCCCCCTCCTAGAGGAAATTGTACCTGGGTATATCGATAACCCAATAGAATTTTTACATTTTAGTTACAGCAAAATTTGAAACTATATTTGAAACGTCGCTTATACTTGCCCCCCCTTGGAAACCACAACATGGGCGCCTTTGTGTACAGTCATGTTAAAAGCAGAACTTACTTCCCCAAAGCTCCCATTATTCCTAGATAAGATCTTGACAAATTAGTTATGTTCCGAATTCTATTCTTTCGGTTAAGGAGTTTTTTCACGTCAGCACAGGCATAAAAATATATATTATTGCCTGCTTTCTTTGACATGACAGTTTATTAGCTTCATGATGTTTTTCTGGCTTCTCCACTGCTGTAGACGTATTAAGTTAACGTTTTTCATATTATTCGGTATTCTTATTATATACTATTTGATATTCTGTAAGTTCCTTTTTCACAAGGAAATTTTAAGTTTGCAGCCATCTACAAGCTTGTGTTTCTTCTCATGTTAGTTTTACGTATTCAGCGCATCACGACTTAATGTATCTACACGGTTGATTCAAATAAATTTGATTTTGTTCAGAATATCCCTTTGATTTTTTGGAACAACTGCTTATGTAAAAAAATTTCGAGTAAAATCAGTAACTCTGGCAACCCTGCCATGTAGCTGATGTCACTTATAAACAAGAAAATTAGTTCGCAACTTTGCCTCACGCACAAATAAATCAAACGAGATATACTAATAAATTCCTTCGTTTCTTTGTGATTAAGAAACTTGCTTGAACTATAATGGACATTGAACGGGTAGAAAAAAACCTGAGATTTTTATCAATGGAAAAATCTTGATATTGTTTTTGGAAAGCGTTAAGGTTGCATCAGGTAAGGTAAACGAAATAATTGATTGGTTTGAGGACTGTGCCGCGTAAATTACAAAGCTTAAACACTAATTCACTATAGGTGTTCTGTGTTTGTTGATAAAATAACAATGGATGAATGATTTCGTCACCATTTGGAAATGTTTTGGTTTCGTTACTCTTTCGGATTTGGATAACTTTTGGGATTTTTCGTTACCTCTTTACAGAGTTGTATATACGTGTAAGGCTTTCTTACATATACAACTGTATATGATAAGCAACAATAGTCAAAAAGTTTATTTCAAACCAGAAATTACTTATGAAATGAAATGAAATAAAATTTTCCAGTTTAATCCCCATTATGATTATGTCTTTTAGGCTAAGGGAGACAGATGATTAAAACAAGTAAATGATGATTAATGTCCGGATTTGTATGTAATTACATATTTTTTCTTTCATATGTAAGTTCGTCAAATCCTTAAATGTTTGTGATTCACACCTGTAGGATGCTTCAACTTAAGTTTCATGTTACATATTTTTACATATTTTGACCAATATTATATATTTCTATGGTTTCTATATATTGTTTACATAAAACTGTCCTAAAATTTTGCGTTTACTAAAATTTTAATTGAAAATTAAAAAAAATAAACTCTCCAACTGTGCAAGGCTTGCATCTAGATTCAATTTTATCATGTCTATCTTTTCGTTTCTTTACGGAAAGAGAAATTTCCCTCTTTTTTTTTTTTTTTTTTATTTGTCAAACCATGTTTCGCAGAATTTTCGCCGATAACAAAATAAATATAAGAAGAAACAAGTAAAAATCCTCCCTCCGGGGTACATTAGCAGCGCCCTTTATTCTCAACTCTGGAGGAAGACAGATCACGTGCCTGACAGGCGACTGGCCAGGCAATTCCTAAAATGATGTCTATTTGATTGTTATCGAAGGTCGGACGGGAAAAAAGATGAAAGCAAATCCTGCAATTCAAGTTAAAACTGTATGCTAGTGTGCTTCCAGGAATTTACTGCAAGAGTTCGTTAAAAGAAGCTGGCAACAATAGCAATATCATAGCAGGTAACCTAAGCTTTCAAAGACCTTCGCTTGTTCAACTGAATGACAGGAGGACAGTACTCTAGTATTGCAGTTGCAAAACGCATGTGTTCTGTATTGACCGTCGAAGTTAGATATGGCTCCGGTTGCCTCAACTTTATCCGCGAAATTGCGGTCGTGGGTAACTATCGATGACGCGTTTACTACGGATGGTAAAGTGGTGTTGTGCCAAGTGTGTGATAAAAAAGTTGGATGTTCAATGAAATCTCAGTTACAGCAACATGTACGAAGTGCACTCCATGCAAGAAATAAAAATTTGTGAACTGCAAAAAAACAAGTACTCTTGACGCAAATGCATCAAGATACTTCAGTGAGTGAGTTTTTCAAAACAAAGACTTATGCCAAGCAATGATAGCAGCAAACATTCCTTGGAACAAAGTTCAAGTGCCAAAATACCGTGCTTTTCTGGAGAAGTACTGCAAGCGTCGAATTTCTGACGAATCCACTCTTCGAAAGTGTTATCTCGAAGTTTGTTATAGGGAAGCTATAGATACCATTGGGGCAGAAATAGGTAGTTCATATATATATTTGGATTTCTGTGGACGAAACAACAGACGTTTTGAGACGTTATGTAGCAAATTTAGTGATTGGAAATTTAGGAGAAGATTCTCCATCTAAATCCTATCTTGTTTCGAGTAAATTGCTGGAACGCACGAATCATTTCACGATTGCTCGCTTTGTAAAGGATGGTCTTAAAGTGTTGTGGCCGGGAGGAGTTCAAGAAGAAAAAGTCCTTGTTCTCTATTCAGACAGTGAGCGTACATGTTAAGAGCGGCTAGAGCACTTACAGTTTTTTTTACTCTCACTTAATTCATTTCACTTGTATGGTCCATGCTCTTCAGCGTGTTGCTGAAGAGGTGAGAGACAACTTTTGCGAAGTAAATCAACTAGTTTCTTCCACGAAAAAAAAATGTTTGTTAAGGCGCCTCAACGTGTTCAAGTTTACAGAGATCAACTGCCAGACGTGTCACTTCCTCCGAAGCCTGTGCTAACGCGATGGGGCATTTGGATATATTCAGCACATTTTTACAATGAACATTTTCAAAAAATTAAGCTTGTTGTTCATTCATTTCCATCGGAGTCTGCTGTGTCAGTTGGCATTGCTCAGAAACTGTTTAATGACTCAAAAGTAGCGTGTGATATCGCATACATAGACACCAATTTTGGTTGGCTTCCTACAAGCATTAAAAAGCTAGAGACTGTTGGGCGGCCTCTTCCAGAACCCATGGAAATTATAGAGGATGCAAAGAGACTGCTGCAGGATGTGTGTGGAGATGTAGGAGAAAAAGTTCGAAAGAACGAAATGCAGTGCTGGAAAGAAACCCGGGTTACGACAGCCTATTGACAGTGTGTGAGATTCTGATCAATTTTACTTCTGATCATTTGGAAATGTACCTTGTAACCCATTGTGCAACAGCACACAGTTGAACTGCAGGCACATCTTAGTAAGTACTTTATTTCAAATTAAAAATGTTGATTCTTCAATCTTAGTTCAGCTGGTATTGTTTAAAAGATATAGGACTGCTTTTCCATACCTGAAATAAATATATATAAAACAAGACATTTCGTCTTAAGTTGCTTTAGGTATTTAAATTTGTATATTGCGTATAATTCATTTCAAGATTGGGCCGTGGTGACGGATGCGCATTTAGTGTAAAAGGTTCTAGATTTGAAACGGGACCACACCACACCACATGAGATTTCTGACGTACAAATGCCGTATGCATTGCTTTCCTCGGGGCTTTCCTGTTTCTCTCTAGCCGATTCACATCTTTCTTCATTCGCGTCTGATTTTTATTATCCTGCAATCAGTCACGTCAGTTACGTATGGCTGTCTCAGCTGTTCAAGCATTTCACTTCATTGGGGGACTTGCATTAAGCAGGATAAAGTGTAGTAGATTTTGCTTTCTATTTTCATAATTCGTTTAAATATTGCATATTCATACGTGTGATAATATTAAGTTTTCATAAATATTTAACATATGTAATATTACATATTCTTATATAATATTATATATTTCTTACATTTTTAAGCGATTTTCGTTACATATCTATGTACATATTTAGGGGGTTGATATTACATAAAAATCCGGACTCTAATGATGATAGAATTGGTGGAATGATAATGAAAGAGAAAACGGGAGTGTCCAGAGAAAACCTACGATGTCCACCACAATTTTACATGGCTGGGAATCTAACTAAGAACCCTACGCACCAGAGATAAGCGCTCTACCACTGAGTCACCCTGCCCAGTTATAGAGTTCGTGAATCAGGCCCATATTCAGGGGGTCTAGAGAGGCCGCCCCCCTAAATTTGTGCTGCCCCCCCCCCTAAAATTTTCACGGTAGGCTTGCAAATGAACTATAATATGGTTGGATCGGGCCCTCCTAACTTCAGCCGCCCCCCTACATTTTTGGGCTGGCTATGGGCCTGTCGTGAATTACTTATAGGGACCGTGATATGGAATAGGATGAGAAAGCCTAGTCTAAGAAAATTAAGTGCATAAGCATGTGCTTCCTATGCTGTAGTCTAAATTTTCTTTGAAAATTCTCGATCAGCATTGTATGAATTCCATAAACCTTCCAGCTCGCCTTACCGGGTTCTGTTGTCGATGGGAAAGTATGGAAAGAACTGCACACATTGGACGGTGGTTTCGATTAAACCTTAAACTGTAGATCCACGTCTTATACATCTTCGGTGCTGAAAATTGTCCCCAAAACTTCAACAAACAAACGTAAGTTACATAATTTAACATACAAAACTAAACGTAACTTACGCGAAAAGTTACAAGTTTCTGGTTTTTAGTTTATGAGAAATTAAAATGTTTAATGAATAGGTGACAATATTTTGAACTTTCCTTCCGTATTCTTCTGATTATTTCAGACCGAGTGTGAAGTTAGTAGACAGTCGGCAAGAAATTACGATGTTTAAGGAGAACAAAAAATCTGTTCTCGGGGTGTAAGCTATCTTAGTAATGTCAGTGTTGAATACATGAATAGTTCATTCACTCAAGTACTCAAGTACACTGGGCGAGAAGAAAAGTGGCACACTCTTACTAAGGAATATTTACTGTTAAAAAAAGTTTAAACAATGGCTCCGTCTTAAGTAATGTTCATGCAATTTATATGAACTCTTTTGTGAAGTTTTGCTGTCTTTCGTATCTCCGAGTGCTACTAAATAATTCAATAAATGTGTTTCATTTCTATTGTAGACTTCTGTACTATATGAATCCAATATTAAAATCAGAAATAATTAATCTATTAATTCTGGTTTAATTATAAACTACCAGAATGCCCGTTCTTCACACGAGGAGAATACGTTTCCTTTGGAGCATAATGGGCTCCAAAATTGTCACCAATCAACTTAGAGACCCCAAAAGCTATGAATTCGACACTAATAATCTTTATATTTCTATAAGACTTTAAGTCTTTTCAATTATTTTTATACGTCACCATCTCCCCGTAGGAGTACTAATGGGGTTGATTTTCGATTTAAACGACATCGGAAGTGTCACTGTTCGTGTCGGCGACCCCGAAAACTATGGATTCTACACTAATATCGGCCATTTTGGATCATTTTTATACATAGTTCGTTACAATTTTTGCTTTGATTTCTGTTGATTGACAGAAGGACAGACTGAGTTTTTCTACGAGATTTCTCAAATTTATGCACAGCATAGTTTGAAAGTCTGTTAGTTTTCATCTCTGTCACGTTATATGTAGATATTTATCAATTTAATGGATACATCTTGGTGTTGGAAACACGTTAGACGCCTGGGTTGGCAACGATCAGGCGGCGTCAATAGTGCCGGACTGTTGGTGAGGGTGTGTTAGGGCAAACTCCCTACTATGTGTGGAGCAATGTGCACTGATCTGACCACACGATGGTAGTATAAAATTAGTGACCTGTCTGATTACCAAACAGGACAAATTGTTGATGCTTGGTTGTGTGTAGGACCTCGAACAGGCTGACACAATCCACCACGAGCTACATGACATAGACATACCACCGAAACTGCTGATAAGGCGCTTTAGCACTACGTCAATGGTGGACTGATAGCTAGAAATGTGTGAATGGACGGATGACCATTGTTCACCTTTTTTAAATCACAGACGTTTAAAGAATGTTATGATCTACAGTGCTGCAACCCAACCGTAAAACATTGCGGCGGCTCTGGGATGGTGTGGGCCGTACTATATTGGTTTGCGGTGGGCCCTATGCTGATGCTTACCGGTTGCGTCACTGTTCGTATTTTAAGGTGCCATGTGAATCGTATGATCCAGATGTTGTGTCCATTCAATGATGCCATGTTTCAAGATGACAATGCACTCATTTATACACCTGGAACTGTTCTGGTGTAAATTTAGAAGTATCGCTATTAAGTTGAACAGATCTTCTGGCCCGTCCAATCTCTGGACGCCTTAGAATAATTAAATATTAATGATTCTTTTTAGAGAGACGAATCCGCGCACATTTCCGCCTTCATTTTCTCTCACGCAGAACTATGTACTTTCATGATTGCTACCATTCACGACGTGTATGACTTCATACCACGTCGCATTAGAGCTATTGCAAATGTGGTTGAAAGTCATCTACTCCAATTCTTGAGACGTTTCCATTAAATTGATACGTAACTGTAGAATAAATTTTCCTTTGTTTAAAGGTTACGGAAATTTCGAAATATTGTAAAGATTGCTCGAGAAAAAAAAGATTTTCTTTTACAATTTTAATGAATTGTTTCTTGAAATAGTGTAAAAATTTACTTTAAACGAAAGAAGAGAAATATTTTTGCTGTTTTAAAAGACTTCCTAGCTGAACTTGCAATCTCTACACAGTGCATCATTCACATATGGGCATAAATCTCCTTGTCATTCCTCACATCTTTACATATCCCTTTATAGACAGGAGTGAAGGACGTCTTGATAAAAATCGGCAAGGGCTATCATAAAGAGGAGTCTTTTTCAATATACCACACCGTTTGCAAGATATGTGACTACTTCCGGTTGGAGATTCTAATTCACTATTTTTCTTCTTGTTGCATGCAGTATGTAATAAACAAATATATTACATACACAATTAACCCTGCAATACGCGCGCGGGCTACTATTGTAGCCCAGCATTTTTGTTTTCCTTGCCGCAAGGTAATTTGAGATGCTAACACAAAGGGTGTCTGTGTACCTTTCTATCAACTATCATTCTGCATGTTTAGTGTGTGATCGAACGTAAAATCGAAATGAGGTCATTGTTATTCTGCTTGAAAATTTCATGGGCTACATCTGTAGCCCGCGCGACTATTGCTGTCACGAATGTTCCAAAACGTCAAAGTTTTTTCATTATAGTTTGAGTGTTGATCAGATGGTCAATGGGTTTGCAAAATGTCAATTCTGATGAGGAATGTTTTCTAGATTGCGATAGTGAAGGTGAAGACGGAAGAACTGCATTTTTCGGACACTGTAATAGTAAAAATTCAGAAGATGCTACTGAGAATTCCGAGTGGCAGGAATCACTGATACCTGTTGATGATAGTGATAATAAATACAGTTCTGAAGTAAATTATTATGTAGCAAAAGACAATTTCAGATGAAAAAAACTACTACTCGTAATATTTGTACTCGTGCTCATAATATTTTGCTTCGTTTTCTTGGACCTAAAAGTGAGGCCAAGTCTGCGTTGTCGTAACTTGAATGTCTAGAATTGCTTTCAGATACAAACATTTTCATACTTATAGTTGATTGTAGCAATATTTACATTGACAGAGTTAGAAAGAGATTTGTACGTGACCGTGATGCAAAACTTACAGACGAGACTGAAACACGTGCCCTTCTTGGCATTTTGATACCTTTCATGGGTGGTCAATGCTTGAAAGAAGGTGCGCATTGACCACTCAATCACTTGTGCGCAGAACATGCTTCGAAGATCTTGAAAACAGAAAAAGAAAAGTATATGAGAGTAAATACGTAGCATATGTATCATTATGCAAAATCGTAATCAAACTTTTGATAGCAGGAAATCATAAAAAGTATTTCGATTAAAAGGTATATGTTTTGTCGATACGTTTATCTGTAATCTTTGTTTGTAAACTTTTGGTAAAATAATGCGTATTTTTAAAAAGTATCCCGACATATATGTTTACGATGAAGAAAAGTTCAAAATGCACCAGATTGGTGCATTTATTGCTTAACACAAATAACTTTTACAGTCCTATTCGTGTATTACTTTTGAAAAATGAATGGCGTTGATCTTCTTTGTATATACATAACTTTCAAAATAAATATATTTCTCAAATTGTGTACAAGAGTCTTAGAACAGTTTATAAATACATTTCTCTACAAGAAAGATAAAAATATTAACAAACTTGCCAATATAATAAAATAAAAACAAATGGGCTACAGTGGTAGCCCGCGCGACTATCCATGTCACAAAATCCGCGCGCCTATTGCAGGGTTAATTATAATGTCAGTGATTGTGTTCATAGGGCAAAATACTCCAAACAATAAAGATTAATCTTAGACTAGAGAAATGATTATCCTTCGTTTTTCATTATCATTTGGCCATGATACAAACGCCTGAGAGATATACTACTCCTGTATACAATTATGTGGTTGGAATGTATATCTCGTAGGATATGTTGCTTTTATAATTTCAATACTTCCAGTGTACTTCTAGAAACGTAATAAAGAAATAACGGCCAGGTTTTTAAATATTCAGTTAGAACTGGACAATCTACACTAAATTTGGAATCGACCAGTGTAAACGGAACGTTTCTAGCACTTGTGATTTTCGAGATCTCATTGTCGAAATGAATGGAGACAAACAGATAAACTTTTCTTTGGAGACAAACATATAAACCTAGCATTTTACTATATAGATACATAAATGACTTAGTTTTCTACTTATTGACGATTTTCGCTGAGGTTAAGAGAGACGATGATGATGAGATACGTGATAATAAAATGGCGGAAGTGGAAGGAAACGGGAGAACCCCGACAAAACTCACACACATGATGTTTTTCCACTACAAAGCACACTTGACTAAAGCTGGGATCTAATCTGGTACCGCAGAGATGACCATTACACCACTGAACCACAGCCGCGCCGCTCCTTCTTTATACTTTGTGACCAACTGCACGGTGACCTGTAAGTGACGACGAAAAAATAACTAGATTTGTAAAAGGTAGTTATTAAGCTTTTTTTTTTAACAAAATGAAAAAAAAGTTGAAGAAAATAGTGGGCTGTTTGCTAAATTCTTAAGCAATGATGGTGTAACGTGTGACCCAATGTAATTTAGTCTTCGTAATCCCCAGGCGAGAAGTTTGTTAGCCAACACGATTCTCGGATTAAGACTCAACCACATGAAAAAAAAAATGTTGTATAACTTCAGCTATAATTCAAACTTAAAACCAGGATTATCGATCTGGTCTCTCTCTGTATTGCATTCGTAGGTCCATTTCTACTTCTACTGCGTACCGCGTGGGTCAGTTTCTAAGAACTGAATTCCTTGCTGTAAAACATTTTCATAACAATCAAATCTTTTGACAATTGTGCTTTGAGAGTTCCGAACTAGCTATGCATAAGTGTAAGAAATATTATAGAACGTTAAGAGTCTTCATCCCGGCGAAATTAAAATACCGCTAATTTTACAGTAATTATGTGATATCTTCAAATAGATAAAAGATAATTGAAATATGGAACAAGAGCGCCCTAGACAATATTATTTTGCGTGAGGTACCGTTATCACAAGTCACCTAGTGGCTTTCCGTTTTCAGCTGTTTAGAAACGCGAAAATAAATGCCGATTTTCAAAATGGCTTGAAATCGAAAGCAGATAAGTGAGTCGTGATAACGGTTTCTCATGTAAAATAATATTGTCTAGGGCGCTCTTGTTCCACATTTCGATTATCTTTTATCTATTTGAAGACATCACATAATTACTGTAAAATTAGCGGTATTTTAATTTCGCCGGATGAAGACTCTTAAGATTGTCCGGCAGTTTTTGGACAGTTATCGGAGCAGAAACGATAACAGACAGTGAGGAATTGTTTTTTATAAAAATGGATTTACTGTACTGAAACAAGGTTTTTCTGAAATTCCTACTAAAACCGAAAGTGGTGCAAATCTAAATAGCACTTTTGGCTTCAACATTCATTTGTATAGAACACAATGGGGATACGGTGGTTCAGTGGTAGAGCGTTTACATCTGGTAGATTGGGTCTTTGGTTCGATCTCAGCCAAGTAAGTTTGTTATGGAAACATCGTGTCCGTAGTTTTTCTCGAGGTACTCCCATTTTCTTCCACATTCTCATTCCATCATCGTCCACTTGCCTTAACCATGCGTCTCCCTTAATCTAAACGGCATAAACGTGGAACGTTAAATTAAAAGATTTCATTTCATTTCAAGTAACCAGCACAAAACACTAAGAAGGCCTACAAGTTAAGGTTGCTATTGCCTGTGTTTGTTTTGCGCTGATCTAGTAATATTGTGCGATTGAAATTCTGACAATTGTGGCATGTTTGTAACTTTGTCTATAAAGTAAGTAGCGTACTGTCAAAGTCGAGATATTGGGCATACAGTGCTGTAAACAATTAGATAGGCTTGAATTTATTTTCAATGTTTTTACTGCATTGTCATTGCATAATGTACTGTATGTAATTTCGCCACACCAAAAATGCGATGGTGTATCGGTAAATTGTGATATTTTATTATGTTGTTTCCAATCAAATTTAGCGTAGCCTTTCTAAGTTTATTGTTGCAGGCAGTGTCAGATGGGAAAAAAGAAATAAAAGAAAATCTTGTAATTGTTCCCCAGACGATTTGCACACGACCGTAACATTGATTGCACAGATTAAAGTTTCTTCTAACAGTGGGAGACTGCTAATTTCCATGGAGTCACAGACCACGTGCAACATTTGTCTAAAGCAGGGGTGAAAGTGCAGGGTAACGCGGGGGGACATCGTCTCCCACTTCCGGAAAATATATATGGCGTCCCCCCCCCCCCGCTTTCTATAAAAAAAATTACAATGCGGAAAGATAGGAACGGGGGACGGCATAACGTCAAGCGTCCCCCTACCTTTCCGTAAAAAGTTTCGTTTGTATTGGCGTCAAATTCAAAAATTCGGAAAGTAAAGTGTTCTGCAAAGACAAAATGAGATATTCGTGTAATAGTTTTTGGAACAATTTTCATTATAATCTATTGGATTATCTGTTGCTAAAACGCTAGGAGTCAAACTATGGTACTAATTTAAAGATTAATTAATAATGTGTCGCTCGCGATTGATCAGAAACTTTTGACTACTTTTTTGGATGAGCGAGTGAGTCGTCTCTGACTAGGAATGATCGACGATTCTTTGTGAGTCGTGTTTCTTCGTGATTCGTGTATTTTCAGGAGTCGTAGTTTTTAAAGGGACGTGGTTCTTCTAGGGTCATGGTCTTTGGCAGTCAGGTTTCTTTAGGAGTACGGTTTTGAGGGAGACACGGTAGTTTGGGATTGACAATATTTGTAGCATATGAATCTCGTACAGCCAGTAACAATATTAAGTATAGGTTGGAGATTCTATTCTTTATGCTGGTACCTCCAACCTATACCTTGTATTGTTTCTGACTGTATGACTGTTTCTGACTAATTCGCGAATCGCCTCTTGCTTCTCGATCTTCGTTGGCCCAATCAGTTGCTGTTTTGGAAAGGTGGTTTCAATGATTCGTGCGCCTTCTCAGCAGTGTAGGCAGATTGGGCTACAAGAAGCGGATCGGGCAATTTTTGATCCCAAAAGTTCCTACCACAATTTTAAATTGGGCGACCCGTTAGGTTTTCGGCTACTTGCAATTATCTGCCAGTTTAACTCAAAAGAATACTCTACTTTCTTATTTTTATATTTGAAATCACAAATTTATATTATACAACAAAAATTTTGTTTGTTCGGTATCCTATTCACAATGAACAATAGTTTTACTGAAACTAACACGTTTGATACTAGCACAAATCTTGTTTTAGTAGATTTTAACCTCAAGATCTTACAAGACCAGTGTTTTGTTGACTTTGTGCTGTAGCTGTATCATTGACTGTGTTTCTGTCTCAGTTAATGCCCAACCTAATGCCCAACCTCACGTGAACTTAGCAGGACAATTTTATTTGTCGATTTTTTGATTTTAGACCGGTACAAACGAAACTTTTTACGGTACAATCCGGTACAAACGTAGAACAAACGATTCGAACAGAAAAATCTTAAGATTTGCAGAAATTTGTATTCTGGTGCTGCTAAATTCACGTCAACTTAGCAGGACAACATTATTTTTCGATTTTTTCGGATTTAAGACCGGTACAAACGAAAATTTTTACGGTACAATCCGGTACAAACGCAGTACAAACGATTCGTACAGAAAAATCATCAAATTTGTAGAAACTTATCAGTGGTCCTGCTAAGTTCAATCATGACCACTTTATTTTTCGATTTTTTCGAATTTGAGACCGGTACAAACGAAAATTTTTACGGTACAAACCGGTACAAACGCAGTACAAACGTATGGTGTGCAAATATTTATAATTTTCAAAAGTGGTCCTGCTAAGTTCACACTCGTTATAATCACAATACATATTGCATTAAAGGAGTCTAATAGCACGTACAAACACTCAATAGCGGACTCCAATTTAATTTTGAATAGTAATTACCGTTCACATATGTTATTATGTCAGTTTATGTATAAGATGCATACTGGTGCACAATTGACAAAATAATATATTTAGTTCGTGACCAATAAGGAAATAACATCGTACTATCTCTATCTCACTTCAATTAAATGTAATATTTGTGAGCTGAAATAATTGATATTTCCTTTCGGCTTCCTTCAAGAAGAAGAGATAATGGAAATATATCTTAGTGCGCCATCTTGTGAGCACACATTTTCTCATTAGAATCCATCTGTCTACAAAGCCCTTATCATTACGTATTTGTGGTCTAAAGCTTCACTGCACTGGAAGGAATTCAATATTGACTTTTGGAAGGATTTGGTAGCTGATTACTTAGAGGATACGTCCGTAATTAATGGTCGAGTTATCTATCCGTGAAACAATGAAATTGCTTTATCCTTTACCAATTTCAGTGTTTTCTAAGAACCAGATAATTTTTACTAAATTTTCTTTAAAAAAAACTTATATTTGTTTTCAAAATTGGAGTGGAAGGGGTAAATTAACTCCTTCTTTATTAGCAGATTTCAACCCCAAACATTAGGGATTGTGGAAAAGCGTCCTAGAGTATATATAGGGTGATCCAATAAATCTTCCACATTTTAATGACTAATAAACCAAAAAAGTATTGCAGACAGAAATTGGTTATTCGAAAATATAAAATGCTATTGACAGTGACGTATTTAGGAGGGGGTTTCCGGGCTTAAGCCCCCCCCGAAATCTTACTTACTATAGTAAAGTATATGAAATATCTTGCAGAATTTTCACATTTTCAGGCAAAGCCCCCCCCCCCCGAAAGTTTGCAAAGCCCCCCCCCCCGAAACAAAATTGTAAATACGCCACTGGCTATTGATAAGAGTTCGTAATTCCTTTGTTTTGATTTGAATTACTCTGTTCTCTTGTGTGTTGAAATGACACATCAACTCACAATACAATTGTTGTTAATAATACTCATAAAATCTCTCGCTTCTTTATCTGCTGTAGCGCTGTCAGTTGAAGGGTGGGAGGAGTGGTCATGGTTTCCGCTTACTATTCTCCTTCTGTTGTTAATCGTCATATCGGTCTGGTCAGGAGCAGTGACGGGCAAATTCCCGGGAAGATATTTTTCGGAAATTTTCCCGCGAAGATTCTCGAAAATGGGAATATTCCGGGAATTTATGTACAAACATAAAGAAAATTGCATTCTATTACTATATTATGAAGTCTAAGTTAAATACGTTTTTTTTAAATCACAGTATATTTATTAATGTTGTCTCCAGAGCATTCTTTAAAATGTATATTCTGAACGGTATTATGTTATTTTATTAATATTTTATTCCATTTAGAGAGTACGCATAAATATATATTTACTTACAACATGTTTTATGCGAGTAAACATGTTGGAAAAACATTTGGTATAGGAAGTCCATATACTTTTACACCGCTGAACAGTTTAAATTTATATAAAGTGGATATTGTAAACGTGACCCAACTACTGATATTATAAACATATTAAATTGTAAATGTTATTAACAAATTAGGTTGGGTAACTACCAGAAGACACGTCTCATCATTATATCAATATTTTGCACATACATATTTATGTCCACAATAATTGCAAGATACTGACTTTTCTTTATAATTTTGCACGTAATTTTGCCACACACGACCTTTCTCCCTACCCATTTCTCAAAATTTCATGCGTAATTCGCACGTAAGAGAAGTTCGAATACCTATTCAGAAATTCGAGTCCGAGACAGAAGATAGACTGACGTCTATTACTAACAGTGGTTCGGGGTGTATTAATAGTACTTCATCTCTATTTCTACATAATTTCTACATTACAAACTGGTTTGTTTTCATCATTTGTAAATTAGTACTTTGCTACTTTTTAGTGCAGATGGAAATGGAACTTAAAACATTATATTATTAGTTATATAAAGTGCAGTCAACGAATTTTAATTATTTTAACCTCCAAATTATTTAAAATCTGGAAGTAAATGATAAAAAATTAAAATAAAGTAATTAGTCATATGGTTCTTATAATATGGGACATAAAGTAAAGAAATGGAAATAAATTCTCTCCCGGGAATTTATATGTGAGGGGGGAAAAAACCAGAATAATTCTATTTTTTTTTATTTTCCTTCCTACCGGGAATATTCCCACTGCCCATCACTAGTCAGGAGTTAATCGTACGTATGCAGTCGAAATGTTTGTCAACGCAGTTTTGTGACTGCTGTGCAAACAACTTTTCTATTTCACGTAAGACTAACTTGCAGTGGATTGAGAATTTCAGAACCAGGGGCCCACCCACGGGGTGTCCACCGGGTCCGCCCCCTCAAACTTCCTACATACATTTGTATATACTGTATGTACAAATGAACACACATTTGTACATTTTCTCAATAAAACAATACTTCTTTAAGAGGGAATTGATTGATGAAGCATAAAACTTTGATCTTACACTTCATCTGTACTCTTTCTGTTCTAGAAACAATTTAGTTCTATCATTTTTTTCCTAAAAAAAGTAAGTGGAAATATTTTACAATTACTTATCGTCGTTCTGGGTGGAGAATAACATCCATTTAATACTACATACACTTAATGGCTTGTAATGTTGGACCCGTTGTGCTCTTATGTCTGACCGTGAGAATATTAAGCAATTACAAACTATAGACTTCAGAAATCGTCCTCAAATTGTATTGTCAATGGTTTCTTTTCAAATCTGAACAAAGAGATTAGAAACTGTTTTCAAAACTATTTTATGTTTGTAAATAACCACATTTATACTTGCAGTACTTTTTGTTTTATTAACCTTTTAAATGTGGGAACATGTAATGGGTCACCTTGTATCATATACTATATTCTATTTAAGAGAGAGTACTGGCTCAGTGGTAGATCGTTCAAGTCTGGTTTGGGGGGGGTCCTTGGCAGTCCCGTATCCAAGGGGGGTCTGGGAGGGCCGGGCCCCTCTAAAATTTTCACGGTAGTATTGAAAATGAACTATGACATGGTGATGAACTATAAAATGGTTGGATACTAACTTCAGCGCCCCTCCTACATTTTTGGGCTGGCTACCGGCCTGGTCCTTGGTTCCTTTACAACTCACTCCAAGTAGTTTTGTGGTGCATAAACAATGTGAGGTTTTTCCGTTTCCTCTCCTCATTTCCCCATTTCGTTCCTCACTCCTTGGCCTCGGAGGATAATCGGAGAGGTGTTAAACTAAAAATACATATTTTATCGAAATCCTTACGAACGCTATCGTTCGTTAACGACATTTCCTAAATTGTGAGGGGGAGTTGAATCCACTCCCTCATTTCCAACTGATTTTAAACCTAAATATGAAAATGAAATATTTTAGTTTTACGTCCCACGGTTATACCGGCTAGGCTAAAAAAAAGACGATGATGACGTTAACAGAGCCAATCCGTAACGGTACCGTAATGGTGGCGTATGTGCATCCGTTACTCCACAGAATAATTCTTCAAGGAAGTGAATTCATCAATTCTGCTTTTCTTTCGAAGGTAATAGAAGTTACTCATCTCCCCGTTAGATAGCACCAAACGTCCAGCCAGTGGTTGGCCGAACAAAATTAAAACTTCCAGTGCGTCACTTTTGTCTTCCAGAGTTTATTAACAGTTTATATTTCTATACATGTCATTACAAAGCTGATAAACTTGATTTAGATGTTTAACATTAACATGTTAAACACTAATTGAACGCAGTAACTACTTAAATGGAAGATTTGCTGAAAATAAAAGCCGATTTTTTTCACAATCAGGAATTTTATTAATACTTTGATAACTATAGGGTCTTTATAAAAGAATTACGGCTTCCAAACTGTTTTCATTTATTTTGGGTTAAACTAATTATTGTTTTTTTTTTAGGCTGTAAAGAAATTCGGGAAATTTGTTCCTTGGAAAAGTGAGACTGAAGCTTTTTCATGGGTGTATATATATAGCGTACGTATCTTTGATGTGGGAGACCCGGGTTCGGTACCCGGCGGGAGCTCATATGTTGCGGATCCCACGTTAAGCTGTAGGTCCACGTTCCATACAGCCTCGCTCCTGAACAGGACGCTAAATTCAAATCAAATTCAAATCCAATAATGAGGTTGTTGCGTTATCAGGTTTCCCCCTCTACTTCATTTTAACTGAAGCTTTTGGCGTCACGGGGCCTGTCAGGCAACATATTTGCCGATCCCCAAACGTTTCATCATTCGCGCGCTACCCTATCCAGATGTTTCTCAAGTTGGTCACAAGGAAGCAGCTGAGGTTAAATTTACATCGATTATCATGGGGGTCAAGATGGAACAAACCGAGCCCTGTGGGGCTTCGAATCCCCTTCGCTCGCTACCTCTCGCTCAGCTATGTTTCCTGACGTAAGTAAATCACTTTTTAAAGAAGCTTATTTTAATGTAAAAAGCGTTATGAAAATTTAGAAAAAAATGAAAAACTTTCCTTGGGCCGGTTTTGAACCCACGCCAAAAGCGACTTTCTTTACTAACCCACTCACTCATACCCGCGACTACGAGGGGCTACAGCGTCTCTTTACTTTCTGCTATATGTAGGTCATGACTCTTGATGTCCTATCTGTATCGGCCAATAAGATCAGAGGATACCTGAAACTTTTGGGTTCCGCAAATATGCTGCCAGGCAGCGCGATGGTAATTTCAGTCGAAAGAGCGCAGTACATTATTTGGTTAATTGAAACTAAATCAATCATTATTAAACAACGTAACTTTCTTCGCGAGTATGGGGCATCCATACCAACATAAAAGCGTATTTGTGAGTTTGTGAAGCAATTTGAAGAAATAGAAAGTATAATGAAAGGAAAGTCTAATAACGTCCGAGATAGTTTCCTGGCAGATAGTTCAGCAGAGGAGGGCTTTAATCTGACGCCTTTGAACTTTTTCGTTTGGAAGAACGTAAAAGATCTGGTGTATATACTAAGAAAATTGAAAGATTTAAAACCCTCGAGAAGTCGCGCTAAAAAAGTAACGCTGGTAGTCGCGCGCGGTCAAAAGAACCGCACGAACATAATGTGTTGCAAATATCGTTTTAAACATTTTTCTTGTATTAGAAACGTAATTTTGTATATTTTCTGATTAAGAGGAAATAACATTTTTATTATTATGATAAGTTTTACAGTAATAACTATTAGAAGAACCTACAATTAGACATGTACTGTTTTTCTTATTTCTTATTTGGAATAAAATGTTTTTTTCGTTACATATTTCTTTAGATAGATAGCTACGCACTGGTTTTATTCAAAATTCTAAATCTGATGACGATCTTTTGTTTTTGTCAACTCTGGTTCGTCTAAAATTAGAAATGCAATAGTAAATTAGTAAAAAGTATACTACATAAACATAACACTAAAACAAAGCTTCACAGCGCATTTTATATTCAATTAGAGCTCACTCGTAGCTAAGTGGTTAGCATACGCGCCTTTGTCGTGGGACTTCCGGGTTCGATTCCCGGTGGGAGCTCGTGTGGTTCGGATCCCACGTTAAGCAGTAGGTCCATGTCTTACATAGCCTTGATGCTGAAAAGGGCGCTAATTTGAAATCAAATCAAATTTACATTGAATTATTTTACGGTACTGTTATTTTGAAACTTCACCTATACAGCACTACATTGAATTATTTTAAGTTATCTTCAAATTTACACTGTTCTATACTTCGTCGTCGCTTATTTCGTCATCTCCTGCTCTGACTACATTCGGGGAATCGCTGGTCATTTCTGGTTTAAGATATTCAGATTCTCTCGCAGACTCCTCACTTCACCTTTCGTGTTCACTCACTTACATATATATATTTCTTATGATCTTCCTAGACAAAGCTTCCACGAGATCATCTCGGCTGATTTATCCAAATAGCCCATTCCTAACATTTCCCTCCGTTGTTTTAAGCTGTTCATTTCTAATTTTCTCTTTTTTCACACTTGGTATCAGTTTTTAACTCTGTCGACCTCTCTTCCGTCCATTAAAATAATATTTATGTTTATAAAGCTTAAAACATCTCCAAAACAAAGGTCATGTGCAGAGCGAAACACTGAGAAAAAAATTACACGGTTAGTCACGCGCGGTGGAAAGCACCGCAGAATCACTAAACAATCACTAGTAGTTACACTAAACAACGGATAATGAAGTGATTGAGCAGAAATGTTCGGGAAGGTGAGGAGGAAGATTAGGTAGACGGAGAAGTCTGTCGGACAAACAGAATGGACACACAATCAAAAATAATTTCCCTGTGGTGCTTTTGACCGCGGCGCGACTACTCGAAGGTTAAATCATTTTAGGCAGTAAATAAGGAACACAATCGCATAAATCCCACTAGACATGCCGACACAAACGTGGCAGGAAACAGAATATCGGTTTTAACATGTGCAGGAATGAAGAAGATATACCTAAATATCGAAATGTCAAAAAACTAATTTTCAGATATATCTTCACATTTATTTGGTTCCATAATACAATGTTTCTCTTGTGGTTTTGTATGATGAGTGCATTAAACTCCACGTATGTTTTGTGTAGAATGAATGTTTCTATTTAATTTAACTTCCATTTATTACGAGTACAGTACAAACTCAAGTTCTACTTACCAAGTAAGAAATCATATCAAGGTGTACAAAATAGGATGTTTGTTACTCACCTGAAAAGAAAACATAAATAATTTCAGAATACAATTATTTTGAAGATATTTTAGAAGTATATACAGTCCTTCTTAGTACATAAAGAAGTATTAATTTAATGAGGAGTGTTATTTTAATGGGAAGATTATTTTTACTTACTAGTATTTACAATATGGATAAATATTATCTGCCGATCTGTCATACTTCTAAATATCCTATGTGAGTAAAGTTTGAAAAATAGTACTACAATTACATATTTCCTGACAACAGTTTTGCCAAACCAAAACAAATACACTACAAAACTACTTCTGCATCTCTTACCTATTTCCCAATATAAGAACCGATACGCTTGAGACAAGTCTTTCAGTTTATATATATTTTACTGTATATATTGTAAAATATACCTTGATAATTTAGTGGGTAGAGCAATTTAGCACACAGAAGTCGATTTTCTCCCACAATTTATTATTATATTATTCTTGTTATATACAAATAAAAGATCACACTAATTGTGGTCTAAATACCACTACAATGTTCTCTAAGTGTTTGGGTAAATAGGTGCCCAAGCCCAGGTAGCCAAGGGAAGGATTTTTACAGAGCTCTAGGAAAGCTAAGTGGTTGCGGTTAGGATCTCCTAGGCTCTAGACAAACAAAGAGAGTGGTTAAGTTCCCACAAAGCTCTAGGCAAGATAAGTGGGCAGGAGTCCTCAGAGCTGTAGGCAAGCTAAGAGGTTTGGGTTAGGTTAGATCTTTGGGAGCTTCAAGCAAGCTAAGAAAAGGGTATGAAGGTTTTACATCGTGTTTTATACTATCTTCTGGACAGTCACTGAATTTCTTTGAATTAAATCGCTGGCCGCCCATGAATCGTTTCGGAGACCAAAGAGGTAAAAAAAATCCTTAAGAAAATGGTACTGGATTTGTGCCTTGAATCCAGCTAAAACCTATCATTCAAAGCTTATGAAGTTTAGATGGTGGTGTGTAATCGCTAGGCGCAAGGTCTACACAGTATGGGGTATGGTCGAATTTCTTCCAGCCAAATCATTTCTTCAAGTCTTGAGTTTCACTTCTTTCTTTAATTATTGTGTAAATTTGTCAATTTTCGCAGTTTACTATCACTTACTGCGTTGTTACATTCAGATGTCATGTTTTTTGCTGTTAAGAACGGATGATAGACGTATTTCCCAATCGGTGGGCTGCTTGACATTCTTAAACGTATTAACATACACTACGCACCGTATACATTAATGCAGTGAATACAAATGGCGTCCGATTCTACGCAAGGGACTGCGGGAGCCTAAATGCCCAATCATTTTCAAAGACAAGCTAAATTCCAAAGGGAACTCATAAACGGAGTTCACTTAAGTAAAAATCCTTGTATAATAATTCTCAAAACTCTCGATAGTTTAATATAACATATTTTTCCTAAAATCGATGAACTATCTCAATAGGACATCGTGTTAGAGAGCTAACTATACAATTGTGCAAAACTTAACTAAGTTGCGCATGCTGTGTCACTCCTAAGTAACATATATTAGTGAAACCTGCACCACTTATAGAAAGTAGTGTTACAGTATGATACAGAAAACAACGGGAAGAAACACCTGATTAGAAGGATACCATTGCATACATAGACAATAAATTTTACTGAAAGCAATGTGACTCTGATGCCCTCCTGTCATTAGAGAAGGAGTAAAATGACTATCGCAGACAACGATGAATGTTCTGCAATGTGCTTCCACGCTTCTCACAAAGTTGGTAATGGGTTGTTGTGATGTGCAGTTCTATTAATCCATCAGTGCTGTTAGCAACTGCTGTATGATTCTTGGTGCATCTGTCGTGCTGCAAGACGTCTCTCAATAGTATACGTGCTCGATGGGATTCAAATCCGGTAACAGGCAAGCCAGTGCATTCGCCGAATATTCTCTTCTATCAAGAAATCCGTCACCTGAGATATTCGGAGCGATCACATGTCATCATCCATAAAGGAATTAGGGCCGACTGCACCTCTAAAAAGACGCACGCGAAGGAGTACAGTGCCACAACAACGTTGAATGGTGAATGTACCACGTTCAGTATATTATTAGTCGGCATACCCATACAACTTTCAGTTTCTACACCTAACCAAAATGATCATGTTCCTAATTTTAGTAACTCTTCTCGGTCAGCCAGATAAAAGTATTAACATCCAAAGTTTCGAATACAGACCCTGCATTCATCTTCAGGGATTATAATGAAGAGACCGGAGACATGAGCATGTATATATAGGGACTATTTAGGAGCAGAGCTATGAATGAGGTTTTGTGATTGACCGACGGAAATATTGGCTTCTGATTGGCTGACGGATGATGGCTCCTGATTGGCTGTTGTTCTGGCTACTAGAAATGGCTTTCTTGAATGTCTGTTTCTGTACATGAAAAGAGCCAAGCAGATAGGACTGAGTTGAAAACTCATTGTCTTTGTTGAGACTCTTCCTTTCCCGTGAGATAGCTATGGCTTTCTTTATTGTTCTGTCACAAAAATTGATGCACTTGGCTACTATGGTGGTATTTGTAAAATCAATTCGGTGTCCAAGATCTAGGCTATAGTAGTAATCGCCCCACTTGGTCTCACTTTGGACTTTGACCCCGACCTTTGTGACGTCATAGGTCAAAGGTCAATGACCTTGGCCCAGGGTCAATGACCTAGGGGTACCTAGGACCACCCCCTCTAAATTTTGGCAGGGGTACCTTGGCCCACCCCCTAAATTTTGGCAGGGGTACCTAGGACCACCCCCTTAAATTTTGGAAATTGCCAAATCTAAAAATTTGGTATGGTAGCCTAGAACCACAGTATGTACCTCTAACTGTATTGGGTGTCTATGTCGTTCCCTTTTATGGGTAAAAAATTGCCAAAAAGTCAAATTTCGGGGGTTTTTGACCTAATTTATCCCCTTTGATGAGGTGTTATTACCCTATATGGTTATATGGGCGTATACAGGGGTCCATTCCCTTTCATAGCATATGGGTATATTAATGCACCCCTTGAAATTTTTGGGAGGGGTACCTTGGCCCACCCCTTCAATTTTGGAAATTGCCCAATTTAAACATTGGGTATTATAGTATAGGACCCTAATATCTATTATGATAAATTTGGGTGGTCCACCTCATTCCCTTCTAGGGGTACAAAATTGCCAAAACTATAAACGTAAGCAATACGTTATACCACGTGTTTGGTTTTTGGCTCAATTTATCCCCTTTGATGAGGTGTTATTACCTTATATGGTTATATGGTCATGTATAGGGGTCCATTCCCTTTTATAAGATGTGGGTATATTTGTGCACCCCTTGAAAAATTTGGGAGGGGCACCTTGGCCCACCCCTTAAATTTTGGAAATTGACCAATTTAAACATTTGGTATTATAGTACTGCACCCTAACATGTATTATGATAAATTTGGGTGGTAGACCTTGTTCCCTTCTAGGGGTACAAATTTGCCAAAATTTTAGTACAACCACGTGTTTGGTATTTTGGCCCAATTTATTTCCTTGGATGAAGTCCTATTACCTTATATGGTTATGTATAGGGGTCTATTCCCTATCATAAGACATAGGTACATTTGTGCACCCCCAGGAGGGGTACCTTGGCCCACCCCTTAAATTTTGGAAATTGACCAATTTAAACATTTGGTATTATAGTACAGGTCCTCAATATGTATCATGATAAATTTGGATGGTCTACATCGTTCCCTTTTAGGGGTACAAAAATTGCCAAAATATAAACGTTGTACCACGTGTTTGTTTTTTGGTCCATTTTATCCCCTTTGATGAGATCCTATGATTACAAGGGGTCCATATCCTATCATAAGACATGGGTATATTGTTGCACCCTTCTTAAATTTTGGCAATGGGGGTCCACTGAAATTGTCCAATTGAAGCATAGTACAGGACCTCAATATGTTTCGGTGGTCCTATTTTCAAATTTTTAAGTACAACCATGTGTTCGGTTACTGACTCAATGTATCCTCTTTGATAAGGTATGGACGGTATCTCCTTTCAATTTGGTAGTACCCTTCGGGTGTAGTACGGTCACGTGATCAATGATTTGGTTTTTGATGCGCGACGAGGTCCCTGGTCAATGTTCTCTAGGAAAGATTCTTGGCATTTAAAACTTTTTTTTTCAACTTTTCAAACTAAAAAAAAATGAAAACAAAAATTGAAACGAAAAAATTTCGAAACAAAAATGTTCAAACAAAAATTTTAAACAAAAAATTCGAACATTTTTTAAACTTAAATTTCAAACAAAAAGTTTTTTTAGTTTGAAACAAAAAAATTTTAAACAAAAAAAATTGGAAACGAAAAATTTCAAAACAAAAATTTCGAACAAAAAAAATTTAAACAAAAAATTTTGCAACAAAAAAATTAAAAATTTTCAAACGAAAAAAATTTCAAACAAAATTTTGAAACAAAAAATTTCAAACAAAAAATTTGGAAACGAAAAAAAAATTGAAACGAAACATTTTCAAACAAAAAATTTTGAAAGAATAAATTTACAAACAAAAAAATTTCAAACAAAAATTTGAAAAAAATTTGAAAAAAAATTTTCAACAAAATTTTTGAAACAAAAATTTCAAAACAAATTTGAAACGAAAAATTTTCAAATAGAATTTAAATCAAACAGTGATCAGCTTTCACGGTTAACCGTTAAACTTTATCCGGTTTTTAACTATTCGATTAACAAATAAACGGTTTTCAACTATTCGATTAACAAATAAACGGTTTTCAACTACTCGATAAACAGATGAACTGTTTCTTTCCTTTTCACACCAGTGAGTGCAAGAATTTACAAACTAAAACAAAAAAAATTTGTACTCGCTTTAAATACGCATCATTTTTGAAACAAGGTGTTAGTGTTCATCATGGATACACAGTGGAAACATCCATTTACCTGTATTCTCGCAGGGCCTAGTGGGTGTGGAAAAACGTATTTTGTGAAGCGATTACTGTCACATCTCCCAACCATGATCAATGCAAAATTTCGTAAGATATACTGGTATTATGCAGAATGGCAAGACGTGTATGCAACAATGCCAGTTCCAGTAGAATTTCACGAAGGACTTCCACGAATGAAAGATTTTCAGCCTCAAGATGGACCACATTTGATTATTATTGATGACCATATGCGAGAAGTGAATAGTGATATTGTTGATATGTTCACAAAAGGATCACATCATCGAAATATTAGTGTGATTTTTATAACACAAAATGTATTTCATCAAAGTAAAGCAAATAGAAATATGAGTTTAAATTGTTCGTATTTGGTGTTGTTTAAAAATCCACGTGACAAGTCACAAATCAAGCATATGAGTTATCAAATCATGCCTGAGCATCCACTGTTTCTACAAGAAAGTTATGCAGACGCAACAAGAAATCCACATGGTTATTTACTGATGGATCTTAAACAAGATACACCCGATAAAATGCGATTTCGTACAAATATTTTTCCCGACGATTTGCATCATTATGTTTACGTACCAACAAAACATGTTTAAATTATTGTGCATGTGAAAAGAATGATTTAGTCTGTCACGATGTCTCCTACAGTGAAACACGCTGATCTGCTACGTGCTCTGCACAAAGCTAAACCAAGATTGCGTAAAGCTATTATTGCCAATGCAGACGCTTCATTAATTCATAGTATTTGTGAATGTTGTTATAATGTCTTAAAAGGCAATGTTCCACTGACAAGTGCGCAGAAGTCAAGATTAAAGCGTTACAAGAACACGCTCCGCTATCTGGTGGACAATACAAAATCATTAGATAAAAAGAAGAAACATTTAGCCGTACAACAAGGAGGATTCTTACCTGCATTACTTGCACCTATTGTAGGAAGTGTGTTATCCAGTATTTTGTTTAAACAATAAACATCATGGAACATAGCAAGAAGATGGTTTTAGTGCCACCAGAAATGCTTCAACGAATGCATGCATCATCATCCCGTGTGAGTGAAAATCGAGAATCTAATCTCGATCGTGAAATGCAATCTATATTGAATACATCGTATCCAAGTGATGAAGAAAAATGGAATCAGTACAATAGAATATTACAGAAATATCTTTATGTGATACGTAAACAAGAAGAACCAATACCACTTACAATTACATCAATGAAACCTGATGGTGACGTCCCGAATGTTGGCGATAGCACGAAACAAGAAATTTTAGCCGCAATACCACAAATGTATCGTAAGAAAGCCGAACTACTATTCCGTCGTTTAAAACAAGATGACGCAATTACGGGGGATCATAAAGGAACAGTGTACATCAACGATAATAAACTACATGGATCCAATATTGTAGATTTAATGTGCGATGTGACTCGACCGAGGAAACATTCTAATCCTCAAGGCTGGGAATTGTTTTGCAACTACCTTGCATCGTCAAACACACCTCAAGAATTGATCGGTAATCCACGGAGATTAAACTATATTGTCAAGCATAATAGTACAACAGCATCTGAAGGATCTGCACCACCAAAACCGGCACCTGAATTATTTTCTTCCGGAGAAGCAGAAGAAGAAGAAGAAGATGATGATGATGTTTTAGAAGTCCGACCAAAAAGAAAACGTATCATTCCACAATGGTCAACGTACAAACCATGAACAAAAAGTTGAAATCCATTTATTACAATCCAGCACATCCTGCATCATTTTCTACTGCAAAGAAATTATGGCAAGCCACAGGAAAATCTATACCTCTAGCCAAAATAAAACTTTGGTTAAACAAACAACCTACCTACACGTTACATCGTCCTGTACGTCGTCGTTTCCGTAGAGATTTTTATCTTGTCAACAATATTGATGATCAATGGGAATGTGATTTAAATGATTTACAATCACTTCAAAACTATAATGACAATTACCGCTATATTCTTACAGTGATTGATGTGTTTAGTCGGTACGGGTGGGCTGTACCACTAAAATCAAAAAGTGCCGAGGATATAGTGAATGCATTTGAAATGATTTTCCAGGAGAGGAAACCAATTGTGCTACGTAGTGATCAAGGAACTGAATTTACCAACAAGACAGTACAAAAGTTTCTCAGGAAACACAACGTGCAACATGTTACAACAAAGGATCCAGATATTAAAGCCAGCATCGCAGAAAGATTTAATCAGACATTGAAACATCGTATGTGGAAATACTTTACCAAATATCAAACATACAATTACATCAAAGTATTGCCTTTACTTGTAAAAGCATACAATGAAAGTCGGCATTCCAGTATTAAAATGGCACCTGCAAACGTTTCTCAGGACAATTTACTGGAGGTGTGGCATAACTTATACGACAAAAAGCTACAACGTTCAAAACAAGATACGGATTTATCTGTTGGTGATACTGTTCGTATAAGTAAAACAAAACGTATCTTTGACAAGGGTTACCTCGAGAACTGGACTTGGGAAATATTCAAAGTAAAAGCCATTGTACCAAGAAACCCACCAGTGTATCGACTAGAGGATTTAAATCATCAACTTATCGATGGTGTTTTCTACAGAGAAGAATTACAACCAGTACCGCTCCCTTCGACGTTCCTCATCGATAAAATATTACGTACAAGAACAAATGGTCGCAGAAAGGAGTATCTCGTCCAGTAGAAAGGATATCCTTCCTCATTCAATTCGTGGATACCTGCAACTTCATCGAAGAAGAAGAAGAATGGAACCTGATCAAGATTTTTACGTTACACTTCCCAGTAATAGTTCCATGGATTATTTTCCAGAAAATACATTGACTTCATATATTACGAAATTACAACGACGTGTAGAGTTTCGCCAGAAATGGGATGTGGCAATTGTAGAGATTCATTATCCACATTCTTTGCTGAACATTAACAGTGAAAACAATAAAATATATTACAAATCATCAAGTAGTAATGATCAAGAACCGTGGAAGGTTGTAACGATCCCTGTACGCTATTATAACAATATACGGGATCTTATTCATGCAATTAATATACATCATAAAGAAACCAATTTATTTATATCTCATGACGCAACTAATAATATATGCCTCATAAGACATCCCAAAAAGGAAATCCATACTTCTGTACAAATCTCACCAAGTGTTAGTTTAATGCTTGGATTTGAACCGAAAAGTGATTTAAAAGATATGGAAAAGGGACAATATACACCGGATGTACGATTAGGCTTACCATCACAAATGTACGTCTATTGTGACATTATTGAATCTGTCATTGTTGGAGATACAATAGTACCCTTGCTACGAATTGTCAACATGGATCCTGTGAATCATACTTTTGGAAGTCATGCAGTACAAATCTTTAATCCTGCACATTATGTTCCGGTGGAAAAAATGAATTTTGAGCAAATACAAATCGATATAAGGGATAGCACAGGTCATCGTATGCCATTCACCTTTGGAACGGTGTGTACAAAACTACATTTCCGTCGTCGTCGTCATGACTGATCCGTATTTGCAATACTACCAAAAACAAGCGTTGTCTGGTATCGGCAACGTCTATGTGGGAAGTCCCTATCAAGCAGGACATGGCATTGGAAGTTTCCTTGGTGGCTTATTTCGTTCAGTGTTACCACTTGTGAAGCAAGGCGCTAAAACTGTGGGAAAAGAATTATTAAAATCAGGTGCCAATATGATTAATGATGTTGTGATCTCGAATCAACCGCTGGAAGAATCGTTTCATCAACGTATGCAAGAGGCAAAATCAAATTTACAAGAAAAAGCTAAAAATAAGTTGAAAACTATGCTGGGAAGTGGATATCATAAACGAAAATGGGATGACTGCTCTCAGTTTGAGGTTGACCTTCCAACGATCAACAACACCATCAATCCTACAAAGAGACGTAAATTATCACATAAGAAGAAGAAGAAATCATTGGCATCGTCACCAGATATTTTTGATTAATTCAACGATGGCTTTCTTACATCATCAATCCTGTGAATGTGTAAAAAGTGAATTGGACATTTTTTCAACGTTGCCCACGCAAACCAGTGTTCTGGACAATCGTATTATAGGCTACAAACCAATTAGTTCAATAGCTGAAAATTCACCAATAGAATTTGTAGTGAGTGGTAGCAGTGATGAATATATTGATTTGCCACAAACCTTATTGTACATCCAAGCACAAATTGTGAAACCAGATGGTTCCTCCTTCATCAATACGGATAAAGCAATTGCACCTGTCAATGATTTTCTAAATGCTATGTTTAGTGAAGTACAAATCTACTTGAACAATAAACTGATTTCATTTCCGTCACATAATCATCCATATCGTTCGTACATGGAAAAACTGCTCAATTATAGTGATGGAGCTAAAAATACACATTTACAAACAGCAATGTGGTTTCAAGATACGGCTGGTCATATGAACGCAACCACAAGTGAGAACAAAGGATTTCAACAACGCTATGAACTGACAAAACAAAGTATGAAATTCGATATGATTGGACATCTTCATTGTGACATTTTTAATCAAGATAAATTTTTAATTCATGGAGTGGAATTACGTGTGAAACTTATTCCTGCAAAACCAAACTTTTGTCTCATGGCCGGTGAAAGTGGTGTCAGTGCAAAAATCAATATTCTAGATGCATCGTTGCAGGTGAAAAAAGTCAACATTAGCCCTAGTGTTAAATTGGCACACAATAAAATTTTACAATCTACACCGGCAAAGTATCCTCTGACAAGGGTTCAAATGAAATCATTTACCATCCCGAAGGATATACAATCCAAAACTATTGATAACCTGTTTATGGGAACATTGCCAAATCGTATTATTGTAGGATTTACATCGAATGAAGCATCCAGTGGAACTATTACCACCAATCCATTTGAATTTCAACATCTAAACATTAATTTCTTTACACTGTACGTGGATGGAAAAGCTGTACCTTCAAAACCATTGCAACCCAACTTTGAAGAAAATCTCTACATTTCATCGTACCACACATTGTTCTCAGGCTCTGGCATACATTTTACCAATACTGGAAATACAATTTCAAGAGCCGACTACAAGAATGGATATACACTGTTTGTATTTGACCTAACTCCCGATTCTTCTGCTGGAGATTGTCACTATTGGAATTTACAACGACATGGAGCCATCCGATTGGAAGTTCATTTCCAAGAGAAATTAGCAGCACCTGCAAACTGTATTGTGTATGGAGAGTTTTCCTCACTCCTAGAGATCGACCACCAGCGCAACATTATCCTGGACTTTTAAATTACAAGGTACGTATACGTTATGTATCATTTCCATTCACGATGTTGAATACATTACAATTAGCTAGTGCTTTACACGGTAGTCCGTTGTTCAGAAATCATTTTACCGGGGTATTTGCAAGCGATGAGTTGCCCTCACGGATTTCTCTTCCTCTGGCAATGATTGTAAATACAGATCCATCCACAAAACTAGGAAGTCATTGGATTGCAATTTATATTGATCATCGCGGTGTTGGAGAATATTTTGACAGCTATGGCCTTCCTCCTTATGTACCACAACATGTTGCATTCTTAAAACTTCATTGTATGTACTATAAATATAATAATAGCCAAATGCAAAGTCTTGGTTCATCCGTATGTGGCTATTATGCTTATTTTTATTTGTGCTGTAAAGCCCAAGGAAAATCTCTGCGTGAAATTCAATACTTGTTCACAACAGTACCCACGGTTAATGATCGTAGACTGCTGCAATATACCTTCCAGGTAATTTTATCATATTTATCATTGCAAATGTATTGTTTAATCATCATCTATTTCTATACTAATCATCTTTTTCCTCGTTCTTTTTACAGAATTCACAATACGAAGCTTTGCAAACGGGTGCTATGCTGCAAAACATGGAAACAAATCATTACAATCAAGAAGAGGAGGCAGTCTAATGAAGAAACCCAGCTCAATATACAAACATTGTCAATAAGAAAGAAAAAGAAGAAACCAGAAATATGAATAAAATACAATTTATACTTATTTATGTGTTTTTATTGTTCATTCCACATACAACGTTATCAGATTCTCCTAAAGAACTGTGCGATATAAGACGAGAACCCTGGACAAAGTTTCCACCTAATTCCTAGAGAACATTGACCAGGGACCTCGTCGCGCATCAAAAACCAAATCATTGATCACGTGACCGTACTACACCCGAAGGGTACTACCAAATTGAAAGGAGATACCGTCCATACCTTATCAAAGAGGATACATTGAGTCAGTAACCGAACACATGGTTGTACTTAAAAATTTGAAAATAGGACCACCGAAACATATTGAGGTCCTGTACTATGCTTCAATTGGACAATTTCAGTGGACCCCCATTGCCAAAATTTAAGAAGGGTGCAACAATATACCCATGTCTTATGATAGGATATGGACCCCTTGTAATCATAGGATCTCATCAAAGGGGATAAAATGGACCAAAAAACAAACACGTGGTACAACGTTTATATTTTGGCAATTTTTGTACCCCTAAAAGGGAACGATGTAGACCATCCAAATTTATCATGATACATATTGAGGACCTGTACTATAATACCAAATGTTTAAATTGGGCAATTTCCAAAATTTAAGGGGTGGGCCAAGGTACCCCTCCTGGGGGTGCACAAATGTACCTATGTCTTATGATAGGGAATAGACCCCTATACATAACCATATAAGGTAATAGGACTTCATCCAAGGAAATAAATTGGGCCAAAATACCAAACACGTGGTTGTACTAAAATTTTGGCAAATTTGTACCCCTAGAAGGGAACAAGGTGGACCACCCAAATTTATCATAATACATGTTAGGGTGCGGTACTTTAAATACCAAATGTATAAATTGGTCAATTTCCAAAATTTAAGGGGTGGGCCAAGGTGCCCCTCCCAAATTTTTCAAGGGGTGCACAAATATACCCACATCTTATAAAAGGGAATGGACCCCTATACATGACCATATAACCATATAAGGTAATAACACCTCATCAAAGGGGATAAATTGAGCCAAAAACCAAACACGTGGTATAACGTATTGCTTACGTTTATAGTTTTGGCAATTTTGTACCCCTAGAAGGGAATGAGGTGGACCACCCAAATTTATCATAATAGATATTAGGGTCCTATACTATAATACCCAATGTTTAAATTGGGCAATTTCCAAAATTGAAGGGGTGGGCCAAGGTACCCCTCCCAAAAATTTCAAGGGGTGCATTAATATACCCATATGCTATGAAAGGGAATGGACCCCTGTATACGCCCATATAACCATATAGGGTAATAACACCTCATCAAAGGGGATAAATTAGGTCAAAAACCCCCGAAATTTGACTTTTTGGCAATTTTTTACCCATAAAAGGGAACGACATAGACACCCAATACTGTTAGAGGTACATACTGTGGTCCTAGGCTACCATACCAAATTTTTAGATTTGGCAATTTCCAAAATTTAAGGGGGTGGTCCTAGGTACCCCTGCCAAAATTTAGGGGGTGGGCCAAGGTACCCCTGCCAAAATTTAGAGGGGGTGGTCCTAGGTACCCCTAGGTCATTGACCCTGGGCCAAGGTCATTGACCTTTGACCTATGACGTCACAAAGGTCGGGGTCAAAGTCCAAAGTGAGACCAAGTGGGGCGATTACTACTGCTATGCTCTGCTATTCCTGACTTTTTTGGGTTAATGCAGTCTTATGTGGCTATTTTCAACCAATCAAAAGCCAGCACTTCCCTCAGCCAATCACAGCTCTGCCCCTAAATAGTCCGTATATATACAAGCTCACGTCTTCGGTATCTTCATTACAACCTCTGAAGATGAATGCGATGTATGTATTCGAAACGTCGGATGTCAATATCTTCACCTGGTTGATATACCCGAGAACAGTTACTAAAATCACGTCGCCAGGAAAAATTCAATTCTTTCTCCATGTTCATAATGCTCCTGGGTTCACCGGGAAGTTTTACCTGTCGCCAGATGAGTATACATACAGAACCACTATCTATGATGACTCTACCCTCATAGGAGAAGAGTACGGGACCAAATTTCTCCTCTATCCAGTACTGATTTTCTTGATATGACCGCAAATGGTGCGGCCGATGTGCAGATGTCAACGAAATACAACGTCATGGCCGTCGGGCAAACAGGCCACTCCCATTAAGTCAACATGTCACTGTGGAGCGTGAAATTGGCGACTTTCAGTCCTCTTATATGTGTTTGCAATTGAAGACTTTGGGTCAAAAACCCGTCAAGTCCGAAAAGTGAAAGTGTAAAGGAGATAGCTTCACAAAGGTTTCTCGTCATCCGATTTTCTTCAAACTTGGCACATATATACTAGACCGAAAATAAATCTACACGTATTTTCTTGTTTCTTTCGAAAAATGATTTCAAGGGGGCAAATGGCCCCTTTTCAAAAAAGGTTATTCTTGATTAAAAGGGTCACCTTAAAGAAATGAAACTCTGGCGATGCAAAGATGACTTCAAAGTAGGAAATATGAATTTTGTCTTTCTGCGACAAAAGGGTTGCAGGGGGCAATGGCTCCTTTCGAAATGCCAAAACACTCAGCAAAATCCCTACGGAAATTTGATTTCGGTGGAATTGCTTGAAACCTTGATATATTGTAGATATTGTGTTCCTAAGAAAAAGTCTCAACGGGCACTACCACAAATCACTGACTGTTTGGCCACTAGCACCACTTTTTTGAAAACAGCTGATGATAACATTTTGGATTTCGGTAGAAAGGACTGAAACCGCGATATGTTGTAGATGTTGTGATCCTGAGGAAAAGTCTTAAAGGGTATAATCACCAATCATTGATTGTTTGGCCACTATGAGGCCACTTTTTTGAAAGCAACCGAAGAGTGATATTTTGAATTTCGGTGAAAATGACTGAAACTGTAATATGTTGTAGATATTGTGATCCTGAGAAAAAGGCTTAATGGGCACAACTACCACTCACTGACCGTTTGGCCACTTTCTTGAAAGCAACCGATGATAGTGATATTCTGGATTTCGGTCAAAATGACAGAAACCGTGATATGCTCTGGATATTGTCATCCTGAGAAAATGTCTCAATGGACACAACCACAAATCACTAATTGTTTGGTTCTACAGGGCTACTTTCCTTAAAACAGCCGAGTATAAAGATGCTCTAGATTTCGTTAAGATTGAGTAAAACTAAGATATGTTAAAAATCTCATCATGAGAAAAAGTCTTTATGGACAAACCATCGAATTAAGACCGTTTGGCGATTACAGGCCGAGGGTTTTGAAAACAGATGGGTATAAGGATATTTTTGATTTCGGAGTAAATTAATGAAACTGTGATATGTTGAAGATGCCGTGATCCTGGGAAAAATTGTCTCGGGCTTTCCACGGTTTTTCTTTGTTCCACAAGATTAACATCTTAAAGTTGTCTATGCTTAAACGATGGTGGGCGCTACTCTCCCCATCCCTTTTCCGGGTTGTGAGATAGGACTTTTCAGAGTTTCATACAATTCTACCAAAATTCCAGATTTTCCTTACCTTATGCTGTTTAAAAAAAAAAATGTGGCCCGGTAGTTGCCAAATGGTCACTGATTGGTGATTGTGTCCATTGAGACTTTTTTCTCGGGATCACAATATCTACTTGTACAACATATCACAGTTTCAAGCAATTACACCGAAATCCAGAATACCGTTACCGTTTAAAAAAGTGGGCCTATAGTGGCCAAGCGGTCAGTGACGGGTAGTTGTGCCTCTTGAGGCAATAACTACAATATATCATGGTTTCAGGCAATTCCACCGAAATCCATAATACCGTTACCTTCTGTTCTTTTTTTTAAAGTGGTCCTGTAGTGGCCAAACGATCAGTGATTGGTGGTTGTATCTATTGAGATTTTCCAGAATATCACTATCTTCGGCTGCTTTGATAAAAGTAGTCTCGTAGTGGCCAAACGATCTTGATTGATGGTTATACCCACTAAGACTTTTTGTCAGGATCACAATATCTACAATATATCACGGTTTCAATCATTTTTACAGAAATCCAGAATGTAGGTATCTTCGGTTGTTTTCAAAAAAAGTGGCCCCGTAGTGGCCAAACGGTCAATGATTTATGGTTGTGCCCATTGCGACTTTTTCTCAGGATCAGAACATCTACAACATGTCACGGTTTCAAGCAATTTCATCAAAATCAAATTTCCGTAAGGATTGTGCGGGGTCCTTTGTCATTTTGAAGGGAGTATTGCCCCTGCAACCTTCTTGCAAAAACGACGAAACCCGTATTTCCTATTTTGAAGTCATCTTTGCATCGGCAGAGTTTCGTTTCTTTAAAGTGGCCCTTTTAATCAAGGGAACCTTTTCTGAAAAGGGGCCCTTTGACCCTCTCTTAACATATTTTCCGAAACAAACAAAAAAAATACGTTTCAATTTATTTTCGGTCTAGTATATATGTGCCAAGTTTGAAGAAAATCGGATGACGAGAAACCTTTGTGCTTTAGACTTTCAATTTTTGGACTTGACGGATTTTTTGCCCCAAAGTTTTCAATTGAGCCTGCAGTTTTACGTCGCTTCTTTCTTGCCTATTTCACAGTGTAACAGTTGTCCTCTGTTCTAGCGGATGTAGTCAACCATTACCGATCCATTGCTTAGCGTTGTCTGTGGTTCGGAATGCTCCTCATACACTGCTGTGGACAATACACGCATCACACTTCGACCTTGTTCCAACTTCCCGACGATTTTCCCCCTTATGAAACCGTACCAATGTTGTCTCCCGGTCATGTTGTTATAAGTAGTACCACCAAAATGCACCTTAACAGCCCTCTGACTGTCTCATACCTTTTATTCAACTGCTTCGTGATGGAGAATCAAATCTATTCATCGCTAAAGACACTCTGATGTCACGCTATTTCGCATCTTGCTTCCTATGCACATGTGGTAAAACTCTGGAACAAACTGCCAGGCTTTTGTTATATAATGCGTTGGGCGATCAGAAAGGAAGGTTACATAGTCTACAGTGAAACATGTATATAGTATTTTTTTCATACAACCAATACATCCCACAAATAGTACATACATTAGGTTATTTTTCGACATAACCTTCATATTGGTTGAGGCACTTGTCGCATCGTGGGATAAGTTTGAAGATTCCCTCCTGGTAAAAAAAAAAAAAAAAAAAAAAAAAAAAACTGTAATTACGTGTTTAGCCACGGTGTCACGAAGTGTTTCACCCCCTAGTCTGAAGAGAAAAGACTGCCTGCTAGGTGCTTCTTCAAGTGAGAGAACAAGTGAAAGTCGCTTGGAGTGAGGTCCGGGCTATAGGGAAGGTGGTTGATGATGTCTCAGTCAAACTGCTTCAACAGTGTGGTGGTCTTCTGGGCTGTATGCGGGCAAACCCTTCAACACCACTCTGCGACATACTGACGAGACATTACAGTCTCTTCGTAAACCTGTACCAGCTGTCGCTGAATTTCAGCCGCGCTTACGTGTTTTGCTCACAGAAATCGAATAACTGAGCGACGTCTCCGCGAGACCTGTTTCCCCCATTAGTCGTCATTTGTCTTTACCTACAACTAGCGCAGTAGGTGGCGGGTGGATGAAACTCTGCACAATTGCCAACTCCATGTATTAAAATTACCGCACACTCCTCATTACTCTATAACAGCCGAAAATCCAGAAATATCAGCCTAGTAACCTTAGTTTCTGATACTTCCTCGTATATCTCATCCTTAGGTTTTGCATATCACTATATTAAAAACAATTCCAAATAAGCACTATAAAGAGAAAATTTGTGATTATTCCAATGTTGTAGCGTTACGTCCGTTTTGATATCACTAAGTATTACTTCAACAATTTGTCTAGACTATACACAGATACAAAATACTATGTACAATGACCTGTTTACCTTTAGCTATCTTTTGAACGTTGAAAGCAAATTGTGGCGTCTATTCGTAGCCTGTTAAAATATTTAATCTGTTAACGATAGAGAGAAGAGCTGTTGGTAATGGAAATCCTTTGATAATGAATGTTTCAACATGGATTTCTGCTTTTGCATTATTTGCGTTTGATCCATAATGAATTGCTGCGTTAATTTCCCAGTACAAGTGGAAACACAGCAAAACAAGGACTTAATTGTTTGGGTAACATAAATGTTTAACCGTTAGCATGTTTCAAGTGTTTTCATGTAGATACGTGTATTTTTTTTTCTTCTTCCTGCTTCTAAAAAGTAAAAAAAAAAAAAAAAAAATGTGTTCGTGGACGTTTTAAATTAGGTTTTCGTGTACTACAGATAACGAGATTCTATAGTAAAACAATGGTGATCTCTTTGCAGTAATTAAATGAGTGGTTCAACAATCCCAAAGTTTTTTTTTTTTTTTTTAGTTATAGGCCTATAGGGTGTTCAGAAAGTCACGCTTCCCTGTTGTAATACTAAAACTTCTGAAATGAAATGAACTCCCACGATTATGAACTTTTCTCTAAAGGAGACGATGACTGAGATTTGGCTGAAGAGTTGGTGGAAAGAGAAAGTGGGAGGAAACTGGAGTACCCCGAGGAAACCCATTGACATGATGTTGTCCACCACACACTTATTTGATCGGGCATCAAACCAGGGGCCCCACGCACCAGAGGAAATCACTCTACCACTGAGCTAGAACTTTTGGTAGGTTACGCTCGACAATTTTTTTTAAAAAAATACTATATACCAGGGGTGCCCACAAGGGGGGGCTATGACGCAAACTGCGTCATTGAAATATTTGGGGGGGTTAAAAATCTATATAAATATGTTTGATGGGGGGGTAAAATTAATCGAAAAGAAGATTTTTTCATGGAAGAACACCTACGGATAGACAATTGGGGGGGTGGGGTGCGTCATCGACATAAGGGGGGGGGGCACCACTGCATATACTCACCATGATACACACTAGTTCTTTTCTAAATTTTAGGTGCTACATACCAATACTCCCATATACGCTCCTTTATCTCTCTGGTCATGCTATCAGACTACAATTAAAGAAACAATTACAGCAAGTAGGTGTTTGAAATAACTCGCATCTTGTTTTTCCGAAAAGTTGACAAATTTAATCGTGTTCTTAATGTTACATAGTTCGAAGTTCTTGCTTGCAAGTCAGAAATACTGTGTGGATGATTTAAAAAAGATGGGGACACTCGATCGAAAAAATGTAAAAACTTTTCTAAGGACAGGTATTCTGAATCAGTTTCTTTCTAGGTTTGCCTCATTCACACCAGGCAAATGCCGGAATAGTACCTAACATACGTCGATTTCAGGCCCCTTTCTTCCTTCTCCAATCCTTTCTTCTTTCCCTTTTCTCAGATAAAATGATCGCCGATTGACGTCATCCCTCATGCACGACGGGTTAATTAAAAAAGAATTCATCCCTGGGTTCTTTTAGAACAAAGAGTTAAAGAATACGGAGCAGTGACGGTATGAAACTTTGCGAGTTTCTATACCTACAGAGTACGTCTATTGGACGGTACGGATTTTATAAGGAAAAGTATCAATAACTGGTGTAAAATAGAGTGATTCACTACCAGCAGAGAACCAGGACTCTCTAGCAGCGTCGCACTAACTTTTTTGAAACTTACAGTATATGAAGCTTGCACGTTGGTGAACCTTCTCTCTGTTTCGGTCGACTACTTCTCGGTGCATCGATTACATTCCCTGCCTCCTGAAACTTGTCATGCAGTCGCTTAGTAGAGGATTTGTTTGAAGCATAACTGCCGAAGTGGATGTACTGCGTGATAATCTATATACACTGTTAACAACGTATACCTCATATTGTTTCATAATGTCAAACTCAACAACAAAAACAACAACACACTGAACAAGTCTCTCTCTGTCTCTGGCCTATGAAACCCGGAGGTTCAATGCTGCCTTCACACAAGATTTACACTGACTTTTGTCCTTAGCCAACTTGATCCAGTTTCTACTTTGTATTCCTAGTTCTGCGAGATCCAGCTTAATATTATCTTCCCATCTTCGCCTAGATCTTTCCAATGGTTGTTTCCCGATTGGACTTCACCAGTAGATTTTGGCTATATAATAAATGAAAACCTTGTATATATACTTTCCGGAGATCAACTCTTAATTAGGCTTCGCTCCTTGATTAAAACGTAACATTTGTGTTTTTCCAATTTTACTTGTTCAGCTGCACACTTGTCCAATTAAAATAACCCTTTTTGTTTTATACATTCTTGTCCTTTAATTATCCTTGTTTATGTCTTCTTGTTAATTTGTTCCCTTTCTTTCTTCTTTCTTTAAATAAAATCCTCTCTTATTTTATATGTATAGCAATTAATCCATTCCAATTCCAGTCCAGAAATAGACAAATCATAGAAGCAGAGAACAGGACTTTGGTGAGAAAATGGAAAGAAAAAAAGGGAAAATCATGGAGAGAGAAGATAAGGTGATGAATTGGAATGGAGCATTGAAGAGCAAAATGCATAGAATTTACCACCTAAAACCAAGACAAAATATTCACATTTGCCCCTTCAGGAAAAAATGTGATTGAAAATACGGTGTATAGAGAAAAGATGGTAATGACGAAGAAATTCAAATACTTGGGATTAATATTGCAGAAATAAAATTTAAAAAAAAAAGCAGAATTAGCAGCAGTTGGACAAACTAGAGAGAAGTGACAGGGCTATTGTGTGACCGTAGAGTACCAATACACCTTAAGAGTCTTCATCCCGGCGAAATTAAAATACCGCCTATTTTACAGTAATTATGTGATATCTTCAAATAGATGAAAGATAATTGAAATGTGGAACAAGAGCGCCCTAGACAATATTACTTTACATGAGAAACCGTTATCACAAGTCACCTAGGGGCTTTCCGTTTTCAGCTGTTTAGAAACGCGAAAATAAATGCCGATTTTCAAAATGGTTCGAAATCGAAAGCAGATAAGGAGTCGTGATAACGGTTTCTCATGTAAAATAATATTGTCTAGGGCGCTCTTGTTCCACATTTCGATTATCTTTTATCTATTTGAAGATATCACATAATTACTGTAAAATTAGCGGTATTTTAATTTCGCCGGGATGAAGACTCTTAAGGGGGCAGACTACTAAATATTTTTCAAAAGCTAACAATTTAATCTTTTGCCAGTTTTTCGCAAGTGAAAAGAGATAATGAAATGTAACTTACCTCAGTAATAGATAATGTTATTCTACACTCGACAATACGAATTGGAAGAATTTTCAGTGTTGCCATCCATAGAAATTACAGTGTGACCAGAATTACCCAAAAATTCAGGTTATGGCATCGACTAGAAAAATGAACTCAACGACAATTGATGACTTATCATACTGTCTGTGTTCCTTGTTAACTACTTCTTAAATAATATTAGTATTTATTTTGTAGTAAAGAGTACAAAATAAATAATTTTTAATTATCAGTAGAATTAAAATACATATTATTAAAGAAGGAATTTTCTGAAAAATAATTTTAAAAAGTAAATACAGAAAAACTTTGGAAAATACATCAGTTTAAATATATTTTATCTTGAGTGTTATTATTGAACATTTAGTGAGTAAACTACGTTATAATTAGTTCCAGAATTATAATATAACGAACTTACGGGTAAAATGTTATAAATACTTCTTTTTCCTCTTTATCACCAAAGCTGTAAGAAATGGATCTTAACCTTAACCTAGAATCTGAATCATGATAGCTCTTACCGGGAATCGAACTTCTAAGATTTCAACACTACACAAATCAAATGTTACAATTTAACGTCCCCACGATTATGTCCTTAACCCTTAATTGGTGACTTGAGGTCCCACGGACACCGAACACCTTTTTTTTTTCCTCTAGCCGAAGATTGACCTTGAATGCGTGCCACTCCCAGTAGCTTTCTCGCTCGCAATTGGCGACAAGTAGCTGTAGAGTTCGGATGTCTAAGCGTCACTATTACGTTTGCTTACAGTTAGTGGAGGTCCCAGGGACCACACGTCACTAATTGTGTTACTATTTTGTTCCAGGGCAGTGTTCATGAGTTGAGTTGATTTTGAGTTTTAACGTCCCTTTCAGCAGCGAGGCTATATGAGACGGGACATACTGATCAACGTGGAATCCGAACCATATGAGCTCCCGCCGGGAATCGAACCCGGGTCTCCCACGCCAAAGGCGCGTACGCTAACCGTTTAGCCATGAAGGATCTTGCCAGTGTTCATATTTTATGCATTTCGAAAACTTTATAATCACTTTTTCTCGTTCAATATATTTGACAAATCTGGTCCATCTAGTGTGAATGTGTATGATTCTGAATTTACAGAAAAAAGTTAATTACCTGTTACATGTTTCATGTCAGAAAGTGAAAGTGATGCAGTGAGAAGTAAGGTAGAACAGACCTTTGCAAAATTGGCAAAACTAATATATACTTCAAAAATTTGACAAATTTGTAAATGTCTTGCCTTCCATTGACAATAATTTTGAGGAGTTCGTTTATTATAATTTGCATATCAGTGTCAGTGTAGCCATATATGAAGCTATCTATATTCACATTAGAAAACTTATACCCGACTGGTTTGAGCATGTTATATCCATGCACATTGCTTTATTTCTTTATTATACTTATGGTGCATTATGTACTATAGCTACAATGTATATTTAAAACAAATTTGTCTTTCAAAAGTAATTGTGCTCCTTTTAATATTTAATAACACTGCTCGACAAAATGAAATTTTTGAAAGCTGTTTTTGATTTGATACCTGATATAATTTGAGGTTGCTAATTACGAAAATGAAATTAGTTTTCCCTCATCACGTCAGGTTTTTTCACAAATCGGAAAAAATGATTGCGTAAATTGTGCTATTTAAACAGCAACGCTGCTAATACAGAGTAACATTATGACTATATATTTCTAACAAAGGAACATTATTTTGCGTCAGAACTAATCTGAACATCGATATTTTAAATAATTAAGGTCATCAGTGGCGCAACTAATGGGGGCAAACGGGCTTTTGCCCCGGGGTGCCGGATTGGAAGGGCCCAAATTGAGCAAATATTTGGGGGAGCATTTTGGTTTGGTTGGTCAGGGAGGCGTTAAGGTGCGTTTTTGCCCCAGGCGACAACTAGCGTTAGGGATGCGCACAAAACAAGATTTGTGGCTGTCTCGTCTCGAAAATATGCTGTAAAAGTGATGTCTCGACTCGAAAAATGTATATTTCACTATTGGAAGAGTCGTGTCTCGACTCGAATTTTGTCAGGAAAATCCTGTCTCGACTCGACTCGTGCGATTCCTAACTAGCGTATTTACGTCGCTGAAGGTCATTGATAAAAACATAGCTCATTTTTGTCTCCTTTTTTTCACTTAGAAGCTCCTAAAAATAGACTTCCTTTTGTGAGTAGTTCGTGAATCTTCACGTACCAACGTTCCAACAGTAATCCGCCAACATTGTTGTTCTCCTACGTCCCTGATAGTGGAATTCAATTGCTTTGATGCCCTGGTGAAATCTTTCATAATGTTCTTCACTTTAATCACCGAAGTTAGAAGAAAAGCTGTCTAAATGTGAATACAAAAAATAAATCTTAAGACTCATTTTGTACCCTAATCTTTTAAACTTCTGGGGCATATTAGACACAATGTACTTGTAATTTTCATCTCTGTTGTTCCCGAGAAAATTATGACACACGTCCCTGAATGCAGTTCATGCTTCCTTTTCAATACTTGTCATACAATGTTCAAAGCCTGACTGATCTGAAACTTTCTGATCTGAAGACCGATGAATATTCCTTCTTTTAACTTAGCACTTGAAAGTTCTGGGAATTTTGTCACTTGACACTGGAAGCACTGTCCATCTTTATTCAGACCTTTGACAAATTGTTTCATTAGGCGCAGTTTCATATGCAAGGTGGTAATATGACTTTTGAAGGGTCTACGAGGCAGATGTTTTCCACATTTTTACTCCCTATATTGCGTGTTTCCCTGAGAGGCCAATCAATTTGAGTCCAGTGTTTATCGCGCTCTCTGCTGTTCCATTCGCAAAATGTGGCATGGATATTTGATGTACCCTTACTGCTGTCCAAGCATACATATCACCTTCAGATCGTCGCACAATAACCACTGATGATCCTCCTATTTTACTTTTTTTAAAAACATTTCCATATTTTCGTAAATCTCCTTTAAAAGTACAGAATGAATAATGGGTATACAGAGGGTTTTTGGTTGCTGTTGTGAAGAAGCAGACCGTTCAAACTTCTCTTGTTAGAATCAATGAAAAGCCTCCGTAGTTCTCGCAATCGCAGCTTACACAGCGCTGTTATTGCGTTCCCAACGTGTAACGCGTTGTGATATCATTCAGTGCTACCAGATACAGTACATATTTTTTCAGTGTTACCAGAATAAGTATCTGCACGTCTTTTATTACAAATTCAAATCAGAAGGCTATGGCATCAAAAGTATATTTTTATATTTGTAATTATAATCAGTACTTCTTCCGAAATATACATTTATACGGTTATTTTCCTCTCCCCCTCCCCTCTATTTTAAGAAAACTGTACGTGATAGAGTAAAACTAAGTACATTTTTGGATTTCTCAGGTCAAAAACATTAAGAAAACCTTATTAGTTTCCAAACAGCACAATCATTGTAGAGCAGTGAATTAATAAGGACTCCCAGGAACCTCACGTCACTAACTATGCACTAAAAGTTCACTACACCAGTTGAGGGTTAATGCTAAGGGAGACAGATGATTAAAGCAAGTGAATGATGATGGAACAATGTTTGGAATGAAAATGTGGGAGCAAACGGGAGAACCCCCAAGAAAGCCCACGAACACATTGATTTTCTCTACGAACTCACTTGTCCGGGAACCGAATCTGGGACCACAAGCACCAGAGGTAAGCGCTCTACCACTGATTCACCGTGCACCCTCAACACTCCACAAATAATCGACTTAATAATAATAATAAAACCAAGTGATAGAAGAAAAAAATGTCATCATAGTAAAACCAAAACAATTTATGAACAGTCATAAAAGTACATAAATCACTCATTTTAAAAAAGGAAAAAAAAATCTTTCACAGAGAACAAGGATGTGATAACAGGAAAATATACATTCCCCAAATCCAGTGGGAACATTGCCATTTGTACGAACATATCAACTCCTATAGGAAAAAAAATAAAAGAAAGAGGACACATATTCTGTAATAACTTACAGTCAAACATTAAAGAAAAAGGGGAAAAGAAATGTCGTATGTAGGGGTTCTAATGTTTTCCACCCTTTGGCTTGGATTTACACTCCCGTAGTGGGATTAAGCGAGAATTATCGAACTGGTAACAGATGAAATATGGCATATCTTCTGGAAGAAGGAGTCATTTTTCATCCCTGCAGGCGCTCAGTTGAAACAGGACCTACTTGTCGATAAGCTTCCATCCTATAAATCGAAAACTCTGTTATACAGCACGCTTGTTTGACGCTAGTACCTCCTCAAATAACAGAATAACTGTGTATTCCTTCCAGCGAGTGGCTGTAATGCAAAACTGCATTTTTATTGTTTTCAACTTAATATATTTGAAAAAGTAATAACAATACTCATAGGCTGTGGTGTATGCAAAGAAGAGTTCCGGATTTCATTCCTTATCGAGAAAGGTAGCATGCAAAAATGAACATTTAACATATATAGATATATTGTAATGTAATGGTAGAGACCGTACACGATCTTTTCTCTTTCCTCACATTTTTATACAAAAAGTTATTTACAAGTATATTACATAGCTTATACAAATAAGTTAGCATATTACAAATAAGTAGTTTCCTCTATACAATAGTTTTTCTCCAAGGAGTTGGACCTCCTACCCAAAGCAGCGCGGAGGTGGGTTGGTGGCTCCTGCCCAGTGCAGCGTGGAGACGAAGAGAACTTCTATCCCGAAGCAGCGCAGAAATGGGTTGATGTCTCCTACTCAACGCACCACGAAGGTAAGGTAATATTTCCTCCCAAATATAGCGCGGTGAAAGAATAGGAGCTTCTTGCCCGAGCAGCGCAAGTGTAAGATTAGGGAGTCTCTCCAGCCCAGTGCAGCGCGAAGAAAAAGATGGAAATGATCAGGTGTAACTGATGTTTTCTTGGTCTCGACATGCATTTTTATAGCCGTAATTTGGAGAGAGTACCTGTGGAGGGGTTGTAGGAGACTTTCGTGGTTCTCCGTGTCCTTCTTCTTACTTCTTCGTAGGTGGCTTTCGTTGAGAAGCACATGCTGTCTTTCAATTGCAATAGAAACGCTTGAAGTGATATGAAGTTGGGGGGTAACTCCGTTCCTTAATGAAATTCTGCCTACGTTGCTGATCATAGGTATTCGTCCATTATTGGCAGATCACTTGTAGGAAACTGAGAAGGTTCCATGCTCCACGACCCTCAGGTAACCTTTCCGTTGTAATTGCTGGCTTTTCTTGAAGTTTACCATCCCTTTTCTGTACAGGCCAGTAGCCAGCCCAAAAATTTAGGGGGGGGGGCAGTAGAAGTTAATGGGGGCCCGACCCAATCACCATATTATAGTTCATTTGCAAGCCTACCGTGGAATTTTATGGCGGCCAGCCAAAGTTTATGGGGCCCGGCCTCCCCCTTTGCTACCCCCCCGTGGATATGGACCTGTTTCAGTATCGAATTTATATGGGACGTTGACCTTCAGTTCGAGGTGGAATATGAACCAGCGTATTGTATTTAAATTTGAATGCTTTTTCACTGGAAACAAAACCCAGGAGACCGTACACCAAGTAATAATACTAATCTCTTCATCTTGACGTAGCAATTTTCTGATTTGATAACCATTCGCTCTCTTACTCTTTTCCCTGCTGCCACACTTTCTATTATGTACCGCATGGATATAGTTCCGTCGTAACCAATGTTCCGACCAATTTCTTTACCTTTTTTAAATTTAATTTACAACCAAATAATACTAATACAAGGAAGAGTCATAAATCCTGCAATATTCTGGTACACAACATACCTGTATTTATCAGAGTACAATAAAACTAGGTATTCATTAATTGCAAATTTGGGGCGAAGCGATCTATCTTTGTTGATTATTCATAGAATTGTTTACTGCATCAATTGTTTTCGTGAACAAACTTGACGTGCAAACAGTTGAACTTGGCATATCAGCGAAAAGCATAATTGGTTTGAAAAATATTGCTCGTAGAATAAAACGAAAACGGGTTCACCCTATTTTTTTTAATGCTGAAAATTCTATTTTCCGTTGCTTACAATGAAAATTCGCGCGCAAAATGCTTTCCCAAGATTGTCTATGGACAACCGTTTTTTCGGTGATTATTCCTCAATTGTATGTCCGATCGGGACATACCATCATTTACGACACTCAGCGCGCGCTTTTGAATCACCAAGTCAAATTTAATTAGGAACGATTCGGGCATCTCGGATGAGTATCCGGTTAAACGAACGACTAAGTCGAGTAAAGAGAAACTTCGCTTAGAAAAATGGTGTTCGCAGAATAAAACGAAAAGGGCTTCGCCATATTTCTACTGCTGAAAATTCTATTTTACTTTGTAATGAGAATTCGCGCGCCAAATGCTTTTCCAATGTTAGGTTTTGGACTAGGGATGGCCACAAAGATCCGGTTCTGGCGGAACCGGTTCTGGAACCGGTTCCAGACCTGGATCCGAAAATCCGGTTCCAGAACCGGATCTTAGGGACCGGTTCCAGAACCGGATCTTGGGAATCGGATCCGTTCAGACCTGAAAACCGGTTCCGCCAGGAACCGGTTCTGGCCATCCCTATTTTGGACATCCTGTTCGTGGGTAATTATTTCTCAATGGTATGTTCAATCTGGACATGTGATCCCGTACGACACTCAGCGAGCGCTTTCGAATTATCATGTCAAATTTGATGATGAATTGTTCAGGTGTCTTGGAGATACAGTTTTCTGGTGATTATTCCTCAATATTATGTTCGATCGTGACATGAATTTAGTTGATTGATATCTTAGCTGTTTGAAACTCAAATAGTATGACCTTACTTGTTCCGCGTTTTCAGATTAGTAGGACTATCAAAAAGTACAACTAAAACTTATCAATATTGTCAGAGAAGACTCCAGTCTGTTAAAGTACTGTGTTTTCCCGTGTAAAGTGAACACCTTTTTGATCAAATGTTACGTGTCCTCAATTCTTCAACGGGTCGGAATGTGAACATGTTGAATGTACCCACCCTTAACCTCAATTGTTAACATGATTTTTTTTAAATATTACTGGATTGTTTACAAGATTTTTTAAATATGATACTGTATTGCTTACATAGTCCCTTTTTAAATGTACTGCAATATTTTGAAAACGTAATTGTACATTGTTTACATTTTAAAACATAATAATTTATTACTTAGAAAACTTTTAAGCTACTCTACTGTATAGTTTACAAGATCTTCTTTAAACATGCTACTACACTGTTTACAAGACCTTTTAAAACATGCTACTTTATTATTTACAAGACATTTTAAAATTCATTATTTTAGTGTTTAAAAAAAGATTCTATTGTATTCTTTACAATTCATTTTAAAATAAGCAACTGTATTGTTTATAAAATGTTTTGAAACATGCTACTATGTTGCTTACAAGTTTTTAAAAATATACTACAGTGTTATTTGCAATATTTTTAAAACATGGTGCTGTATTGTTTACAAGATTTTAAAAATGTTACTGTATTGTTTACAATACATTTTAAAACATATTATTACTTAGAAAACTTCTAAAGTATTTTAGTGTATTATTTTCAAAACTTCCTTAGTATCCTACTATATTGTTTGAAAGACATTTTAAAATACATTATTGTATTGTTTACATTGTATTTTAAAACGCATTATTTCATTGCTTAGAAAACTTTTAAATCATTCTACTGTCATGCCTACAAAACGATTCATTTCCATTGCGTGTAATTCCCGTTCTGCCTACAGGCCTTCCAGCACTTTGTAGAAAATATTTTTAATGATCTTATCTTTAGTATTTCTAATGATAATATTTTTAATATTTTTAATTGTCTTATTTTTTTTTACCATATAAGCACGACATATTGCGTGTAGCATAGAATCATGTATAGAGGACAAATATTTTTAATGATCTTATCTTTAGTATTTTTAATGATAATATCTTTAAAATTTTTAATGATCTTATTTGTTTTTACAATATAAGTACGACATATTGCGTGTAATACAGAATCATGTATACAGGACAAATATTTTTAATGATCTTATCTTTAGTATTTTTAATGATAATATCTTTAAAATTTTTAATGATCTTATTTGTTTTTACAATATAAGTACGACATATTGCGTGTAATACAGAATCATGTATACAGGACAAATATTTTTAATGATCTTATCTTTAGTATTTTTAATGATAATATCTTTAAAATTTTTAATGATCTTATTTGTTTTTACAATATAAGTACGACATATTGCGTGTAATACAGAATCATGTATACAGGACAAATATTTTTAATGATCTTATCTTTAGTATTTTTAATGATAATATCTTTAAAATTTTTAATGATCTTATTTGTTTTTACAATATAAGTACGACATATTGCGTGTAATACAGAATCATGTATACAGGACAAATATTTTTAATGATCTTATCTTTAGTATTTTTAATGATAATATCTTTAAAATTTTTAATGATCTTATTTGTTTTTACAATATAAGTACGACATATTGCGTGTAATACAGAATTATGTATAGAGGACAAATATTTTTAATGATCTTATCTTTAGTATTTTTAATGATAATATCTTTAAAATTTTTAATGATCTTATTTGTTTTTACAATATAAGTACGACATATTGCGTGTAATACAGAATTATGTATAGAGGACAAAGCACCTGATTATGTATAGAGTTGATGCCGGAAAAAGAGCTGTGATGTAGAAGATAAAGGCTCTTTTTAGAAAAAGAAAACAGACCGAATTATGCATCTTCTTGCACCGTTTGTTTAATATATAGCCAAACGTATCTTGAGAATCTGAACTGTAGCTCCTTTTACGTACTGCGAGCCTTAGGATGGTGGAGATAAACTAATGGATAATTGAATAAAATTTTGTTGTGAAATGACTTGATATTAGACCAAAATAAGATTATTTTATGTTCGTTTTAGTTACAATGTCAAACGACTTTCTTGTAACTGAATCAATTAATTTTCCATTTCTCTGTAAGTATTAAAAATCACATCTTTACTAAAGTAGACGTAAATAACGCTGCTAATAACAGAACTGTACCTAGTCATTTTTCCGAGAAAAACAATTAGAATAACATCTAAAATATATGATTAAACTTGAAGAAATAGTTATTCTTCTTACAGAATCTATTAGAATTACTAAAGAAAAATTCCCTAGAAAAGATCCCTCACTGCACAGAATTGGCCATCTCAAAAGATTAGGGAGAATGGGAAGTAGGCAGAACGGGAATTACCGTTCTGCCTAAAGATAAGATCATTAAAAATATTTTCTACAAAATGCTGAAGGGCCTGTAGGCAGAACGGGAAGACACCCTACAAAACTTTCTAAAATTTCATACTGTATTGTTTACAATATTTAAAAAAAATGCTGCTATATTGTTTACAAAATCATTTAAAACATTATACTTATTATTTACAATTTTTTTTAAAAAAAACTATTGCATTGTTTACATTATTTTCTAAGATACACTAATAAATTGTATAAAAAGCACTTTTCTTTACTATAGACAACAATATTTTCAGTATCATTGTATAAAGAATGTTTGTCCTCTTTGAGTCAAAGCTAGTCCACTAAGTATATTGTTTTTCATTTTTAAATAGGAGTTTTCTCATGTTTAATGACACTTTTAGCACCACGGCAACATAAGACATAGTTGTATAGCTAACGTGAGATCCGTACCCCATGAATTTCCAACGGAAATCAAGGGGGCGCTGCGGCTCAGTGATACAGCGTTCACTTCCGATGCTTGGGGTCCCTGGTTCGATACCAGTTCACGCAGTGCGAACTTTGTGGTGGACAAAGACTATGCTCATGGGTTTTCTCGAGGTTCTCCCGTTTCCTCTCAGTTTCTTCATTCCACCATTTCATTCATTTCGTATCATCACCGTCTCCTTTAGCCTAACCTGCATAAGTGTGGGACGTAAAACTTAAAGATTTAATTTAATTTCATTTTTTTTCAAGGGAAATCGAATCCAGAACTCCTGGACTCAAGGTACGATTATAAAAGATTTAGAAAATTTGGTTGAAAAGCTTTGAGTGGCCACTACAACAAAAATAATTGTTACTTTCTTATTTAACAATCTTGCTAATACACCCTATGTGATCCATTTATTAAAAAATTCATTGATAATTTCAGGTGATGGCCCGGAAAGAAAATTCCCACCGGAGACATATCTTCTTTCATGTTCAATGTGGAATGTGAGTTATTAGTAAATTCAAAGTAGATTACTATTTTTCACTCCCCTTCCCTAGTAGCAAGGTTGGTTGGCTCACCGTTGAGGATTTGGTGAAAACGGTGGGTGATGGTCGGTGCGAGCCTATAGCAGAAAAATTTACGTTGGCCCAATGTTGGTTAAATGCATGTTTGATCAACCAACTATTCTCGCGACCTTAACACAACGATGCTAGAATTGACTGTTTTCCAATCAAGAAATACATTACTTTAGGGTTGGCTAAATATTGGGAAACCACTCTACGAAAAGTACTTTTCTCATCACTCGGTATTTGTCGTTGGCTAATGGTCATGAGTTAGGGTATATTATTTATATAATAATGACGGAGATACAGTCGATCGATTATATCTGCTTCATTACTATATATAAATAATAACTATCTAAATAAATAACAGAAATACCATATAAAAAGTCAAACGTGCCAAACCGAATACATCACCACCCTACCTCACCTGTCGCGAGAACACGTTGAGGAACGTCAGGTAATTATGCTAGATTTAGTTGGGTAAACGTCACCATTTGGCTGGCGAACCACCATTCAACGTCGATGTTTCGGTGGGTTAGCGTAGGAAAACTGGTGAGTATTGGTTGGGTAAACGAAGGCCCAACATTCTCAATGTCGTTGGAGTTTGATTTTCTCAACGTTCGGAGATGGTTGGGTAAATTAAGGTGCAACCTTCTTTTACTTGGGAAATGGGTGTGAAATGGTTGTCAAAGAGGACAAATCTGACGTTGGGCCAACGTTACCATTTTCCCAACGTTGGGCCGACCGATTTTTCTACTAGGAGAATTGAGAGTCAATAACAAAAGCAGCAATGGGAAAGAATATGGTTGGAAAGTCAGCCAGGTTCTATAATTAAAGATAATATCTTTGTATTCCCCTAGTAAATCTACGAGAAAAAAAAACATGCTAGGATAATCAATCACAGAATTCGAACTCGGGACATGTCAACTGCATAACAAACGAATCAACCATTAGTCTAGGATCGCTAGATAATAAAAGCAGGGCAATTGAACATTTAATGAAAATGAAATTGAGACACGATTTCAAAATAATTCTCCTCTCTAAGTTACATCCAGTGCACATACTGTTAGATGCATATCTGAAATGAAACAAAATGTGGCATTTGTGTTTTCGTTTTCGTATTTTCTAAAATTCCATTTGGATGTTAAACGAGCTGTATTTAATCTGATGCCCAAAATTCTCGTATACAGTGAATACGTAATCATAGGTAGACTGCCAGTTCCAGCTATGAACGATAATGGATCGTCTAATCATTAAATAATCCAATAGAAAGATGAGGAGAATGGCGGAACACACTGATTGGTGTTTACTCACAGTCTCATGAAACATTGATATATTTCAATGTTTTGCTTCGACGACCGTTTGCACAGTTCACTTCCCACATTTTGTTCTGTGTAATCAAAAGTTCTGGAAATCCGCAGAGGAATGGTAAGCGTTTGTTCCGGTTGGTGTTTATTTGCCAAAAAAACAACCCATTGTTGCTGTGTATTCTCTTCTGTCTCCATCCTCAGGGGATCAGACATTTTAAAATCGATTCATCTGTGTTGTGTATCGTCTTCCTATTCTACCGTGTTGTTAAATGGCTACAATGACGAACCCAAATGCGAAGAATACTATATAATACATAACAATTCTTGTGCAACGACACATGTAACAAGGATTCTACACTCTAAATACAGTACCCACTATTTCAGAGGTACAAAACGGCCGTTTTGTACCCACTAATTTAGCAGGTACATTGTACCCAAGAGTTAGCAGGTACAATGTACCTGTGATTTCTTAGGTACAAATAATTTCATGGGTACAAAAGCTCCTAATTTCATGGGTACAAAACCTAATTTTATGGGTACATATATAGTCAGAAATAATATTAAGTATAAGTTAGAGCTATAATTTCATATATCTCCAATCTATACTTAATATTGTTTCTGGCTATACCTATTATATGAAGCCGCGGTGACTCAGTGGTAGAGCGTTCACCTCTGGTGCATGGGGTCCCTGGTTCGACCCTAGCTCTTGCCAAGTGAACTTTGTGGTGGACAAACACCGTGTGCATGGGTTTCCTCGGGGATTTCCCGTTTCCTCGCACTTTCTTTATTCCAACATTTCATTCATTTCTCATCATCGCCGTCTTCTTTAGCCTAACCGGCATAACCGAGGAACGTAACACTCAAAGATTTCATTTCATTTTCTACCTGTGTCATTGAGAAACACAAGGTGACTCAGTCAATACCAGTACATATCTAGATTACAACACTTAACAACATTTGCTATTATAGCTCGTAATCTAAGCATTTCCCAGTCAACATTAAAAGTCACAACCATTCTGATTAACGTAAATGTGGTAAAAATGTGACGGTTCTGTATAAAACTTAGGTGGGCTCGGGAAAACTTTCTGGTGAGATAACGTGTTGTCCATTACACAAGTAGAAATATTGGTTTAATCTATTTTTAAAAAACTCTTAAATGGAAACAGGGATCATCTGACGCATCATCTTAAGACGAGATTTCAATATAAATTCAAAGGCGAAGTAAGTTTCTCAGTATTTGTACCCTGTTACTTTTCAGCAATGACTTTATAAATGATACTAAAATTAAGAACAACATGCAATTGGTTACATAAACAGTAATAATGAAACACTCACTTTTACAATGAACTTCTCACGAAATACTAGAACAAAATGAGATGGGCTCCTTTTTCCATCTAAGATTAGTTTTAGACAAATCTAACATGGCTGCCTCCAAAATAGCTTACAGAACACACTGCTAGAAATTTCCCGCATCCACGTAAACCCATTTACAGTTATACCTCTTTTACTTCAGAGTATACAGTAATCAGGGTGGCTCTAACTTTGACTTACCTTGCACCGTATCATATATGAATATGCCTTGTACTTTGAACATTAGTAACGATAATTGTCATACCTTTAATGATAATAATTGATGTTAAGGGCTACACTCATTCCGACATCAATGTACTGTGTAATCATATTTTAAATAATACCTACATCATAATTAAACACAGAGATTGGAAGCCATGCTTCGCGCAATAGTGTACAAAAGGATAACATAAAAACTTTCAAATAGATCAACCCTATATTTCTCCTTATTTTAAACACAGATATTTATTTGATTTGAAATACTTGAATACATTTTATATTAATTATAAAAGTACGGCCATTCGTCCTTCGCGCCTTCCGATTGAAAACAAAAATTGGAGAATTTGTCCTTCCAGAGGAATGTGGACCTCCCATAAGAGTGAATATGGGTGTGATCTTATCCATGAAACATTACCTTTGGAAAGCATCTCACCTTTAGTCAACGAACTTTTTTTTTTATTTTTTTTTTTTTAGATTGGATGCCATACAGAACTTAGTCTTCCTTTCTTCTTAGTGATGCTTTCTATGCTGCCACAAATATGCGAAGTCCTTTTAACTGTGGTCAAATATTGTAGGACCTTTCGGACATTCAGCCTCCCCTGAAGGATCTTTAAGTTACAAGTTTTCTTATTAAAATAATGAAAATACATAAAAATACCATCGATGATATTTTCCATATCAAAGCTTTGCTTTTATAAACCCGAATAAAACAACATAATAGCTGAGCAATGCAAATACCTTTCATTAAAATCTAAGGTTTTAGTTTTTAATAAGTTTTCTTTGCTCAGCTGTTATTTTAGTTTACGTGGGGCAAAATGTCACATATTCTTCTTCAAGCTGTGCAATGGGAATGAAGAAAAATACTTCAGTTTGCACGTGTGGACTCACACCGAATAAAGTATAACAAATTGAATAAAGCAAATCTTGAAGCTAAGCGAAAAATTTCAAGAACAACCTCGGACCAAACAGGTTTGTTGGGGGGAGGGGGGGGGCGCTGATAATGCAAATGTGATGTTTTAACAGATTATTTTTCACAATTTTTCTCTGCTACATTATATAATCTTATTAAATAATAAATATACATCATTATTTTAAAATTAAGTGCTAAAATACGTGATATACAGGAACATAATGCGAGTGAAACAAAGTTAAGTTTATTGCTATTGTTTAATTGCTATTCTTACAATTGTTTTCGTTATAATTTATAGTATTTTATATGGTGTCTACAGTACGCTGCGTCTGATGTTTCATTGTCACGTGTCAAAATACAGGAACAATCCAAACCAAGTTGGGTATAATAAATTTTTAACGTAATAAATACATAAGAGCAGCAAGCAGGCCTCTTCGGTATCTCAGCTGTTTCTCCATTTCCTGTCCACCGAAGTTTGAACTCGGCAGTATAGAGCAGGGTTGGTCCTTGAGGTTTCAAAGTTTCTTGAAACGATTCCTGTAATATATATATCCAAAAGGAATGAGTTCAGATATATTTAATAAAATATAAGGAATACAGTATTTACATAAAGAAATAAAATCTTGAAATAACAGTGCTATGTAAAATATACAATAATTATCTTATCAAGTATAGCTACATCAAACTTGAAAAGTTGTTTACATACTATCATTATGTAGACGACACGTTCATTCTCTATAAAGACGACAAACAAATAGAGGTACTCCTTAGAATGCTAAACAATATTAATTTTTTTTTAAAAAAAACGAGATATATTTTTTATAAATATGTTATACTTTGGTACGCTTTATAGTGATAACATGCTACAAAAACTAATAATTTTATTTGGGATACGCTTGTTCTTGTTAAAACTCTGTATTTTCGGCAGGGTTTGCCCAAGTGGGCGCAGCCCAGCCAAAAAAACTGGTGGGTTTTTTCGGGGTTTACTCACCTGCAAAACCCCACCTGGGTTTTAAGCTTCTGTTGAGTGTATTAGTCATACAACTAAGCTGATCACATTGAAAGTTTTTTTTTTTAACGAAATTTAGACCTTTAGGTATACTACAACATTCAATATATACTAATTAACTCTTTTCTAGGACCTTTGTCAAGTACTGAATGTACTGAATGAATTAAAAAAACTCAGCTTGAGATAATTACATAATTAATTGAGATAATTATCCAAATTAATGTATAAATTATACTTATATTTGAAATAAATGAAATGAAGTCTTTGAGTTTTACGTCCTAGGGTTATAGTTTGTGGGTTAAATCAGCGGTGATGAGAAACGAATGAAATAGTGGAATGAAGAGAGTGAAACGAAACGGGACAACCCCGAGGAAACCCATGCACACAGTATTTGTCCTCCACAAAGCCCACTTGGAGAGAGCTGGGATCGAATTAGGAACCTCACGCACCAGAGGTGAACGTTCTACTACTGAGCAACCGCGGCCTTATTTGAAGTAAAATATGCAATTTTATATTAAAAGTTGCGACTGGTCCCGGGCTCAATTCCCGGTGGGGGACACTTGATCGAAAAAGTGTAAAAGCTTTTCCAGGCCAGCCATCTTGAGTGAGGTTTCCTGGGTTTTTCTCATTCACACCAGGCAAATCCCGGGATGGTACTTGACATACAGGTCACAGACCGCTTCCTTCCTTTCCTTTCCTTGGATAGTGTGATCCCGAGAAACGTCGTCCCTCTTGTTCATAGATGCCCACAGCCAAGAACTCTAAATCCTAACTTAACTTAAATAAAATTGCATTATCGGAAATGAACCGTCTTGAAATAAGTGCTCGGGAAGTTCACGTAATTGAATGTACAAAGCATCAGAAGTGAATACTTCAACAATAAAATTATTTATTTTACATTGGAAGATATTTAATTTCATTTAAGACATTTTTAAACATTTACTTTGAAACAAAGATATAATTCATGTTGTATAAATTAATATATTTCGTATTAATATTATTAGATACTCCTGTACACTTACCCCCCTCAATCTTTTTTTTTAGATTGTACTTTTTATTGAGAAATTGGGAGTTTTTTTAAAAAAATCTTCTAAATATTAAGCGATTGGATACAATTTCCAGGATTTGGTACTTTATTGAATGCTTAATTCATTTTGGTTACCAGGTAGCATCAAAGTAAAAGTTGAACTCCCCGCTGGTCTAGTGGCTAGCATGGGCACTTTCGGTGTAGCGGGTTCCGGGTTCAATTCGCGGCGGGAAGTCTGGAAAAATTTGAACGATTCTGGTGGTTCAGATTTCCCTTAAACTGTAGGTCTACGTCCCATACAGGCCCGCTGCTGAATAGGGACACTTATCTTCAATAACAAACCAACCAAATTTAATGTTAACAGATAGATAAAGAATAGTAATATTAAGGAGACGACGGGGACTTTAGCTTCTTATTGCAGCATCTTCAAGAAAACATCTTTCATCGTTGGGACCAAAACTACGAACAGTATGTACTATTAGCTTCATAATACTTATTTCAATATAGGCCTAAATAATATTGGATTAGATTACAAGTTCGCAATGGTGGTTTCAGAATATTTCGCCCGAGACACTTTAAAAACACGAGAGGTGAAAAGAAATATTGCGAAAATATTGGTAACACATTGAGTACGAGCGGATTTATGACCCCAGGGAATTTTTTCCGAGTCGCCTCCTGAAACCATTACTGCAAGTTCGACTTAAGTTGGTTGGGTGTATTAGGAAAGGGGATTCCATTGCCTCCCCCTCTCCTCTGCGTCGTCACTGTTCCTATTCTGAACGTGAGAGAAGCACGAAATTCAGTATCTAGAAAACAAAAATAGAAAATCTTGAAGAGATCTTTATGTAGCAGTAAGTAGAAAATTGTTGCAAATTGTGACAATGACAATCTTGAAATATAAATCACATTTTAACACTTTTACTCCACAGACATTTAGGTATTTCGAAAAAAAAATAAAAACAAATTAAATCCGAGAAAACCCATATGAGAACAGGTGGAATGGTTTTATTCGAAACCTGAATTTTGGGCCCTGATTTTAGTAGCTCTTGACTTTGGCCGGGGACGGTACTCTTAGCTGTTAAGTTTCTAAAATCCACAAAAAACATGCCCCAGTCAGAAGTCGAACTTGGAACATTGAAGTCGGCGCCTGACGCTTCAAAGTGTACGACTACTGCGGTCCTACTACGATATAAAACTTCTTTCAGAACTGCAAAAATGGTTTCAAAGTACTTTTAAATTTTCATCTGCAACAGATGTAATCTGTTGGTGGTAGAAGGATGTCAGAAGAAAAAGAAAAAATACACAATAAAACAAAAATATAAATATTATTAAAACTGCAGCAATTCCGTAGTAAAGCGCGGCAGATCGCGGAAAGATCTATGCAACTTTAGATACGTATGGTTTAATGTATTAAATTTAGCATTTCAATCAAAATACAATAAATTGTATGTTGAGCATTTACTGACATAGTAATTAGAGCAATTTCTTCAAAAGTGTTGAGTGATTGGAAAACGAAACTGGTAGATGTGATTAAGGGTATTGATACAGTAATTAACTAATTGGAAGTTTGCTAAATGTAATAAATGTATACACATACCTTTAATTATTACTGCTATTTAAAGATAGCAATATTTTCTCATTTTAATGGTAAGAGAACATTTACTTGATCTTCAAATATCAAAGCGAATATTTATTAAAACAGGGCATTTTGCTACTATCTATGGCTCATAAAGTATGGGATTACTTATTGAAATCACAACGCAAAAGCGAAGAAACGAAATTAATCAAATTGCGTTGTCCCAAGTCTTTTTATTCCAACGAAAAATAAAGAATTCCCTTCTGTGCCCTACTGCCATATAAGCAGATTTTACTAAAATACACGAATATTGCATAACAGGTTATTAAAAATTCCTTCCTCAATTTACTGTAATTACTGATGATGATCTTAGAAACATCCGAAACATTGATGATGCGATTTCTAATAAATGTATTTTCGAAATAATAAAATTTGCGGGGCCGCGGTGGCTCAGTGGTAGAGCGTTCATCTCTGGTGCATGGGGTATCGGGTTCAAACCCTGCTCCCGCCAAGTGAACTTTGTGGTGGACAAACACCGTGTGCGTGGGTTTTCTCGGGGTTCTCCTGTTTCCTCCCACTATCTTCATTCCAGCATTTCACCGTATCCTTTAGCCTAGCCGGCATAATCGTGGGACGTAAAACTAAAAGATTTCATTTCATTTTTTAAATAAAATTTGCAAAAGATAAAAATAAGAAAAAATGGTTAAAGTGTCGTACATTACCTATGTTAAACGAGTTTTAAAAAAGTCGACACTGGCCTTATTGAAGGCACCATTAGAGTATTTGCCTAGTATGACTGAGAGAAACCAGGGAAAGACTTCAGTCAGGATAGCGGTTGCTGAGCGTAATCCAGGACCTTCCCAATACGAAGCCAACGCTCTACTAACTGAGCTACGGTTACTCGGTAATATAAAACAATACTTTAATATAATTATTTCTAACTCGAATAAATAGTCAGATACATTTTCTGTTGAATTTGCAGAGTTTAAGCTCTCATTAGGAACCGGCCAAGGGTTCATTTGGTACGACACAGGTTTGTTGTTTCTCTTTTGATTTCAGTTTTTGCCTTTTTCTTCGCTGTGCCAATCTTACGAAACTATCCTTCGAAGAAGCAGAGGAGAGAATTGTTACTTTTATTTTACCAATAATAAGCTAATTCATGATTATAAATCAAAATAAAAGTTACTGTGCTTTAAAGTTGAAGTAACACATTTGTATTATACTCGCGCTATTTATTTTTATTGCATCAGACAGCTACACATTTTCCTTGTAATCGATGTCTACTTTCGAAAAAAGGTATATTTTCTTATCACTGCGTTGCATAAGGACGTTAAGGCCAAATAAAATTATTTATATCCATATGTAATTTAAATAAATAAATAAATTTATTTAAACAAAAAGCCGGTTCAAATAAAAAAAACTGGTTTAAACCAAAAAAAGTTTTTTTTTTTAAAAAAAGAAGAAAACCTTCTTACCAACCCTGTGTAACAGGCAGACACTGGTACCCAACAAAATATTTTCCACCAGTTGTATCGGGTAATATTAAATGTTATTAGCGTAAGTTATTTTGGGGTTCCTATAAACGTAAATTACACACGGGTAGAATCACAGTACTTACAGACAAATTGTTGAACGGATCAGGAAAGCTTAATGAAGTGATATTTGCCTGTTTGTTTGTTTAGTTTCAGATATTGTTTTTTCTGTTTGAGTTTGCGATACTGAGCAAGGAACACTGAAATTTCGAAGCTACCGTATATTTTACTTATATATATATATACCAATTTTAAGCTAGCACCGTTCACGAAAAGAAGAGAGAACTGTTGTAGGTCCGGTTCCTAAATCTTTCTTTCGATCGTTTTTACGTTAATTTTTTTTTTTAACTTTGTACGAACTCTTGTGGAATATCAGTTAGGGCCAGGTTATTGTAAGTCCTTTTAGTTTTCGTCGTTACTTTTCGTGATGTAAGAATATGTGGTGGGGTATGATGGAGGGAGAACCCCTCCCCCATTATATTGCGAGTGTTATTGCCGCATTTTCATAAAAGTAGGCATTTTCTGTGTGCACATTGGGAATGTTCTCTTTGCCATGTACTTGTATACGGACTTCGAGAGATCCGTAAAAGGTAGAAAGAGGAGCGCAACGTCATGATTGGTGTCTGAGGAAGAAGGGGGCATTTGTGCTGTATCGAGGACCACACGAAATCGAAAAAGTACCAAAGTGTACTACTTCTTGGTTAGATTACATTACGTTACGTTAGGCTAGGCTAGGTTATGTTCAGTTACCTTCAAAACGGAGGCATGTAAACTTTTACAATTTAGCATAGAAAATTACTATGTTGGGCGTGATAAATTGTACCGAAATCATGGCGATCCGCCCTCTATGGTTCGCCCTTTTAAAACTGAAACATGGCGTAAACTATGAGCGCTAGTTTACTGTACTTGATTTTTCATTGACCGTAACTTTATTTTTTATATCGGACTTCCGAAGAATAAATAAAATATCACGGCTTCAGTTTTTAAAAAGGAAGAAGAAAGACAAAATGAAAGAGGAGAAGAGGAAAAGAAGAAAAGAAATAGGGAAGGAAAATGAAAAGAGAGAAATACGGAATGATTACGGGAAAACGATAAAAGATTATATTAATTGCTGAAGAATAACCAAATTAAATGAACTACTGACAGAGAATCCAATTTGAAGTGATTTAGAGTAGACACATGTTCCCACATACAACCCAGACCTGGATCCAGGTAACTACACAAGAGAGAGTTATCCGGACCCAGCCCCGGTGATGAGAAAATTTAATTAAATTAGTTGTTAATTATTTTGTAATGCCAAAAATCCAACTAATATTTAGCATTTGTTGATCACAGTGGAGATAGCTAGCACATTTGAGCTATTCAGGAAAAAATATATATATCAATATTTATTTAATTTAATAACTGTCTTTTCTTTTATAGATAAAATTCTGGACATTTGATGAGATCGTCGTTTATTTTAGTATATCGTATCAATTTGGTTTAAAACTTAATTTAAAACTAAAGCCCGTCTCTCACGGAACTGAACTAAGACCTCAACCCAGGCTACAACTTAACAATGTTGCCTAACTCAAACTTCTATGCAATTTCTTTTATCCTGAGGTGTTCTAGGGGTCTCAGACGATCCTTAAAACTAGGTAGGTTTTATCAGCAGAGCCTCTCGTGGTCGCTTCATTAAAACAGACGAAAAACGCGTTACGCACAAAGAAATCAACTGTCCTAATCGTAAATATTATTGTTTTTCTATTTCACGATATGAGTTCATCCGATGAGGATGAAATAGCCATAGCAGCGATAACTGCTCTGTTGTTGACACAAAATCCGCCCTCCCCTCCCCCCAAAAGAAACGTGAAAGAGAGAAAGAGTAAAGAGGGGCTGGTGCACCAGGGAGTGAATTCTTCGCCGCAATAATGCACAGGAAAGCACCGTATTTTCAATGGTGAATAATTAACTACTTACAGCAGATCCTCGTTCCTACAAAAAAAAAAAAAAAATCTTCAGAATGGATTATTCAGAATTCCATACGCTATTGAAATTAGTAACTCCGAAAATTCATCAGCAAGAAACGAGCATGGGAGAGTTTGTATCAGCTGAAAAATGGTCTGTAGATCCTTGGATCCACCAGATTGTAGAACTGAAAATCAAATGACTTGTCCAAATATGTAAATGAGGGCAGTTATCAGACGCGAAAAGCTAAAATAAAGAACAAAAAGCAATTTTCTAGTATAGGTACTGAGTGCATCCGCTCAGCTCAGTACCCACAAAAAATGCCCACATAGCCCCTAAAGTAAACTTATACCGCGCCGGGACCTATCTCATGCACTACACCCGGAATTCTTGTATTGTGCCAGCATTGTGGAACTGTTCCCTAAAATTTCAAGAAAGCCACATAACAGTGATGACAATTAACGCTCATTGTTTCTGTTTTTGGCGCTGGTTTACTTTTGGCGCATCACATCTGAATTTTATGTTTAGAAGTGTAGGATTACTACTCTAAACTTATTACAAGTGCGGATTTTACGACGGATAAAATAAGCGAGTTGATATGAAAGATGCCTGTATAGAAACTATTTTCCACCGGCGGTGAATTTCTGCACAGTTTACAGAAGTTGTATTTTGTTTACAAGTGGAACGCTACTAGTATAAAACCATGAAAAATGCTACTGAAACTCGTATCATTGTTAAAACCCACTCGTTTTCACTACCCTCGCTTATGCGGATACCCACCTTTGCTGACGCGCCTGTTCCCTTCAGACGCACACCCTCACAGCTTTGCTCTGCTACGACTCGGTTAGATAGCATTCGTGCTTTTTAGTGGCGACCTAGCGCAGGTTGTTTTGTGTTTTTTGGGCTGTAGTTTTTATGCATGCATCCGGACGCTGTATTTATACACAAATCGTAAAAGAATTATAATTTTACAACAATTGCTTATGATACCCATTGAATTTTAACTATGCCATATGGATATTTTCATGTCGCCCAGCTTAAATCATTTAGAAAACAATAAGAAGGTAATTAGTGAAAGGATTCTAATTTTTGAACAATTATTTCGAGTGGTGCGTCAAAAGTAAACCTGCACCCTTTTTTAACATGTTACATTTTTTAGAATACAAATTACACAGTATACTTAAATCACCTATTTTTATTCTTTTAAAGGATGTAATTACATTTGTTCACACCAGCAGCGTTTGAGCGGATACCTTCACTGCATACCTCCTCTAAGGTCTTTTATAAATATTTTTACAAATAATATAAATCGTGCTACAAAAGATCATATTTTCCGTATGATTCTAATGTTTCCCTTATCCAAGCAGCATTGTTTTGAAATTACAGCGATAAATAAAGTTGAATGTCGTCAGGCGCTACTCTTTTCTGATTGGTAGTTGTATGCAAGTCCAGATGAAAATAGAAACTGTTTCTATTTCTTCCAAGTTAGGATCCAAATAAGGACAGCAGAAAATTTCAACCTGAACTAGGGGCAAGTTAGCTCTCACACGATCGTTAAGTAAGGTCGTGAATTTTAGATCGTGAATCGCAGCCTTACTTCAGTCCCGTCTGAGAAAGGCTTAAAAGAGAATGAAAATGTGTGGCGGGGGAAAATTGACACCTGGGTACGGTATATAGAAAATCTACTGTCTATTTTTATCTTATTTCTTGTTACTACCCAAATTATTTCCGCTTTGAGCAATATAAACAATAGTAAAATAGGCTTGTTGAGTGACGCGAAAAAAAAATCTAAATTACAGAGTTACACTGAACCAAAATGCAGGGAATTCATCAAACTATGTTTTCAGCTGGTCAATAAATTCCATGATTATTCTAAAAATGTTTTGTAATTCAACCATATAATACTATTTACAATGTCAGACCAAATTTTCAATGTTGTATGTCAATGTAAACAAATCTTCCCCCAAACTATTAAGTAGAAAGGTAGTCTTCTGTATTTGCACAAACCTCTTCCTACAGGACTCGGGTGTGAAAATCAATACCCGGTACCCGAAATAATCATAAGAATACTAATAATCCCACATTATATCACATATATTTCTCGAAGTGCCTTCTTATTCGTAAATATTTACTTCACTGTAATCAATAATCATATTTATCATTCATATTCATATGTACTCATAACTAATATGTCGTCGATTTACTAATAGGCACCCTATACTTCAAATCACTGACTGTTCGAGACAGTCACATTCATTTAATATACTTATATTCAACTAAAATTCAATAAAATCGTAGTATTGATTAACACACGGAAACCATGTATGAACTCAAGACCATTTAACTTCAATACCTAATACATTTCCCCTCACAGCCAGGAAAATTACATGTTTACACAGTTAAGAGAGAGAAATTATCAAAACTGATTCTTTATTTAATGCAATTTGCTTAAACTACAACAATGAACTTTCATTCTGCGGTTACGAATAAAAATAAAATTAATGTTCTGACTTGAAACACAAGTTTATATGGCTGAAATACTATTTAAGGAAATAAGTGAAGTTTATTAACGTTAATGTTTCAGTTGTTTGATTAAATAGAACGTCAAGATCTTCAGTAATGTTGTATCAAGGATCAATATAGCCACCAAATGGTTTATCTAAGCCAGGAACGGTATAGAATTTTAAATAATAACTAATTTACCACGCATGTCGACGAACCTATTTCACTAATGAAGTACGAAATTTGGTAACAACGGCGCTGTACTCGCATGTGAATTCTCCTTGTACTCAGTCTATTAATTCGCTGGTAAAATTACTGAAATGCCTTGACATTCATGTCAACGAACTATAATGGAAAATTTGGTAATGAACAACACACTGTCCAGTCCTGCACACTCATATCCCATACTCATCAACATACTACAATTAACTACCATACACATCACTACACAATTACACCTACTAATACATATAACTCGATACATACTACTCAAAATTAAATGCACACCAAAACCACAAATAAATCATCACTAAACCGGCTCTGAATTCAAAGAATAAACTGATCTAGGACCTGGTGGCCCTACTTATAATTACTACATCTTTACCAAAACAAAACAGATGACGATTTGGAGATCCCCTTACTGAAGGAAGTCTCCCAAAAACTGGTAATTCAACCCATTTTTTGGTGGGAAACGGTATTCATTCTAGAAATCTGAGCGGGAGGCCCTATCTAAATTTACTCAAACATAATCACTGAAATTACCCTAACAACATAAAATACTACAGATACCGTCAACTTAATGTTTGACGAAGGGCTATAACAGTTTGACTTACCACCAGTGGCGGCGGTTGGACGTCAAAAGTGGGGGGCAAGACATGATCTCAATATTTTTATATTAATGTAAGTTTTTTGGTTGCTTCTAACATTTTGTTTGACGAAAGGTTGTATAACTATTAGGATACTGTATTTTCCAGTTAAAATACCGTATATCTTGTTTCATATTTTACTAAGTAAATTGACAAGAGCAACGCAAGTAGATACTAGCACTTTGTACTCTTAAACAGCGAAGGTGTAAGAAAAGATTTGATTCCTTGCTCATGAACATCTTAAAATTCTGTCTGGAAAATTAATTCGTGTGGTCAGATTAGGGGCTTATTTGATAACAAACTCGCAAAACAAACAGAAATGATAATATTAACCGAATAGTAATGAAAAATGAGGCTTGTTTCGCAAAAGTTATATTGAAACTGGGAATTAATGAACAACTTATATTTTTAATTCCATGCATGTTATTACATGTTATTACTCTTAGAAAAACAGTAAATACTACAAGCACATCCTGCGACATTTAAAGAACTACTTTTGCAGCTTCCCGAAAAATAATCGTTGCCATTAGGTACAGTTTTCACTTTCTTGGAATACATCAAAACCCAACAATACTTAGAATCACTCCACACTCCAGTTATGCAAAATAATCCTAAAACCTAGAATTATGTTAAATTCACTAAATTTATTTGTATATACAAAATTGTATACAGTATGTATACTCCTAAATTCATATATTACACTGCAAAACAATGCCGCGCAATTGACGTGGGAGACCCGGGTTCGATTCCTAGCGGGAGCTCATGTGGTTTGTATTCCACGTTAATTAGTAGGTCCACGTCTCATATAGCCTCACTGCTGAACGGGATGTTAAACTAAAAAAAATCAAATCAAGATATTCCTTACCATTAGAAAGAAGAAAAGACATTTTAGGAACTGTCGATTTTTGTGCAATTAAAGAATAATTTGTGAACAGTGTTTCTTCCAGACATGCTTTTGGGAGGCACTGCCCCCCGAAGCTCTGAGAGTATCCCACCCCCTCGAAGGAGACCAAAATAATACATCTATAATATAATAATAAATAGAATAGTACGTGCAGTGCTCCCCCCGGAATACTAAGTGTGCGCCCCGGAACATTGTTTCTGAAAGAAACACTGCTTGTGAAGAACTTCTTTTTTTGCGAAATGTTATCTCAATTAGTTCTAAAGCGACTGACTAACATATCGAGCCCTTGTAAGAAGAAATGAAAGTACACTCTAATTGTGGCACTCCAATAGGTTAATTTTTGGGCCATTTTTCGTGGCATTTAAAACGCAATTCATGTAGCTATCTTCACTGTACGGGAAGACAACCAATACGTACTCACGGAACGGCAAATATTTTATGGCACCATTTTTATTCTATGAACCATTAATACATACAAAAACTTTATATTTCCAAAATAAAATGGTGAAATTATGAAATTATAGGCCCTATACATTCATGAGTCATTTCAAAAAAGTGGGGGGGGGGCAACTGCCCCCCTTTGCCCCCCCTAATCGCCGCCCATGCTTACCACCATAGAATCCGATGCCAAAATACGCAAGCAACCTCTTCGTCTGTGCTCTTCATTACCCATAATCCCCAAATAAAATTGTATCAATCAAAGCAAGGAACTTGGTGTTGAGAAAATAAACCGAATAAATATTTACTAAAATTCTAAATATAACTGAATTTTAACATAATTAAAGTATATCAAAAGGCTTGTGTATAGCCCGCTCCTCCCAGTTCTTTGTCACCGGAACTGGAAAAGTCACTACTACTACTACTACCGGTATTACTACTATTTATATCGAGAACAGAACCCAACCAACCCCTGCGGGGCTTCTAACCCGTTCCTACTACTACTACTACTAGTAATACTACTACTATTGCTACTAACTACCCCTACTACTATTGCTACTACTACTACTAGTACTACTACTACTACTTATACTAAAGCTTCCTTACCACAAGATTTAAATCTTAAATCTTTACAACATACGATTCCGATTCATTATGAACTAATATGAATCGTTAGAACCGCTATGATTCGTTAAAAATCACCGGTAGGGGAGCGGGCTATACTCAATCCTATCAAAATAAGTGGAAGGGGATTTAAAATATTCTTTTAAATTCAGGTTAGTGTTTAAAGCCAAAAATTTTACCCAATGGGGGATATATAATTTCAACTAGGAGTGAGTGCTTGGGGTCCCGGGTTCGATCCCAGCCTCCACCAAGTGAACTTTGTGGTGGACAAACACCGTGTGCGTGGGTTTTTTACGGGGTTCTGCCGTTTCCTCCCACTTTCTTTATTCCACCATTTCATTCATTACTCATCATCACCGTCTCCTTTAGCCTAACCGGCATAAGCGTGGGACGTAAAACTCAAAGATTTCATTTCATTTTTCAACTAGGAGTGAAACGGTACTACCCATAATTCTTTGTAATAAATGGGTTTGCATCTAAAACAATCATATACTAATGTAAAATAAAAGTAATTTTCCCTCAAAATATAATTTCTACCGATTTGTAGTTTAAATAAATACTAATTTAGAGAATAATAATAATCAAATAACTAAAATATACCGACCGAAAAGTATAAAAAAAATTTACAGGTAAAAAGTGCGTTCCCTCCCAACAAAAATTTTGTACTATCAATGCTGTGACAGTATGTCATAACTATTTGCTTATAAACACGGCGTCCGGATGTATACTACAGTGCAAAAAATCAAAAAAACCTATGCGAAGTAGCTGCTAAAATGTAGGAATCCTACCTTACTGAGTCAGGGCAAGGCGAAGGTATTGAGCCCGTGCGGGGTGCATCGATGGAAGCAGGCGTGTCAGTGATGATGGGTATGCGAGTGAGTAATGAAAACAGGTGGTTACTAGTTTCAATAGTGCCACTTCATATTAGTAATCATTTAGTTTCAATAGCTCCACTTAAAAAACATTATATCGTGCCTTTCATACAATTTCAGCAACTGACGTTCGTTATTTTCGCATAATTCTATAAAATGCAAACACGATATGTTACAACCTTGACATACACACGTTATTTCCACACTGCCTTTTCCGACACTAAATCATAAGTGTGCTTCTCTGCCAAATAGTCCCTTTCGCCTTCACATACAGTGTCACTTACATCAAACACAACCTACAGCAATCACTTTCTTAACTTCAACTATTCCCCTCGCCTCACTTTCACTCACTCTTCTTCACAAACCAAAATAAATGATTCAATTCACAGGGTAAATTAAAAAGAAATGGTCCGGCGATACAACACTTACTCCTCTCACTCCTTCACTTATTTGCTCTTCAATCTACCTTCTATTGAATTCTCGAAGTCCTTGCACAAGTACAAGGTACAGGGATTTAGTAAACGTTCCCTTGAACATAAGCACCAGAAGCCATATACACAATCTATGCAAACAAATGAAATGCAAGGTGTACGTAAGCATGTGTGTGAAACCCAATTTGTAATACTTACCCTTGCACTCTGTATTCCATAAATGATTCTTGATTTTTCTACGTACGTGAGTGAACCACGGAAAATTCGCAATACTATTCAGATAAAGTCACGAAAATTAGCATGTACTGCATGTTAAAAAAAAAGAAAGAAAGAAAGAAAGAAAGAAAGAAAAGAAAAAGATAGATTAAAATTTACATTTCGCAATCGGCTTAAGAATGGAATTGTTAATCGGCTTAAAAATCTGTTTAACTATGAAATAATATAGTATACATTTTAGACAAGTTAATTCATTTACAATATCCAAATACAACTATAAATACAGAATATTCCACTTACTCTTATATATGAACCGTTTGATTGATTACTCGAATCTTCCCGATCTTCATTGAAATAATGTGCACATAACACATCAACCGATAACACACAATATGGCGTATATTCATGTTGGTATCATGTACCTTCTACTATTGTCATAGGTACATTCTTCCGTACGAATTTACTGTACCCATAAATCTTCCATGTACCCACTAATTCATGGGTACGAGGCTGAGATGCGGTGTGTACCCACTAAAGTCTTCGGTACATTGAATTTTCATAGGTACATCAGCGAAGTACCTTCTATTTCATAGGTACTTGTGCAAAATCATGGGTACTGTTTTTAGAGTGTACTAGACCCTACTTTACACTCTACTCTAGCCTACTTTATAAAAAGTAAGTTCCTCTCCCTGAAGTACAAGTAGCCTCAGGAGTTCATTCATGTTACTACACACACACACACACACATTATATATATATATATATATATATATATATATATATATATATATATACGAAGGCCATCCGGAAAGTGGTACCCGTTTCTGCAATAAAGACACAGTAGTACATATTAACAAATATACACATTTTTAGTGGAAAGAGCATACTTTACACTACTTCTCCACATAATCATCAACCAAATTGAGGCATTTGTCATACCGTGTGACGAGTTTTTGTATTCCAGCGTCATAGTCCTCCGCCGCCAGCGTATTGAGATACGTATTCACACCTCGTTTAAGTTCTTCATCGCTGTCAAATCTTTTTCCCGCCAGAAAGTCTTTCAGCTTCGTAAAGAGATGAAAATCCGAAGGGGCCAAGTCCGGGCTATACGGTGGATAATCGAAGGTTTCCCACTTGAATTGCTGCAGAAGTTGTTGTGTTTACGCAGCTGCATGAGGCCTGGCATTGTCATGAAGGAGAATGACGCCTGTAGACAACAGACCTCGCCGTCGATTTTGAATTACTTGGCGTAATTTCTTTAATGTTTCACAATACGCATTAGCATTAATTGTGTCTCCACGGGCCATAAAATCAATGAGCAGTACACCTAGTCGATCCCAGAATATGGTTTCAATGAGTTTTCTGGTGGACGGAACTGTCTTGAATTTTTTTTTTTTTTTTTTTTTTTTTGGTTGGTGAATGAGCGTGATGCCACTCCATGGACTGTCGTTTACTCTCAGGTGATGCATAACAAACCCAAGTTTCGTCCCCTGTAATGATGCGATTCAGGAAAGAGTCTCCTTCATCGGAATAACGTCCCAGAAACGTCAGTGCTGCAGCCATACGCTTGGTTTTGTGCTCATCTGTGAGCATGCGAGGGACCCACCTTGCACAGATTTTTGAATAACGCAGATGATCTTTGACAGTTTCATGAACACATTAGGAAAATGTTCACAGAGTTTATCAATTGTGACGCGCCGATTGTTCCTCACGCATTCGCCTATTGACCTCAGCAGTTCGTCTGTAATGACAGATGGTCTCCCTGAGCGCTCCTCGTCGTGTGTACTCCCCCTCCCCAGGTTGAAGTTGCGACACCAGCGCCGAACAGACGGCTCGTCCATCACATTGTCTCCATACACCTCCTTTAATTGGCGATGAATTTCACAAGTTCGAATCTTTCGTGCATTAAGAAATTTAATCACTGCCATCACTTCACAAATGGTGGGGTTCTCAATTCGTTTAATCATTATAAACGAGCACAGACAAAACACAGGCACTGATAGCGTCACGCAACCTCGCACAGAGCAGGCAGACAAGCTACTGACGCGGTCTGACCTTGCCCAGCGGCTCCCCGAGTCGTCAGCGCTTCATGCGTTGCAAACGGGTACCACTTTAGCGGGGTACAAAGCTTCACGTGCACCGCCCTTCGTTATAAATATAGGTACACTACCTAAAGTGAAAAGCGGAAAGCTAGCAGTGAGTTTTCCAAAATCAATAGTTTCTGTCAATTTTCTGAAAGTTGAAGGAAGAGGATTCATCGACAGTAGACACTGAACATTTCCAGGGCAATTCCTAATTCACACAATAGATGCCTAAAGACATTTAAAAAAACAAATTTACTTCAATGTACTGGATGTTATTTGGTGCACCCCCTTCAGAAAATCCTGGATCCGACCCTGTACATATATATATATATATATATATATATATATATATATATATATATATATATATATATATATATATATATATATATATATATATATATATATATATATATATATATGTTAGTAGGATACCTGTTCTTCTCACGGGGAGAATGAGTTTCATTTTGGACATAAAGCGTTGGATTTGAATTTTAACGCCATCGGAAGTGACACTGTTCGTCTCAGCGCTCATTTTCGATCATTTTTACATAACTTCATTTCCCTCAAGTTGCAGGGCTGAATTTGAATTTAAATGGCATCGGAAGTGTCACTGTTCATTTCAGCGACCCCGAATACTATGGATTCGACACAAGTATCGGTCATTTCCATCAGTTTTAAATATCTCCTCCTCCCCACCTCTAACAAGTAAGGTGTACATTCAAAGTGAAATGATAGAAACCACCCCAGGCTCGAATCTCATCTATGTTTAAAATTTGATCGAGATTGGTGGGATGGTTCATGAGTTAAGTCAAACGTAGTCACTTTCGTTTTCGTTTATTTTTATATATCTACCCTCTGACCTGTATTTTTATATACAGGTCAAAAGTACACATTTGTGGGAACATGACTTTTAAAGTTTGTTATTCTATCAAAATCGCTTCCTAGAATACTGGTATTTCTTTCATCTAAGGGTTAATTTGTTTAGTTGAGTTTCTGCGAAAATGCCACCAGATAGAGCTCTCTTCTCTATCTCTATTCTCTTTTGAGCGATGATAACTCAAAATGTCCATTTTTTGAGTTGTAACCCTTCTACCGGATGTGCGATATGTCATTTATGACTAAAATTAACACCTTAGTAATACTCCAAATGATAAAAGTGAAAGTGCTAGTGAAGCACAATCCATCAATCCTTTCACTATGGTACCAACAGGAGCACAGAACACACTATGGTTAGTGGGATATAATAACCTATAACTATTTCTAACTGTTGACTTTAATTTCAAATTCATTTTAATTATAGTTTTCTATAGATGCATGAATTTTAATTTTAAATATCTTTCAATTAATGTTTTTATAATAGTTGTAAAATACTGCTTTGTGATTGTAGGAGTTCTAATTTTTAATATCTTTCAATTAATATTTATAGTAGTTAAATGAACTTTGATTTTAAATATCTTTAAATTAATATTTTTGTAATAGTTGTATGAACTTTGTTTTTAAAAAATTTCAATTACTGATTTTATACTTGTATGAAGTTTAATTTTAGATATCTTACAATTAATGTTTCTATAGTTGTATGAACTTTAATATTAAATAACTTTCAATTAATGTGTTTATAGTTGTATGAACTTTAATTTTTAATATCTTTCAATTATTGTTTTTTATAATAGTTGTATGAACTTTGATTAAAAATATCTTTCAATTACTGATTTTATAATTGTATGAACTTTACTTCTAAATATATTTCAACCAGTAATTTTATAATTGTATAAGCTTTAATTCTAAACGTCTTTCAATTAATGTATTTATAGTTGTGTGAAATTTAATTTTAAATAGTTTCCAGTTAATGTTTTTATAGTCATACAATTTTTTTAATTTTAAATATCTTTCATTTAATGTTTTTGTAGTTGTAAATATTTCTCGTAATAATGATTTCTCCTTAACAAGGTTAACTAAATAATTACATTCTTGAATGATAAGTAAACCTGTAATCTATACTCATTTCTTCACTGATACCTTAGATATAAGCCATGTAATAGTTCATATTTCTTCTACATCTAAAAATTTCAATTTATTTCTTTCCAAATTCTGTTATCAAGCCTAAAACCACAATATTTTCAAGGATTTCACTTCTCTTTTTGTAGGAGGAGCATAAAATGAGAATTTACGACTGAGAAGATTATAAGAATGGTCTACTCGTGAGAACCACGATTGTGATTCTTTTAAAGAGGATTAGTGTCTTACAAGAGATTCTTCTCTATTGTTCCTTTTCCTTAGCCCTTAAGAAATAATGTGTCAGCTAATGGGGTAGAAATGGAGCTTAATCATTTAAAAAGAAAAAAAAAGAAAGAGAAAATAACATCTAAGATCGTTTACTGTAATAAGTAAGTTTAATACTAGGTTCAAATGTATTAAATACTCTTGTGTATCACACTCGGTTTTACGTACAGGATGGTATATAAGACGGAGTATCTGGAAGAGAAGGATGAAACTCATAAATTTATTAAACAATTTTTTACCATGTTATGCAAAAAAGAGAGCTAAATGTTAAAATTACGAATGTATAGTAAATTTGCCGGTTGGATTCTGCTATACAGTGCATTAGAATGTTAAGTTCAAACTCAATCAGTATCTCTCCGTAAAAAGAGATAATTTCTTTTTTCAATGATGGCTACATTTTATTGTTTGACATGAAACTATACCCTTTCTTTCCTGAACCCTGCAATTACACGAGGGTCTGTGGAACCCCGACATTTTAAATGTATAATATAAACAAATTTTACCAAACGTCGAAGAAGTCTTAATGCGTATTCAATTACCAGTCTAGCTTTCAAAACCATTATTCATAATTTCTGTATGTGCTATTTTTAATGTATATTCTAAAGTTGCGAACTGTGTGCCTTTTCCAGTACAGTTGAGTTTATTTGTAATCCAGTATCAATGATAGGTCTATTTGGTAATAATCTAGACTAGAAATTCACATGACCGTTCTAAGAAAACTGCCTACTCATAATAGCCTAATAAAACTAGACTTGAAGGGAGAAATTTGGAATAACAAGCTGAAATTTTCAACAGCAATTTTACTATATCTACATATGAACATACTAAAAGTCCCAAGGAATCCCATTTGAGAAAATACAGACATGACGTCATCAGTATGGCTGCCAGCCGAACTCGTTCCTCAAATTTACACGCTATAGGTCATTTTACGATAAGAACTTTGTTCTTGTGCTATTTATAAGAGAACACATTGGAAAGTGTTTTATAGACTAAAGTCTTTTATTTGTTGCCTCCATTTCAAAAATATGGCACCATGAAGTAAAAAATGGATTATTCTCAATTCTGTTATTGATATTTAAGGTCAAATACCTTCGTTACCGCTAGAATACCAAAAAACAACCTGAAACACACTCATTATTGAGTACTTCAATAGATTCCCAATGAGGTATGTATCATTGATGTTTCTTTAAAACTAACGTAGCTAATAGATTTTATATAATGGAAGGTGTAATGCATAATTTTCCGTGACACCAATAATAGTGATGGCATTAGATTCGATAACTTAAAAATTTCGAGGAATTTGCAGCAACATTCTGAATGGATGACAATATTTTATGGTTATAGTTTTGTTACAGTAAACTGACAATTTAATTACAGTTGTAATACAGTAATGGAAGCCCCTATCTTCAGGTAGACCTTGTAACTTAAACATTTCCACATCAATAAGAAATTATACTACGTTGACTGTTCAGTTTACTCTTAATTATAAATGTCGATAGGAAATCACTTCAGTAATAATTAGTATACACTTTAAAAATAAAAAAGTACTAAGTTGTCACATTTTCTCGTTTCTGTTTCTGGAATTTTATCGTTCCAAAATTTTAAGGAAAGACTTCTATACGTACTTCATTTACCATCTTGTTTTGCGAGTCTTCAAAAAGCATTTAAATATTTTTTTAACTCTCTCAGTTATCCACCGAGAATATGGGAGGTGATGGTGATAAGATGAATGATAATGGGCCAACGAGGAAAATAGAAGGAAATGGAAAAACTCCGAGAAAAGCCATGTATTTGGTGTTTATTCAGTACAAACCCTACATGGTTGAGTTGAACCAGAGACAGAACACACTAGAGGTCAGCGTTGTGCCATTGGGCCACCACGGCATTTGAAGTTCTTTTTTAGAAAATGGATATTAAACATTTCCTCAGCATCTATTTTTCCTTAAACTTCGTCCCACTACCAGAAGCTGCGAGGAGCCGAATCTCAAGTCCTTGCAAAGGCTAAGAAATCTTGGACATATGTTTACATATTTTTCTTTGCATATGATAAATCAAGCGTAATCATTATTGATAAGTTTTAAAAGAAATTCTCATATTTGTGTACTAAACTATAAGTTAAACATAAATATACTCATTTTGGGTATCAAATCACATCACTGATGGTTTGTTTTAACAATATTCCTCTTTTTTGAATGAAGTACCTTAAACCGATTAATTGTTTAATAACGATACGATTATATTAATCAAAAGAGGATTATTGAAACTGATTGAGTTTCTGTGAGTACTTATTTTTGGAAAAATAAAATAAGAAGCAAGCCACTAAATTTTTCGTCATTTCATCTATCGTTAGATCCATTTCACATACCCATGCACAGAAAGTAATTTTAGATTTTTAAAGTATCCTAATGTTTCATTGGAAAGACAAAATACAAAAATTCCAGCTAGTACCCTAATGTTTCATTGGAAAGACAAAGTACAAAAATTCCAGCTAGTACCCTAATGTTTCATTGGAAAGACAAAGTACAAAAAATTCAGCTAGTATTCTAATGTTCCATTGGAAAGACAAAGTACAAAAATTCCAGCTAGTATCCTAATGTTTTATTGGAAAGACAAAGCACAAAAATTCCAGCTAGTATCCTAATGTTTCATTGGAAAGACAAAGTACAAAAATTCCAGCTAGTATCCTAATGTTTTATTGGAAAGACAAAATACAAAAATTCTAGCTAGTATCCTAATGTTTCATTGAAAAGACAAAGTACAAAAATTCCAGCTGCATAATATCGTTAAAAATGAAATGAAATCTGTAAGTTTTACGTCCCACGATTATGCCAGATAGGCTAAAGTAGACGGCAATAATTAGAAATGAAGGAAATGATGGAATGAAGAAAGTGGGAGGTAACGGGAGAAAACGGAGAGAATCCACGCACACAGTGTTTGTTCACCACAAAGCTCACTTATCCCGAGCTGGGATCGAACCAAGGACCCCATGTACCAGAGGTGAACGCTCTACTACTGAGTCACCGTGCCCCCCTTATCTCATTATAAAAACAACTTTAAAATGTTAAACTTGACATGTTGCTGGACCGATATGAGGTATCGAATTCCATCAGAAACGCGGATTCGAGGCAATGACTTTGTACTGCAGCAGATTACTATCCCAAACATTCTCTCAAGCTATGCAGTAATTATGTGCAACGCGAAGAAGACTTGTACATCACCGACAAGTGGAATAGTCACCACAGTCACCGGATTTGTTACCCATTGAGCACTTGTAAGATGAACTTGACAGGACAGTTCGTAAATAGATGCCAACGAATACTGAAGGCCTTTAGAGGGCTCTTCAGAGCTACTGGAGTCGCATAGTTTCGGTAAAGTTGGATAAATTAATCAAACAAACATCTGGAATTTGTAAAGCTTTAATCAAGGGTAACAGGGTCGGCATTTCATTGAATGCGAACACAACTCAATGAATTTGTTTCAACAGAAGCAGGACCAAGCATTTTAGTTTCTTTACATCCACAATGAAATTTATCTTAAAGAACAAGTCCAACTACTTGGGTTTTGTATGGATATTTCCCTTTTTCTTTGTTGGAAAATTATGTAAAATCAGTGGTGTCCTTAGATTTTTAGCAATGACTAAACGTACAAGGAAAATGGAGAAACTAGGAATCGAAAAAAAGAAAATACTTTTTCCGCCATTTAAGGGATCATGAAATTGTAAATACGTTAAAAATATTGAATTTGATTTATTTCAAAATTACAATACTTTCTTCATTCCTACTATCAGTCGTATCATGGTGGTTCAGTGATAGGTGCTTACCTCGGTGTGTGGGGACATTGGTTCGATCTCCGGACAAGTTAGTTTTTGGTAGAAGACATCGTTTACGTGGGTTTTCTCAAAATACTCCCGTTTACTCCACAGATGCTTTCATCATCATTAAGGGCCGCAGTGGATCAGTGGTACAGCGTTCACCTTTGGAGCATGGGTTCTTTGGTTCGATCTCAGCTCGCGCCAAGTGAGCTTTGTGGTTGACAAACACCGTGTGCGTGAGTTTTCTCGTGATTCTCCTGTTTCCTCCCACTTTTGTTCATTCCACCATCTCATTTAATTTTCATCAACTCCATCTCCTATAGCCTAGCCGGCATAATCGTGGTACGTAAAACTTAAAGGTTTCATTTCATTTTCTTCAATCATCATTCTCTTGCTTTAATCATCCATCTCCTTTATCCTTAGAAAAAAAAAAAAAAGTGGAACGTTAAACCGAAAGATTTTATTTCATTTCCTGCTATCCCTCGTAAATTAAAACAAGAAAAAAATAGGATATGATTTAATGTTTCACAGTTTCAGAAGAACAATACAGTATACGGTAAATGATATGTCCATTAACAGTATAGCGCAATGCGATCCGCAGTATATAACGTGATCCACAACACTGTGTTATGTTTTATACCGTACTGGGATGAGTAATAGATATATGGGTATCATGTTGACAGTAGATACACATTGAGGATTACAGAGGTAAATACGGGCTATAATACGTTGATAGTGTTCAGCACGCAGATCATTTGGAGCCTTACTATTAGGAGTTCAGTCTGTACGAAATGTAGTTTCTCTATCCATCAAAGAGTGCCACTAAAACTATAGAAGAGTTGTAACTCTTCTAGATTTAAATAAGTTGAATGTTTGTGGACGGTAATAAACTGAATATTTGATGTAACTATTTATAAAGAAAGATTATGATAATACTTTAAATTACTTTTTTGAATATCTTAAATCCCTGTAAAATATCAAATGTTAGAAAACTGATAAGAACTTGCAGATGTGAAAAAGAACAGAGCCTTGTATCTTTCTAATAACTTGCTAACATAAATAATAGAAATGTCATGTGTACACCACGTGAAGAAGTTCGATTTGTATATCGGGATATTTTCCCAATTATTACTCAAATCTGAAATCGTGGGTTTCTACTACTTCCGGTTTTAGTAGAGGGATTAGAGTAGAGTTTGAACAAATTTCTGCGATGCTTTATTGATTGCAGAAAATCATTTATCGCTATCTATCACCGTTTTTGTTCTATAGTGATAAACGTTAAAAGTGGAAGTGGTCGATCTCTGCCACTTCTGGTTTGAATAAAGGTAAAGAGAGAAGATGTTTTCCATTGTTGAATGCTATATTGATTCCAAGAAACATCTAGCTTGGAAGGACATAGAAGAGGTTGCTCACAGTCCCATAATCCAACCTTCAATGCTGCTGTATACAATTGTCAGCATCAACGTGTTCATGTAAAACTTCAGGAAAAAAGACCAAACAAAGGACACGACATCAACATCCACATGGACAATGCTTCAATGAGACGTTCTTCGTCCAGCATATTCCTCATATATGGCTCCCATAGATTACTGTCTTTATCGGTCCCCCTCTATTGCAGTGCGCGGCACATTCTTCGAAAACAACGAGCAGTTGCAAAATTTGATTGGTGACTTCTATGCATCAAGTCAACACTTCTCTTTTCGTAAAGGTATCTACCAACTGTCTGAACATTGGAAACAGATTGTAAATAATGCATAGGAATGAATCAATGATCCATTGTCTAATTAGTTCAATCCATTAACAATAATTGTATCCATGGGTTCCAAACAGTACAAATTAAGAAATCAACCAAATAATTTCCATAATTATATGTAAAGTTGCAATGACGCCAATTCCGAAAAGAAAGGGGCGAGAACTCCCAAAGTTTGCTTGCTTCTCCGTATTAATAACATCTTAAAAAATTGTTCTTTTCCTTCACTTACTATTCTTATCATTTCCGCTTTCGTTCTTAGTTTGATAGAGATACTTCCCTCCATTCTTATTTACACTCATTTTTTTTAGAGCCCCCTGTCTTTATTTCTTAGATTCTGATATACGTACCATAGCCTTGAAAGGAAATAACATGAGGAGAATGGAAATAATTGCAAAAATTTTATTAAACACCTGCAGGAACATGGGTAAATTTGCATTAATTTATGTATGATATGTGCAAGTGTATAGATGTGTGTGTTTGTACTCTACTGCTACACTCTGGCTGTCGATCATACTGATCTGTTCCTGTTACAAGACTATCAACTTCATGTTCATCTCACATTTTCCCATCATTTACTGCACTGTAACAGGGATGGCGTAACAGAGCTGTTCTATCTTGTCCCTAACAGGACTCCTGACGCCTTCATCAGCCTAAAGATGTCCCTAGCCAGAAGATAGATTTATTTGTCCTATTAATATAACCCTGTGTTGTGTCATGTATCATATATCATCCAATTCTTCACCATCATTATGGAATTCTTAATTCTGATGGCCAATCATAGTATGGTTAATATTTCACATTCTCGCACAATCATATTTGTATTCTTTCACAATATCCTCTATCATAGATATATTTTTAATTGATAATTTACATATTTACTCTTATGTATGAGTTCATGTGAAAATAATCATCATTTCCTAGATCCCTTTATATTATTATCACCTCAATAGTGTCTGTTATTATATGTATTTGCGTGTGTCGACCTAATTACGAATCATCCTCATTGTAAGTTCTATCAATAAATGGAGAATACCTTTCCGAACTTCATGATTATGGTCGAAGAGATCATATGTTCTGGTTTAACATAATAATAAGTCATGAATGAAGAAAACTACTCAGCCCAACCACTGTTCCTAACAACCTATCATATCCTTTCACCTCATATACCAAAAAGAGGGTGTAACCCTCTGAAAAAAGTGTTAGCTTCTGGCTAGGTTCTAAAAAATTGATTGGATTTTGAGTTTAACTTCCCTTTCAGCAGCGAGACTATATGAGACGGGACATACTAATTAACGTGAAATCCCACCCACATGAGCTCCCATCGGGAATCGAACAAGAGTCTCCCACTCCAAAACCGAGTACGCTAACCGCTTAGTCACGAATGAGCTGTAGACTTTTTAAAAAAAGACACAAAAGGCTGTGTTTGTGTGTGTAATGGGCGTGTTAGAAATTGCCGTAACGAAACAAATAATGTTAGAAGTATATGTGTGAAAGTCCACACCCTTCCGCTTGAGCCTGTAGTCATGACAACAGAGGTTTACTCATATGTCATCGGAGCTGTACTTGATATAGAAGGAGAAGCAAAAAAGAAAAGAAAAACATTTTGATAAAGAAGGAAAGTGAACAAAGAAAGGTCAATCAATATGATTAATTGGTATAAGGTGTGTTTGTTGTTCCTGTTTTATTTATAAAATTAATATTTCTTTGTCACTTGAGGATCCCAGCTAACACTTCTTGGAAATTATCGATTTCAAAAGCTCATCTTTTCTCTAGTTTTCCAGCAAGAAAAAAATTAATTTTCCTTCTCATTTCCTCTACGAATTTCTTTCTAAGATCTCTATCCTCCTCTCTTTCTCTCTTCCTCTTGACAGTTTCGTATTACACTTGTTTTTTTTTTATTTTTGTACTGTCCACAGGATAATGACAATTCAAGGGGAAAAAATACACAGACAAAACGAGGTACAGAAAAAAAAAGAGTATGGTAAAGTAAAAGAGAAGAAAAAGGATCATAGATGGCGTTGGCATCACCGAGCTTGAGGTCTCATCTTTCTTGCAAGCACACACATCTTTAGATTTATTCGTGTCTTCAGCGTTCTTCGTCTGCTGGTTTTGACAGCTCTACTTAGTCTTCGTGTCCCCCATTCTCTTTCCCCCTCACACACTAACACATTTAAATAGTTCTTCAACACAAAGAAGACACCACCAATAGGATAGAAAAACAACTGCAAGGAAAATTTCGCATATTCTGGAAAAAAGTTTTCCTTATTTTTTCCTCTTCTACTTTTTGTCTCGATTCCTTTTCATAGTTTCCAAAGTTCGTTCTCAACTTTTCAGTTTCTTTTTTTATTTACTTTATTATTATCATTTTAAAATTTCCTGCTACTTGCCTTCTCAACTTTAACCTCTTTCATATAAAGAATGCCAGTACCAGATGAGTCTACCATATTTCATGTGTGTCATTAATCATTAGTCACAAGTTTAGATCAGTGTCAGTTCTTGAAAGAAATCAGATCGGTAAAAGAATGTAATTTTATCACAAGATACAGAATGAAACCTTAATACAGCTTAATTTTATACCTATAAGCTAAGAGGAGAAAGCTTCACACAGCTTAATTTTATCACCACAAGATAAGAGAAGAAAGTTTCACACAACTTAATTTTATCACTCACTACAAGCTAAGAGAAGGAAGCTTCACACCGCTTAAATTTACCGCTAAGGTATGTGAAGCTTTCTTCTCTTAGCTTGTGGTGATAAAATTAAACTGTGTGAAGTTTTCCTCTCTAAACTTGTAATGATAAAATTAAGATGTGTAAAGCTTTCTTCTCTTAGCTTATAGTGATAAAATTAAGCTGTGTAAAGCTTTCTTCTCTTAGCTTATAGTGATAAAGTTAAGCTGTGTAAAGCTTTCTTCTCTTAGCTTATAGTGATAAAGTTAAGCTGTGTAAAGCTTTCTTCTCTTAGCTTATAGTGATAAAGTTAAGCTGTGTAAAGCTTTCTTCTCTTAGCTTATAGTGATAAAGTTAAGCTGTGTAAAGCTTTCTTCTCTTAGCTTATAGTGATAAAATTAAGCTGTGTAAAGCTTTCTTCTCTTAGCTTGTAATGATAAAATTAAGATGTGTAAAACTTTCTTCTCTTAGCTTATAGTGATAAAGTTAAGATGTGTAAAGCTTTCTTCTCTTAGCTTATAGTGATAAAGTTAAGCTGTGTAAAGCTTTCTTCTCTTACCTTACAGTGATAAAATTAAGATGTGTAAAGGTTTCTTCTCTTAGCTTGTAATGATAAAATTAAGATGTGTAAAGCTTTCTTCTCTTAGCTTATAGTGATAAAGTTAAGCTGTGTAAAGCTTTCTTCTCTTAGCTTATAGTGATAAAGTTAAGCTGTGTAAAGCTTTCTTCTCTTAGCTTATAGTGATAAAGTTAAGCTGTGTAAAGCTTTCTTCTCTTAGCTTATAGTGATAAAGTTAAGCTGTGTAAAGCTTTCTTCTCTTAGCTTATAGTGATAAAATTAAGCTGTGTAAAGCTTTCTTCTCTTAGCTTATAGTGATAAAGTTAAGCTGTGTAAAGCTTTCTTCTCTTAGCTTATAGTGATAAAGTTAAGCTGTGTAAAGCTTTCTTCTCTTAGCTTATAGTGATAAAGTTAAGCTGTGTAAAGCTTTCTTCTCTTAGCTTATAGTAATAAAGTTAAGCTGTGTAAAGCTTTCTTCTCTTACCTTACAGTGATAAAATTAAGATGTGTAAAGGTTTCTTCTCTTAGCTTATAGTGATAAAATTAAGCTGTGTAAAACTTTCTTCTCTTAGCTTATAGTGATAAAGTTAAGATGTGTAAAGCTTTCTTCTCTTAGCTTATAGTGATAAAATTAAGATGTGTAAAGCTTTCTTCTCTTAGCTTGTAGTGATAAAATTAAGATGTGTAAAGCTTTCTTCTCTTAGCTTGTAGTGATAAAATTAAGATGTGTAAAGCTTTCTTCTCTTAGCTTATAGTGATAAAGTTAAGATGTGTAAAGCTTTCTTCTCTTAGCTTATAGCGATAAAGTTAAGCTGTGTAAAGCTTTCTTCTCTTAGCTTATAGTGATAAAGTTAAGATGTGTAAAGCTTTCTTCTCTTAGCTTGTAGTGATAAAATTAAGATGTGTAAAGCTTTCTTCTCTTAGCTTGTAGTGATAAAATTAAGATGTGTTAAGCTTCTTTCTCTTAGCTTATAGTGATAAAATTAAGATGTGTAAAGCTTTCTTCTCTTAGCTTATAGTGATAAAATTAAGCTGTGTAAAGCTTTTTTCTCTTAGCTTATAGTGATAAAGTTAAGCTGTGTAAAGCTTTCTTCTCTTAGCTTACAGTGATAAAGTTAAGCTGTGTAAAGCTTTCTTCTCTTAGCTTACAGTGATAAAATTAAGATGTGTAAAGCTTCTTTCTCTTTGCTTATAGTGATAAAGTTAAGATGTGTAAAGCTTTCTTCTCTTATCTTATAGTGATAAAATTAAGCTGTGTAAAGGTTTCTTCTCTTAGCTTATAGTGATAAAGTTAAGCTGTGTAAAGCTTTCTTCTCTTAGCTTGTAGTGATGAAATTAAGCTGTGTGAAGGTATCTTTGTGAAACTTTTTCCTAAATTGACAAAACAATGGTTATCTAAACATATCAGAAGCAGCAAGCAGTAAAATTGAATTATTGAACTCCTCGTTCATTTACAATAAATACATAAATTATTTCCAACTAAAATAAATTGGCTCTGAGGGAAGAACATAGACTAAAAGTATTTGAGGATAAAATCCTGAAACGAATATTCCGACCCAAGAAAAACGGGAATGGAAAATGGCGGAAACTTGCATAATTTATACCGTTTGTCAAGCATAGTTAAGGTCATCAAGTCATGTACCCTGAATGAAAGAAAGTAGGAATGCTTTCAAAATTTTAACAGGAAATTCAATTGGAAAACGACAATTAGGAAGACTTATGTACTCAAAGTTGTTCATAAAAATGAAAAATTATGAAGGAATTAGTAGATTGTGAATGTTGAGAGTTAACAGGAAAACCCGAAGCAAATCTACACATACGATGATGTCTACCTCAAACTCATCTGAGATTTGTTCTTTTCTTTAAGAATAAAATAAGCGTCCGAGGGATTTTCCCTCACAATGAAATTGTCCAGATTTCCTAACGATTCGAGAAGAATGGAATAATTAAATAAATAGTTTAATTTCAATTCTTGTAAATATTTGTATCGTATGTATGGACAACAAAGAAGGTGTTGTTGAGTTGATTTTAGTTTAGCGTCCCGTTCAGCAGCGAGGCTATATGAGACGTGGACCTACTCATTAACGTGGAATCCGAACCACATGAGCTCCCGCTGGGAATCGAACCCGGGTCTCCCACGCCATAGGCGCGTACGCTAGCCGCTTAGCCACGAGGGAGCTCAAACATAGAAAGTGTGTAATAGCCAAACGCAGCTCGCAAAGGCACTCATCTGCTAATACTGCGTGGGAAAGAGACAGCTATAATTTGTTCAGAAAGTAATATCAGTGAATGTGTAAAACTGATATTGACTTTCATTATTTAAAATGTCTTTAAAGTTGTGTGAAGCAGGAAAAAAGTGGCATTTAAAACACAAAAGGACACTTATAATTTTGTTCACATTTTTGTTACATGTTCTCTATTTTTATTTTACTTCATGAAGTTTGGCAACCTTGCTTGGAAGGAAAAAGAACCTTTTCGTAGAGAAGAAAAAGAAGTTTAGTTTTTCATTTTTATCCTGGAGAATTTTGTTCCTTTTTCTAAACATTTCAACGTTAATGAAGAAATAACCATACGCTCTGTCTTTCTTTTCCCATTAATAACACGAAAAACAAGCATTTAAGTGCTGTATTCTGAAAGGAGAAAAACAACGCGAAGAATCAAAGAAAATCGATCATTTGTCGAGGAAAAGGACAAATCGGTGAACGATGTGGGTTTTCTAATTCTAACGAGTTGCTTGATGAAATATTACAGTAATATTCAATGACGAAAAAGGTTTAAGTAAACAGTTAAACATTGTTAGTAATAAATGTTTCGAAAATGTAATAACCACGAAATTATCGTTTAATATATCTATCTACCTATACCTATATTTATCTATCTATCTATCATGCCCACAAAGGGCAGATAAGCCAGGATTAGATACTTAAGGTATACAATCTGATCTTTTAGCTCTGTATTGGTGTGAATTTTGTCTCAACTGACCCATAACCTACAATATTCGGAAATTTCAAGTCTACCGAGGCGTAATGTAATATAAATATACATATATTATAATAAACACGTACACACGAATCAAGCAGACACTGAGACTGAACTCCCTACAACCTCATTTTATTACAAATCGGAAGTAAAACCGACTTCTTTCGGCTCGAGTCGTCTCATTTCGACACTCATTGATTGGAGAGAGCGTTTTAATTTCCAAACCTCACGTAATGTTAGAAATAAAACCCCTTAAAAATTTAATTCGACCAACAGGTAAATCTGATAAGAGTTTATTAATACTTTAAAATAAGGATGCACTTGAATATCACGCATTAACAGATCATATAGACAATGTTAAATCCATCAGCAGTTTGTTCAACATTTTTCAATTATACCACTTTCTCTCTATTTTCTAACCATATAGCCTATACTTATTTTTTTTTTTCATATAGAATAGTTTGTTGATTTACGTGCATGATTGCTGGGATTCGAGTTTCTTCGAAGATCATCGAGGTTTTTAACTGTCTTCACGATGGATTTCTATGTTTGTGTCTCTGTTGAGTCCGGTAACAATTTAAAGGTATCGGCAAGAGACAAATCATTTTTTCTAAACTGGGTCTTTGATATTCCCAGTGGGAAAGCATCGAACTTACTACAATGGTTCAAATTCCCCTTTCAACTGTCCTACATAGCCTACATGCAGGCAAAGGCAGTAAATACAAATCAATAATCAATCAATGAATCGTCCTATATAACCAAGATGCAGATCAAGATCATAAATACAAATCAATTAATCAATCAATAGTTCTACATAATCTAGATGCAGATAAGTCGTAAATACAAACAAATCAATCGTCCAATATAGCCTATATACAGGCAAAGATCATAAATAAAAATCAATCAATTGTTCTATATGACCTACATGAAGACGAAGGTCGTAAATACAAACCAATCAATCGTCCTATATAGCCTATATGCAGACAAAGATAATAAATAAAAATCGATCAATCGTTCTATATAGTCTAGATGCAGACAAAGGTCTTAAATATAAATCAATCAAACAATCGTTCTACTATATAGCCTACAAATCAACCAATCGTTCTATGTAGTCAAGATACAAAGGTTTTAAATACACATGAATGAATGAATCAATAAACCAATCGTTCTATATAGCCTAGATGCTGACAAAGGTTTTAAATACAAATCAGTCAATCAGTCAATCGTTCTACATAATCTAGATGCTGACAAAGGTTTTAAATACAAATCAGTCAATCAGTCAATCGTTCTATATAGCCTAGATGCAGACAAAGATTGTAAATACAAATCAAGTAATCATTCTATATAGCCTAAATACAGACAAAGGTCTTAAATATAAATAAATAAATCGTTCTATATAGCCTAGATACAGACAAAGATCTTAAATAAAAACCAATCAATTAATCAATTGTTCTACATAGCCTAGATACAGACAAAGAAAAATACAATTCACTCAATCATCCTATATAGTCTTACTAGTAGCAAAGGACACAACAACTCATTCAATTAATGAATCAATAGGCAATTGTTCGATTATTTCCAAATTATTAATCTTCCAAATCTTCTTTGTAAAATGGCATGGAATGGTAAAAATATCATGGTTAAATTTCTGAATTGGTACACAGCAATAAATTCAATATGTAGTTGAACACAATAAAATTAAAATATATCTTTCCTTTAAGCGTAATGATTTGCTATTCCATGTAGCAATCTGTTCCTCTTATTTAGGCCATATTATTTTTCTTTAATATTGTGCGGCGAGCAACAGCTGTTGTATCTAATCAAATCGAAAGAATACAATATTAAATTGTTTATTTTTTCAAGTGTGTGTGTGTGTGTGCGTGGATAAACAAGTATCATCTTTCGGTTCAATCTCTCGTTTTACGCAGGAATCTTTCTTCCTCCCGATTCGTAATGATTTATCTTCTTCAGCATTTCATTCCGATAGTTATAGAAAATCGGTTGCTTCCTTGCTTATCGGTTCAATGAAAAACCCCATTTTCCACAACATAGCCACATCGGATGCTTGAACCAAAAAGGATTCGATGGGACCAACTGGAATATCAGCTTACTCCGCTGTGTAATTCCGCTCTGGTCGAGTCAACGAAAATTGCTCCCTGGTCCGGAATCTGTTCCTCTCCCACCACTACATCTCCCCCCACCACAATCATGTGGTAGGATATGTTTCTTGTCTCTTCCCCCTTTTGTTATCCTCTCACCGCATTCTATGTCCTTTCATCAGGGTTGACCTGGAATTGGTCCAAAATTAAGCGAGATTCTCAGAATAATATCCGTAACACACAAGAACAGAGCTGCAATAATTATACAAGTTTACAATTTGTTTAAAAGTACTGGATTCGTTAAATCCGGAATCACAAGGGAATCACTATTCCCTCTCTCTTTCTGTCTCTACCCTATTATCATTGGATAATCATAATTAAGGTGCATAGTGCGTGGTCCAGCTCATGAAGAAGTTAACAGTTAACTACAATTCATTACAGCTATTACATCGTTTGATTCCATAGAGAGCTATGCAATACGTTCTGAAAGTTTTACCAATATATTTTACACACTATAGTGTATTTTAAATATCCAGTAATGCTCCCGATTCCCTGAAGCAGTGTTTCTCAAACTTTTTAAAAATGGGAACCACTTTTATTAGTCAGAAATTCCTACGGACAATCCTAGTACCGTTGCCTTCCGAAGCAAATTTATCATTTTAAAAGATATTTCGACCATATCCTGCTATACTAATATATATATATATATATATATATATATATATATATATATATAAAATATTAAGCAAAACACTATTAGATCCTAATTTTAATACATTGAATTAAGAAAAGAAAATATACAATTTTTTTAAAGTAATTGAGGGCTTCATTTAAATTAAGAAATTTTGCTCTAAATAATCGAATTTTACTACGAATACAAACCCACGAGCCCACGTTATATGCCCGTTGTTCTGTATGGTTGCGAAACTTAGACTGGAAAAACATAGACTGGAATTATCTGAGAACAAAATCGTGAGACGAATATTCGGATCCAAGAGGAACGGGAATGGGGAATAGTGGAAACTTCAGAACGGCGAACTACATAAATTATACGGTTTCCCAAACATTGTTAGGGTCGTCAAGTCTAGGAGGCTTAGGTGGGCAGTAGCGAAAATGGAAGAAAGTAGAAACGCTTTCAAAGTCTTAACTGGAAGACCAATCAGAAAACGACCATTAGGAAGACCAAGACATAGATGGGAGGACAATATTAAGATGGATCTCGTAGAAATAGGAATACAAAGCACAAACTGGATCCAGTTGGCTAAGAATAGAAGTCAATGGAGAGATTTTGTGAGCGCGGCATTGAACCTCCGGGTTCCATAGGCCATAGAGTTAGTTAGTTAATGCAAAGCTATATATCTCGCAGTTCAAATATACAGACAAACATATAAGTTTAGCAATTTTTAACTAGAGTTTGGTATTATTAAACTGCTTTCTGAAAACTCCAGTTGACAACACTGATTTGGATAGTTGGTTGTATTGAAACAACTTGTCAAGATACGCCAAAACAAAGAACCCATATATTACAGATGCGCATCGAAAGAACATCAGTTCTGAGATATCTTACGAGTAGATATGCATGGGACGTCAAATGTTTGGCAGTACAAGTCCACACATCCACTCATCTTCCGGAAACAGGACTCCCTGTAGTAATTTCTGTTTGTTTGCGGGATATCCCAGTAGCAATATTAGGGAAGTTTGGATTACGGTAAAACTTTAAGCATGTTTTGGTGGTTTGAGTTTTATTTTCACTACTTTTAAGCTACCATTTATTGAACCAAACGACAAAAGTACCTATTGGTTGTTGTAAGATTTTTGAGTTGCAAAATTGGGTGCAGTTTTACGAGGTGTAGTAAAAAATGTAATTTTAAGGTTAAAATTGAATAATGCACATCTGTGGAATATGTGTAAGATAAGAAATCTGCGCTGTAAGATAAGAAATCTGTATTTTATGTTCACGGGAGTAAGGTTACTATAGAAAGCTGTATACGTATTGATAATTCTGAGTTTCAATTAAAATCTTCATTTACGTGTAGACCTTCCGTTGCTTCGCACCTCTTCCCATTGGACGCAAACACAAGTTCCCATACGATCCTACAACGATTAAATTAAATCCACTCACTGGTTCCCTTTTTGATAATAAATTAGATCCATTAAATAATACACACTCCGTGCCTTAGTTTTGATTCCATTTATTTATATTTATTTATATTTATTTATATTTATCTATGTTGTCCTGACAACGACGATCCAAAGTCTCATTATTTAACATTATCGACAATCATATTATTTGAAACATTTCTTTCTCTTCTTCTGCAGCCAGCATCGTGCATATTTAGAATTACTTATGACCCAAAATTACAAAATTACAAAATATACAATGTACTATTGTATATTATGGCGCCCGACGGAGTTTTCTTTTTATTCATTAACTTCATAAAAAGAAAAAGAACTCTGGACCGTTTACATATACATGTTAATCATTCGAGTTTTTGAATGCACCTCGTATAAAAAAACAAAAAATACAATTCATATAATTATACATATTATACTAAATTTAATCACAATATTATTATCATATTTATTTTAAATTTTCTCATCAACTTCATTTATTTATACGTTTCAACGACGATACGGCACATTTTGGATTTGATTTACAAGTTATTTGATTCCTTTTCGGGGCCATTACATGCTTGTTACAATCCAACCATTATCTATTTGGGCAACATGAAGAAGGTTTTGAAAAAGATGTATGTCATATTCATATAGTCGTTCTTAGAACACAAAAATGATCGAATATAAGATATAGTTAAACAAGATATAGTTTAAGATTGAAATATCGATAATAATCAGAACATAACATAATAATTAACGTCTTCTTATTAACATCATAACATGAATAATGAGATTGATATAGCATTTTGTCAATCATAGAACTCAAGTAAGGTACGAATAACAAACGAACTCATAATGATATTTGAAGCAAAATCAGTTGAGTACGGTCCCCTTAGACGCCGTAACTCGATCTATGTTACATGTCCAACAAATTCCTTATAGAAAACAAAACTTATTAACTTCAATACATATTCTCGCATTACAAAGATGCTTTTAAATATACTTCAATAACATGGAACACGAATAATACTTCAATAACATGGAACATGAATAATGTGATTGATAATACAAATACCAAAGAAAATACATAACATTAAGGCATTTGGTCAAATTAAGAATCAATTTGATATGTCCCTTCAGACGCTTCTACATTAGGTCAAGTTACATGACCAATGCATTTGTTTGGGTTGCATCGAAAGTCACAAACCGGACTACAGTCTTGCGCGTTATTTACATCTACGCCTCTTGGTTTCTTACTATGAGAATTTTCGTCATCTATGGGATTTCTACGTAATCTCCATCGAACGTGATCAGATCTAATGCTTACATAATTCTTAGGCGAATGTAATCGTATTAGGTACACTAGAATTAGGTTGAGTCACACAATCACATTTACTGACACTACTAAGTGTTAGGTTCGGTTATCTTACCAGTAACACTAGGTTCAGTTCTCATCCTTTAGACTGGTGATGAAATGTCGTGACTTCTAATAAGGCTGTACCTATTTCTGCCACAATATTCACTGTACTTTGTCCTATCACGGTTTCGGTTCCATGGAATCTTCCTCTGGTCATCTGCTGTGTCACTGTCCTGCTTCTTGGAAATAACCTCCTCCATACCAGGCGGATAATTTTCATCTGACTTGCTTCCTTTTCTATCAACCCATTTTAGCCTCGCAATATTATCAGAAGTAAGTTATTTGCTTCCATTTGCTTCAAGGACTTGCAAAACATGAACAGAATCAAAGCACTGTAAGCTATTGTTGATCTGTGCACTATCATGGGATGGAAGACAAATTCTGGAGTCATGCCGATTCTCTTGAGAACAATCATCGTTCTCTGCATTCTCGTTGTTTTGATCCATTACACTCAGCTTTATACGTTCATGAACTGTAACTTCAATTTCTACAATATCTACAGAACCTTGTGAGTCGGTGAATTTCTGTACCATCTTCTCCCTTGCTTCCTCATAAAGTTCGAGTTTGACTACAATGTGTTGATTCATTTGTCGCAGTTGATGTTGAATGCCATCATTATGATGTTGCAACTGTTCTAATCTTTCATCGAAATGTTTGTCTTGTTGGTTCACTCTCTCGTCCAGTTTTTCCAAACGCGAATTTACTTTTTCGAACTGTTCTTGAACTTGGTCCTGGATCTTCTCAAATTGCTCATCATTACGTCGAGCTTGATCTTTGATTAGCTGGGATTGGTCTCTGAGTTGCCGGGATATTTCTTTAAAAGCTTCCCCCATGTTGGATGGATTTATGACTTGGTTGTCGGTTGCTCCAATATCGGTAACATTCATAATGTTCCTATATATAGTCCGGCCACTTCAAAAAACAATACAATTATTTTTCATTTCCATTCTCGGGCTTTCGGCACCATATACAACGATTATAATCAACCTTTTCTTTCCTTCACTTCCCGGGTTTCGGCACCATATACAATGATTAAATTAAATCCACTCACTGGTTCCCTTTCTGATAATAAATTAGATCCATTAAATAATACACACTCCGTGCCTTAGTTTTGATTCCATTTATTTATATTTATCTATGTTGTCCTGACAACGACGATCCAAAGTCTCATTATTTAACATTATCGACAATCATATTATTTGAAACATTTCTTTCTCTTCTTCTGCAGCCAGCATCGTGCATATTTAGAATTACTTATGACCCAAAATTACAAAATTACAAAATATACAATGTACTATTGTAATCCCACCAGCTATAGCCACCTCTGAACCAGAATAAATACAAACACAATTATTTCAGTGACGCGGACCCATTTTCATGTTTACAGCAAGCTACGTACCTGATACCTTGGTATTTGCGTTCAAGTAGTAATTGAAAGGCAGATAACAATATTAACACTTCAATTTCCAATATATTTATGTTATTAATATACGGTATACAGTATATACCAAAATTTACATGTCATGAGGGAAATCATCGGACAATTCTCTTCGCATCTTCTTCTATGTGCTACTTTTAGACTTACATTAGGATCAGCATCAAGGAAACTTCCAGGTTTATTTTTTCAAGGAACAAAGTATTGAAATGTTTGTTCAGAAAGATATGTGCTACGCAATAGAATTAGGTGTATCAATGCCCTTTCACCTATTTTCTTATATTCAGAAAATACCTTCGTCCGAAACTAGTCAAGTCCTTTGAAATCTATAAATCTATTTTACATGAACCATTACAAATAGCATGAAAAATTTTATCTTGCTCTTCCTCAGACAAAGGTTTTAATTGTACCATACCATACACGAAAGTAGGATATGATGGCAAGTAAGAGAGGGAGGGGGCGAAGGAGTCTACAATTGATGGATGATATCAAAACAGAAAAATCGTACGTAAAGACGAAGAGGTTAGCGGAAGAACAGGTGCATGGAAGCTGCTCGGTTACGACAAGTGACCTGCCAATAATGGCAGAATACCTACGATGATGATGATGATACCAGAAAAGATTTCTTATCCATGGATTTTCATTGTCTGATGGAGGAGAATAGGCTCTGAATCTAGTTGCTAAATCATGTAGGCTATCAACAATGTTATAGTGAACTTCTTGGGGCAGTTCTTCATTTGTAGACCCAAGAAATGACATCAATGTTTGGAAGATACTACTATCTTCAGCTCGGCTTGCCCAGAACCGTATTTTTATAATTGCTGCCTCAATACCGTCGTTTCACTCTGTTGCTTGAAAAAATATACTTCGCTGATTTTACTAGCCATCCAAACTGCCAAACACATGGATTTAAATAGCCAAAAGTTTCTTGAGGTAGGTGAAACAAGTTATTGCATACAATACTATAGACATTCCTGCTTTGGAAATGAATTTGTACCGTCATAAGAAGCCTACGCGGGATTCTCTTGACGACTTATATAAAAATCTTTACCTACAGGATTTTTAAAACATCTTTCTCAAACTTCGTTGCTTTTATGTTAAGAAATTGCAGCGACTTCTTGTGAATATTTAGTCTCCAAATGTCGCCTGACTTAGTCGGCTTCATAGATTCATCAACAAGAGTATCAGGACATAAAACATATATTGGCTTTGACCTCAAACGTGGTCCTCATTTAGCTTAAAAGAAACCATACTGTTTCTGTACTTAGATATTTCGGTTCTGTTGCGTGTAACTGAGTCAATGTACTGACGCTAGGACAAACACAGTACTCCGAGTCAACAAATAACCCACACCAGTTCAGAATCTTCAGTTTCCTGTTGTGAACAACTTGATCTTTTTAAAGAACCAGGCTTAAGGCATGATTTTGTTTTAGCGGGACGTTAAAAGTATTTACCTTCATAATGAATAAGAGAAAGCATGAGCAAGCTGCTAACGTAACGAGTACGAACTGGGTTAACGCTACCGTCACAAGCGTTTAAGTTCTATATTGGAAATGGTTAGACCCCTACAGTTTCCCGCATGGTGTGAACACTGATATACTTAAATATTCACTAATTGACTTCAGAATAGAACAAAAGATTCCTAGAGTAGTTATATATTAGACCATTAGGTAGCTTACATGGGACAGTGCAGACTTCCAGCTGCACTTTATTTCTTTCTATGGATAGATACGTACTATCACGGCATCTTTTTGCCTTACTATCGAAGAACTTCTTCAGTAAAATGCTAGTTTTGCACAATTGAGTGCTTTATAAATTATAAAATTATAAATACTGTAATGTCATGGACCCCTAGGATTCCGCGGAGCAACAAATGGCAAAACACTGTGCTAGAGTAGGCTATTATTTAATGCTGCTCCGCGTAGCGTAGTCGCTAACGCTCTCGCCTTCGGTGCGAGCGGTCCCGGGTTCGATTCCCGGTGGGGTCACTCGGTCGAAAAAGTGTAACAGCTTTTTCAGGCCAGCCACCCTGAATGAGGTTTTCCTGGGTTTTCCTCATTCACACCAGGCAAATGCCGGGGTGGTACCTAACTTATAGGTCCCAGGCCGCTTCCTTCCTTTCCCAATTATTTATTCCTTCCCTTTCCCCGGATTGTGTGCTCGCCGAGGGACGTCATCCCTCAAATCGTGAAGGGCTAAATGGCCTTAGATGCCGAAAGCCCAGAAATCCAAATCCTAAATCCCTATTTAATGCTGCGAAAGAGGGTGTTAACTCCTGGCAGGGGGTGTTTTTATTTCCAAAGGGGCGCTGGAACAAAAAGGGGTGACAGGGTGGCAATAAGACTATCTAGGAGGCGTATGATACGAGAGTGATTCAGAAAGTAATACCTCCAAGATGATACCTTTATTTGTGTTTGACAGATACCACCGATACAGGTATCAGTGAAAGCTTGCAATGTCAGCTACAAACAGTGGCATCGTTTTTCAACACAGTCTTTCCATTACAAGCAAAACACTTGCGCCAACGCGAAACAAGATTTTTCATGCCGTTGCGTCGGCGAAGAATTGTCGTTCCTGCTAGCTACACCATTGCTGAAGTGCTGCTTCCACCTCCGCGTTACAACTATAGCGTTGGCCCTTAAGGTATTCCTTAAGTTTGGGGAAGAGCCAAAAGCCACAGGGCACAAGATCTGGACTATAGGCAGGATGAGGCAGAATTTCAACAACACTTTGCCAGCAGATGGGACAACTTTGAATTATTTTTGGCGGAGAAGAGGACGTGTGGTGGTACTCCATCGACTGACACTTTGTTTTCGGGCCGTAATGGTGTATCCACGACTCGTAGCCGACGATGAATGTTGCTGGGCTCACAACATTCCGCAGTCAGAAATTCAATGACAGCCCGCTGTGTCAACCGCACGTCACCACTGTATACCATGGATTGCTCCATTACTCTGGAACGAGAAGAGATAGGAAGGTGAAGCAAGTGATATTCTATGGCTTAAACATCGGTGTATTTTTTAAACCAGTTTAGGATGTTTGCAGTACTATTGCTCAAGTAGTGGGCTTGGATGCATTGTTTCCTGAATTACCCTCGCAGTAGGGATGTACGAGAATAGATGGTTAACATAAGACAAATTGTAGAAACAAAATTTCCCTTTCACTTACGGTTGGTTTTAGGAGTTGAAGCTATTTCCTAGCTTCTAGACTGCTTCGTCCAAGTCTTACCTTCAGCGTTATGTATGGGCAGCTTGGTTAAATATAACAAGGGCATCAGAGAACAATCACATTCACCCAGGGAACACTAGGCTCGAAAACTCTGAGAATATCTGATGTAACGCATCCTATAATATTTTTTTTCAATTTGACATCATCTAGTAAAACTGAACAGCAAAGCTTATTAGTTTTTTTCTTAGGCGAGGAAGTAAAGGTATAAAATATACCTTTATTCATCAATTTTAGAGCATACATTTTTATGGTAGAAACTTGCACTCCTAGCCATAAGAGAGTTACGCACAGATGTTAAGACAAGTTACTTGTATTTGGAAGGATTACAGTTGGTCTAAATGCACATATAACTAAGACTAATATCTAACAGAAAATACAAAATATATATTAATTCTGATGAGAAATATAATTAGGAAACAAATAGATGCTGTATTATATTGAAGGTGCTGAGGTACTAGACGAGTAAAACATACGTAATTAACTATAATATAAATATATTGTGAAATGATATATAAATATGATATGGTTATGGATAAATGAAATGAAGTGCGTTCACACCACAATCACAATGAGTAAGTTAGTTTAAACACATGAGGGTTATATCTTCTGTCTCGGAGCAACTCGAGACTGATGTAGACAGGATGGAAGCTCAATGTTAAACAAATGATGAATGAAAAACAAGTGCTAAGATAGTACAATATGAGGTAAATGTTTGTGAATCATATATGGCAAAGACAGGGGTGCCCACAAGGGGGGCTATGACGCAAACTGCGTCATTGAAATATTGGGGGGGGGGGTAAAAATCTATATAAATATGTTTGAGGGGGTGTAAAAATTAATCGAAAAGATTTTTTTTTCATGGAAGAACACCTATGGATAGACAATTGCGGGGGGGGGGGCGTCATGGACATAAGGGGGGGTGGGCACCACTGGCAAAGATATCTCTTTCTGCTGCGTCCAGATTCGGTGTGTGAATATATGTTGTTGTCAGGATGTTGAGTGGTAAATGTAGATATCCATATGGTGCATCGGTAAGGGCATCAACTCGTAATATCGAGATATAAGGGAGGAGAAGTAGTGATGCGAGAGCGTATATATCGTGCCCTAAGAGTAGAGAGATGGCCAATGATGGGAAAATCAATGTCCTCATACGTGAAGTAATTTAGATATGGTATTTTAATATGATCTGTAAGGTGAATAACCGGTCTGACTGCATCGAGGGAGTCGAAAGAGTAAAAATAATGACTCGAGGGAATAAAAATAATCATTGGAGGGATTAAAAATATTCACTCGAGGGAGTCAAGGGAGTAAAAATATTTACACGACGGAGAAAAAATAATGACTCGAGGGAGTAAAAATAATGACTCAAGGGAGGCGAGGGACTCAAGCGAATCGAGGGAGTAAAAATATTCATTAGAGGGAGTGAAAATAATCACTCAAAGAAGTCGAGGGAGTAAATATATTCACTCGAGGGAATCGAAGGGATAAAAATATTCACTCTAGGAAGCCGAAAGAATAAAAATATTCCCTCGAGGGAGTCGAGGGAGTAAAAACATTCACTCGATGGAATCGAGGGAGTAAAAATATTCACTCAAGGGAATCGATGGAGTAAAAAAAATCATCAAGGTAGTAAAAATAATAACTCGAAAGAGTTGACGTAGTAAAAATATTTACACGATTGAGTGGAGGAAGTATAAATATTCATTCAAGGGCAGCGAGGGAGTAAAACTATTAACCCGATGGAATAAAAATATTCACTCGAAGGAGTCGAAAGAGTAAAAATATTCACCAAAGGGAGTAAAAATAATCATTTACGGGAGTCGAGGTAGTAAAAATAATCACTCAAGGGAGGCGAGAAAGTAAAAATATTCACTCAAGGAAGTCAAGGAACTAGAAATGTTCACTCGAGGGAGTCGAGGGAGTAAAAATATTCATTAGAGTTAGTCTAGGGAGTAAAAATATTCACTCCAGGAGTAGGGGAGTAAATATATTCACTCGAGGAAGTAGAGGGAGTAAAAATATTCACTCGAGGAATTCGAGGAAGTAAAAATATTTACTCGAGGGAGTAAAAAGATTCACTCGAGGGAGTCGAGATAGTAAAAATATTCAATCGAGGGATTCGAGGAAGTAAAAATATTCAATCGACGGAATGAAAGGATTCACTCGAGGGAGTAAAAATAATCGCTCGAGTGAATGGAGGGACTAAAACTATTCACTCGAGGGAGTCGAGGAAGTAGAAATGTCTACTCCGGAGAGTCGAGGGAGTAAGAATATTTACTCGAGGGAGGGGACGGAGTAAAATATATTCACACGAGGGAGCCGACGAAGTAAAAATATTCACTCACGGAATAAAAATCACTCGAGCGAATCAAGGGAATAAAAATATTCACTTAAAGGATTCGAGGGAGTAAAAATATGACTCGAGAAAGTCGAGGAAGTAAAACTATTCACTCGAGGGATTCGAGGGAGTAAAAATATTCTCTCCAGGGAGTCGCGGGAGTAAAAATATTTACTTGAGGGAGTCGAGGGAGTAAAAATATTCTTTCCAGGGAGACGAGGGAGTAAAAATATTCTTTCCAGGGAGTCGAGGGAGTAAAAATATTCACTCAAAAGCGTTAAAATAATCACTCGAAGGAGTCTAGGGAGTAAAAATATTTAATCGAGGGAGTAAATATAATCACTCTAGGCAGTCGAGGGAGTAAAAATATTCACTCGAGGGAGTATAAATAATCACTCGAGGGAGTCAAGGGAGTAAAAATATCCACTCGAGGGAGTAAATATAATGACTCGAGGAAGTCAATGGAGTAAAAATGTCCACTCGAGGGAGTAAATATAATGACTCGAGGAAGTCGATGGAGTAAAAATGTCCACTCGAGGGAGTAAATATAATGACTCGAGGAAGTCGACGGAGTAAAAATATCCACTCGAGGGAGCAAAAAACATTCACTCGGGGGAGTAAATATATTCTCTCGAGGGAGGCGACGGAGTAAAAATATCCACTCGAGGGAGTAAAAATATTCACCCGAGAGAGTAAAAAATATTCACTCGAAGGAGTAAATATAATCCCTAGAGGGAGTCGAAGGAGTAAAAATATCCACTCGAGGAAGTAAAAAATATTCACTCGAGGGAGTAAAAATATTCAATCGACGGAGTGAAAGGATTCACTCGAGGGAGTAAAAATAATCACTCGAGTGAATGGAGGGACTTAAAGTATTCACTCGAGGGAGTCGAGGAAGTAGAAATGTTCACTCCAGGGAGTCGAGGGAGTAAAAATAATCACCCGAATTAATCGAGGAAGTAAAAATATTCACTCGAGGTAGTCGAGGAGTAAAAATATTCACTCGTTGGAGTCGACCGAGTAAAAATATTCACTCGAGGGAATAAAAATCACTCGATCGAATCGAAGGAGTAAAAATATTCACTCGAATTAGGCGAGGGAGTTAAAATATTCACTCGAGCTAGTCGAGGATGTAAAAATATTGACTCGAGAAAGTCCAGACAGTAAAAATATTCACTCGAGAGAGTCTAAGGTGAAAAAATATTCTCTCCAGGGAGTCGAGGGAGTAAAAATATTCACTGGGAGGTGTCGAGAGATTAAAAATATTCATTCGAGATAATAAAAATAATCACTCGTGGGAGCAAAAATAATCACTTGAGGGAGTCGAGGGAGTAATAGTATTCACTCGAGGGGGTCAAGGGAGTAAAAAAATCACTTGAGAGAGTCGAGGGAGTAAAAGTATTCACTCGAGGGAGTAAAGATATTCACTCGAGGGAGTAAAAATATCCAGTTGAGAGAGTAAAAATAATCACTCTAGGGCTCGAGAGAGTAAAAATATTCTCTCACTTCTCGCTTGACTTATTATTTTTCCCTCGAGTGAATATTTTTACTCCCTCGACTCCGCGAGTGAATATTTTACTCCCTCGACTCCGCGAGTGAATATTTTACTCCCTCGACTCCGCGAGTGATTATTTTTACTCCCTCGAGTGAATATTTTACTTCCCCTAGTGAATATTTATACTCCCTGAAATGATTATTTTTGCTTCCTCGACTCCCTCAAGTTAATATTTTTACTTCCTCGAATCCCTTGAGTGAATATTTTGACTCCCTAGACGTCATGGTGTGATTATTTTTAGTACCTCTAGTGAATATTTTTACTCCCTCGACTCCCTCGAGTGAATGATTTTACTCCTTCGACTCCCTCAAGTGAATATTTATACTTCCTCGACTCCCTCGAGTGAATATTTCTACTTGCTGGACTCCCTGGAATGAATATTTTTACTCCCTCGACTTCATGGAGTGAGTATTTTTACTACCTCAAGTGAATATTTTTACTCCCTCGACTCTCTAGAGTGATTATTTTTACTCCCTCGAGTGAATATTTTTACTCCCTCGATTCCCTCGATTGAATATTTTTACTCCCTCGAGTGAATGAATACTTTTGGTCACTCGACTCCCTCCAGTGAATATTTTTACTCCCTCGAATCCCTCGAGTCCCTCGATGAAGTCGGACCGCGAATAACATGGCGTTCCAGAACTGCAAGCTTTTTGTATAGTGTGGGTGAGGCATGGTACCTGGCAATGTGACCAAAAGGTGTTGAGTAGTAACTTCGCATTTAGCCTCAAGGGCATTACTCGATCAGACGACTCTACCAAATTTTCACACATCTATTGGGTTTTCCGGTTTCTTCTTGCACAGCATGCACTAAATGAGGAGCTAATGCATAAACGACGATAGTATTACGCTCTTTATCGCACAATTCTTTGAATTCTTTGTAATAGAATCGTATATTGCATTACATGCATCACAAACGTCCACTGCTAACACGAACAGAATATTCCTGCCCAAGATTCCTGCCGTTTATTTCCACCTTTTTCGCGCCCTTGTACTCTTCCGTCTTCCGCGTCAGTAAATAGTTGCACTTAGAATACGTCCATTACCATTCAAAATATATTTCTATATGATATCCACTGACTGAAATTACTTATATTCACAATCCTCTTCTTTCACGAAAAGTGTTTGACATCGTATTTTACCTATAAATTTTGTTTTTGGTAGAGCCGTCTGCTCGACTGAACCCCCCTCAAGTTGCACCAGTGAGACGGCGTTGGAGATTTAGTCTGTCCTGGCAAAACTTATTGGGCCTTATGCAGAGTCATTCTGACGCGTGATTAGTATCATACTAAAGAGTTCGACTAACATATTTAAATATGTTTCGTGCAGCGGTCAGGCCTTTAGCATGACGCTAATCATTCTTTCAAAACGACTCTGCATAAGGCGGATTATTATTAAGAAAGCATATATATAATGACCAGTTATATCTTCAAGCAAGCAATTATTACAGTTTGAGGTTATTAATTAAAATGACACTTTTGTTGTATACGGCAGTCTCGATTTAACAATATCATATTTTATTAGAAAGCGATCGTGTTACAATAAGTGCTCAAGGTATCCCTTTATTACTACCATTTTAGTAGAAACTAATTTCCAGCCATGTTCTTTCCATCTAGTCACTATTTTCCCGATGAAACGAAAACAAGTTTTCGCAGGAGTCATCTGTGGAGCACCTGCATACTATTCGCTGCCTGTTGTCTCTACTTTTTCTTTCTGTTTTTTTTCTTTCTTTTTTTGGGAACAAAAGTTGAGAATTTACTTGCAAAGCTTCGTTGGTTCGCCTTCTGTTTCTCGAACGACATCTTTCGACTTCATTACGAAGTCAACACTTGCGCGTCACGTCACTTGCCACACCACCTTTTGTGTTTTAACTTTTGTTGTTTCCTTACAGGGAAAACAATGCTGCACAGCATTTTGCTTAAAAACTGACCACACGGGCGAAAACAAATATGGAGAACAGGTTTGAAAAATAATTTTAGAGTTAGATTGAACTGAACTTACAGTTATGTTTTGTTATTTATTTCACGTGAAAGTTTTATCTCAGTGTATACAGAAGCTGTGGTAGCGAAACTGACAAAAAACATGAACGAAAGTGGAAATTATATAAAGTAAAAAGAACAAGAAAAAGAAACTGCATGAGAAATAAGCTAAATATGTTTGCTTTTCTAAAATCAAGGTATTTTAACCAATCCGTCAAAAGTTACTTGAAGATATTCTCTACATATGCAGTGTTACCCACCCCCCTTATGTCCATGACGCATCCTCCCCAATTGTCTATCCGTAGGTATTCTTCCATGAAAAAATCTTCTTTTCGATTAATTTTACACCCCCTCAAACATATTTATATAGATTTTAACCCCCCCCCAAATATTTCAATGACCCAGTTTGCGTCATAGCCCCCTCTGTAGGCACCCCTGACATATGTGTCATTATCATCAATAGGTATTCTGCCACTATCGGCAGGTTACTTGCAGCAACATGCCCCACTGTCTTTCGCTAACCTCTTCCTATTCACGTAGGATTTTTCTGATTTGATATTGACCATTAATTGTAGTCTTCTTCGCCCTCTCCCTCTCTTTCCTACCACCATACCTTCTACCACGTCCCTCATGATATAGTTCTTTTTTAGCCAATGTCCCAACCAGTTTCTCTTCCTCTTCTTAATAATATCTAAAATTGTATTCTTTTCCTCTACGATTTCTAACATCCTCTCATTCGTTTGCCACTCGACTCAGCTAATTCGCTCCATTCTTCTCCACGCCCACATTTTGAAAACTTCCGGTTGTTTCTCATCATTTTTGCGTAATGTCCATGTTTCTGACTCATACAGTAGAAAACTCCACACGAATCATTTTGTGAGTCTTTTTCTCAACTCTTTATTCACGGTCTTACAAAAGATTATTTTCCTCCTCCTAAAAGTTACTCTCGCTATTCCTATCCTTGCTTTTATTTCACGTTCACATTTAATATCATCGGTAATAATACTACCCAGGTATCGAAAATTAGTCACCTGACCTATTTTCTTCCCTCCCACTTCTATATTTCACACGGACCCCTTCGTTCGATCACCGTGGATTTTGTCTTTCTAACATTTATTTTCATTCCATATTCTTCATAGCCCTTTTTTAGCATCTTATTAGCATCTTAGTTTATTAAAGTTTTTTTAAGCATCTTATTGACGTTTTTCTTCAGATTCTGCAATAAGCGCCATATCATCTGCAACCCATCTACATTTGTGTAATGTAGTGTGGTCTTTTTGTTAATTAAGTGTGATATTAGTAGTGGCAAGCAATCGGATGCTAAGAATTGACTTCGATAGCTTTTGTGAAATGATTTGGATTTGCTCTAAGTAATATAGCATTATTGCGTATTTTTTTAAAAAGAATATGTAGTCATATTGCTAATACAGTGAAACCTACATTTCTAGTAGGAAATATTACTAACACTTTCGAAACTCTTTCTTTTATTGCTACATGCCCACATGTCCACGTGACAAGGTGAAGTAGAGGGGCGACTCCATACCATAAATAACCGTTCAAAAAGAAATATACTTTCACTAATGTTATCTCCTACTTTCTTCTACACTATACTATAAACACGCAAGTGCGAAAAGCACGCACCAACCTGTGCTAGATGGTGCAAATTCCATATGACGATAAATTATATTAGAATTTGTAATATTTGTAAAATACTTTCTAAAATTAGACAAAATTTACAGAAAAGTCGGGATTTCGAGGAGGTTCGGACTGACAGCACTCCCCCCTTAGTATACTTCCCTGGTTACGCATTATAGCAGTAATCAACTTCAGAGTGTAAACAATTTGTTTCCACAGATCAAAAGCTATTAATATTTTTTGGCGGCGAACGACATATATTCTAACCATATAAAAATTCATTTTTTTCTATGATTTTTTTTCGAAAAGCACGCATGAGAATTTATCCTTAAGTATACATTTTTGTTCATTACAATGTCATGTATCAATTGATATACGAGGGTCATCCACAAAATAAAGGCCATTTAGTCATAGGAAATGAAAAACAATATTTATCGGAAGAAACAGTTTTGTTAAATACTTGATGCTTCCCTCACTTCTCTACATAATCACCAGCTTCATTTAAAAACATTTGTTGTATCTGTTCACGAGCTTCGGAATGTCCATGTTATAATCTTCTGTTGACAGTTCCTTAAGCTAGGTGGCCACTGCGTTCTCCAATTCTTCATCACTTCCAAAATATTTGACTCCCAGAAACAAGGGCGCCAATCATGGGGGCCGAGGGGACCCGGTTCCCCCCAAAGCTCATATGGACCCCCTCGCATTGTATTTATGAATATACACTATTTGGTATAATATGAATGCAATCTGTCTTCAAGTGACTATATATGCCTTTTGCATCTGGATGCTCCCCCTCCCCCCCCTCAAATTTACAGAGAAATCGGCGCCCTTGCCCAGAAACTCTTTCAGCTTAGCGGAAAATGTGGAGATCCCTAGGAGCAAGGTGCAATTCGTCAAAAGTTACGCGCCTGTCTTGCAACATTCTCCTTGTTCACTACAGTTTTCAGATCTTCCGTGACGAGTGATGGGCGTCCACATCGATTTTCATCGTGTCGTTCATTGTTGAACATTTCACACTATTTTCTCATGTTTCTTTCGTTCTTTACATTATCACCAGGGGTAAAAGTGGATCTGTAAAAGTATGGAGACGCTTCGGATGTCACGCCGTCCCCCATACCTATCTTTGCCCATTGTAGTCTTTTTTAGAAGGTGGGGGGATGCCACAGATATTTTTTGGGAAGTGGAGATACTGTGTCCTCCCTGTGTTCCCCCTCACATTTATCCCTGATTATCACCATATATTGCATTCAGTTGCAGGCAAATGAGCTTCACTGCGGAAATGAAAAATGATCTTTCGTTTGAATGCAGTGAACACCGGGCTTAATAAGCTAACGGCAGAAGAGTATAACATGCGAAGACAATACATGTTCTGAAGCTTATAAACAGATATGGCAAATGTTGTAAATGAAAGTCATGATTATGTAGACAGCGGCGGATTCAGCCCGGGGTCTAGTCTCCCCCCCCCCCCAGTTTTTTAGTGACAACAATAATACAGCTATTATGAGCTATTATGTATATATATTTGGAAGTTTATAGTAATTTTCGTTGGAGAGCTTCGAAATGTGGTGTTGGAGGAAGATGGAAAAGATAAAATGGACAGAGAGAGCAACAAACGAAGATGTTTAAAAACGGATAGAAGAAAAAGAGGACACTTCTATAGCCACTATCCTTCGTAGAAAGGTCAATTGGATTGGATACATCTTGCGAAGAAATTGTCTTCTTCACACCGCCATAGAAGGAAAGATGGAAGGGAAGCGAGGAATAGAAAGAAGAAGAACACAGCTGATCGATGATTTGAAAGATAGGAGAAAATATTGGGAGTTAAAAGAGGAAGTTGAAAGTCAACAAAAGTGGAAGAAACATTTCCAGGCCAAAATCTAAAATTGAAAAAAAATCCTCTTTAGTCCCAGGACCTGGAGAAAGGCAGAATACATAATAATAATAATAATAATAATAATAATAATAATAATAATAATAATAATAATAATAATAATAATAATAATAATCTCATGATATACCTAGGATAGTCTAAATTCTGGCTGCACCTCCCCAGTTTTCACTTTCTAGGTCCGCCTCTGTATGTAGAGAAGTAGAGGAAGCTTTAGGTATGTACGAGATTTCTTTTTCAATAAATATTTTGTTTTTCATTTTGTATTACTAAATGGTCTTTATTTTCTGGATGACCCTCGTATGTCTCACTTGTGTTCAATTTTATACTTAAACAAAAATTTGAAATGTAAGAGTTAATTATAATTTTTGGGTACATCTCATTAACCATATTGCGTATTGTCTTCTTGATAAGAGTCTCAATGGAAAATTTCATTAAATTACACTTCAGGATCAGTGCCATCTTAACAAATAGTGTAGCTACCGTACAACAGGCCCGTATCCAGGGGGTTCTTGGGGGGCCGGCCTCCCCCTAAATTTTTACTGGCCCCCTCTAAAAGTTTCACAATAGGCTTGCAAATGAATTATAATATGGGATGAGCTATAATATTTTTGGATCGCCCCCCCCCCCTAATTTTCACCTGCTCCCCCGTACATTTTCGAGCTGGCTACGGGCCTGACGTACAACATGAAATTTTATTTCCAAAAAAAAAACTCATTTTTATTCAACGTTGTCGAAAACTACACATGAGGATTAACACTCGAGCAATCTTATTTCGTTCATCTGAATGAGACATCAATTGGTTGGTATTACGTCCCAGTCATCTTCGAACATTTTGTTGATTATAGTGTACTAACCTTGTAGGATGTATTTAACAATATATATATATATATATATATATATATATATATATATATATATATATATATATATATATATATATATATATACGCTAGTAACCCCATCTGTTGACAACAGGTGAAAGTTCGACTAAGAAGTAGTTTGTTGACTAAAGAAAAAAGTTCGCAACATAGCTTTTAAAAGCAGCAGCAGCTTTAAATATTTAACAACAGCCGAGTACACGTAAGTGAAAGCTTTCTAAAACAGGTTTCTCTCTTTTTTCTTTTATTTTGCTTTCCCAAGGACAGCTAAATGCGGACTTCCAGATGTGTTCATCCTTTAGGTACTACCACACATCAGACAATGTAGATTTTTTTTTCACTTTCGTCAGCAGCTTCATTTCAGATTTAACTAGAAGGGGGCAAGATTTCTCCACTCATATAAGAATTTCTCGTTTTTATAAGTGTATATTCAAAGATACATATATTTAAAAACTGGTGAACTAAATATTTAAATACGTCTTTTCAAACTTGCCCTTGCGTTACATAGGAGCGAACTTTTAAGTTCAGAGTCAGGAGAGGGAGAACAAGTTGAGCAAGGAGGTTAATAGGAGGGATGGCCACAAAGTTCCGGTTAAGGCGGAACCGGTTCCGCGAGGAACCGGTTCTGGAACCGGTTCCGGACCTGGATTCGAAAACCCGGTTCCAGAACCGGATCTTAAGAACCGGTTCCAGATCTGGATCTAAAAACCCGGTTCCAGAACCGGATCTTAGGAACCGGTTCCAGATATGTATCTGAAAATCCGGTTCCAGAACCGGATCTTAGGAACCGGTTCCAGACCTGGATCCGAAAGCCCCCAAAGACCCGTAAAGGAGGCACAAAGTTCACCTTCAAAAATAATGCAAAGAGGACCATGCGCTTGTGCCTTCCCCGCCCAGACCCGCTTGTGTCCCCAGAAAAAAAATTTGGTCCACCAGTGGGTGTTTAGCCAAATGAGTTGGGCAGTTTGCCTATTTAGCCAATGAGTTTGCTAGTTACCCAGTTTATTTAGCCAAATGAGACAAGCTGCCGCCGCCTGGGCGCCTGTATGTCGCTTCCACCATTTCATCTAGCATACTGTTTACAGCTTGCCAGCAGCTCGCGTTTAGCGTAGGGATGGACACAAAGTCTCGGTTCCAGCGGAACCGGTTCCGCGAGGAACCGGTTGTTTTCAGAACCGGTTCCAGACCTGGATCCGAAGAACCGGTTCTAGACCTGGATCCAAAGAACCGGTTCCAGATCTGGATCCGAAAAACCGGTTCCGGAACCGGATCTTCTACAACCGGATCCGTTCAGACCCGAAAACCGGTTCCACCAGGAACCGGTTCTGGCCATCCCTAGTTAATAGAGCAAATTAGATGAAATACAATTGTTGGCAGTATTCCATTTGCGATAAATCTCTCTGCAAAATGATGGACTTCGGATTGTTTGTCTGTCAACTTATCACCAGTAGGTTTTATGTCTCCTACTTGCTCTCTGTGAATGGTTACTGAGAACCTGAGCAGATCCCTGTAACGTCACAGAGCACCCTGTTGTAAAAAAAAGCTGATTTAGATACTGAAGTAGGGTAGTAAAAATTAAACAACAAATACAATTTTGAGTAATTTCTTGAAATCGAGTACAGATAATGATAAATACTAAATTTGGAAAATATATATTATTGGCGATACATGCAATTCAACGATTCATATTTCATCCTTAAGAAAAATAAAGTTCAACAGTCAACTGTTAGGAACATAGAATTGTACCCAACCTCTGTAATACTATGTAAGTGCGCTGTATCTATCATGGCAAGGGCGTATTCAGAACGAATGTTGAAACGGATACAACCACCATTTCCAATTTCAATACAGGAATAAGAACTGAGCGGAAACCGATTCTGAAACCGGAAGTGGTTAAGCTTACAAACTTTGGTTTCAATAGAAAATAATAATAGAGATAAAACCTGTTCTTGCCATGTTGAATTAATATCAAAACTTTTTTTTTTTAATTTTATTTTTGCTATGTCTTACCTTCTATGCTCAATGGAGAAACTGTTCTAAAATAGGGAATGTACCTAGGTGCACCTACCACACTCGGTTTTAAGTATGAAAATAAGGACCAAGTTTGAGTTTTGCGTTCTTACGCAATACCACGAAATTATGAAAGACGAATCCTACTATTAACATGGACCGGGACTTGAATCTGGTAAAAGTTGGCGGGTGTACAGATCAATCCTTATAGTTACAGGGTTACCACCTGTGCCAATTTTGGAAAATGTCTCGTGTAACGACTTGGCACTACCGGAATTAAAAAAATATCCCGACTTTTATTATTATCGTATTAAAGTATTGCAAAACATTGCCTACAGTATTTCTATTTCTACTCAGCAGGTATTTAAGTATCCCTATACATAGGCTACATACTATTTAAATTGCTTATACTGTAGGTTATGTGATAACGTATTGCACTTTGTGTTATAAGTACAACCTCTGTCTAGAAACTTCGGTGAATGTGTCTATATTTCGAATGGATTGTTGTCTTACCTGAAACAGCAGTTACTGTCCTTCGAAGTAAACCCGGTTAATGGTAATGCACTTCTGGGAATAGGCTGTACAAGTTCTGGAAACTCCTGGCGTACTCGTCTTTGAAGAAGGCCTTCGGTTCGGTTGTAACATTACGTTGGATGTCTGAAATGTTGGAAAAGCTCTGGCCCTTCAGGGCTAATTTCAATTCAACGAACAAGAAAAAGTCCGAAACAGACAAGTCTGGGGAGTAGGGTGAGTTATTGAGCAGCACAACTCCCCTGTTGGACAGGATCTGCTATACAAGAAACGCAGTGTGTGGCCGGGCATTGTCGTGGAGCAGTTTCCAGTCCCGCTGGGACGTACCTGCTTGATCCTTGCAGCAGACGTTTCAGTATTTCTGCGTACGTAACGGTATTTAACATGCTATGATCTAGGGGCATATATAATATGAGTTTTTCATTCTCCTTTTATCAATTAGATAAATGTAATTCCCTCTTCATTTAAAATATTTATATTACATTATTAGGAAACAAAAAAACGAACCCTCGTACGTTTCTGCCACCAATAAACTGAATGCAGTATCACTAGCTTTCACATTCGAAAGGTGGTAGCTCTACTGACAGTATAGGCCATTACTCACCACATTATCTCGCCTAGAAGAGAGCTGGATTACAGAAGAATGCTACTAGTCCCCGCAATACAGATGTAAATGTAACATATTGTTGCAATGTTGAGTTTATATTCAGTGGCGGATCTAGAAGGTACAAACTTGGGGGAGGATAGCCAGAACCCAGGCTATTGTAGGTAAAGCATGAGTTATTTTTGTTACTCAAAAGACTGGACGGCCGAGCCCCCCCCCCCCCTCTTCGGGCTAGATCCATTACTAATCATACTATTTTTTTTTTAATCTCACTATATCTGACAGTTTTTGTTTTGATACAAATCGGGAAATGAATACAATCATTCTAAAAAAAAAAACTTTCTGCATTTATGCAAGCATAGGTTAAAAACTTTTTTAAAAAATAAATAATACATAACAACAACTAAGAATTTCCCATGTGGTCTGTGTCATCAACACTATACTGTTCAGAAGATAATACAATTTGTGAAATGGACCATACAACATTGATTGGAAACAATATACATGCTCAACGGTCTATAAATGGAGTGAATCTGAAAAATAACAATTGAATCAAATGTTCAATAAACGAAAAGAAGAGCAAAAGATGCCAAGAAAAGTCTTTTCAAATCTCCTGAGGTCTACAAACGCAACACAATAAAAGGAACGCCAAAGAAAAAAGAGACATAAAAACGAAATAACAAAAGGAACAATTGTTTGATGATGCTGCAACAAGCTTCTTGAGAGATACATTTAAGGAGAACTCAATGAAGAGGAACAAAAAATCTTTCACCGCCACTGGTATATCACTGCTGAAGTGATTTTTTTTTTTTTTTTAAGTAAGTCGTTCTCCTTTAATATAACATTGTTCGTATTAAACTTTTGGTGAAATATTTAACAAAAAAATCAAAATATTGAATATTTTATTTTCAATGTACGAGGGTTGTCGAGAATGTATCAAACGTGGGCATGGATAGAGTCGCCATCTTGGTGTCAGAACATTACCACCCTCAGTACGCATCCAGATGTGGTGGCGTGAGGACTATGACGCTCTTACTGTGTTTTCTGTGACGTGTTACAATGTGCGCTGCAATCGAAAATCCCGTCTTCCCTCTTTTGTGAGGTGAGTTCTGTGATTAGATTTTTGTTGGCAGAAAAACCATAAGCCAATTTGAAATCCATCGCCATTATGTGCGAAGTATACGGACACGAAATAATGAGTAAAGGCCGAGTGAGGCAATAGTGTACACACGGCCAAGCGTACCCGAGAGCCCTTGGATGATTTTGGATGGAAGGTGTTCAATGATCCATCATACAGCTCGGATTTGACGCCGAGCGACTACCACCTTTTCCCACCGATGAATACATGGCTCGCTACACAACGCTTTGATACTGACGCCCAACTGGATGCCGGTGCAAGCCTGTGGTTGAAATCGCAAGCGGCAGATTTCTACCGCGACGGTATTGAAAATACTTGTGTCATGGTATGATAAGTGCCTTAATTTGCATGGCGATTATGTGGGAAAATAGCTTAAGAGCGTACCTTTCAAATTCATATAATACAATTTGGTTTGTTCATTCTGTTACCTTTTTATGTCAAAACGTCTGTTACTTTCTGGACAGTACTGAAGAGGTAAACCTACTCCTGGTTAATTATACTAATGCATTCCGTTGGTGAATTTCAGGGAATTGGGGCAACTTACTTCTAATCAATTCTACGTGGTATTCTCAAGAAGTGGATCACCAATCTTCTACCAACTTTACTTTAGATATTTGTTGGTACTCTCACGACAATTGTATTAATCAGACAGGTATTAATTATCCTATTCGTTCAACACGAGAGTAACAGTTCTAAATTACTGGAATTTTAAACTAGGCCATAGTAGTATTCATTCTCTTCAACTTACTTATCAATAAGTTGAACTCAATAAGTTATTGAGGTGCCTAGTATCAAAATCCGGCACACCCATTTAGCTTAGTTTCGAGTAATTTCGCAAAAACGTGCAGTGAATCTCCATATATACACGTACAAACTACCATATTTGAATTAGGTTTTTTTTCTTTTTACTACGATGAACTAAGCTTTTAAACAAAGTACTGTTTCCATGGAATTCCTTTAGATCAAACATGTAACAAACGATATGTAAGTCAATTGCTGTAAAAAAAAAAAAAAAATGGATTTGGCCTCTTTTGATACTAGGCGACTCATATTTAGAATTCATTTAAAGGTATATCAAGGTCAAGTTACTGCTAGAAAGTTACATATATAACTTTCACCTTGCATATATATAAAGAGATGCAACGAATTTGCAGCTGTCTGTCATCAGAAACCTTCTAAATCTAAGATTAAAGACAGATTTAAAAATAATTCACTACCTCAAATTTGACACGGGAAAACGTAAGGCTAATACGCTTATTTTCAACTTGATTCAGCAAAAAGTGGCTTTATTTCCAATCTGTTTCTGTTGCTTAAATTGCATTCTATTTGCAAAAAACTCCTCCTGATTACTTCAGGTATAAACACGTCTCGCAATATCAGGGGATTAAAAACACCAGTCTCTGTGTGAAATTTCAATAGAAGCTTAGCATCAAACTCATTGTAATGAAAATAGTTTGCAAACAATGAAATTCGCGAAAAAGAACCAATAGCAATGAAACGTGCTTTCCTATTGGTTGGTTGTCTGTATTTGTCTCTGTATTGTTTCCGTGTCTGATCATTTCAAGTTGAAGCTTTCTCTGGAGCCCTTTGTTTGCGAAATTGAATGTACTGTACGTTCCAATTGCCTAGATTTGTTGAGCAGATCTCAGCGCCACCTGGTACGTTTGTTTAGGCATTAAGTTCGTTTTCGATTGTTTGTTAGACAAGTTTGTTGTCAAATGCATCCCTTTCACTTCACATATCCTGCTTCTGGTTGTACGAGTTCAAATGAAGTAATGTTCTACTTTAGTTAAATAAATTGAATTTACGTAAGGAATTATAATTAACTATTAAGGAAAAAGTTATCTAAATAATAATAATAATATGTACTTTACAAAAGAGTTTCTTGCAGATCCATATCTATAATGCACTTAAAAAGAGGAAAGATTTCGGGAAGGGGTCTAAGTCAGGCACGTATCCAGGGGGTCTAGGGGAGCCGGGCCCCCCTAAATTTTCGCGGGCCCCCCTAAAATTTTCACGGTAGGCTTGCAAATGAACTATAATATGGTGATGAACTATAATATAGTTAGATCGGGCCCCCCCTAACTTCGGCCGCCCCCCCCCCCCCTACATTTTTGGGCTGGCTACCGGCCTGGTCTAAGTTGAATTCCTTAGTATATAAAAGATCTGAAATACGATTTCCTTAAAATAATGAGCAACATAGAAATAAAAGTCTTTGAAATGCATTGAACAATTATAACAGTCTAATTTAATTTCCCCTGCTTCTGAAAACTGACCATAAAATGAATGTGTTAAGTCGTTCAAGTGAATATAAACCACGCATATCTATAGAAAACAAAATTACCTGAATCTTTTCTGAAAAGAAAAAGAAATATGTAAAAAAAAAAAAGCAACAAATAAAATGAAATCACAACAAATTATGTTTCCAACAAAACACTTGAATGTTTCAAAACAAGAGACATGTACATCGATCAATCCCTCCTTCAGCAACACAAGAAATCCCTATCATGTTAGTAAGTTTATCTTTTTAATTTATTTTATTGCCTACTATAGCACTATATGTTGTACATATATCACATTGAATGAAGATGTAAGTGAAAAAGTTTATTGTCCTGAGACATTTTGACAAAAGTGATGTTTAAGCTACGATATATCTAACCAAAAGATTTTTATATTTAACAATTCATAGTGTATGTTATTTATAAGAAGTGCACAGTCCCTCCCTACCTATAGAGCTATCGTTGGTATTTCTATATTTTCTTTTTATTGCGTAATTGCTGCTAGTATAATAAAAGTACTGTAATTCGTTCTTACATCATGTTTGTATTATACAGATTATACCGCAATTATTTGTTAACAATTCATAACAAAAGACTTGAATTTTAGTGTTCAGTCCTCGGACATCCTGATAATGAAAGGAGAGTTTAAGGGAGTTCATGTTCATGAATCATAATGTAAATAATCGTGTTTCATTAATTTCTGGTGGCCATTAATTTTTCATTGGCCTCTGCGTTATTTTGTCGTAAGTTAGATTTTCATAGAAACTGGTAAAGGTTATGCCCGCGGCAAGGTGTCAGGATTATATATCTTGTCAAGTTATCTATTTCTACTGCTAATTAAAATGAAGAAAATGTATCCTACATTGTTTTTAGGATCTTGGATCTGATCATATTTATTTTCATCTCTTTTTCCACAGAAGAGATTAGATCCTTGCAAGTGACACTTGAATCGAATCTTGAAATAAATATGGTAGAAATTTTAATCTGTTTCCAGTCTTTAGAGCTGTAGTTGTTTAGGTTCCTCTGTTTAAGTGAGGTCGAGATTACGTAGTGATTAAGGTGAATTCTTCTTCATTCAGCTGCTTCTCATAATTAACGGCTTCCGCCCCTCTAAGTTTCCTTCAGCTTCTATTTTTTGTGTTTTTTTTTTTGCGTTTGACTCGAGATGGCAACACTTCCTGAGGTGATGTGTGCTACAGCTAATGGTGAGTTAGCATACTTTGTGTGTTTACTGACAGTCGAGGACCCGTAGGCCAGCATTTCTTGTATTGATAATACGTGCATTTATATTAATAATAAGGTTGTTAGAGCACATTCTTGCTTTGTCGGCATACAAAGGATCCCAATTGGCAGTTTCTATTAATTTGTAAGTAGCTGTATTTTTAAATTTGAGGGGAAATTGCTTTCGAAGTGAGAAACTACACTTTTTGCAAAATAGTATCAATTTGCTCCGCCGTCGCTTTTATCTGAAATTTGACTGAATAACCCCTGTCTCGAACTGTAAATGTTGGGTTTGAAACTGATAGGCAATTATTGTAGTCCAACAATTCTCAGCAACAATTTGATACTTGGAACTCTAGTCATAAGTCATAGTTTAAGATTATTAGTGGAAGGCTATTTTGGTGCAATTTGATGGGCTGAGCGTTTTGAAATTTTAATTTTAAAAAAAATCAGGCTTAAATATTTTTGTTTAAAATTTTTGATCACTATTTTAAAAGTTTAGTTTGAAAATTTGTTGAACGTTAGAAATATAATTACGAGTCATTGTCTAAGGTTACTGGTGGAAAACAACTAGGACTGTAAACCTGGTAAATTACTATTAAAATCTTTTGATATGTAACAAGAATTTGACACTTTGAACTTTAGTCGCAGCTCAGTTACGCTTGGTGCAATTAGATTTGTTGAACATTTTCAAAAGTTTATGAAACTTTATGTTTGAAAAATTTTCAAGTATCAAAATTTGCAATCATTATTTTTAAATTTTGTTTTGCACTCATTTACAAGTTTTTGCAAAATGTTTAATTATTACTTTCAAAATTTAATTTAAAATTCTAATTTAATTATTACTTTCAAAATTTAATTTGAAATTTTAATTTCTTTTGAAGACTGTTGTTTAGAAATTTTGGAGCACTGTTTTAAAACTTTGTTTCAACTTCTTTGTTTAATTTTTTCTAGTTTGAATATTTTTGTACTCATTGAAAAGTTTTAAGGAATGTTTGATTATTTGTTTTAATTTTACAATTGTTAGCGCTTCTTAGTTTTTATTTAAATTAATTTAGAAATTGTAGTATGAAAATTTCGTTTAATTCCTTTTACTTCCTGTAAATTTGTAGCTCAGTGGGAAAAAAAAATTACATGCCGAATTTAGTCATCACTTTTAAAGTATTGGAGAGGTTTAGAATAAAAACATCTGGCCACACTGTGCACAAGAATTGCTTCACCATAATGAAATTATACATGTCATTTCAAGTTCGTGCAATGTCAATATAAATTGCAATATATATATTTATAATGTCTTTTGATACTTTTGTATTATAGCTGAAACAAAAATGTAAATTAATTTAATTTATTATTTTATTTTTATTTTTGTGTAAACACATTAATTAGTCATGGTTACTGTTACCATCAATTATTCATATTCAGTAAAGAATTAGGATATTGTTTATATATTTGCACTTCTTTTACTTTACAGTACAATTCCAATTCAAACTGAAGACTTCTCAAGTCTATGACAATATCCATAGATGGAAAATAAAAGTTTATATTGTTAGAATCAACTGTCTGTCAATACACGTGTAAATGCACGATTGATGTCGACAAGCTTCACACAGTCTACCTAAATCGCACACCCGGTAGAAGTGTGTTACAACTCAAAAAAAAAAAAAAAATGGCAATTTTGAGTTATTATCGCTCAAAAGAGGATAGAGAGAAGCGAACTCTAACTTATGGTATTTTCGAATAAAAGTAAGTAAAGAAATTAACCCTTAGATGGCAGAAATACCGGCATTCCAGGGACCGATTTTGATAGAATAACAAACTTTAAAAGTCATGTTTCCAGAAATGAGTATTTTTGACTTGTAACAGTCTTCCACCACGTATGCGAGATATTGTACAAAATACATTACACATTTTCACTTATTTATTTATTTATTATTGCAACACACGTGAAACAGAACATTTCACATACTACAATGCATTTGTAAATTTGTTCCACTCAGTTTGTGATAGGTACACAATGTTTCGTTGTACATCTCCAATGGAACACATATGGAAAGTATGCTTTGCTTCCTAGGGTTTAAAACGAATCCTATTTCCTATGGAATACAAATTGAGAGTATGCTTTCCTATCTTTAGTACTTTGATTTCTGAGCCAAGAACCCAGGGACACAAAAGCGAGACCAACTGGCGCAATTGCTAATATAGATATCATTCTTGGTCAATAGTGCTGTTAAGATTTGTGGGATGGTATAATACTCAGAATGCAAAATACTAATCTGTCTGTGTAATATAACTCTAAATTGAAACTGAATTAGTTTCTACTCGACAAAAATCTAACGACTTAACTCCGACTAACGACTTAACTCTTTTCCGACTGAATTATATTTTCTGACTATAATTAGATGTGATACTAAATTATAGTACATTGACGGTACATTAGACTATATAAAAGTAAATTTTTGGTTCTATTGTTGTTCGACAATGTTGAAGAAAAAGGGTTCTCAGGAGTCCCGTCAGGCGGATAGGCTCCGACATTAACGCACACAGGAGAAAATGTATGAGCAAAGGAAATGAGACTTAAAAGTCCCGACAGTCAGGAAACGGTTAAAATATACTTCATTTAATTTAAGGCCAGGGCTTGGTAAAATATTTAAGCTTAGACTTGGTAAAATTCAGTTTGTTAAGGGGTTTAGTTTACGGAAAACCAAACCAAACTTTTTAACGTGATATACACTATGATACTACTACTTTGCTTTAGTTTGGTTCAGTAATTATTATTATTATTATTATTATTATTATTATTATTATTATTATTATTATTATTATTATTATTATTATTATTATTATTGTTGTGATGGAGTAGTGTCAATAGTAATATTCATTTTGCAATGCCAATACCATAGTTTTACTACTACTAAAACCAAAGAAACCATTGTATGAAAGTATGAAAGTTAAATAGTAAAACAGAAAATATTTACGATATTAACTTTTGCAAATACAATTTACAATACCACGGTATGTTGATTTTTTTCTTTTTATATTTTCTGTGGTCTAGGCTGCAGTACTATCTCTGTCCGCACACACATTAACTGTTAAAACCATTGGCCCATCATCATGTAGATAAACATCATTGTACGGTGCATTATTAAAAAACCATACAAGTAGAATCGCTGATATTCGCAATCCAGTTGTTGTAGTAAAGAATATATATGTGTATGTGTGTCTGCATTTTTCGCTTGCTTATGTATAGTGCTTGTGTTGTGAGCTCTCACGGCTTGTTTTTTGTATGTTACACGTTCATGTGCAAAATAGAAAAAAAACATAGAAATACGGAGAATAAACAATGCTCGTTCATATCGGTATTGTATTTTTTTAGACAAGTTTTAGATACCGCATGGTAACGAATATCAACTTGTAATATAATCTTGTTAGGAGCTATTTAATAACAGGAAAATAAAACGATCAACATGGTACGTTACCTTTTTGTTCCTGGGTAGTTTTGTTGCTGTTTGGTGAACTTTAATATCCGTTTACAGGATTGAGGTTATGAGACGTAGGTTTACAGTTTGACTATGTTAAGTTGAAATCTGGACCACTGCAATTCGTTCAAATTTCAAAGATCTCAGATTGGGATCCCGGGCACCAGGGGGCACAAGCTAGCCTCGAAACTAGCAGGGACAGATTGAGTATTGTTCTAGATCAGCAGTTCCCAATCTGAGGAGCGGTGTTCCCCTTGATAGGGGCGTTAACAGCAAGCAAGGAAATTGCAAGCTACTGACAGAAATAAACTACATTCAAAATCTATATTATAAATTTGAAAGTGACTATGTTTGTGATTCTTAATCTCTTGAACCACCGTACCAATCTCGATCATTTATTTATTTATTTATTTATTTTTAACATAGATGGGGTTCTGGCCTAGGAGTGATTTTATCTATTCACTTTAACGATGGAATTTAGGAGAGGGGAAACAGGATTGCCAACCGTCCCGATTCTGTCGGGGCTGTACCGATTTCTGACTTATTTGTCCCGCCTGCCGTCCAGACACTCGTCGGGACGCATATTGTCCCGACTTTTTGATTTTCAAAGTTAATTAGATATAATATTTTACTGGTCCACTTTTGCAAAGGAATAACTTATTCCTCTACACGCATAGTTTTATGTATAAAGTCAATTTAACAAATTTACGTTTTGATTTGAATCATGGAAAATTAGTTAGCAACTTGTCTTTAATTTATAGTTATTCCCTAATCGTTTTGAGCTCATAATCCAGCCGATTATGATGATAGCATATTCCATGCAGCCCTAAAAATACTGTTTCTGCAACCTCTCCATGAAAGCGACTGCTACTAGTGGCAGTAACACTAGCGCACACTTGAGCGGGTGGCTGGCACGCTAACTATACCGGGTACCAGAAGTCTGCCAGATCTGCCACCAGTGTCGGCGTCTTCTTTTTCACTTTTGGTTTGGCGCGCAAATCGCATTATTTACATTAACCTGTTCTGTGGAGCATTATTCTGTTCTTCGACGTTAAGTTATAAAGTTACTTTTTACATACAATGATGGATGTCCGGTCCAATACCGATTTTTTACTTAAGAAAAGTTGTCGACCCTGGGGAGAGAATGGGGAGACATAAAATTAATCTATATAAAATGAAAGTAACTATGTGACTTAATAACTCTTGAACTACCCGACCGATCTCAATCAAATGCTCAACATAGATGAGGTTTAGGCCTGGATTTTTTTTATCGTTTTAATTTGTCGGTAGAATTTATGGGGGAGGGGAATATATAAAGAAAATAAAACTTAATAACTCTTGAACCTCCCGACCAATCTCAATCAAATTGTCAAGAAATTCCGGCCTGGGATGTTTTTTTTTTTATTCGACGGTGCAACGTAGGTGAGGGGATATATATATATCATGAAAGCGACTGTCTTTGTGGCTTCATCACTCTTTAAGCACTCGATCAATCTCGATCAAATTTTGAACATAAATGAGGTTTGGGTCTAGGATGTGTTTTATCATATCACTTTGACTGTGCAACTTAGGGGAGGGAAGATAGAGGGTAGAAGCATTTAAAAATGATTGAAAATGACCAATATTAGTGTCGAATATATATTTTTCGGCGTCACTGAGATGAACTGTGACACTTCAGATGCTATTTAAATTTAAATTCAGCCTCACAGTTTCGGAGAGGGATATATATAAATGATTGAAAATGACCGATGTCAGTGTGAAACCCATAGTTTTCCAGGTCAGTGAGATGAACAGTGACACTTCCGATGAGGTTTAAATCAATGCGGTTTAAATCAATAGGATATTTCACGGGTACTAAACACATGAGATTAGGCATTGTGCATTTAACATTTTTATTTTAACCCAGTAAAGCAGGTAATCGACGCTAGTTATAAATATTGTTAATGTTGTAACAAGGAGATGTTAAATTAATTACATAAATATACGAGGGCCATTCAGAAACTAATGACAATTTAGTTATACAAAATGAAAAAACACAATATTTATTGGAAAAACATTCTCTTACATATCTGAAACTTCTTTTACTTCTCTAGATAATCACTACCTTCATTTAAACTTTTGTTGTATCTGTTCACGAACTTCAGAATTCCCATGTTATACTCTTCTGCTACCAGATCATTAATTCTGGTGGATTTCATGTTAAAATGCACTACGATTTATGCAAATCGTTATTATGAAACTAAGAAAACTACTGCGATCAATTCAAAACAGGATGTTTTCTGGAGGAATTATGTTTCTTCACGACAATGGCTGCCCTCAGACTGGTGCTGTAATTCAAGAATTGCTGGATTAATTCCATGGGAAATTTTTGGTCATCCACCATATAATACGGACCTTGCTCCTAGCGATTTCCACCTTTTCCCTAAACTCAAAGAGTTTCTGGACTTTAAATGTCCTGGAAGTGCTGAATAGTTGGAGAATACAGTAACCACTTGGCTTAATGAACTAGTGGCGGAAGAGTATAACATGGGAGTTCTCAAGCTCATGAACAGATAATATAAATGTTTAAATGAAGATGGTCATACACAGTAGTCACATATCACAGTTTGATTCTACATAGCATCAACGTCTCTTAGTAGGCCATAAGTACTTTCATTTCTCAGCAAACATTGTGCGGATTTTTAGTTGCGACCCGTTATATATATATATATATATGAGTTTCAAGATGAATATCGGGGTTTTAAAGCTTTGTGGTATTTATTACAATTAACTTACAATTATAAATAATAGCTACATCAAATGAAAGAACTACTCAAACACCTTTGTACGCACGTATGCGCTTACACTGTTTCCTCTGTCTGCCGTTAGAAAGTGCTAGTAGCAAAGGTGACTAGTAAGAAGAAATATTTTTGTGTTTTACATTTTTCAAAGATAATCTGTAGTTACAGTGCAACGTGACTTTCAATATGAAGTTCAATGGGAATCCACCAAGTCATAATAGCGTCCGTAGATAGTACCATCAGTTTAAAAACAACGGCTGTACGGGACGAGCAAGACTGACTGAAGAACGTGTTGAAAGGGTGATAGAGTCTTTCACTCGTAACCCCAAGAAATTAAGGTTAGTGTAAAGGGATATGTTTTGCCGATAGATGTCATTACAGTCCTCGTATCTCTCCCATGTATTTTTTACCTTTCACGAAAATTTACAATTTCTTTTATAAATCTCGACCTGGAGACTTCAAATATTTTGAGTAGAAACTTCATAACCTATTAAAGGGAACAATCCGTGCCGATTTTTTATTTAGAATTTTCTTCATAGTTGAAACAGTTCCATTGTTAAAGACTTGGATATCCATTTCAACAATCAAGCCATTTCAACAATGAAGAAAATTCTAAATAAAAAATCGGCACGGATCATTGACTTCGATAAATTATGAAGTTCTTTTTGTAAAAATTTGAAGTCTGTTGGTTAAAATTGTAAGAGAAATCATGAATTTTCGTGAAAGATAAAAAATTCATGGGAGAGATACGAAGACTGTAGTGCCATCTATCGGCAAAACTTGTCCCTTTAAACCAACCTTAATTGGGAAGACTAGTGGTGAATTAGCAATTCCAGTGACGTCTGTGTGGAGAATTCTATGGAGATTGAGGAATTTTATAAAGAGAATTGAATAAGTTGTTACAACAATTACCTCAAACACACTGATCAAGGTTTGGGAAGAACTCGCCTATCGACTTGATGTGTATCATGTGACGAATGGTGCTCACACTGGACACTAGTAGCAAAAACTGTTTGAGTTGTTCATTCATTTGGTGTATAATTGTATATACGTTAAATGTAATATATATTACAAAGCCTTATATACCCAAGAATAGAAGTGAGTGACTCATTATTTCCCAGGCCATACTACTGTACGTAGAAACGTGAAATATTAAGAAAATACTCCTTTTGTCACGAAAATAAAGGATGAGGAAGAATTTTTGGAATTCCAATCTACTTTAATTCTCTTGAAACACGGACTATACAAGGAACTTTAATAAAACGCTATTTGAGCTGATCATATTCTATGTAATAATTGTAATAGGATTTACAAGTTTTGTCGCTTAGACTATGACAGTGGTCATAAAAAAGAAAGAAGAAAAGATGTAGCTTTCCTTTCTGTTACTCTCATGCGCTTATACTCTGATAGCCCTTGAAGTTAACTTTCAGTGTAGTGACACATACAAGCACATACCAAGAGAGAATGGTGGTAGAAGTGAATCATTTCCATTTACAACATTGATCACTATACAATGAAAATGGTAATTGATAGCTAGATTTGGTTCTCTGTGATCAATCAAGATGCGAAGAGATGTGATCAAATAATACAATACGGTGAATAATTTTATTAGAAACAAAGTAATAAGCTTACATGGAATTTATTAGAAACAAAGTAATAAGCTTACATAGAATTTATTAGAAACAAAGTAATAAGTTTACATGGAACTTATTAGAAACAAACTAATAAGCTTACATGGAATTTATTAGAAACAAACTAATAAGCTTACATGGAATTTATTAAAAACAAAGTAATAAGCTTACATGGAATTTATTAAAAACAAAGTAATAAGCTTACATGGAATTTATTAGAAACAAAGTAATAAGCTTACATGGAATTTATTAGAAACAAAGTAATAAGCTTACATGAAATTTATTAGAAACAAAGTAATAAGCTTACATGGAATTTATTAGAAACAAAGTAATAAGCTTACATGGAATTTATTGGAAACAAAGTAATAAGCTTACATGGAATTTATTGGAAACAAAGTAATAAGCTTACATGAAATTTATTAGAAACAAAGTAATAAGCTTACATGGAATTTATTAGAAACAAAGTAATAAGCTTACATGGAATTTATTAGAAACAAAGTAATAAGCTTACATGGAATTTATTAGAAACAAAGTAATAAGCTTACATGGAATTTATTAGAAATAAAGTAATAAGCTTACATGAAATTTATTAGAAACAAAGTAATAAGCTTACATGAAATTTATTAGAAACAAACTAATAAGCTTACATGAAATTTATTGGAAACAAACTAATAAGCTTACATGGAATTTATTGGAAACAAAGTAATAAGCTTACATAGAATTTATTAGAAACAAACTAATAAGCTTACATGGAATTTATTAGAAATAAAGTAATAAGCTTACATGAAATTTATTAGAAATAAAGTAATAAGCTTACATGGAATTTATTAGAAACAAAGTAATAAGCTTACATGGAATTTATTGGAAACAAAGTAATAAGCTTACATGGAATTTATTAGAAATAAAGTAATAAGCTTACATGGAATTTATTAGAAACAAAGTAATAAGCTTACATGGAATTTATTGGAAACAAAGTAATAAGCTTACATGGAATTTATTAGAAATAAAGTAATAAGCTTACATGGAATTTATTAGAAATAAAGTAATAAGCTTACATGGAATTTATTAGAAACAAAGTAATAAACATACATGGAATTTATTAGAAATAAAGTAATAAGCTTACATGGAATTTATTAGAAACAAAGTAATAAGCTTACATGGAATTTATTGGAAACAAAGTAATAAGCTTACATGGAATTTATTGGAAACAAAGTAATAAGCTTACATGGAATTTATTAAAAACAAAGTAATAAGCTTACATGGAATTTATTAGAAACAAAGTAATAAGCTTACATGGAATTTATTAGAAACAAAGTAATAAGTTTACATGGAACTTATTAGAAACAAACTAATAAGTTTACATGGAATTTATTAGAAACAAAGTAATAAGCTTACATGGAATTTATTAGAAACAAAGTAATAAGCTTACATGGAATTTATTAGAAACAAAGTAATAAGCTTACATGAAATTTATTAGAAACAAAGTAATAAGCTTACATGGAATTTATTAGAAACAAAGTAATAAGCTTACATGGAATTTATTAGAAATAAAGTAATAAGCTTACATGGAATTTATTAGAAATAAAGTAATAAGCTTACATGGAATTTATTAGAAACAAAGTAATAAGCTTACATGGAATTTATTAGAAATAAAGTAATAAGCTTACATGGAATTTATTAGAAACAAAGTAATAAGCTTACATGGAATTTATTAGAAACAAAGTAATAAGCTTACATGGAATTTATTAGAAACAAAGTAATAAGCTTACATGGAATTTATTAGAAACAAGGTAATAAGCTTACATGGAATTTACTAGAAACAAGGTAATAAGCTTACATGGAATTTACTAGAAACAAAGTTATAAGCTTACATGGAATTTATTTAATCTCCTTCAAAGTACTGTCCTTGGCTAGCAATAAACTTATCCCAACGTTGAATCCATGACGGGAAACATTTGTGGAAGGCCTCTTTCGCAAGGACGTTCAGCTGCTCTGTTTTGGCCTCTCAAAACGTTTTTCTTTATGCACGGTTTTTACTTTTTGGGAAGAGTCAGAAGTTACATGGTGCTATATCTGGAGAGTACAGCTAATGTGAACAGACAGGAATATAGTTCGGACAAAAACTTGTGGATCAAATGCAAGGTGTGGCACGGCGCCTTTTCGTGGTGAAGAAGAAAGCCATTTGCCCATTTAATTGGCAGTTAAATGCTTTTCACAAATCCATACGAAATGTTTAGTTCTTCGAAAAGCTCTCGAATAGTGAATTGCTTGTTTCAACAAGTCATTTGTGAAACTTTTTGCGCGTTTTCATCTTCTTTTGACGTCGAAGGATGTGTCGATTGTTGCTCGTTTTCAACCGACTTCTTGCCACTTTTGAATTGCTCATACCACTTGTAAACAGTCTTCAATGCCAACTTTTCATCGCCATACACTGATTTTGACATTTTGTGAGCTTCTTTGGCACTTTTTTGGAACTCAGAACAAACCTTAATGCTGGCGCGCGACAGACAGCTTCTGAAAGCCAAATTAACATGTCCTAACTCGTTTGCACTCGCTACCAAAGGTTTAGGCCACTGGGCTTACTAGTTGAAATAGATACAATATCGACAAATGACAGTGGGGCAATTACATTTACAGTACTTTTTGATCACACTTTGTATATTTCACATCCACCCTTAACTCTTTAGTGAACCCCAAAGTGTTAGAAATCCACTGTAACTTCCGGTTTCAATAATTAACATACAGCAAAAGCGAAAAGAGGTAAAGAGAAGCGATTTTCTTCGGGGGCGGGTGGGTGGGCGGCAGAGTCGATTTACCATTCTAAGAATAGATATCATCATCTCTCTTAATCCTCTATTAAAACCATTAAGTGGAACAAATCAACAATTTACAGTTTTACTCAAACAAATCAAGAAGATTATGGGATATTATTCCAACAATTAATAAAAGGAAAAAGTTAAAACATCTAGATCCAAGTCCAGGTGTCATTCACTTTCTAAGTGGGCACGGCCCCTATGAAACTTACCTGTATAGAATAAAGGCCAAAGAAAATACAATCTGTGAATGCGGCGAAATTGGAACACCAGAGCACCACATCTTTTGGTGCCCTCTGACAGAAGATGTAATACCAGAGAGGGAAAATATCAGACGTAAAAATCTAATACAAATAATCGAAAACGAAAATGATTTTAACATCTTAAAGCGAATAGCAAACAGCTATTCTGAAATAAGAAGAAGAACTTATTACAATGAAAACGAATAAGCATTGCATAAATGTAAATAGAATTAGAGTGGATGCGTCTTTGAGTGTTTTGAATGAATGAAATCTTCCGGACCGAAGAAAATCTTCAGGATGGCACTGGTATTCCGTGCCCCCCGGGGGAGAGAAGCGAGTGGATCATCGCATCCCCGGTTTACACCGGATGGAACTCCGGACGCGTATGGTCTTGTGTGTGTGCGTCGCATGTGTGCTTTTGTGTTCGTGGTCTCCGGGTTTTCGGTTTTCGGGTTTTTGGGTGTACCTCATTGCGTCATGGAAGATAAGTGAAGAGGAATGTCTCAGAGATAGTGAACTTAGTGACCGCTTCAGTCGATCTCGGCCGAAATGACGGTCCCAGCCTGGGTGTGCGGGCCGAAGAACACAACGGACCAGGATCCACACTAAGTGCTCTGAGTGGGTCCTGGACCTCAAGTCAGCACATACAGGACTGTGATATGGCATGGACACGAAACTGAGAACACTCACAGAACACTACATGAATAACTATTAAATTTAGGTCATATAAGAGTGGAAGTTATTAGTGAAGTGAAATGTTAGTGTAAATGTGTTCCGTGACCACAGGAGAGAACCAATCATACAGTGAAAAACCATAATGATCTGTTTTGCTGTGAAAAGTGAAGAGGAGTGCAGTTTGATAAATAACCATACAGCATACGGGAGAGGAACCATTGTCATACGGTGAAAACCGAAGAAAGAAGATGAAGCAACACATTATTAAATAAAACTAAACTAAATAATATAACAATTCAAATAATTAATAAATAAATATAAAATTAATTAAACAATATCATTAAACACTCATGTGGAATAATAAGAGGGAAAAAAGGATAAATAGTAACCTAACTAATAAATATATTAATACATGATAATAAATAATATAATAAACCATTAAACAAGAATAGGAAACCATAATTGCAATTTTTAAAAAAATAAAAATTAGAAACTAGGTAACTAAAAAACATAATAAAACTATAATCTTTAAAAAAAATCTTAATAATTAAGAAAAGAAATCAATCAGTAGGAATTAAATGGTTAAGAACTACAGGGAAATAAAATATAAAATTAAACAAATAACAGCAAAATAGAAGAGTAGATTAGTTAGATAATATAGATAGATAAGTAGATAAGAATTAATAACAATAGAATGTATTATTTGAGTATTTTATATCGTATTCCATACTATTACAGTTGTTGGATCAGGAATTGAAATACTAAGTAGTATAGTTCAGGATAGGTGCAGATAGACTTAAGCTGAGTAGCACTTTGCAAGAAAATTGTTATTTTTTTTTTCTCATAGTTTATTCTTGTTGTTCTTTGTTTTTTGTTTGTTTTGTTCTTGTGCTGTGGTTTTTTTGTTCTTTCCTTTTTCCCTTTTCCCATTGACGCAGTAGCTACACCTCAATAGCTCAACCTCTAATTAAACTAGGAAAATAATTTTGATATCAATGTGATCCTGAGGGACGAAGACATCCACCGATAAGCATTTTATGTATGTGGGGTTATCACGGTGGAGTGGAAGGGTAAAGTGCGTTTTTTTTTTTTTTAGTTTTTGCATCAGAATTTTTGGGGGGCTATTCCCCCCTTGAAGGTACACTCATAAAACTTATATGTGAAGCAATGATGTTGTACACTATATGGTAATACCCTGAATGTGTATTTATTGCTTATGTGGGGGAGGAGAAGGGCAAATTGGCCAATTTTTTTAGACTCGGTTTTTTGACGTAAATTACTTTTATTTTCAGGACGGTCCCATATAAGACAACATATCTTTTCTCTGAGTTGGTCTACACAAATGTTACCTCGTTGGAATCTGTGTTTCATAAGCTTTACAATAATGGGTTAATCATGACTCTATGATAATTAGAAAGGCTACCAGGGCCGCCAACGCGAATGTCTGCAATAACTCTTCGAAAATGATATACAGCGTGTTTTTATAGGAATTTTGTTCTGAATTTTTATCTCGCTTTGTGTTGCAGCAATGGCTACCATATTTTTAATATTATTGTCACAAGTGTGTTGCCTACACATTAGCATCATTTTAGCAGCGTAAAGTGACTACAAGGGTTGCCAGGGCACTCCAAATTATATTCTTTCATATTTTTTAGGACTTTTTTTTTGTTTCATCTGCTTTTTTCTACGAATAGGATGGAAATTGCACAAATGTTACTTTGTTAGAGTCTGTGTTTCATACATTTTCCAACGATGTATTAATCATGATTCTATGATAATTAGGGAGTCACAATGGTCTCCAAGGTCCAGTCATAGAAAGGTTAATTAATCGGTCCAAGAATATATTCTATTCCCAGTATAATCGCTCTATTATAAGAGAAAGTTGCAGAAATTTATCACTTCAAGTTTCAATATTAATTGAAAAAAATATCACACCATATAAACCAAATTTTTTTACTTGGTGTACATATGATTCTATTATTTGTTTTGTCCATAGTTGTGCCAGTATCGGTCCTTGAGAGGTCACATTGATTAAATAAATAAATAAAGTCTATTGCGACAAGCTAATGGAAGAAATATTACGAAATATATATCATTTTTTTTCATTCAGTTTTGTGAAGCTATATGACACTTCCATTTCTTACTTTGTAGAAATAAAAAATATAGGCCTACCGATTTGACATCCTTCAAAAACCGCCATTAAGTTTGTACATATATCTAAACGAAGATTTTATTCTTAACATTTTATTTCCATTGCTTTCTACTTTAAACAGAGAAAAAAAGAAAGCAGAATAATATTAGCCATAGATCTGAAATTACGTAGGTGCCATTTCGTCTTTATATATGTCGTTGGGAAACCTTATGCTTCCCTAAAATGACAGGAACTGAGTCTCGGAAGTTGCAGAGGTAAAAAATGAAAATTGGCCAATTCAACATCTGAGTCCTTTAATATCCTCAATAATTGCCGACGCGATCGTAGCACAAGTAATGACGATTGCGCAATTTCCCTTGTGATAAATGACGCGCTATCTCAATTGCCAGCCGATGCGACGCGCCGGGAGTTTATTGCAGGCTTTTTTTAAAATTCTTTTTCAAGTCTCAGACCAATAGAAAGGCGAAGAAAAGGGGAGGGGGAAAAGGGACGAATTACTCATCACCTCAGAAATCCGATTACCAGTTAAAACTGAATCAAAGTGGAAGAAAGGGTTCCACAAATGACAGCAAAATCTAAAGAAATACTCTGCCATTTAGTCTATATATATTTGTTTCCTGTTGTGGGAAAGAAAAATGCAAGAAATATGAGTTTCGTGATAGTAATTTGACTTTCCTTTTCTGTATTTATTCTCTCTGTAATTACAAGATGAAAGAAAGACCAATTTTAAACTTTATAAAAAAAAAAGAGGAAGACGGTGTAGAGAAAAGAAGAAAGCATTGCAACACAACTTTAACTTCCAAAATACTTTTTTAAGAAAAATAAAGGAAAGTAAACTCTGCTAGAAGACAGTTATGTCGATCATGTGATTTCATATCCTATTGTTATAGGCAACCAACATTCCTTTGGTACTATGCATGTTGCATATACTCTAGGAAATGTTATAAGTTTTGCAGGGATATGGAAAATGAAATGAAATATTTAAGTTTTACGTCCCACGGTTATGCCGGTTAGGCTAAAGGAGACTGTGATGATGAGAGATGAGTGAAATGGTGGAATGAAGAAAGTGGGAGGAAACGGGAGAACCTCGAGAAAACCCACGAGCACGGTGTTTCTCCACCACAAAGTCCACACGGCACGAGCTAGAATCGAACGAGGGTCCCCAAGCACCGGAGGTGAATGCTCTACCATTGAGCCATCGCGTCCCCTTTACAGGGATATGGACATCCACCGTTAACTTCGCCATTACCCGTCAGGATGTTAATGGTTTGACTTCATTATTGAACTCAGCCGAGATAACTGATCTAGCTATCTATTGTAAAAAATAGACTTCAAAAATTCGCTTTTGTTCAAGAATTATTCTGTGGAATATCGGAAAGACGAAGGTATTATAAATCTTATAAATTCCAAGGTAGGCACGATGGCCCAGTGGTAGAGTGTTTGCTTCTGGAGCGTGAGGTACCACGGTTTGATCCCTAGATAAGAAAGTTTATGGTGGACAATATTGTGTCCGTGGGTTTTCTCAGAGTTCTCCCGCATTCTCATTCTACTTATTCTTCCATTACAATTTTCTTGCCTTAATCATCATCTTCCTTAGCCTCAAGTGTGTAATCGTGGGACGTTAAACTGAAAAAAATTCCACTGCATGCTCTTAATAAATAAAAGGGAAAGAACAATGAGAAAATGACTACAGCCATTATCCTGCAATTAATTTCTTGTCTTTTTCTTTTTATTTTAACGTTTCTTTCAGCACTAAAGCTATATGAGGCATAGGCATATAGCTTAACGTGGATTCTTATAAGAGTTCCCCCCAGGACCCTAACCTGACTGTCCCGCGCTTAAGGGGCGAAAGGTTACCAGCAAGCTCTATTTCTTGCGTTGTAGTGAAATGCTATTATATATATTCCTGCAGCACTTTGGTTCCTGTTGTCGTCATATCTGTAAACCGTACTTAGGTATTACTTAAATTCAAATTGAATCCCAATTACCTCATAGTACATGTTTAACAAGCACATTTATGATCTCCTACTGTGAAATGAACCCGAAACAACTCATATAAAAGACACATGCAGACCCATTCAAACAAACGGGATCACATTAGTTTCAAACGCTTGTGAAGGGGAATAAGTTTCAGGACAGCTTCAAGAATGCCGTCAACCGATAGCTTATTCTTTCGCCGAAATACTACGAGGGTCGTTGAAGACAATGAAAATTGATATATACACGAACAAATTTCAAGGAGTGAAAACTATTTATTTTTACACATAAACCCTGCTCATTTCTACATTTATCCCAGCATTTATGTAATACCTGGAAGGCTTACGTTAGACTATAAAGATTTGTCATTACGTATGAACCATCCTAGGACAACCTATTTCTGGAGTGAAATGATTAACCCATGGTCCGTCACATGTGATGATGCTGTGAATACAAGAGACGTATTGATTCGAATATGGGAGGAAATGGACTATCAACTAGATATTTTCCGTGTCACAAAGAGTGCCCATATTGAATCTTTGCAAAGTAGGTAAAAAAAAAAACTTTGATATATTATCTTGCTTTTGGTATATAAAAGATTCCAATATTACATTAGGGGGAAGGGTACATCCATTTTCGGACACCCTATTTGTGAAATTGTGCTGCTTATTAAAAGAAATATATTAACTAACATAAAACAACTTAGTCAATATAAGCCTTAGTTAGAGAGATTAGGAAAAGTTAGAAAAAGTTACCAAATTGTGCAGAGAAGAATGTACTAGAAAAAAGTTTTAAAAAGAAAAGAAATGTGGTTAGTGAAGTGATGTTGTGGTTCTGGAACTGGAACTGGAATTGAAGTAGAAGAGAAATTACAGACATAAAAGAAAGAGGTCTTGTAACAAGACTGTTGTAGGTGGTTTCCACTAGTTTCCATTTTACAGCTGCTCAGCATCGTTTTCAGCTTATATTGATCTTTAGGTATCGATGTTCCAAATGGTGTTGTTACTACTAATAATAATTTGTTTACTTGTACTTTACACTCAAAGGCAATTACAAAGTACAAAGTTTGTACATCATTATCAAAGGATATGCAACCCAACTCCAAATATGGAACTAGCATTGGTAACACGAAATAGTACTATAAACCTTTTTTCTCTTTACATATGCTGTACAAAATTATTCTACAATTTATCATTTAGTAATATTGAAAACACTTTCACTTAAAGGTCTTAAATTCATACTGAAATAAATCCAATCCCAATGTTGTTACCTGCATCACATAATTTACACAGTGGTGAATCCCTGTTCACATTTATTCTGTTTTCAGGCAGAATATAAAAAACCTGTCTACCTCTCAGATTTTGCCGAGGACAATAAAAAGGTAATCTACTTAATAAGAATACGTTATCTTCCTTGTTATCAATTAATTTTTTAAGATATAGTACTCGCTGTATAAATCTCCTATTTTCAAGTGACAATAATTTGATTTTTTTAAAAAAAGTTCATCATAAGGAACATAACGAGTTTGAATACCATGTATTTTATACGTAGTATATCTCAATAAGTTATTTTGAACTTTCTCAATTTGCTGTTTCCTACACTGATAAGATGGATCCCAAACAATAGATACATATTCTAGTTTCGATCGAACAAATGCATTATACAACGATAAAATAGTCCCTTGATTTTTAAAATAACGACTTGACCTCTTAATAAAACCCAGCATTTTAAAAGCTTGGTTAGTTATTATATGTATATGATGTTTAAATTTCAAATTAATATCAAACCAAACACCTAAATCTGTTATAATTTCCTTTCTTTCTAACGTCTGATTTCCAATAGTATTTTCAAATATTGTGCATTTTTTTTATTAAGAGTAAAAGTCATTACATAACATTTTGAAATATTCAACTGAAATTTATTTCTCCTACACCACTCATTAAATCTATTAACATCTGTTTGTAATACAATCACTTTCCGTGCGGATTTCTTTGTATAATTTGGTATCATCTGCAAATATTAAGCATGAACTATATTGAAACATTTTGGGTAGATCATTTATCATAATAAGAAAGAGAAAGGACCCAAATTTGATCCTTGAGGTACCCCAGAATGCACTGTGAATTCCTTACAGTTAATAGTATTAAAAATAACATATTGAATTCTTTCATTCAATTATGAATGAAACAGTTTAACCAGTTCTTACGATATACCAAACGTTCTCAGTTTACTAAGAAATAACCCATCATCAAGCAAATCAAAAGCACGTTTAAAATCTGTATATACTACATCTACTTGAGACCTTTGATATATTTCTGTCATTTTCTAAAAATACATCGGATTATGATTTTCGGTTTTTGTGAACATAATCGATATGCCGAAATGTCCGTATTTCGGTTGTCTTTTCTGGTGCTTGGTGTTCCGGAATCGATCTCAGGTGGAAGCACTCGGTCGAAATGATATAAAAGCTTTTTCATGCCAGCCATATTGAATGAGGTTTTCCTGGGTTTTCCTCATTCATACCAGTCAATTATCGGGATGGTACCTAACACACAGGTCTCAGGCCGATTCCTTCCTTTCCCATTTCACTAGGTAGTTTGATCGCCTTGGTACGTCATCCCTTATACATAATGGGCTAAAATGTCCATAAATGCCTAGAAATATTAACTTTCTTCATGATTTGAAACCTGAATTGGAATAGCAAATTTTAGATCACGGAACCAACAATGTATAGTAAATATTCCATAGTTACTATATATTTTGATGTTTGATTCAAATTAACGAATACAAATGGAAATAGTTGTGTATATATATCTTTTATATTGTGCATAATACCGTAATGGCGTTTGTTTACCAACTTCTAAAAAAGTTCATTTACTCAGCAACGTGGACAGGTTTGAGAAAGTTCCAAACAGTATACGTGCATTATAACAACAACAACAACAACGATAATATTAAGAAAACAACAAATCGTGATATAAAAGGAACTGGGGTACAGGAAATGAAGTTACCACAATTCAAGGAATATCCAGCGAAACGCGTAGGAAAAAGTAGACAGCAGCGAGAGAGGGTAGGTAGTCTTAGTGACAACAAAAGTAATGAGGAAACAAGTTCATCTCGAAAGAAATGCGAAACGCAAAAGCAATGTGAAGAAATGATGAACCATTTTGCTGGAATACTTCAAAAGGCAACCGCGGCCATTATTGTTGTCCATGAAGATTACAGGAAGTCTCTTAAGCGGTTGACAACTTTACTGAAAATTAGCTTAGAGAGAAAGGACATTACTAGCAAGCAAAGCGAACTTTTGTGGGACAAAGTTAACATCACTAGGAAGGAACTAGCCGACATCAGAGAGGTTTTGCTACAACTAGAAAATTTTCTTTTGACCTGTGAGAATCATGTACGAACGACAGCTTATGATGCCTTCGCGGCAGGATTTCCAGAAATAACAACAAAATTATTAATGTCTATCAATGACGCTAGGAAAGAATTAATTGAAGCTAGGGATACTAGTGATACATTGGATAAAACTCTTCTGAGTGTGGAAGCATTACATGCAAACAGATTGTCTGTTCTTGGGGCCTTACATGGGAAAATATGTTCATGTCCTGAATGCGCATCAAAACGACGAGAAAAATCTGCTTAAAAAGATTTTTTTAAAAATACACCATTTCTGTCCAGTCCAACTGTTGTGTGTGATGTTTATGTGCAATTTAGACTCATGTCATTGTACGCTACAAAATTTGGGATTCTTAAATGAGAAACGATTAATTTTTGTGGATTATTTTCAACCTACCTAACTTTCGTTGATTTACAAGAGTTAAAGCCGCAATTGTAACAAATCAATAATAGCTAAGAATACAGTATGGTATGTATTGACGTTATAAATAAATCAAATAACATTCCAAAACATTTACGTTAAACTCTAATGTGTGACAACAGTAAACAACTTATTCTAGCATAAAGGGTATATACGGTTTGCACAAAGACCAGACTGTGTTACGTGATCAGGTCAAAAGTCACGTTGCGTGCTAAATCGAGTCTGGAGATTCCAAATCAAGATGTGAGATATTTCAATCACATAATCTCCGCGTGGGGCGCCCTGATTAATTCGAAGAAGATGCATATACTTTACGATTACAGTAGAGCGTCGATTATCTGAAGTAATTGGGGGACATGGGTGTTCGGAAAACTGGTTTGTTCGGATAATCGAACTGTACATGTTTATTTGCCATGCGCGGAGCGGCACGCCTCAACTCTAAGCTGACGCAGCTGTTGCTGTGAACAGCTTTGATACTGCCGCTACTTCTACAGCCAGTGCGAAACCGACAGAAGTGTGTTGATTGTTGAAACACAGCGACTGGCAGCTTGGCTGGTCAGCAGCGCCTTATGAAGGCCCCATTAGAAGCAATGTTCCGCCAGCGGTGGCTCAGTGCGGCGACTACTGTGGGAAACTTTGTTTGGGAGTGAGGGGGGATGATGGACGGTAGGGTGGGAGAGTAACAGGTGCGAGCGAGTACACAGTTCGGTTAAGCGGTTGTTCGGTTGACCGACGTTCGGATAATCGACGCTCTACTGTATTATTTATATTAATAGAACAACTTGAATTTTGACAATGTTCTATCCATATTTGTCTTACGTGCTATACATCGTTTTTATGTTTTTCATTATGTCTTTGCAATAAGCTTTCGATCAGCTATCTCCTTATTATAGTTTTTGAGATAGTGAACGACTTCATTTTGTTTTTTGATTTTCCATGGACATAAACATTAATGTTTTGTGCTTTCTTTATATATGTTTCATCTATTTTAAAATAATTTATTTTTTGAATGTAGAATATACATAGTCTGTTCTACATTTGAGCTGAATTACAGCCATCTCTCCCAAAATTTATTCAACCATTGCAACCAGGGTCGGATTTACGGGGGGGGGGGGATGAAAAGGTGCACGTACATCCTTCCCCTTCGTTGTAAATATACACTACCTAAAGTGAGAAGCTTGCAGTGAGTTTTGCAAAATCAATAGTTTAAGTGAATTTTCTGAAGGTTCAAGGAAAAGAATTCATCAGACATTTAGCATTTCCAAAGGAATTCCTCATTCACATCACATATGGCTAAAGGCTTTTAAAAAACTCAAATTTAATTCAAATGTACTGGCAGTGGCGTATTTAGGGGGGGCTTCCGGGCTTAAGCTTCCCCCCCCGAAATCTTACTTACTATAGTAAAGTATATGAAATATCTTGCAGAATTTTCATATTTTCAGGCAAAGCCCCCCCGAAAGATAGCAAAGCCCCTCCCGAAACAAAATCGTAAATACGCCACTGTGTACTGGTAGTTATTGGTGCAACCCCCCCCCCTCAGAAAATCCTGGATCCGGCCCTGGATAGGTCATTTTCAGCTGTACTATATTTTACTCTTTATTTTGTATTTTTCCGCCATAAATGATACCGTGTAGGAAAGTGATCAAGCGTTTGTCTAACATCAAACAGCCATAAATAAGTTAGATTACTATTTTAAAGTACTTTTGATGTTTTACAATAACGAAAAGGAACATGAAGAGAAATAAACTTAGTGTATGATATCATGATGTATGAACGTGCTATTCAATAGTGAAGATTCTTTCTTCATATTAGTTGCTTTAAATTGTACAATATTTTTAGTGTTAAAAGTTTAAGCAAGAAATTGTTAAAATATCATATTTGCTTTACATAATATTTCAAAACAATGTGAAAACAAGAATGCTAAGAATGTTCCGAAAATTTGCGATCTTAGCCAGGTATTTTAGGAATGATCAAGAAATGGATCAAAAAGATTGGGATCTTGGCCAATAATTAGTTTTAGGACCAGGGGCCACAAACGTTTTGAACGGTACCTAAATAGTTTTTTTTTCTTTTTTTACGGAATAAGAACATTATACTGACAAGTAAACCTTACGTTTGGGTGAATCGAGTTGCTGACTGAGACACATATGAAAAAGTAGTACTAAATGTGGTCAGTATTTCAGTGAAGTTATAGGTGCGAAGCTCCAGGGGTTTAGAAGATACAGCTACCAGAACATCACATGGAAGTACAGAATAGTTGTCATACAGTTGGAGGTAAAAGCTCTGTAAGACCTCTTGTAACGACAAAAGGTGAATAACAAATATATGGGTACATATTAGGACTAGGAGGAAGTCATATAGTGAGGGTATACCTGACGGCGGCCATCTTGAAATCCGCCATTTTGAATTAAGGTTAAGTTTTTAAAATAGGAATAGGGTCGTGTGATACATGATTTAAGGCGCAAATTTAATCAGAAGAACAATGGTGACGTTAATTTTGATTTACGCGTAATTGGTAAAAAGTTACAGGGAAATTAAATATTGTTGCAGCATATCTATTAGTCCTTTACCCCACCTTGTAAATTTTGTGTTAATGGTAATAATTAAATAAAAAGTAGGTGAATAAATATTAGGTCTATGGTAAGAGTTCCCTTGCTGCCGGCCAGGTTCAAATCCGCCATTTTGAATTAGACAAAAGTTTTAAACAAAACGCATAACATTGACACCTTATTAATAGCAAATTTTACCGTAAATCTAACGGTATAACCATTTTTGCTTTATCATTAACCAACATTTGTTATCGCATATACAAGTTGCTAATTGAAGGAAAAATGACCAAAGTGGAATTGAGTCATAATTGAACTTGGGTCTTTCTTCCAGAAAAGTCCCCAGTTAGTACAATCAATATGTAGTTCAGAAAAGAGTGCATGACTTGCACAAATGCTATGCTCACAGTGAGCACACCTGACAAAGGCAATCGAGTTACACTCGCGGAGTGACACATTTGTCGTTAATAATTCCGTCAAAGCAGTAGTCGTAAGGAGCGATCCATTTAATTTTGTGCTGGTTAATGATGGTTATACCGTTGGAGTTATGGTAAAATTTGCTATTAATAAGGTGTCACTGTTCTGCGTTTTGTTTAAAACCTTTGTCTGATTCAAAATGGTGGATTTGAACATGGCCGCCATCAAGGCAACTCTTACCATAGATCTAATATTTATCCACCTGCTTTTTATTTAATTATTATCATTAACACAAAATTTACAAAGTGGGGTAAAGGACTAATATATATGCTGCAACAATATTTAATTTCCCTGTAACTTTTTACCAATTGCGCGTAAATCAAAATTAACGTCGCCATTGTTCTTCTGATTAAATTTGCGCCTTAAATCATGTATCACATGACCCTATTCCTATTTTAAAAACTTAACCTTAATTCAAAATGGCGGATTTCAAGATGGCCGCCGTCAGGTATACCCTCACTATATGACTTCCTCCTAGTCCTAATATGTTCCCATATATTTGTTATTCACCTCTTGTCGTTACAAGAGGTCTTACAGAGCTTTTACCTCCAACTGTATGACAACTATTCTGTACTTCCATGTGATGTTCTGGTAGCTGTATCTTCTAAACCCCTGGAGCTTCGCACCTACAACAACTTCACTGAAATACTGACCACATTTAGTACTACTTTCTCATATGTGTCTCAGTCAGCAACTCGATTCACCCAAACGTAAGGTTTACTTGTGAGTTAGGTAGCTGTTTGGGTTTAGCTACACTGTATGTAGTTCTCCATATATGAGGCATACAAAAAACGTTTTGATATATATATATATATATATATATATATATATATATATATATATATATATATATATATATATATATATATTGGATCTTGGATCAGGGGCACAAAATTTTGAACGTTCCCTAAATTGAATTTTCGTATTTTCTACAAAATAAACACATCATACTGAGTTAGGTGAAAGTTTGTGTTTGGCTGCACTATACGTAGTTCTCTAGATCTAAGACATACAAGAAAACTTTTGATTGAAATGTGCTGGATCTTTTAATCCAATAAAGAAACTGTACAAATAACAGTCTTGAAAATATATTTATGTACTTAGCTTAACTTGTGTCTACTTCCGTATATGGTGTCCATGAGGCGGAAATTTACATAGCGTCATATTTTAGAAGAGAGAATAAAATAGTACAGTATACGTAGGAAGATAAGTATTATATATTGATTGATTATAGATAACTCCTTTCCAGTACCGCGGCTGTTATAGGACAAAACTCACTTCTTAAGGTGAGATTCGAATATGGCAGCCAGCATGGGAGTCTCTGACGGGGGGACAAGGGGGACGCGTCCTCCCAATATTTTGAATCTAATTTAATTTATTTACTAAGGACAGAATAACATATAAATAATAATATGTATTTGAAATATAATATCCAGGCTATGAAACGATTACAACATAGTACCTTAAGGGGTCCGTGAAAATAAGCAGAAAGGTAACAAATGGAATCGAAGATAATAAACAAGCTGGGCTAGATAGTACCTTTCTTTGATTCCTCCCCCCCCAAATTTTACATGCCAGAGACGCCAGTGGCAGCCAGACTTTTCAGAAAAGAATAGGAAGACTATTAATAGTGATTTTTAGGGAAAAATGGAAAAAGCTGGCAAACGGTATCCACAATTAACAAATAGAAATCAGTGTAATTTAGTGATGTTAAGTTATGGTTTATATTGGATCATTTTCAGCATAGACATGATGTTGAAAAAGTCATCAACTACATTTTCCAATACTAAGAAGAAGAAACAGAATATAATTATTCAGTTAGTGAAATATGTGTACAAATCTTTCCAAAGCTTCTTATCAAAATCTATAAAATTTTAATTACTGACTTTTTCTTAAGGCAGTCGATATTTTAAAAAAAAAAAAAATCAAAACAACAGTGTATCAAAATCAATTGAAACTGCAATATGATCGAGATGAAGTTGACAGGCGAAGTCAAAGTTGTAAAAACCAAATTATTCTTAAATATAAGATTGTGGCGATGGTTATACAGGAGACAAGAATGCAATCTGCTACATTTTCTCTTATAATATTAAGTCACATCGTTGGGTTGGGTTGCTGACAGTGTGTGAAAATTCAGTTCCTGTTCAGTTCAGTTCATTGTTTCTGCACGGACTTATAGAAACACTTTAAAAGTGTCCAGAATGTAAAACATACGACAAACACATAAGATTTGGGAACCTGAGGTCCGAACTACCACTTGGATTTATATTTGAGGCAAATTCCGCACTGTACACTCATGTCCAAAATTATTGTCTATAAATATGTTGTTCTAGGAATATAATTTGATAACGAATTCGCCCGGAATTTCTTATAATGTTAGTATGTGTATAATCGGCAAAGACATATATGTGGCAAATTTCATATTAAAAGAGCAGCAAATAAGAACAATAAAACGAAAATAAAGCTTTTCTTGTCCATTTAGCAACATTTTGTTTTACTCATTCTAATTTTCATATTTATAATTCTTTTCCTATGAAATCTACCACAAATATACATTTCCCGAGTATACACATAGTATCAGTATTAAAAGTACCCTGCAAAATCATTATCAAATTATATTCTTATAAGAAGGCAGTTAGAGATATGCGACAATCATTTTGGACATGAGTGTACATTGAACTCAAGATTACCTGCTCAGATAGCAAAAGCGTTGCCCACACGAAATGTCACTAGAAACAGCAGTATGGAATACAATGCTTCCATATGCAGGGTTTCCACCGACATGGAAAACCTGAAAAAGTCAGGAAGTTTTAACTATGGATCTTCCTTTCAAAATCTATATATATAAAAGAGAACGTACAAATCCTTTGTTAGCTCATCACTCTAATACGGCTGAACCAATTTCTTTCATTTTTGGGGGGTTATTAAGATTTGGACCCTAGATGGTTTTTATCATATCACTTTAATTTTCAATTACCAGTGTCTTGAGATAATTGACCATTCAAGTGTCCATAACGTAGAAATCCTTTGTTAGCTCATCATAGCTAAATCTAACCGTATTTATATGCAACCCACATGACCGTGTCACTCGGCGGGTTAACATAAATGACAGGCGATATAATGTTAACATTTACTGCAATCTTCTATGGTTTTTATCATATCACTTGAAAGCGAAAAAGTAAAAATTATCTAAGTAACAAAGTTTATTGCGTTCCGGGGTGACCCCAGCGAAGCGGGGTGAACGCTGCTAGTACCTGATAATTTTAGGTATTCTGGATTTCTCTTTTTGCGCGATTCGGCTATTTGATAGGAGATATTTTATAAAATAAAAAAGTGCATACATGCATAGATGAGGAGTGTACATGCATAGATGACGAACACACTGCATCATATGTAAAGCAGGAAAATTGTAACAAATCGTCACCTGGAAAACTTGGAAAAATCTGATAATTCGTGCTCACCACATAAGTGGGAACCTGCTATGGCTAAATTATTTTTGTTATTTATTGCCTTCGGGGCAGGAGACCCAAATTCGATTCCTGGTGTAACCTCATATTATTAAGACTCTATGTCAAGCGGTAGGCATATTTTTCATATAGCTTTGATAGTGAAAGAGACACTAAACTGCAACAAAGAAACCAACACGTAGAAGAGAGTGTACTGACGCAGAGTAAAATACAAGTTGTTTATTACACGAATGGAATTGGCTTTTTAAAAATTATTGTTATCAAGGACTCCGATCCTGGGGGGACGGGCCCCCCAAAGCTGATGTGGGTCTCCTTATTGTATTTAAGAATATACAATATTTGACATAATTTAAATGCAATTTGTCTTAAAATCCTCATATATGCCTTCTGCATCTGAATGGACCCCCCAAATTTACAAAGAAATCGGCGCTCTTGATTGATATATAGGCTATATATTTTTGTTAATCTGCCGCTTCCAAACTCCCTTATTTTGGCACAGCTACTATGAGGATTTCTTTGATTTAATCGTTGCATGTTGATGGTCTAAATGACTTAATACAAAAAATTATATTTAACTAAAGTTACGAAACGTAAAAAATAAAGATGTAAATAAACGATTGAAAAAATAGACGTATAAAGTGTTCGGAAGTTATCTGGTTAAATTGTAAGAGCTTATAGAGTATACAAAATTAAACATATGAGTCCGGAAGGGCAGTGTTTAACCGCTAGCGGCGAAGATAAGTGGTAAAGACCTATTCATTTAGTGTATTTATTATTTATGGAATCTGTAACAAATCTGTAACTTCTTTTCGCATTGTATTTTTGACTGCTTATTTTAAACATACAAGGACTGGCTGTAGGTGGCCGCCAGGGTGCTAAGGTATCCTTTCCAGTTGCTAGGTACAGACCTGCTCTATAGTTTATGTAATGTTAGCAGTTAACCTTGTGTATAACCTCGATGCAATTATTCTTTGAAAGTCCATATGGTCCCATGCTGTCGATCTTGTCATGGTCCTATAATAGCGTTGGAATTTCTTTAGGATAGGAAGATGCTGGTGCATCCACCAAAGAACATTATATTTTACGCAAAGGTGAGTAAAACATACTACGTTGAATTTAATTTGGTAAATACGTAAGTAAAGTTGTAAGAATTTCATACGAGGGGGTATTGGAATATTTTAATTATCTTCGAGAACTTATTGAGTGATTTAAGTGCGGCTTGGCCTGTATAGAAAGCAGATCTTACATGTATGATTTAATGAAAATTATTTACGTATGTAGTTTACTTTCTTTACAGGTGGTACTAGTTGTCAGTGAGGTGCTAGATGGACAAGATACAAACTCGTAGCGTGACTAAGTTTTGCGTTTGAAGGGTTACAGCGCCCGGAGAATTCATGATGAAATGAGGTCTGTGTATACTGGGAATCGCCTATCCTATGACACTGTATTGAGGTGGAACAGGAATTTTCAAACAGATCACATGTTCCTCACAGATGAGCCAAGACCTGGATGTCCATCAAGCACGGATGCCGCTACCAAAGTGTAGAAAATCGAAAAGGTGATTCTGGAAGGTCGGCGAATAATATCCATACCATCATGCAAGAAAGTGAATTCAGTTATATTAATGTGGAGATAATAATTTATGAGTACCAGCGCCTGGGTTTTGCGTTTTCTGACTCTTCAGAAACAATCACGGCGTGACATGTTGAGTCGCTTGTTGAATCTTTTGAAGAAAGATGAGGTGGATTTTTTTTTTCTGCCAGTCTGATAACTTTGGACAAATGTTCGATCCAACTATATGATTCTGAGGCAAAAAAAGGATTAGTAGGGAGTGGAAATGATCCTCCTCATCTTCTTTAAAAAAGGCAAAGGTACAAAACGTTTGAAGGTAAGGTCATGCTAAGTCATTTTCGAACTATCGTGAGGTCATTCTTACAAACTACCTTCAGAAAGGCAGTACTATCACTGGCATATACTGCTGCTTATGTCTGAGGAAGTTACGAGATGAAGTAATGCCAAAACGTCGCAGTATGCTCACCAAATGAGTTAGTCTCCTTGCGGACAATGCATCCGCTCAATCATCTCAAGGATTGTCAGTGGTAACTGTTAAATGCAGCTTTGAAATATTGCCGTACCCGCCCTACTCCCTTGATCTGGCACCAAGTGGCTTCCTGTCTCTATAGATGATGACTAGACTTTGGATTTTTGCATATTTGCATGTTTTTTTCCTGATGTGATATTGATATGCTCTTTAAACAGAAGTCCGTTTCAGGTGTTTTGGGGTAAAATAGCAGAGTTCTATAGTGCATATATTTGCATATTTCGGAGGTCAGTGCATGTTTATATTGTTACTGCATACAAATGCATATCTAAAGGAACGATCAAATTAATAATTTTTAACGTCCAACAACCTTCCTCATAAATGGAATTTCAAGTTTCTAATATAAATTAGACTGAAGATCTTAAAATGGTTGATTGTTGTCGGTTTAGAATATCTTCATGTGAAAGGAGAATAACAAAAGGGTGAGTGATTCATCCTCCCGGCAACGATGCGTGACTGTCACCTTTTCGGAAGAAGCTAAAATAACTGTGTCAAATCACCTATAACAAAATTTCCACGTCATCCATTTCAGAAGTTAAAGTTGCTACTGTTGTGTGTGTGTGGGGGGAGGGGAGGAGGGTGTGTGTGTGTGTGTGTGTGTGTGTGTGTGTGTGTGTCTGTGTGTGGATTTGAAATTGTGTGGTCTTGTGGCAGTATAAGAGAGCCAAAAGATAAATCTGGGTCCATTTAGTTGTAGTGCGACATCTTCAAATTCTAATTTTAACTAGCTCAGAATTTTGTCCAATTTTTGTCCACCCAAGAAATAAATTTGTACCATTCAAATAAATACCATTCAAATAAATTTGTACCATTCAAATAAATGATGGAGGGCCATTCCGAAATTTGTCCTCATCGATCGCCTATAGTGCGGCATCTTAAAACTTGAATTTTAATTACCTCAGAATTTTGTCAAATTTTTTGTCCTTTTTTGTCCACCCAAGAAAAAAAATGTACCATTCAAATAAACGAGGGAGGACCATTTCAAAATTTGTTCCAGTTCAATCAACTGTAGTGCAACATCTTAAAATTCGAATTTTAATTAGCTCAGAATTGAGTAGAACTTTTGAACATTTTTGTACTACCAAGAATAAATTCTGTACCATTGAAATAAACCAGGGCCGGTCATTTAAAATTTGGCCACTGAAATTACCTGTAGTGAGACATTTTAAAATTCGAATTTCAGCTATCTTGATGGTACAAAAATCTACAAAAAAAGGGAAAGTTCTAAACTAGGTAGAATTCGAATTTAAAGATGTCACACTACTTGGTGATTGATATAAGTGGCCAAAGTTTTGAAGTGGCCCTCTTTTGTTAATTTGAATGGTACAATTTTTTATGGTACAAAAATGTAAGGAAATTGGGAAAATTCTGAGCTTATTAAAATTTAAGTTAGAAAATGTCGCACTACGGGTGATCGAAGTGGCTGAAATTTTGAAATGGCCCTCCCTCGTTTTTTTGAATGATACCATTTTTTCTTGGGTTTACAAACATGGAAAAAATTGTGAGCTAGTTAAAATTCAAATTTGAGGATGTCGCACTACAGGTGATCGAAGTGGCCGACAATTTAAATGGCCCTCCCTCGTTTATTTGAATGGTACAATCTTTTTCTTGGATGGACAAAAATGGACAAAATTCAGAGCTTCAAATTTGAAAATGTCGCACTACATGTGATCGAAGTATACAGGTATAACAATACACACTTCTCCCTCATACTTATTCTGTCTATCAATACAAAACTTGGTACACACATTTCTTAACCCCTATACTATTTTTCGAGATACATTTAGATTGTCTACTTTTACCCGGGTCCACTCCAGATGTTTCCAAAATTGATGGGAGGGATTTCTGGAGGGAATTTTCCCAACATTTTCTCACCTGTTCAAATCCATTATGGGCTCCAATACATAAGTCTTCTGGAAAGCTTGTTTCATGCTGAAGAGAATGAACTATAAGCTATGGTTTTCCAATGAATAGTGTTGATGCAATAGCTATTTCACTGCGATTTTCTTCTTTATACCAACAGGATTAATGGGCCACAGGAACTTACTCCGTTGTCTGTGGCACGTAATTTTTTGTGCATGAACATATCTTTATGTTTATCGAATAGACTAGGTTTGATTCGGATGTCCGGATGGCACGTTCATGTCCGTTCGTTGTTAGCTAGTTAAAATTCAATTTTGAAGATGTCTCACTACAGGAGATCGAACTGATCGAAACTTTTAAATGGCCACCCTTTGTTAATTTAAATGGTACAATTGTTTTCTTGGGTGGACAAAATTCCTGAGCTAGTTAAAATTCAAATTTGATGATATTGCAGTACAAATGATCGAAGTAGTCGAAATTTGTAAATGGCCCTCCTTTAATAATTTGAATGGTATATTTTTTTCTTGGGTGGACAAAAATTGACAAAAATTGAATAAAGGTGTCGCACTACAACTAAATGGGCCCGAAAAATCTTCTAGAAGTTATCGTCTGAAGCAATGGATTGAAGTTGAGAGACGTTAACAATTCAAGATGAAAATATATTTTGCAAAGTGTATGCTAAACAAGTAATACTTTCAAAGTAAGTAAGCTTGTTTTCAGAAAAGGACATTTCTATTTTGTTCGACAGCAAAAGCTCAAACTTCAGCAACGCTTTTTTCTTTTTTATTTTTTCTTTCTTTTTTATTTTTATTTATTTATTTATTTATTTATTTTTGCCTTCTTAATTTTCATAAGTTTCAAGTCTGATAAGAAGTTTATGCAACTATGAAACAGCCTACATGTAGCTTCTTTTTGCATACTTGACAGAGTTCATCCCAAAGAAACCGTTGAAAAATGTATTTCGGGAAGAAATGAACAACCCTTTTGAAAAATGAGCTCTAAATATCAGAGTATTTAAATATAATCTTGTGTTGCTTTCATACGCATCTCTGTCCTTATTAAACGGAAAATTTGTTTTAAACGGAAATATTTCACGATCCCATGAGTTTAAAGGTAAAACAAATGTGTTAAATGCTCTTGATTAGGCGGAATCTGTATTGCGAACAACGGATGTTAAAATACACTTTTTAACGGAAATTTCCAAGTTGCGTAATGCAGTGTTTAAATTTTTTTTAGACATTCTGTGAGAGGTTAGATATATGAACTACATTGTCTGTAAAGATCTTCGTTTGCTTGTTACCCTACACATTTACTCTTTAGTCCACGCACCATGTAAGGCCCTAGATACCGTGCGAGTTTTTGAACGAAGTGCAATTTACATAGGTATCTCCAAATACCAATAATGCGTTTTCTAGCTGCCTCTAGAGACAGGAACAAAGAGCATAATATACACAATAGATCAAAAGGGAGCCAAAAGTAGACGAAGGAGCACTGAAAAGGGCATAGCATCTACTTTTTGTCTTGCCTTTGAAACCGTATGTAGGATTTTTGTGTTGTGTTGTTGCTGTTTACTGTGAATTTTATGTGTATACCTATTAATTCGTAGCATAAATAAATAATATATTGAATATGTTAGGCCTATATACAACATTTTATTTTATCTCACTATGTCCATTATCCTATATGTATGTACACTCATGTCCGAAATTATTGTCGCATGTCTATAAATATGTTGTTCTAGCAATATAATTTGATAAACGAATTCGTCCCGTATTTTTTATAATGTTAGTATATGTATAATCGGCAAAGACATGTATGTGGAAAGTTTCATGTCAAAAGATGAGTAAATAAGAACAATAACGAAAATAAAATTTGCTTGTCCATTTAGCAACATTTTATTTTACTCATTGTAATTTTCGTATTTATAATTATTTTCCTATCAAATTTACCACAAATATACATTTCTCGATTATACACATAATATCAGTATTAAAAGTACCCCCCCTGCAAAATCATTATCAAATTATATTCTTACAAGAAGACAGTTAAGATATGCGACAATAATTTTGGACATTAGTGTACCTTATTTATTTTGCTAAGCATAGAGTTGTCTTGCGAGTCCTGTTCAATTTCGCTAGGAAGGTTTTATTATGTGCTTATGCCAGAAATGTTTATTTACTTCTCTGAGTATATTTATTACTTTATTCACAATACTTGCGCATTATTTGTAAAACAATGGCGGATCCAGGGTATGATCAAGGGAGAGGCTAAACCATACTTTGCACCTTTATCTAATGTAAAGCAGGATTGAAATACATTTTATCCAGTTTATACCTGAGCGTCAAGGGGAGCCCCTGTGTATATAAGTAGATGCATTTTAATTTCACATACCGACTGTGAGCTGTTTGAACCCGAAGAAACCAAATTTATTTAAGAAGCCTTGGACGCTTGCGGAGCTGAAAATATTAAAAGCGACCCTGCGTTTATCAATATTCATTTCAGTTCATAACGAGATTAGAAGAGCGATGATTACGACTTTGCAGGGCATTTAAACTGTTTGATTCACTAACGAAGCAGGCTCCCACAAGACCAATCGGACAAGCATTTCTTCGAAAGGCACTTTCAATAGACACGAAAAATTCTGGCATAAAATTCTTGTCTAATGTGAATAAAGTGTTCCTGGGAACAAATACAGCACGAACTTCAGATTTAACAGCAAGTAACATTGCTTCTTTGAAATACTGTCCCTTAATGACCTGTGACACGGAAGGAACATTTTTGACGTATAGTAATGTTTTAACTGATAAATCCAAGTTTTCACAAGAAAACACCGAAAACTACATTGTTGTATATTGTAGCATGAATGCATCATAGTTATACACAAATATATGTAATTCAAGTAATACAGCTTTTTTTATGTAAAGATAAAATTTCTCATTTAACTTTAGTTTTTGATTGTTGCATATTTACAGCTTTTAGTGCATATTTGCATATTTTCAGTGCATATTTTCGTGATTTTAACGCATATTTGTATGCATATTTTCCCGTTTTTTAGTGCATATCGATCCGAAGTCTAATGATGACTTCACTTTGTGGCTGTCATTTTGACAACACACATGACGTAATATTGGAAATGGAACAATAATTTTCCATGCATCTGCAGAATTCTTCAATGGTAGCATCCGATAGGTCATACTGGCTATGAGCCAGATACTTCCTCTGACTTACACCATATTCCGCATCATCCAGTGGAGTATTTAGAGGGGCTTAAGCCCCCCCCCCCGAAACCTTATTTACTATAGTAAAGTATATGAAATATCTTGCAGAATTTTCACATTTTCAGGCAAAGCTTCCCCCCGAAAGTTAGCAAAGCCCCTCCCAAAACAAAATCGTAAATACGCCACTGGCATCATCCCTTGTCAAACTTAAAACGGGATAATAGTTACTATACTATACAGAATGCTTTCGAAAATCAGGATTGTAAAGAGGATAGTAGTTATGTGTAACTTTGTACTGGTAATTTTTAATTTTATTAGTTGAATAATAGTTTTTGTTTACGGGCTATGCTTCTTCCGAAGTTCCATTTCTATTCTTTTTAGCACTGTGGCTGTTTTTAAACTAAAAATCTAAAGAAGCAGTTCTCATATAAATTTCAAGAATTCTTGTCATAATAGATATTTCAATTTGTCTTGCTTTTAAATTGAAACATTTATTTTTGCCTAGAAAGCGAGATCTAGTTTTAATACATATTATTACACCAAAAATATTATGTGTATGAGAATCAATTTTGGTGTGATTAAATTTTGACATGCCCTTCAGCCTTCTGGAACCTTAACCAAACTTTTAAAATTAAAAATTCCGTAACAGGATTGTCTGTGTGTTAAATTTCGTCTAAATAATTTCAAGTTAAGATTATAACTTCTGAATGTTTCTTTTTTTAATTAATTTCCATATAAATAGTCAGTATATATATATATATATATATATATATATATATATATATATATATATATATATATATATATATATATATATATATATATATATATATGCAACAGTTTATTGCTCTGAAACGGATTATTCTACTTTTTCAATTTCAGTTTTCGGCAAATGTTTGCGCATCTCTTCTGCCATGATTTTTTAAATATGGTTTTTAGCGATCATATTTTGGTTTAGATGATCCATTGATTGTTTTACATTAACTTTTCTGGAAATGTAGAATTAATTCTAGAATATTTTTAGCTTTTAACTAAACAAATGTCAAAAGGCGAGATACACATTTCAATCGTTAGATCTAATACAGCTTATCAAAATGATATGGGTGCATCAAAATCTTCATGCGTAATTTTCGAGAAAATCGACTTGAAAATACCGTAGTTTATACTTTGACTGGTGCAACTGTGAAAGAACGACATCAAGATTTTTTCCTTTAGTTTCTCATAGATCAGTCATTTCCAACTACGTGCTCCATGACGTCATAGTGTACTCGATTCTCAGTAAGTCTCTCGCACAGAACAAAGAGAAGGACAGCAAAGCTAACTTTCATACGAGGCAGTGATGCCAGTTAAACAAGTCGTACTTGATGACTTTTCAGATGCACTATTTGTGGACTTATGACTAATCGAACACTGGTACAACTTATTTCACTCCACCCCACATACTCTGTCTCCCCCCTTTCTTTCTCAGCCTGTTCTCTTTCTCCTGCCTGTGATCATCAAACCCGGCTCCTACGTCATACATTCGGGACTTGGAAATGATTACCATAAATGACTCTTTTATAGAATATTTTAGTCATTTTTATCGATGTTATAACTTTTTTTTTTTTTACTTTAGAGCGTCGATAGAAGAGGAAAGTATAGTAATCGTTAAAAAGAATATGAATTCTAAATGTCAATGAATTTACACGTTTCATACTCCCTATATACCGTACAGACCGCAGTCTTATTCTGTACACCACGTTGAGGAGTTTGGTTTATCACAGTATTCACAACATGAACATTGAATTTTGATTTTTTTTTCATTTCCTTCTCCCTCTCCATTCCCCATTCATAAACTTGAGTAAGATGAATAAATATTTGAAAAGTGAAAATTTTTAACCATTTATATTTGTCGAGTCGAAGGTTATTTTGTTTCATTCTAGTTTGATTGTATTCCACGGACATATTATCAACTTGTATCCTGAGCAGGGGCGCACTCAAAGGGTCTGAACCTCCCAAATCTTCTTAACATACACTTGTACACCTTCTCAATAAAACTATTCTTGTTTAACAGGGAAATGATTGATGTAGCATGAAAATTTTTTTCTTATATTTCATCTGTACTCTTTCTCATTTACAAACGATCTAGTTCTATCATTATTTTCTGAAAATATAGGTGAAAGCATTTTACAATTACTTATCGTCTTTTCGGGTGCAGAATAATACCCGTTCAATTCTACGTACACGTAGTGGCTTGCGTCATTCGACCGTTCCCTACCCTAGAGCTTGGACCTTTCGCAACAAACATTTCTGGGTGCGCGCCTGATCTTGAGCCGTCCCCCCTAAGTTCTTGCTGCCCCCTAAAATTTTCAGGTAGGCTTGCAAATGAACTATGGTAATATGGTGATACTATAATAAGGTTAGATTGCCCCGCCCCCTAACTTCAGCCGGGCCCCCTATATTTTTGGGCTGGCTACCGGCCTGCGTGGATCCCACACGCGGGTGCCCCCCTGACTTTAATTTGGTATAATTTATTTCTCATGAAAAAATCAACAAGAGATAGTTCTGGGTGTTGGAGTTTCTTCAGTCCATTATTTCGGCAAACTCCTAGTACAGTTTTGTTCGTGTCTGGTAAATAAATGTTTCCGTTATAGTTGCAGCATTATATGATTCAATTTAAGATATTCAGCGAGAAAGTTTTGTGCGGTGGTCCGTAACCTTTTTTTGCCGATGACAACTTCCAGTCTCTGAATGACATCCACCATATTACATTAAGTCAAGTAAATATGCTATGTTTCAGTCAAGATATGAATCAACTTCGCAAAAATGGCTAGTACCCACTAATACATTCTTGTAAATCCGTACGAAGCACAAGGGCACAAAAACAGCTCGAAAAAAAAAAAACCACAACAACAGATTTATTTTTCCGTTGACAGATGCTGCTATTAATAAAGGTTTATGATTCGTGCATTTCAATCTTCAGAAACATTCCGACGAGTGAAGTGTGCAGATAGATGCGAAATTAATTGTTTCATGGCTGGCAAGGGAATTGAACGGCGAAAAGTTTAAACAATCAAAAAGGATGTAACAGATGGCGGCAGCTGCAAGAATTAACCAACAACAATAAACAAAGAGATCATAAATAGACAAGCTGCCTTATTGACCCAAGATTATTGCAGGAGTTCGATCAGTGCACGAACATTCCACAAACAATACAGAAGTTTGATGTGGAATACCCCAATAGTTGTTGTACGCATTAATTCTTATAGTTGGATTAACTTTATTTTACTATCCTATGTTTAGACTAATATATTTACGCAATATGGTACATTTTAGTTCTACTAGCAAAAATCATCAAGGTTACATTGGTAAAACAGATCTAATGATTCAGCGTTTCTCAATTTGTGGATCGTAAACCCGGGGTATCTGTCTGTAGCAAGGAAAGAAAGGAAAAGTTTGCTTTCATTTATATAAATTGTTTTAAAAAAATAGTAGGTGCTATGTCTAAAGTAGTAGTAGGTGCTGTGTCGAGTTCTGAACTGAAAAATACTATGCAAAATCCCACATTTTAGTAAATACTGTTATTGGTGACTACCCTATAAGATAAAGGGTATTGAGACATTATTATTATTATTATTATTATTATTATTATTATTATTATTATTATTATTATTATTATTATTATTATTATTATTATTATTATTTGGACGAAAAGAAACAGGTACTTCTGATCAACCGTTCCTTTCCGAAATAGCAAAACTTTCATACAGTTAGTATCTCTGTTCATAAGTTCTCTTAATTTCAATCGACTGATGCAAAATTTTCCCTTTTCTTTGAAATGTTTCCTAGCTCATTGAGTGTCCAATTCCTATGACAGAAGATATGTGATAAGATTTAGCTATATTGAAGGAAGTGAGTTCATTTGTGGCTAAGCGATTGGCGTGGGAGACTCGGATTCAATTCGGGGTGGGAACTTATGCGGTTGGATTCCATGTTAATCAATAGGTCCCATCTCGTATAGTCTCACTGCTGAAAGAGACGTTAAACTCAAAATCAACTGAACTCATTGAAGGAAGTGCCAACCATATTTGTTTTATTCATTTGCTTTTTGCTTCTATTGTTTTTTCTTTTTCTCCATTTCTTCTTTTTACAAAAAAAAAAAAAAAAAAATCTCAGCACTCAGCACTCAGCTAGCAATGGGAACAAATTATGCTACTTTGAACACAAACACAAATTATTGCTATTGTATTAGTTTATCTCTGAAGAACAAGAAAAATTTAAGAATTCATACACTGTAAAAAAAATCATTGTGTTATTTCAACGACATGCCTATGTGTTAACACGATTGTGTTAAAAATATAACACAAACAAGTGGTTAGAACAACTCACTCTCCATTTGGAGTTGTGTGTCAAATGCCGGTAGTTGAAATGACACACAGACGGTATGTTAACACAAGGTGTTGTTTTCTACGTGATTGCCAAATATCTTGGGCATCTAATTATAAAGGCTTATGATTTGAAGCTACAGACAAACACAGTAGAAAGAAATACTTAAACAAATCCAGGTATACGCAAAATTTCATCTTCCACATTTGATGCATTTATTGCTTCTTTTTCTTAGCGATTGTGCACTAGAAGCAACAAACGCATCAACTTTATTAGATGGCAACTGTCGCCGATCATTTGAAAGTGAATATGGAAGAACTATAAAATAAAGTAAATAGACAGTCGTCATTTTGTTATAACATTACATGGCGAGCAGATTTTATCTTATCTAGAACGGTTATCGTCGAGTATACGCGGTTTAAAGGAGCACTCTGATTAGCCAAATTCAAAAGACCTCAACAATCTTCATCATCTCCATGGCCAAATCAGAAGTGCACGCTGCTAATAATCGAAAGATTGGTGGTTCGTGCCCTCCCCCCGCACTGGAGTATTTTTTTTTTACTTGTTTAAAGTGTTTTTTTTAGACTCAGCATAACGTAAACACATTACGCATCTAGACGATTTAACATATTTTGAGGGAGTAATTTTGTGGTTCATTAACGCTTACGGCACGGCTCAACACAGGTTGTGTGTTAAAGACGTAACACCTCCTGTGTTAAACGCCAACACCGCGGGGTATGTGTTCAACTAACACCGCATAGTGGTAGTCACGCTGGAACAACTGCCTTGAGTTAAAATTGAGTTCAATTAACACAACCATTTTTTACTGTGTATTGTTTAATCAGCGCGAGAATTTCCCTCCATTTTCACGTTTTATCGAAAAAATTACATGTTTCTCTTTTTACTAAATTTACCTATGAAATTTCACCAGACTAGAAAAAATTTTCGTTTTATTATGAACACTGGTTAGTGCATGAAATATATATAGGTCCTAAACCAAAGAATATTTAAGTCTTTTAAATCGTTACAACGGAGTTAACTTCTAAAGAAATTGTAATAATACAGTAAAACAGGTTAGAAACTAGTAAATGCTTGCAGTTCTACATTAAAAAAATAGTACAAGTTTAGGAAATACAATCAGAAAATTAACAAATGCCTAAGAGACGAGACATAAAGTTTTCTCGTCTCATTCTTGTAAATTTTGTAGATGTCTCGTAGGGTTGCCGACTTTTGAAAATTGAAATACCGAACACCCTTCTGGAGTACGTACCGTATTCTTTTAAGATTGTGTCATCGCTCGTCAAAAATGTGAATAACCTGAAAGTGTTTATTTCACATAAAATTAACCAATTCGGAGTTCGAATCTAATAACTTTAGTTACTTTTGAAGCATTCATTAAACTTACTTATTCCAGTTTTGGCTAAGTAGGCACATGTAATTTTTGTAGTCTACCATCAATAATAAATCGTATTTAAAGGAGAAAGCAAATATAATTGGCAATATAATTATGGCATGCACAAAATATAGAGTACCGAGTATCCGGCACGTGACTATCCGGCCTAGTTTTATTTTATCGTAATTAAATGAGGAAGACAAGGCATTACATTGGCCATATTTCCAAGGCATTGAAAACTTGTGTCTCCTACGATCTTCCTACGTATCGTGTGCAAAATGCAGGTTGTGACAGGAAAAGAGCAGCGTTCTGCTCCTTGTTCATTGTTTCGTCAGGGTGTAACGGGCCTCAATACAGTACGCTTGCCCCTCTTTGTGATTACAACTGTACAGTACGGACAGTACTGTATTCGTAAATTGTTCTTGGGGTACACTTAATATTCATAAAGAAATGAATTCATAGGACTCCGGCCTATCCCGCCTGCCGTTCCGCCACATTAGCCTGGAAACTCGGGAGTCTATTGTACTTCAAAAATAAGTCTTACCAGCTTCGCTAGGGCTGATAATGTCTCATAATGCCTACATACTTTTCCTAGATCTAGATCCATTATTTAATTAGAAGGTATAGCTGAGGATGAAGCTACGTTCTTTGAAAATGTACTTTTGTTGACTACCAGTTTTGATAAGTTCAGTTAAATTTTCCTACCTTCAACTCTTCAGTAAATTCTGCGTAGAAAAGGTCGATATCAAAGCGAATTATAAGCTCTACCTTTAATCATGTTCATCGATAAACGATTCCTTTCGTCACTCCAAAGATTCTTCATAACATTGGATATGCGTTCGATATAGCAGTTACTTGGAGGTGACTACACTAGACTCTCTCTAATCCGGCCATTCCTGGCACATATGGGTACCGCATTAGCGGAAGTGCCGGATTATTGAGTGTCTGACATTTATTTGATTTATTTATTTATCTTGTTTTTTTATTTAATTTGAAAACATAGGGGATATAGTGTATTGTAATAATTGCTAGTCCAACATTGAACTCAGCAGCAATGGCTTTCTGCGGAGAGCCTCCATTTAGCTTCTAAAATTTCGAGTTTCTGCTTGAAGTCTCCTTTTAGAAGACATGATTCCGAACTGTAAAGAATACTACAATTTCGAATACGTACAGTATATAAAGCATTGTTTAACTAAGCATTTGTTGCGCATGCGCACAATAATTCACTGTGCACGTGTTTTTGGTTGGATGTGCGCCAGGTTACTGAGAGGCCGGACTATACTGAGGGCCGGATTAGCGAGAGTCTAGTATAGTAAGAGGAAAAAATACCGAACATTTGACGTCCAGTCGTTTGGTCGTACAGGACACCGGACAAGGACGGTTGGCCAACAATACCGAACGGTTGGCAACCCTAATGTCTCGTCTCATCTCGATTCTCGAAGAAATCTTTCTCGTCTCGTTTTGATTCTGGAAAAACTTTCATCGACTCGTTTTGTTTTATAAATTCATGTACAAAATTTATTTTACTTCTTAATTTCATCTAGAAGTTATCAGAACGTTTCCGCGTCACCAGAAGTCCAAGAAGAGTTTGATATAACAACACTTAAACCAAACTTCTTATTGTAGTATATCGTGTAATGACTTAGTATCTTTAAATGATGACTTTTCATTATGTTTCTGCAATCAATTTATCTATTTATAACTTTTATCCTATGAATCATGTAAGAGTAAAGCAGTTTGAGATGATTAAGCGTCACTTCCGTCGCAATAGAGATATAAGATTGGAGGTGAAATTGAGTTCTTGACCCACTGAATGATTCAGTGGTCAAGAACACAATTTCATCTCCAATCTTATTTCTACTCCTTACAAGATACCCAAAATCTTCCATATCTTGAAAGTTAATATTGATTCCAATAGACCAATAATGATAAGAGATATAAAAAAAACTGTTTCTGATATAGGTTCAGTATTGATTCCAATAGAGTAATAATGATAAGAGATATAGAAATAACTGTTTCTGATATAGGTTCAGTATTGATTCCAATAGACCAATAATGATAAGATATATCAAAAAACTGTTTCTGATATAGGTTCAATATTGATTCCAATAGATCAATAATGATAAGAGATATCAAAAACTGTTGTTGATATAGGTTCAATATTGATTCGAATAGACCAATAATGATAAGATATATAAAAAAAACTATTTCGGATATAGAGTCAGTATTGATTTCAATGGATCAATAATGATAAGAGATATAAAAAACTGTTTCTGATATAGAGTCAGTATTGATTCCAATAGACCAATAATGATAAGAGATATCAAAAACTGTTTCTGATATAGAGTCAGTATTGATTCCAATAGACCAATAATGATAAGAGATATAAAAAACTGTTTCTGATATAGGTTCAGTATTGATTCCAATAGACCAATAATGATAAGAGATATAAAAAAAACTGTTTCTGATATAGGTTCAGTATTGATTCCAATAGACCAATAATGATAAGAGATATAAAAAACTGTTTCTGATATAGGTTCAGTATTGATTTCAATTGACCAATAATCATAAGAGATGTCAAAAAACTGTTTCTGATATAGGTTCAGTATTGATTACAATAGACCAATAATGATAAGAGATATCAAAAAACTGTTTCTGATATAGGTTCAGTATTGACTTCAATTAACCAATAATGATAAGAGATATCAAAAAACTGTTTCTGATATAGGTTCAGTATTGATTCCAATCGACCAATAATGATAAGAGATATCAAAAAACTGTTTCTGATATAGGTTCAGTACTGATTCCAATAGACCAATAATCATAAGAGATATCAAAAAAACTGTTTCTGATATAGGTTCAGTATTGATTTCAATTGACCAATAATGATAAGAGATATCAAAAAACTGTTTCTGATATAGGTTCAGTATTGATTACAATAGACCAATAATGATAAGAAATATAAAAAAGTTTCTGACATAGATTCACTTTTGATTCCAATAGAGCAACAATGATAAGATATTTTTTAAAAAACGTTTTGGTATAGATTCAGTCTCATATCATGTATTGTTATTAGAGGCAAAAGAAGGCCAATCACTGCTGTTTTCACTTCCTGTTGGTTGGTAAAGTATCATGATTTCAAGAAGTCCGGCATGAAGCAAAACAAATAGTAATTCGAAGGAGCAAGGTCAGGACTATATGTCAGGTATGGTACTAGATCTATACCATCAAGTTTCTGACTTTTATGTTGCGTTGTTTGAGCCGAGTGTGGATTTTCGTTATCCTGTTCAGCAGGAAGCGATTTCTGTTCACCAATGCAGGATATTTTTGGTGTAGTGCACCATACATCTGCTCCAAGTGTTCGGAATAAAGGTTGGCATAGATGGTATTCTGTTGCAGCAGGGAGCGCTTTCTGTTCATCAATGCAGGATATTTCTGGTGTAGTGCACCATACATCTGCTCCAAGTGTTCGGAATAAAGGTTGGCATTGATGGTATTCTGTTGCAGCAGGGAGCGCTTTCTGTTCATCAATGCAGGATATTTTTGGTGTAGTGCACCATACATCTGCTCCAAGTGTTCGGAATAAAGGTTGGCATTGATGGTATTCTGTTGCAGCAGGGAGCGCTTTCTGTTCATCAATGCAGGATATTTTTGGTGTAGTGCACCATACATCTGCTCCAAGTGTTCGGAATAAAGGTTGGCATTGATGGTATTCTGTTGCAGCAGGGAGCTCTTTCTGTTCACCAATGCAGGATATTTTTGGTGTAGTGCACCATACATCTGCTCCAAGTGTTCGGAATAAAGGTTGGCATTGATGGTATTCTGTTGCAGCAGGGAGCTCTTTCTGTTCATCAATGTAGGATATTTCTGGTGTAGTGCACCATACATCTGCTCCAAGTGTTCGGAATAAAGGTTGGCATTGATGGTATTCTGTTGCAGCAGGGAGCGCTTTCTGTTCATCAATGTAGGATATTTCTGGTGTAGTGCACCATACATCTGCTCCAAGTGTTCGGAATAAAGGTTGGCATAGATGGTATTCTGTTGCAGCAGGGAGCGCTTTCTGTTCATCAATGCAGGATATTTCTGGTGTAGTGCAGCATACATCTGCTCCAAGTGTTCTTAATAAAGTTTGGCATAGATGGTATTCTGTTGCAGCAGGGAGCGCTTTCTGTTCATCAATGCAGGATATTTCTGGTGTAGTGCACCATACATCTGCTCCAAGTGTTCGGAATAAAGGTTGGCATTGATGGTATTCTGTTGCAGCAGGGAGCGCTTTCTGTTCACCAATGCAGGATATTTCTGGTGTAGTGCACCATACATCTGCTCCAAGTGTTCGGAATAAAGGTTGGCATTGATGGTATTCTGTTGCAGCAGGGAGCGCTTTCTGTTCATCAATGCAGGATATTTCTGGTGTAGTGCAGCATACATCTGCTCCAAGTGTTCGGAATAAAGGTTGGCATTGATGGTATTCTGTTGCAGCAGGGAGCGCTTCCTGTTCACCAATGCAGGATATTTTTGGTGTAGTGCACCATACATCTGCTCCAAGTGATCGGAATAAAGGTTGGCATTGATGGTATTCTGTTGCAGCAGGGATCGCTTTCTGTTCATCAATGCAGGATATTTTTGGTGTAGTGCACCATACATCTGCTCCAAGTGTTCGGAATAAAGGTTGGCATTGATGGTATTCTGTTGCAGCAGGGAGCTCTTTCTGTTCATCAACGTAGGATATTTCTGGTGTAGTGCACCATACATCTGCTCCAAGTGTTCGGAATAAAGGTTGGCATAGATGGTATTCTGTTGCAGCAGGGAGCGCTTTCTGTTCATCAATGCAGGATATTTTTGGTGTAGTGCACCATACATCTGCTCCAAGTGTTCGGAATTAAGGTTCGCATTGATGGTATTCTGTTGCAGCAGGGAGCGCTTTCTGTTCACCAATGCAGGATATTTTTGGTGTAGTGCAGCATACATCTGCTCCAAGTGTTCGGAATAAAGGTTGGCATTGATGGTATTCTGTTGCAGCAGGGAGCGCTTTCTGTTCACCAATGCAGGACAGTTTTGGTGTAGTGCAGCATACATCTGCTTCAAGTGTTCGGAATTAAGGTTGGCATTGATGGTAATCCTGATAGGAACGAATTCGAAGTGAATTAACCTCTTGTAGTTCCACCACACAGAGAGCATGACTTTCTGCTAGAAACGGTCTGTTTGACAACCGGTTCTCGAAGTTGACCATCTCATCCACTGCTTTTGCATATTCTGATATAGGAAAAACATCCTATTTTCGTAATCTGTAATACTCCTTTTTAGCAAACGCACAACACGCGGATGTTAGCACACATTTACTTTCCTCTGGGCCTGAGCTGGTGTTAATTCATGTGACACAATGTGGCTGCTCCTGATTTTCCGAGTTCGTGAAGGTGACACACTACTGTGGACTGAAACATTCAAAATTGGTTCGATAATCGCCGTGTGCTTGTGGATGAATTCTCTTCAATAGCGTGTTGTGTGACTTCGGATTCTGTTACTCTGCTGCGACAGGACCTTGGCTGATCTTCGGCATTTCTATACCCTGCAAGAAATTTCTGAAAGTAACTAGTTGTTGTGCTGTGATCCCTTTTGCATGATAGCTTTTTGGGATTGTTGCTGCCGCGCTATGCACTAGTTCGATCTCATAAAGTAACAATTCACGTATCAGACGTTATTGAGTATTCTTATTGAGACGTATGGTATTGAGTACTCTCCGTCTCTGAAACTTAAAACTGACTGAACATACTGACGGCATGGCGGCCTGTGTGTTGAATGTCTTCTGTCACACTACACTTTCGGCCACTTGGCCACTTTGACCTTGTACTTATGGTTGATCACGGCGTACGAATTCACCTGCTACTTGGATTGGAAAATATTGCAAGACTTATGACTCAACCTTGTAGTATGACGTCTGTATCCACGGGAGGCATGGGGAAGCCGGACCCCCTAAATTTTTACTAGGCCGTCCTAAAATTTTCACGGTAGGCTTGCAAATGAACTATAATATGGTTTGTTCGGGCCCCCCTAACATTTTTGGGCTGGTTACGGGCCTGCAGTATGGACTTCAAAATTAAGAATTAGGATGTTTCCATTCTTTTAATTGCTGTTTCATCGGTAATTATGAATTGGACGTTTCTTTAATTTTCTTAAAACGAGTTCTAAGACATTTGCATTCTGTTTCGTGTTTTGTCAAATGATCGATCAAGTGTCAGTAGTTGCAACTCTTATGAAATAGTCCTTCACCATAGACTGCAGCACCTATTTGCAGACAATTTGTTTATGCACAATTCTTCGTTCAAAATATAAAATATTCGTTCACCACAGACGCTTGGATCTTCTCCAATATCACCAATGTTTATGCACAATATCACGCTGGTGAACTATATTGTGCAATTTCCAATGACGCCTGGTATATTGACAGAAAAAATGAAATGAAATCTTTAAGTTTAACGTCCCACGCCTTTGCCGGTTAGGCTAAAGGAGACGGTGATAATGAGAAATAAATGAAATTGTGGAATGAAGAAAGTGGAAGGAAACGGGAGAACCCCGAGAAAACCCACGAGCACGGTGTTTGTCCACCACAAAGTCCACACGGCGCGAGTTGGCATCGAACAAGGGACCCCAAGCACGGGAGCTGAACGCTCTACCACTGAGTCACCGCGCCCCCCTAGGTATATTGACAGATGTTGGTCGTTCATACCTCGGCTCATCTTACAGACTTTCAGGACTACGTCATGTCCATTTGGCAGCAGAAGGAGATTGAAATGAAGTGAAATCTTTCATATTAACGTCCCACGTTATGCCCGTTAAGGAAAGGGAAACGGATGATTAAGGCAAGTGAATGATGATGGAAATATTGGTGGAATGAGAATGTAAGAGAAAATGGGGATACCCCAAGAATAATCCTCATATTGTCCACCATAAACTTACTTGGTCGGGGATCGAACCAGGGACGTCACACAAAAGAGGTAAGAACACCACTACTGAGCCCAGTAGCGTACGCAGGAATTTATTTCGGGAGGGGTCCAAACTCAATATGAGGGTATTTTAAACTAAAATTCCTGAAATTACCCCTAAAATTAGGCTAAATTTACACAAAAGTCGAAATTTCGGGGGGGGGCCGGACCCCCAGGACCCACCCCCTGTGTACGTCCCTGACTGAGCCACCATGCCCAAATAATATAGTAATGTAGTATTGTAAAATATGACAGGTGAAATAGTATTAAAATATCATAAGAAATTGCATTGTCTATATCAAAAGCATTTTTTTTACTGCACAGTTTCTTCCACATATGTTTCCTTCTAGTTTCTGTTAGGATTTTTGGATTTCGCTTTTTCTATATATATATAGAAAAAAATGTTTATTGGCAAGGAACGTGGCCGACATTAAACAGAGCAGCTGCCGCTCTTAAGATGCTTCAATGGAAGAACTTTCCAGAACAGATTCTCTTCGCTTTTTATTTTTTCCCAGAAATGAAAAACAAAGAAATAAAAGAAAACATTTAAACATTTCTTGTCAAACATTTCACAGGCTGGGAGAGTAAGAAACAAAAGAAAGGAAAAAAAAACTTCTCTTCAGACTTCTTGAACAAAACTCTAAAGAATCTAACTGTTCTTCTTTTATCCTAGAAAAGTCCTTAAGCGAACAAAAACAAACCTAACATTGTGTGCATTGCTTTTATGGAAAACAAAAATAAAGGAAAACTTTTCGTGCCCTAAGAGCACCACGTGTCAATATGTATTTAGAGGTTATCTAAGGTCAACGATAATTGCTTTTGTTTAATATTTATTCATTCAAATAGCAGAAAATGAGTAAGTAAAAATCTGAATACTCAAGTGCAGTATAACAATCCTCCACAAGTTAGTCAAAAGTATTGTACAGTTCGCAGCAAAAAAAAACTGTAACATGAGCATGTGAGTTTATTGTGAAACGATGAAGTCTTTTGCTCGAAAATAAATGTGCAGGGGAGGACGCCGAGGTTTCTCCTAGCGTGATTCGTACCACTTAGACGTTATGTTGATTCCTTGCGCTGCTGTTAGGTGTAGTTTCACAATAAACTTACATGCTCATGTTGCAGTTTTTTTTTTTTTTTTTTACTGCGGACTGTACAAACACAAATGCAAAGTGGTATTATACAATACATACGAGGTGTATTCAAAAAGTATCGAACCTTATTTCTTCCCGCGTAAACCAATGAAGCGCGGGAGACTTTCTTTAATGTAGATAATAGAGGGAACATCCGTGCGTAGTCGTGAAGTTTTTTCCCTTCTGCAGAAATAGTCAGTCTCTGGCAGTCGACCAAGAGTGAAGACGTGTAGTCAGTAGTCGTCGAAATTCAGTTTTTTGTTATATATATATATATATATATATATATATATATATATATATATATATATATATATATATATATATAAAACTTGATCAGCGATATTGCATCAAATTTTGCCAAAAGCTTGGCGACACCCAAGCGGAAACTATTCAGTCGGATCGATACATTCAATTTTGAACGAGAATTTAGGCATGAGTGGTGTTTGCGAAATTTGATTTACGCTTTCGTCGCCAAACTCAACATTCCTGTGTATCGTCAGGCTCCCTACTCACTCGACATGGCTCCGTGTGACATTTGGTTATTTCCTAAGCTGAAAATACCAATCAAAGGGACCCGATTTGAGTCAAGAGAAGACGTTATGTGGAGTGCGACAGCACAGTTGCTCGCCATTCCAAAACCTGCGTTTCAGAAGTGTCTCCAACAATGGCGGGAGCACTGGGAGAAGTGTGTACATTACCAAGAAGACTACTTTAAGGTTCGTGTAATGGGACAAGTTTTGCCGATAGATGTCACTACAGTCTTCGTATCTCTCTCATGCATTTTTTACCCTTCACGAAAATTTACATAACAGTTCTATTGTTAAAGGTTTGGATATCCATTTCAACAATCAAGCCATTTCAACAATGAAGAAAATTCTAAATAAAAAAATCGGCACTTATTGTTCCCTTTAATAAGTTATGAAGTTCCTTCTCTAAAAATTTGAAGTCTCTACGTTGAAATTTGTAAAAGAAATTGTAAATTTTCCTGAAAGGTAAAAAATGCATGGGAGAGATACGAAGACTGTACTGCCATCTATTGACAAATCTTGTCCCATAAAACCAACTTTAAAGGGGATTAGTGCTTCGGATTACCAAATCAGTAAATGTATTTTTACCAACCAAACGTTCTTTCTGAACACTCCACGTACTGTATATATATTGGTATGTTTATACGTCCCACTCAAAATAGAAGTTAGCGCTCCCTCGTAGTATATAAGGCTATACTATGACTAACGAGTAGAATAGTCGTTAACACTCTCGCCGTGTTTGAGTGGTCCTGAGTTCGATTCTTCTTGGAGAGACAATTTCGAAACGGTGTAAAAGCTTTTACAGACTAGCTATCCCGAGTGGGGCTTTTTCCAGAGTTTTTCTAATTCACACCAGCTAAATGTCAGGATGACACATAACGCAATTATCCCATGTCTGTTTCTTCCTTTTCTATTTCCCTTGGTAGTGGTCTTGCCGAGGGACATCGTCTCTCATACATAACGTTCTGAAATCGCCACAGATGTCGAAAGCTCAGAAATATAATTCCTAATTCCAAACAGCAATTGTGATACATAAGCATCTCAGAAAATGAAATAAAATTATATTTAAGAACAAAATAATTTTAAAAAAATATCAAAGTAAATACAAATCGTACTGAGAAGTAAAAACAATCAATATTCAGTTTTCAAGAATATTAAATTTAGAAAATCCTACTTATACACGACTAAAAAGAAAATCATTGGAGAAGTGTTTTTTTTTTAAATACTTTTAAAAAGTCCTATTTATTCATGACTAAAAAGAAAAGCGTGTGAAGCTGCTTTCAAATAAATTACTTTTATAAAAAATATTTATGCATTAGTAAAAAGAAAAGCATGGGAAGTTGTTTTTTACAAATTTACTTCTTAGAATAACCCTATTTATGCATGACTAAAGAAAAGTATATGGAGCTGTTTTCAAGAAAATTACTTTTAGAAAATCCTACTTATACACGACTTAAAAGAAAATAATGGGAGAGCTGGTTTGAAGAAAATTACTTTTAAAAAATCCTATTTGGCCATGACTAAAAAGAAAAGCATGGGAGCTGTTTTCAAGAAAATTACTTTCATAAAATAAATATTTATGCATGAGTACAATGAAAAGCATGGGGACAATCTCCTATATAAAATGAATTCATAAATTTTTCAATTTCTGCGAATCGTTGAGTTCGAAAACCAGTCGTCTCCATCGAAACTAATTTGAGAGGAGAGACGAACAAAACTAAATTAGTCAATATGCATCTGACATATAAGTTTGTTTTCATTTTTGGACCGTAGGATAAGGCAGTTTCTACGGTCCAAAAATGAGAACAGCCCTATATGCAACCACATATGACAGCGGTGTCTTTGGAAAGGATGTTATTGAGGAAGAATTAAAGTGCATGTACAGTGTCGTGTGTATATATAGATCTAACTGAATGAAGTAAGTAAGTGAATAAAATATAAATAAATGAAAGTAAATTTTGTTCCTATAATTTGTCCTATGTTAGACATTTTTTCCCTTACGTCTTCCATCCAAGGCTATTGCCCCAAACTCCAGCGTCCTCTTTGGAAATGAGAACGTCCTCTAGGGGTGCGTTGACAACCATTGGTCTACAAGGCATAACCGTGTGATATAAAACTAGAAATTTAATTTAATTTCATAATAAGAATTTTAATTATATTATTATTATTATTATTATTATTATTATTATTATTATTATTATTATTATTATTATTATTATTATTATTATTATTATTGAGTGTCTATATAATGTGCTGGATATGTTGCTGCTTCTGTTGCACACGTTGAAGGGGCCAATCATCCACACCTACAGAACAATTCGAATGCTCTTTGATGTGATGTATAAAGACGCTTCAACGATACGCTCATATAGATGGGCAAGGAATTGAATTTTCTTAGCGTATACCAATGACCTCAAGTGGCCCTAGATATACGTACAAGATGTGATCGAAAAGTAAGGTGAATATAGTTGCACAGCGCCACCTATCGACATTGCATCCATTTCAACAAGTAAGTCCGATAGCCTGAACCTTTGAGATAGTCAGTTTCGAGTTTGAACGAATTGTGACGTGTCAGTTGGCTTCTAGACGTAGAAGAGTGAGGATGTGTGAAGAGTGTCTGTCGCGCGTCATCATTAACTTATGTTTTAAACTGCAGAAAAGTGCGAAAGAAGCTCGTAAAATATTAAAACCAGTGTAAGCTGGGAAGGGGTGACATTGAAGAGTGTTTACAAGTGGATGAGTGATTCAAAAGTAGCAAGGGATCGGTTGAAAACGAGCAACGATCGGGACGTCCTCCTACGTCAAAAAAACAGATGAAAACGTGCAAAAGCTGTCACAAATGATCCGTTCAAACAGACGAATGAGTGTACGAGAGCTTTCCGAAGAACTAAACTTCTCGTATGGGCCCACGAAAAGCATTTTAATCGTCGATTAAATGGGCAAATGGCTTCCTTCTTCAGCATAAAAAACGCGCCGTGCCACACCATGCTTTTGATCCACGTGTTTTTGGCCCAAAAAAAAAATGTTCCTGTCTGTCCATATTAGCTGTGCTCTCTAGATACGACTTCTGGCTCTTTCCAAAAATTAAAACCGTGCTTAAAATAAAATGTTTTTTGACACCATTCCTGACATTGAGAGGGGCACGACAGAGCAGGCAGCTGAAAGCTCTTCCAAAAGAAGCCTTCCACAAATGCTTCCAGTAATGGATTCAATGTTGCTAGCCTAAGACAGTACTTTGAAGGAGATTAAATCAAATTCCTTTGTATGTTTATTACTTTGTTTCTAATAAATTCCATGTAAGCTTATTACTTTGTTTCTAATAAATTCCATGTAAGCTTATTACTTTGTTTCTAATAAATTCCATGTAAGCTTATTACTTTGTTTCTAATAAATTCCATGTAGGCTTATTACTTTGTTTCTAATAAATTCCATGTAAGCTTATTACTTTGTTTCTAATAAATTCCATGTAAGCTTATTACTTTGTTTCTAATAAATTCCATGTAAGCTTATTACTTTGTTTCTAATAAATTCCATGTAGGCTTATTACTTCGTTTCTAATAAATTCCATGTAAGCTTATTACTTTGTTTCTAATAAATTCCATGTAAGCTTATTACTTTGTTTCTAATAAATTCCATGTAAGCTTATTACTTTGTTTCTAATAAATTCCATGTAAGCTTATTACTTTGTTTCTAATAAATTCCATGTAAGCTTATTACTTTGTTTCTAATAAATTCCATGTAGGCTTATTACTTTGTTTCTAATAAATTCCATGTAAGCTTATTACTTTGTTTCTAATAAATTCCATGTAAGCTTATTACTTTGTTTCTAATAAATTCCATGTAGGCTTATTACTTCGTTTCTAATAAATTCCATGTAAGCTTATTACTTTGTTTCTAATAAAATTATTCTCCGTAATTTTTGATCATACTTCGTAATAGTCCAAAGATGTTAAATCTATTCACTTCAGATTTCATTCACCGTAGAGAAAAATGACCTGGATACGTTTCTTATTGTTCACATTCATAGTTACTTTAAACGAAACAAAAGAAGTCATGATTTTCTTTTTTTTTTCAGAGTGTTAAATCGCCCTGTATTATAATAGGAGTGTTTAGCCTAGTATTGCATTTTTAAAGTGAGATTTTATCTAAAGTTCCAAGGTATTATTATATTAGGGAAAGCACAGGAATGCTAAACGCTACTTACATTCAGTTATACTACTTACGAAACCCATGCTAGACTCTAGGTCAACTGCTATATTATTAGCCGATACTTACAAGCTTCAGGAGAAAGAAACGAACGGTACTTGAAATATATTTTGAATGTTCTGTACAAGATGGCGTCTCCGGCTCATCATTGCTTTCGACATTTTCTTAACTGAATGAGATTTTGTAACGCGATCTGAAGTTAGGACATTATAAAATCATCAAAAACGTAATATACCTCAGAAGCCTTAACGAAAACTAGATAAGTTCGTTTACCTAATCATAAGTTCTTTTCGTTTGCTTATATTAATCCGATACAACAAGCAGTAGATGAAGCCTCCCTTTATTGTTCGCTGCGAACCTGTTGATAGACTTAGAGGTATAAAAGCCCTTAATAAAGTTCCCGAGAACAGTCATTGTTCCTGAAGGAAAAGCATACAGAACAAAAGATAGTCGCACACAATGAAGGCTCCAGCAGAGACAGAAAGAGAGAAGAAGGTAACTGAGATAGAATCTCCAGACTCTCTGAGATAATGTTCTCAAAAAGGATACGTCATTTTCTAAGAAACAGAAAAAATAAATGTCCTTGATATAATAACTAGGGGAACAATAGTCCTTTAACTTATGTAAGGTAAGGAGATCAGCAAGATATCAACCAGCAATACACGTTATACGACATATTTACCATGTTTAATCTTACATTTGCGTAGGTGTTACCAAGAAAGATTAATTAAAATCAATTCTACTGAGTGATTCGAGGAGTTGGAATACAGCTAAATGAAATTATGTTTCATTTAAGTTAAAGAAAAAACGTCATGACTCTCTTATATCACATGTAAGAAAGGGTAGTTCCTGTTTTGTTTGTTTTGAAACAACAATGATATATTGGCTAAAATTTTAAACTTCAGAATGATGTTAGCATCGCACAATCTTGATATCGTACGTCAGGTGTAATGAAGAACAAGGACGTCGAATCGAAAATGAGTATCGACAAGAATTGAACAGTGTTTAACTTATTTTACAAGAAATATCAAAGACTTAAGTTCAAAATACAGAATTAGAAGAAATGAACACCTGCGTCTATCTGGAACAGAATGTATTAATAGTTGGTAACATCAAAGAGGAAATTAAGAGGCGTGTTAAGATAGACTGGCAATGGTGAAATGAAAAAAAGTAGGAAGAAACGGGAAAACCCCGAGAAAACCCACGCACACTGTGTTCTTCCACCACGGCTTAAGTGTGGATCAAACCGGGCACCCCACGCACTAGAGGTGAACGCTCTACTAGCGAGCCACTGCAGCCCGCTAACAAAATGAGATATTCACAATCTGCACATTACACAACGGATCATGGAGAGCTGTATGCTGTAGGGCTCATCCGTAAAGGTTAGAAGAGAAAGGTTGATTGTGTACCAAAGGGTCACCTGTTCTGTTTCCTCAGTTCTATGAGCAACTGGGTTCTCAGTTCTCTGTCCAATTGTTCTACTTTCTCAGTTCTATAAGCATCTGCTCTACTCTCTCTCTCAGTTGTAAAGTACCTGTTCTATTTTCTTAGTTCTATAAGCACCTGTTCTACTATCTAAGTTCTATAAGATCTGTTCTACGTTCTCAGTTCTATAAGCACCAATTCTACTTTCTCAGTTATATAAGCCTCTGTTCTACTTTCTCAGTTCTATAAGCATAGTACCTATTCTACTTTCTCACTTCTATAAGCATATCTTCTACTTTCTTAGTTCTATAAGCACCCGTTCTATTTTCTCAGTTCTATAAGCGTCTATTCTACTTTCTCAGTTCTATAAGCACCTTTCTACGTTCTTAGTTCTATAAGTACCTGTTCTATTATCTCAGTTCTGAAAACGCCTGTTCCACTTTCTAATTTCTACAAAGGCCTGTTCTATTATCTCAGTTCTACAAACGTCTGTTCTACTTTCAAATTCTTTTTCCTCCTTACAGCCATTCAATTCTATCCAACTCTAAAAAAACACACTTAAATATCAAACATGGAGATCTGTCGTAATACATCATTCATTCTTTTCTTCCTAAGTTCTTCTCTTTTACTGTATTAACACAAAACAAAAATAGGATCTCTAAGCCAAAATTCTACGATTGGACAAAAATCTGTTAATCTTAGGTGTCCGAATGATTTGTGATCACCCAAAGAGTTTGTAATTATATATGAAAAGATGAAATCTTGACAGGCTGACTGACTGATCAACTTATTGGCGATAATATTAATTGATGGGACACCCGAGTTCAATTCTAGGCCGGAAATTGAAATGAAATGAAATCTTTAAATTTTGCAACCCACGGTTATGCCGGCTAGGCTAAAGTAGACGATGATAATGAGTAATACATGAAATGGCGGAAAAAAGAAAATGGAGGAAACGAGAGAACCCCGAGGAAACTCACACATAAGGTGTTTGCCCACCACAAAATTCACTTGGCGCGAGCTGAGATCGAGCCGGGGACTCCATACAGCAGAGGTGAACGCTCTACCACTGAGCCACCGCAGCCCCTTAACTATAGGCGGTAGTTCATGTGGTTTGGATCCCACATTAAACTGTAAGTCCACGTCTTATATTGTCTCGCCTCTGAAAGGACGTTAAACTAAAATCAAATCAAATATTGATTGAATTGGTGGACTGAAGACAGTGAGAGGAAATGGAAAAGCCCCGAGTAAATCTATGCGCAAAGTGTTTGTTAACCACAAAAGGCACTTGGTGAGAGCTAGGTATTCCACGTACGCACTTTAAAACCTTAATAGGAAAACTTTTTATAAGTAGCATGTGCGTCACTGGTCGAAGTATATGGGTCATAGTTAAGAGTGTGTCACAGTTAGGACAAAGTACGTCATTGTTATGATAATGTATTTCATTTTTAAAAAAATCAAATAGCAATAGATACGTAAGTTCTTAGTCAAAAGTGTTATTTTTTCATATGTAGTGCATAAATATATAAACTATTAACTGCATCAGATTGGTATAATTTTCAACACCAAAAAGTTTCTTTTTTTCTAGATTTTCTCAAAAACTACGTATGTGAATTTTCTCTTTAGCATGTTATGTGGTTCAGCTATTGATTAATATACTGTACGACTCATCGTTGCACAATATAATTTTTAAAAAATAAAATTTTAGAGTTAATTAAAATTTTAACCTGTATCTCATTAACCATACGAACATTGGCGGATCTAGAGAGTAAAAACTGGGGGGAGGGCAGTCCGTACTCAGACAAGGATAGGTATATCATAAGGTTATTATAAACTTTCAAAAAATATAAATATTACTTTTACTTATTTCTACACTCAAAAACTGGGGCCCTAGCCTCCCCTGGCCACGGGCCGGATCCGCCTCTGCATACTAAATATTGTCCTCCTGATAATATCATAACGTTAAACCTTGGTGACGTTATACTTCAGTATCGGTTTTGTTATAATAGGAGGAATGAAGGGACGGTGGTTCAGTGGTATAACGCTTATTTCTGGTATGTGGGGCCCTGGTTCGATGACCGGCCAAGTAAGTTAGTGGTTGACTACTTCGTGTTTATCAGTTTTTACGGGATGCTCCAGCTTCCTCCCACTTTCTCATTCCAACAATTTTTCCATCATTATTCACTTGCCTTAGCCTAACAGAGCATAACGGTGGAACATTAAACTGAATGATTTAGTACGTAGAGTAGTTATCGTACAACAACAACAATTTTTGGATTTACAAAACAAAAATAGTTTTTTCTTTGGATTTTCTCAAAACACTCAGAATCAGTTTGTTCATACAGCAGTCTGTGTTGAGTAGTCGTGTTAATCAATGACGGGGAACAAAATAGCCTCGATGCTGACGTCTCCATTAAACCTCATTCATTCAATCACTTCGTACAGTTCAATTAGATCTATTGATTTATTTATATACAGGGTGTAACAAAAGATACGGCAAAAATTCCGGCGAAAGATACGGTGATTCCTTATGGGTAGAAAAGCAAAAAGTTCACGTGACCATATGTCGGGAAATGCATCGTTACAGAGTTACAGCCATTGAGCCGTCTGACGGTGTAAAATAGTCATATTCTGGTCGCTCCTTAATGAGACTTAATTTAAATCTCAATAACTCAGTCCCTAATTAAGTTAGAAAGATAATTTTGATAGCAATGTGTTCCTGAAGGATTAATCTTTCCGCCGATATGCATTTTGTGAGTATGCCCACAAGGGAAAGGAATGCCATACCCAAAATCCTGCCACAAGAAATCAAAAATACACGTAATTTTCCTCCCCCGTTTGCCATGTACCCCCCACATACACAAAATCCATATCGGCGGAAAGCTTCATCTTCCTAACTTAATTAGGGGCTGAGTTATTGAGATTTAAATTGAGTTACATTAAGGAGCGACCAAAATGTGACTGTTTTACACCGTCAGACGGCTCAATGGCCGTAAATCTGTAACGATGCATTTCACGACATATAGTCATATGAGCTTTTTGCTTGTCTATCCATAAGGAATCCACCTCTGAAATTTTGGCGTACCTTTTTATTACGCCCTATACATAATCTGTGAGAACAAATGGCAATCTGCGAGAACAAATGGTATAACACGACAGTAACTACATATGGAAAAATACATTATGATATCACCATGCGGAACGCAGAGACACAATACAACACGGAAGAGAAAATCCGATTTTTTTGTTTTTCTTGACATGTGTAAACAACAGATGACAGTCAAAATAAGCCGACAGTACTCATACATGCGCGAGATAGAAACAGAGGGAACATGGTACTCCCATGCGCAAAAAAAAAAAAAAAAAAAAAAAAAAAAAAAAAAAAAAAAATTGCGCGTATACTGTAACTCAAGATTTTTCGCATTTATTCCATTTTCCTTACGTTTATGGGTAAAATTCAGTTATTAGTATGTGGAGATAATAGAAAGCAATCCATCTAAGGAGATATTTCCAAAAAATATAATAAAATAATAAAAATATAAGCAAAAAACAAAATTATGCTCGGTTTTGTGTATACTGGCAACGATGATTTCTAGGGATTTTTTCAGTAGCAGATCACAATTGCGGAGGGAATTCAGTAGGGGAATCGAGGAGTTGGATCAAGGAACTCGATAGTGGACTAAAATGTTGCATTTATTGGTTAAAACCTAGTGTGTAGATTGCCTGCCAAATATAAATTAGCTTCTGTAACTAAGATGTCGTACGAAAATATAGAATTAAACAGAAAAACTCTTATCTTAAGGTTCGAAGCGATACGCACCATGGTTATAAAGATTATTTCTTTTTTAAAAAAGAGCCAACACAACGTAGCCTCCGTGGTTAGGTGAGTAGAATGGCGGAGTCGTAGTTATTTTATTATTTTGACACCACATCGAATCCCATCCCATCCCATCCCATCCCATTTCTTTTTTTTCTTTTCTTTTTTTTTTTTTTGACAAAACATTATAATTTTCATGTTAATAAGAACCGAAGCAATATAATAAGGACAACTTACTGATATTTTGCTGTAATTACGTATTTATCCAGGATTAGAAAACTATTGTTAATAGCTATTGTTTTCTATTCATGCTGTTGTATAGTTTCTCTCATCCTGTTTTCTTGGGGAAAAAACAATTTTGTCTCCAACGAAGTGTGAAGGATATATACGGACAGAAAAAGACATCTTAGTACCAAACGTGATTTATCGTGATGAAGTGGACTAGTTTGCCATTATTTAAAAAAAAATGGAGTTGGCTTTTCTTTAGGTTTTAGCTAAAAAAAATATATATTTTTTTCTTTATAAGACTATACTTTATGAGGCAAGGTGTGTGATCATACCCACAAATTTAGCTAGGGAGTGAAAGATAATTGTTTATACAAACATTTTACAGGTTTAGTTGCGTGAAACACCAATACACCATGGTCTCGCTTATCCGACCATCCTTTGTTCCACATACCATATGATCCGATATATCATTGCAAATAGCACCAATCGGCAAGAAGATCTCCAAGTTGTGGTCTTAATCTATTTTTCATGCTGTGGAGTCTATCGCCTAGCGCGCCCGTCTACACCTTGACTCATACGTCTATCATTCAGTGCAGACACGTATCCAGGTTTTCTATTCGGAGGGGGCCCAACACGAATCCTCGCAAGCACGTAATTCTAATGTTTTTAAATATCAATAATAATAATAATAATTAATAATAATAATAATAATAATAATAATAATAATAATAATAATAATAATAATAATAATAATAATAATAATAATAATAATAATGCAACAGTTCTGTACCTCTCTTAAACTTTTTCCTACTTTTCATTTATAAACCGGTTTATTTTGGAAACTGCATTATAGCACAAACAAAACGAAACATATTTTCGAGAGAAATGTAACTAAAGAAAACTGTCTGCTACGTATATCACATAACAAAAATAGCAAGAAGACATGGAGTGTATCGTTCTAATATATTAAAGTTAAAAACAGAACGGAAACGAAATGTTAATCCTATTTAAGACTGTTCTTTAATTCCACCTGGCATAATGGCATTATGGTATGTTCTTAGAATTATAACAAGACAACAGCACATTGCCCAAAGTTTGGACACTGACTACCAGTAAACTGATATAAAAGAACCTCAAAAGGGTAAAGGCAAGTTTATTAAAAAGTGCTTGAGTTTCGGAGAGAGACAGCTCTCAGGCCCTCACGCTGGATACGTCCCTGATTCAGTGCAGTGCAGTTATTTGTTATAAAACATTATTATTAGATGCGTTATATGTAAAATTATATCATAAGTTTTACTTTTAATAGGTCTTTTCTTAACACATCCATATTATCCAGCGTTCTGCCTGCCTGTTTATGTCGGATAAGCGAAACTCTACTGTATTTCCAAAGCTAGCATATACATGAACTAGAATTGTATCGTCCTAGAACAGACAATAGTCTGAAATTCTTATATTAAAAGGCTGGAATAAAAAAAGCATAAGTACTGTTTTGGAAGCGTGAGAACAAATTAAAAACAATTCAATATATTTCCTAGGTATCAGATTATCATCTTATTATGTCGATGTGTATTCTTTTTTAAACATATTTTTAAAAGTTATACCATTCGCAATATTCCTAAGGAAATCTAAAGAAAAACTTCTTGTGCCTCTTATGGCAAAGCGGCTTAAGTGCATGGTCCGAAACCGATTCCCACGTTAAGGTATAGATAAAGTTTCCGTACTTCAAAAATGCAAATCCGGGACGCTACTAAATTACGAGAATCTTTGAAATGCTTAAAACTGAAAGAAGTGTTGAATACTAATTTACTTTCCTCCATTAGATAGAGTTGTTCAAGTATTACGTTATCACAGTTTTGTTCATTTCACTAGATCTTCCAAGGACGCCAATTTCTCTGTAAATTGGGGGGGGGCATTCAAATGCAGAAGAGATATATATATATATATGAAGATTTTAAGACAAATTACACTCAAATAATGCCAAATATTGTATGTTCATAAATACAAAGGAGGCCTACATGAGCTTTGAGCGGGCCCGGCCCCCCAGGATCGGCGCCCTTGCCTTCTTCCTAGTTAAGCAAACGTAAGCAGATGATTTACTCCCTCCCCCTGGTAAGCAAAATTGTTTTTTTTTTTCCTCAAGATCTGTTGTGTTTCGTGAAATAACAGCAGGAATTTCCTGATTACTTAACCATCTAAATGAATGTTTTCACTTAAATCCATACCGTCGATTCGCGTTGCCTAGGACTAAAATATATTAAGGGTCAATAATGAAGATGAGACTTCCATATCAAACATGAAGAGACATGTGGATCGGAGATCTTTCTTTGTTCCAACATTGATTTTTTCAAATCCATGATGGGAAATTATATTATGAGTACAATTTTCGAAATTAATAGTATACAATCGTAAAAATATCTTACAAAACGATGGTTTATTGCAAAATACTTTGACTCAAAGAATAAATTACAAGTAATAAACTTGTTACTTTTCCTGAAGAGTCTAAGTCGTGAATGAGACGGAAGCTGTCGAGCGTAGTGCTTGGAACGATTGCCTCACTTGTTCTACCTTCCCGTGGTGCAGCCTTGATTCGACTTGATCCTAAACGGATTATTCAGAAGTCGAAGTCGGAAGATGTTTCCCATTTTTCCAAAACACTCTTGGTCGATTACAATCTGCCTCACTCGTGAGGGGACAATCCCATGCCGTAAGCGTCGGTGGACCACCGATAGGCAACTAGTGACATGTCCCCAAAAATTGGCGGTCCTGCAGCCAAAAATTAGTCCCACTTCCGTTTTGAAAATTATACCACCACCGGCAGAGAAGCGACGGAACGCCAACGAACCACAAAATTATTCCCCTAAAATACGTTAAATCGCCGATATGCGTAATTTCTTTGCATCAAGATGAGTCTAAAAACATTTTAAAAAAAATAAAACGAAAGTGCCCTGAGCTGGGCGTGAACCATCAACTTTAGGGTTACTAATTGCGTGTTCTTCCGAATTCGTCACGGAGGCGATTATGAAGACACAGCTTGTAGAGTGATAAATCGTTGAAGTCTTTTTAATATTTCTAATCAGAGTGCTTCTTTAACCGTGTATATTTGAAGACAACTGTTCGGAATCAAATCAAATGCACTCGTCATGTAATTTTATAACAAAATGGCAAGCGTCTATTTACTTTTTTCATAGTTCTTTCATATTCACTTGCTAGTGATCGGCGACAGTTGCCAACTAAATTCATACAATTATACGCACCCACCTCAAGATTTTTCACTTCATGATGTAAAGGCAGGAGTTACTCTTGACCCCCGGAGCTCAAATATTGTCCTTATAATAACAATTCGTCAGGAAAAATAATATATATATAATAATAACCGCATGCACATGACTGGCGATAGTTCATGTTGGTCCTTTTACGATTCTCCGTGACAAATCAAACGAGCGCGGACCAAAATGAAGTCCTCGTTCTTACGTTGTGGTAACTTCAATACCCCCGATTCTAGATATCTGCTTCGACTCGATGAATCCCTGCCACTAGTGGCACGCTAGCGGCAATCCTTCGACGCGTCGCTATATCGACGATCGCCATTTACCGGCAAGTGAGCCACTAGGAGTTGGCGACGTTTACGGCATAGGGAAGCTAATAAACAAACAAAAAAATAATAAATCTAAAGCCTTATAAAAAAGTTTTCTGAAAAGTTACATCTAGCAAAATCATTTGTTGGTATTCCAGAACTGTGAATTCACCTTTATTCATAATTTACTTCTATCGTAGTTTTGATATGAGAATGATATGTCTGAAACTAACACAGATCATTAATACTTTTTTTTTTTTTTTTTTTTTTTTGCTTTACTCAGATTTAGCAGTTTTACTGAACAGTCAGTCAATTTGGATCTGTGATATCAGAGTTTTAGAGATTTCCTTATTTTTTTCATTTCTAAAAAAGTTTGCAAATAACACCATTAACGTATCTCTTTCGGTATTTCCATATGTAATGGCTTGGTCACTCCCAGTATATTTCAAACAATAAAATATTTACGGTGTCTTACTCCATTAATCCGAACTACATTTTATATCCAACAGCTCTGTGCGTTTTCCCTTAAATCTGCAAACTTTCTACTAGGTTAAAACTCAGTATTTTCTATTTTCTTCCTTTCTTGCTAAAACGAAAGTGTTCTTTAGACAACCTGGAATGATGACTCTATACTACATTATGTTGCATAGAGCATTTTATGTAGCATATCATTTGACAGTTGGACACTTTCTTTTTATATTGAAAGCAACAGGGATTAAGTCCTTCTACACTTATATGATAAGTAAACACATTCTTTTTAATTCGTGGAATTGTGCCAATGCACTAGGTTCAGAGAGTTTTTTAATTTAAGATAATAATAATAATAATAATAATAATAATAATAATAATAATAATAATAATAATAATAATAATTATTATTATTATTATTATTATTATTATTATTATTATTATTATTATTATTATTATTATTATTATTATTATTATTTTATTGACTTAGGTTTTCCTGAATATTAAGCAATATTTCACAAAAAGCTGGTATTTTTAAACAAATGTGTTCGATATCAAGTTTTCATAAAAGAAGTCACTCTCTCCTATTAATAATTTCAGAGGGGCCGCGGTGGCTCAGTGATAAAGCGTTCACCTTTGGTGCATGGGATCCTTGGTTCGACCCCAGCTCGCACCAAGTGAATTTTGTGGTGGAGAAACACCATGTGCATGGGTTTTCTCGGGGTTCTCCCGTTTTCTCCCACTTTTTCATTCCACCATTGCATTCATTTCTCATCATCACCGTGTCCTTTAGCCTAGCCGGTATAACCGTGGGTCGTAAAACTTAAAGATTTGATTTCAAATAATTCCAACCCAAACAGTTGCAGGAAGTATGTCATTTCGAATAAAACAAACTACTCTATAAAATTCTGAGTATTATTATTTTTTATATATACAATTCTAGCGGACCTTATTTCTAAATCGAAGGGTAAGAAGACTAAATTCACTCTCTTATTATTATAAATTCATTTCAATTGAAGCAGTTAAAATTGTTGGGAAAAATTAGAAAGCCATACCCTATATTCCAGTGTGCCACAACCGGATAACGTGGCACACTGGCGTGCCCAGCAAAATGAACAGTGTGACGCAAACTTTTACCTATTATTTACAAGAATATTTGTCGAGTTTATTTTATTTATTATTATGAACGATTCTTCCACGGATCAGCTCTCTGTATACAATTAAACAAACAAGTATCACATTGAGGGAATGAGTGTAATTATTTACTTTAATAGTAATAGAAATGTATATATATATTGGTATTTTCTACCTGGATAACTGCATCCGGTCTAGAAAGCTGGGACTAACAACAAAGGAACCCGATGTGCTAAACACACACCACCTACGCACTTCAATACACCAACGAAGGTGCAGACTATTCATGAATTAAAGTCTCTCACCCAATGTATTTTCCTAACATGTCTCCCAGCGATTACAACATTTTTTGTTATCTCAATCACTTCGTAGTAGGATAGCTTTACCTAGAGACCACTGATTAACCTGGTATTGGATGTTTCACTTTCTTACCTTTGGAGTTGACAGTCATCGGTTGGACAATCTCACACGCAAATATCTAATATTAACAACGTTTCTTCTATAATTTCGTAATATTGTATTATTTCTTTGTATTATTTATTAGGTTGGTTAGGCTTGTTTCAACACTTTTCTCTTTGCACCTACTTATTACCTATACCTTAACGTTGGATAAAAATACACTAGCTCTCACCGGGAATCAAATCCAGAACCAATGGACTTGAACCATTTGGCAACAACAAGGCACATTTAAATAGAAGTTTCGATTTTGTTAGGAAAATTGTGATTAGGTGTAACATTTAAAAATATATTTAAGAATGGGTACGGATGAAACGCACTGAATTTTCTCGCTCGAATTTCTTAAACTGACTCGTGTTAGGCTGCAGCTATTACTGAAATATTTATTTGGGAAATGCGAATAAAATAATGTGTTTTTTGGAAAACTTTGTTCGAAGCAACTTATGTCCAAAAGTAAAGTACCCATTGGTCATATTTCTGTTAGAAATAACTTATGCCATATATTAGAATTATTAAAGAAATAATTGTATGTGAACTATGAGCAAAAGCGTCTGAGTACTTTCTGAGAAATCGTCAAAAAAGTCATCCCCAAGAATAAAATATCCCTTGTGTATCTTTTCAGGACAAACGAGTTAGGCTATTTATGAAATACGAACAAAATTGCCAGAGTCATTCTCGACAAAATCGTAGGGTAAAAATTGCCCCGAAAAGTAATATACCACTTCTAGCTTTTTAGGATAATGGAATTATACCATATCGTTAGGTTATTTATGAGACATTCATTTATGAAATATGAACAAAATTGCGTCAGGCGTTAATGGGAAAATCGTCGGAGAAGAGTAAACTACCTCTTCTGAATGTTTACAGGACGAACGAGTTGTGTCATATTGTTAGGTTATTAATGATACAATTATTTATGAAATGTGATTGAGAAAATTGCTCGAAAAAACGCATCCCATACAGTAAATTACACCTTATGTATTTTTTTCAGAGCAATGATTCAAACTATATTTGTAAAAAAAATAAGCAAAATCTTTACAGCTATTTTTGAAACAATTTAATTATTTTAAATTTTCATCCTTCAGTAAACTACCCTTATTTTTAGGTGTCGGAGATTATAGAATTCGAAACGATAAAGTGTTATAAAAACTTCATGTTAGGTCCAGATACGTCGAACAGTATGACCTCTATTTGAATGCATGTAAAAGCGTGACGAACCAACAAACGAACAGATGGACAGACATCAAAATCACTTTTTCGATGTGTGGGGGCGTGAAACTTGAATTCATTGAAATCTCGAATTCGATTTTTATCACTATTACTACAATTTCTTCTTTGGTCGCTTGAACGTGAAAAAGAATAGGAATACAACGACACGTAAGGTGATAACTTGTAATTCCCAAAATTTAATGAGTTACGTTTAATGTGTTGCCATGCTAGAAAAAAAGCTTATGCCTATTTGTTATATCATTTTAATATCAGTTTTTCACGCTACTATATAATGTAGAAATATGGTATGATTATCGTTCATATTCATTCTATATTTGGAAATATTCGTGTTCCGTATACATAGATCTGTATAATTTAGTTACGTTCAACGAAAGCATTCTTGCACTTGTGGATATGAAAAAAAAAGAGAGAGAAAGTCAATACTCTAAAAAGGAAAAAACAAGCACACACACACACACACATAAACGATCATTTAACATCAGGCCGATGTAACAAAGGGTAAGACTGCACAGATTTTCAAGGTCGCGTATGTTCTTCCTGACACACAAACCCGAAGTGAGTTGTCTGCTGTTCAAGAACGGGAAGTAACATACAAGTCTATAAACTGAAAACAATAACTGCTTCCAATAGTACACGTATTCTAATACTGAATAAATACGTCGATTAAAGGATACTACTAATAAATTATTTCCTTATTATATTGTTTCGGTTCTTATTAACATCAAAATTATACACTTCCTATAATGTTTTGTAAAAAAAAAAAAGGATGGGATGGGATTCGATGTGGTGTCAAAATAATAAAATAACTACGACTCCGCCACTCTATCCACCTAACCACGGAGGCTACGTTGTGTTGGCTCTTTTTTTTTAAGAAATAATCTTCATAACCATGGTGCGTATCGCTTCGAACCTTAAGATAAGAGTTTTTCTGTTTAATTCTATATTTTCGTACGACATCTTAGTTACAGAAGCTAATTTATATTTGGCAGGCAATCTACACACTAGGTTTTAACCAATAAATGCAACATTTTAGTCCACTATCGAGTTCCTTGATCCAACTCCTCGATTCCCCTACTGAATTCCCTCCGCAATTGTGATCTGCTACTGAAAAAAATCCCTAGAAATCATCGTTGCCAGTATACACAAAACCGAGCATAATTTTGTTTTTTGCTTATATTTTTATTATTTTATTATATTTTTTGGAAATATCTCCTTAGATGGATTGCTTTCTATTATCTCCACATACTAATAACTGAATTTTACCCATAAACGTAAAGAAAATTGAATAAATGCGAAAAATCTTGAGTTACAGTATACGCGCAATTTTTTTTGCGCATGGGAGTACATGGAGAATGTAGCGAAATGTTAAAAAAAAAATATGTATCTGAAAAGGCGAAAGGCTATTTTATTCGTACTCAATATGAAACGGTCGTTTTATTTGCTGTTACACCTTAAATTCCCCAAACACATGTTATGTTAAAAAAGAAGCGTGTCATTTTATTTTCTTTCTAGGGTGCTAGGCGACGAACTGTTTGCAGCCCCGAGTTTGAAGAGAGGGTGTTGAATCTTGTGGAACAATCTCCATCAACAAGCAACCGTCAAACTGCCCGTATTGTACGTGCTTCGAAAGATAGTGTATGGTCCGTTCTAAGGGACAAGTAGTTACAGCCCTGTCACACACAACGGGTTCAACACATGGGACCAGATGATTTTGCACCTTAAGTAGATTTTATCAATGGTTTATCCTACAATGTGATGTTGTACTCAACACCAAGAGTGTGTTTTGTTCATGGACGAGGTTTCTTGTACCCATGTTGTATTTTCAATAGCTGCAATACCATTGTCTGGAGTGAGGACAATCTGGTCATCAGGAACGTTTCCGTATCAACTTATAGGCTGGAATTGCACACGATCAGCTAATAGGACATTATCTCTTACTGCCTCGCTTGACTGGACAACAGTATCTTGGTTGAGGTTGGTGGTCGTCACTTTGTACAGCTACTGTGAGTTTTTTTTTTTTTTTTTTTTGGTACGTACAGTGCAACAGTAGTTTGCTTGTAATTAAGCCTACATACTCAGATATGTTATGCACGATTAAGCAGGTTGCATTTGCATCGACTTGATAAACGCATTTGTTATTGATACTTCGTACTTATTCCCACAAATTGTTGTAACTTCAAGATGCCGTGGCGTTTGAACTAGCCATTTCGGACCTTTGGTTTCGTGTTTCAAAATACATATATTGGACCTCTTTATCATCTGTATAAATTTGACCCTAGAGGTTATGGATGCCCTAATTTTGAGACTTTTTTTTTAGTTAAATGCTAATAATATATTTGAATTTCTATCTTTTAAAGTCAATTTCTGTATACTTTATCTCTCTTTCTGTTCGTTAGTACCCTTCAAATTTTTGACCTCGTCATTCTATCTCTCATTCACGTTCTCTCTCTCTTTTCTTTCTTTCCCTCTCATCATGAGAGTATCTAAAGAGAGAGGAAGAGGAGATGGTAGAAAATGCTGAAAATTCATTTCTCGACTCTTGTAGTTTCTTTTGGCAGAACCTAATGGATCGCCGTCGCACTAAAGGAACTTGTATAACAACGTCGTCCTCAACAATAACGAATGACGTAGGTGTCTATTCGATCAAGAAGACTCCACTGTGCTCTCGAGATGAAAATGAAAATGAAGTGCCTTTTAACCTTTTGGGCTCTCAACGGGGTAAAAAAAAAAAAAAAAATTGGGAATTCATAAATTAAAAGAAACTAGACACTTTCTTTTCTTCAATTTTTTTAAATGGAGAATTAATAATTTCCTTAAAGAACTTGTTTGCGTAGTTTCTTAACTACGTTTTGTTAATACTTTCAATAAGGGAAGGGGATGGAGCCGCTGATTAGGAAGGTATTAATTTTGTTTCTTTTCCCTGTTGTTGTTTGAAATAATGAAGCTACTCCAAACGGGATTTATTACGTATATTTAGGGCTTTAAGATAGAAGTAATTAGTTTCTTTTCTGGTAGTTATGAATATTTTTTATCCACGCATAAATGTTTTTTTTTTAACTTAAATCAAATTTTGTTTGAATTACAATACCTGTTTCTGATTGGTACATGTTTTAAGAAAACTGTGACGTAACCAACAGACAGTAGCTCTAACAGCAAATCAATAAATCTCAATTTAATAAAAAATAATGTTTTGTATCCCAAGGTTCTCCTACAGTCAGAGATGAATTTGGGCTTAGTGTGACTCTAAGCCAGCGTTTCTCAACCGCCGTGTCGTGTTACATTAGTGTGTCGCGAATTCACGACAGGTGTGTCGCGAGATTTTTAATGTTTTCTAAGATTCCAGAAAGAAATTATCTTCAGAAGAAAATTTAAAAAATATCGCCAATCGACTTGATTTCACACTTGTTTCCCAAGTTTAAAGCTGCAAATTTTACTTTTAACGCTGTTTATTTTTCCTTTGGAAAGAAACACTGGACATGAGAGTGTGTCTTGTTAAGAGCTCGTCCACTCAGAGGTATGCTTTGCAAAGATCGCCAGGGACAAATATCTCAGTATTTTTAAGTTTGATATCTTCTTACATTTCTGATGGTAATATTTCTTTCCTATATTCCTGCTTAAGAGTCTTAAGTTTCTTTTATGTTAATATGTTTCTATTCAAAAGCCTTATATAATTTGCTTGTGACATTTTTATTTTATAGTCATTTCATAATTTTAAAAAAATGTATTGTATTTATTTTTATGTGTTTGCTTTTTTTTCTTCTAGGAAAAGGAATCACATGCAGGGGTGTCGCGAAAATTTGAAACGTACTTTGGTGGACCCCAAAGGGAAAAAAAGGTTTAGAAACACTGCTCTAAGCTATTGAAGGTAGTTTGGCCCTTTTTGTGTCCAGATGAACGTACACACTCTATATAAAAAATTAAAAAAAAAACTAGTGATATTTTAGAAAGCAGAATAGGAAAAGAGCCCCATTACTCCCAGTCCACACAGCATGAAGCACTGTTGCTATTTATGCTTTATTTATTTACATACTGCATATAGAAAATAATGCACAGTTTAATAGCAAATTGCATTTATTTTTGTTTATCTTTTCCTACCAGTGACACACATTCCTAACAATGACATGGATATGCTAACAATACCGCAGATGGGGCCGCGGTGGCTCAGTGGTAGAGCGTTCACCTCTGGTGCTAGGGGTCCCGGGTTCGATCCCAGCCCCCGCCAAGTGAAATTTGTGGTGGACAAACACCGTGTGCGTGGGTGTTCTCGGGGTTCTCCCGTTTCCTCCCACTTTCTTCATTCCACCATTTCATTCATTACTCATCATCACCTTAGCCTAACCGGCATAACCGTGGGACGTAAAACTCAAAGATTTCATTTCATTTCAATACCGCAGATATCATTAAGAGTGAAACAGATACTTATAACAATTACATACATATCCTGACAATGGCGCAAATGGCCCTTAAATTGACACACATACATCTAACAATGACATACATATGCTAATAATACCGCAGATATCCCTAAAAGTGACACATATACTTATAACAATTACATTGACTCCATTGACGCCATTTGACGTCAAGAGGTAGTTTTCATTGTAGATATTCTCTGTAAAATGGCACGCAGGTATTAGAGGTCTATACGGGCTTGGTCCGAGCTCTCGGCCCTACAAAGCATAGTATATCAGTTTGGACCCGGACCGGGCTCGAGCAGTAAATGTGTAAATACATAACCATATTTCTGGTGCCTAACTTTCTAAATATGCTGTACAACGATGTCTATTGAGCCCTTCTTTCTGGAGAACTTTTAAAACACAACTGCAAAATTAAACATTTAATAGCTGTAAAAAAATACAATTTTGCGTTAATGCTTAAGTTTCTGTAATTCGGGCTTATTTCGGGCTCATTTGATTATCACACGAGCTCAGTCCGGGCTTGGGCCTAAGTGCTAAAACATATTTCGGACTCGAGTCGGGCCTCACATTATAAATTAACGGGCCGGGCCGGGTTTTTGCTGAAAATTCCGGCCTGTTCAAACCTCTAGCAGGTATAGAGCTTTTATACTCTGGTGGCACACAGTGTTGGCCTGGTCATTTTCTGTAGTATACTTGGTTTCCGCTAGATGTGGCTAGTTTGTTGCAAAAGGCTAAATGTTGCAAAAGTGTTAGTGGCACATTGAGTTGTAATGCTGAAATTAAGGTGACAGCGAAAGAGTTAATAGGTGAAATAGTTATCATACTGCATCATTTTCGAAAATTACGCATAAGAGTTGAGTTGATTTTAGTTTAGCGTCCCTTTCAGCAGCGAGGCTATATGAGACGTGGACCTACTGATTAACGTGGAATCCGAACCACATGAGCTCCCGCCGGGAATCGAACCCGGGTCTCCCGCGACAAAGGCGCGTACGCTAACTGCTTAGCCACGAGGGAGCTCCAATTACGCATAAGAATTTACAGTCATCTTTATAATTTTGTTTAGCTTAATGAGATCTATTCAGCTTTACACCTCACGCACCTGAATATTCACATCATTCTCATCCTTGTCGACAAACTCAATCTGGATTCTTCTCATCTCCAGCCTAATGTTAATCACCCTCTGCCCGAAAACAATCCTCTTACTACACCGATCTCTATATCTGACATCGATTCAGTTGTAGCTCACAGACGTAACACAGCCCCTGGCATAGATTCCATTACATATCGACACATTAGAGAAAGTCCGTACGTAGTACTATATCTGCTTTGTCACATCTTTACCTTTATTCTTCGCACTGGCTTTGTACCTGCTGACTGGAAAACTTCGAAAACTCTTATGTTTCTCAAACCACATAAACCTATTCCAACTGTTAGCTCATACCGTCCTATTCAACTAACATCGATCTTCAGTAAAATACTAGAACGCATCATTGTCAAACGTCTTCATTCATACCTGGCACATCACAACGTCATTAGACTCGAGCAAGCTGGTTTCAGACCTTCTTTCAGCATTAATGACCAATCGCTTCGCCTCTCAAATTCCATCTATAATCACTTTAACACAGGCAATCCGTTCTGTTTGGTCCTGTTTGATCTCGAGAAGTCATTCGACAAGGTCTGGTATCCCGCTCTCATCTATAAACTCAAACAGCTCAGCCTGCCTATTGCTTACCTTAGATTCATCTTTAATTTTCTTAGCTGTCGACTGGCTTACGTCTGTATTAACACTAGTTTTTCATTTCCTATTTTTCTTCATTCTGGAGTTCCTCAAGGATCGGCTTTGTCGCCCTTCCTATATATTCTATACGTTTACGACTTCCCAGCAGTCCCAGATACTGTTAAGCTCTTTCAGTATGCCGATGACACTCCACTTTTTACCACGGGAAAAACAATTCATCAGCTCAATCTGGCTCTCCAGGATGCTATCAATGCCTTTGTTGATTGGTGCTCCCACTGGGGACTGATAATAAATCCAGCAAAAACTCAATCTATTGTATTTCTTGCTCCGAAGCATCGTTCCCGTGTACACCCCAACCCAACACTCTTAAATCTCTCTGTACAAGATTACCTTTAAAACCTACTCGCAGTGTCAAATATCTATAAGTAAAATTCGATCATCATCTAACCTGAACAACACATCTGAAAGATATCTCCAAGAAGGCGTACTCCCGCCTCAATCTTCTGAAAAGTCTTGCTGGAACTACCTGGAGACTCCATACTCATACAATTCTTAACACATACAAAGTTTTCCTCCGCTCTATTCTCACGTACGGATTTTACAACGAGATACTTTGTATTTTGGGCAGAAAGTGCTTCTACACAAGCACTATATCGGATATAATGTTAATTTAAGATAACAAAAGAAGAATGTTTTTAATATATGTAAGAAAACATACATTATTGTATAATTGGTTGCTAAGTAGTTGTTTATAGATACATAATTAACATGTTTGATTGCAAAACAGCTTGTGTGAATATACGTTAAAAGAGAATCAACGAATAAATTATTTACTACTCATCATCGACTTGTAATTTCAGTATAAAAGGTGAGAATACTAGTGGATATAATTACGGAAGATATTTTAAGGTGTGAACAATTACGGCCACTAAAGATTTACTTATGTTATTAGCCGAACCAGGGTTGGCGACCACCTTTGGTGAGTCGTTGTAATTTACAGCTTGGATATCTGCTCCGACCTCATACTATGAGAAATTACGCGTCCTGGAACGTCATGCCTTGCGAATCGCTTTTCGTATCAAATAACCAAGTCCCACTCAAGATCTCTATCATAGACTTACATTTCCGCATATCTTATATAATTTACAAACACTAAGCACTAAATATATCTCCCAGCGCCTGCAGAACAATCATTCACTTCTTCAGCAAACTTTTGGCGACCACGCCCGAAGTACCTCCCCTGCTGCTGCTCTGTTCCCTCCGCTTTCATTACTATTCACTTTGTACCGTTACATTCTACCTCCAGACCACCCTCACGCCGTCTACTATGAGCCATACACTCAGTGTTGAATTCAAACATTTTCACCCGTGGGAAATATGAAGTCCTCGGGAGAGGGGAGTTTGACTGAAGTAATTTCTACATTTTGTGATTGAAATTTTGAATGTTTCTCCGGAAGGGAATGAATTTTCTTCGGGCAGAGATTTCCCCCGGGCTACCCCTTGAATTCATCCCTGCACACACTACAGTCGCTTATCTACCTCACATATGGCCATCATATGTACAGTAACACCTGTACTAACAGGGCTACTGTGTCTTCATTAATGCGTAACGTCGCCCCTAGGCGAGAAGATAACCTGCATTTTTTCTACCAACAGAACCTATGTGTTGTGATGAGTTTCGCACTTCATCATCTCACATTATATCATTAGCAGTTAATACTTCCTTCACTGAAGTTTATGTACCCACCTTACCTCATGTTTAGGGTTAAAGGCCATAATGACCGTTAAAGTATGTACAAATAAAGTTTTTGGATCTACCCATATCACCACCACTGATTCCTGCACATCGTACTACATTTTCTTGCATCTCTTCCCCTACAGAGGGCGTAATCCTCTTCGGGCAATAGCTAGCGTCGGCTAGCTTGACAAAAAAAGAGCTCTATTGACTGGTATGTGTTTCATATTTAAGTATTCTGCTTTCTCGGTAAACGCTAATAATAGTTGGGAATTTACTTTAATACATAGTTGTATTTGCCGAATGCCGAGTTATGTGGTGCGGTTTTCTGTAATCTAGACGCTTGGAGGCAAAATAGTATAGTGAGTAATTGTGAGGATTGATCTTGCGTAATGATGCGCGTATTCACCATGCATATTTTTTTCACGCGCTACCCTAGGCAAAACTTGCTGACGCTCGCTCAGCTATGTTTCGTAATGTAAGTAAATAACTTTTTTTTTTATCAATGAAGTTGTATGTACAAAGTCTTTTCCCCTCCTGGTGGTTCCGGTACCTCCCCGTCTCTGTATCCTCACTACCCCTCACAACACCGCGCATCACGAGGTTCTCACTTCTTACTCTTCTGTTGGTTTATCATGTCACTGTTTATAAGGGCTATTAGAAATCTCTGGGTAAATGGTGAGAAAAGCACAATTTATGTATAATATATTACATAACAGGGTTAAATTAGTTGTATTTTCGTCTTATTTTAATGAAAACAGTGCTATGAAAATTAAAAAAATAAAAATAAATTTTCCTTGGACCGGGTTTGAACACACGCGAAAAGCAATTTTTATTGCTAGCCCTCTCGGTTACAAGGGATAACAGCATCTGGCGTTTGCTTTGTGCTATATCTATGCTACGTGGCGAGAAAAGGATAACTCCAACCAATCATAACTGTGTATTTAGTTCCTATGTCTAGTGTGATTACAACATATATGCATCCATCGTCTGTGCATCGAAATCAATTTTTGATCGTAGTTCGGAGCTTATGTTAATATAGGTGCCGTCCTGCATTATCTAGGTCTTGCACAAGGACATATAAAACACGAAAACTCAAGCTTAACACGGTGGTACTTAATTTAATTCTATTCTGAACTATCAGTGCAGTAGGAAGACAACTAAATATTGTGTAATGAAATTCTTAAATCTATTCCAATCTTTTAGCTAAGTTATATATATATATATATATATATATATATATATATATATATATATATATATATATATATATATATATATATATATATATATATATATAATCATTAAAAACACTCACTCTACAGTCAAAGAGATTGTATTTCGTAACAACTTGTTAAGTAACAAGGCCGATACCTGAAACTCCTTAACGAAGTAAAAGTTAACGTCTAAGTCGGGAAACAAAAATATTTTTCTACTTAAGTCAGATCCAATTACCTTCAACATTCACTAATGGGAGAATTTGCGCTTTATTTACGTTAGTAGGACTGTAAAATATAATTCGGATGTTCATATATAGTTAAGGTTTCCTATTTCCCTCAGTACTTAGATGTTTTGTAATTGTCCTGTTATGTTCTTATGTGTTACGTATCTTTCACATCTAGGGTTGCCATCTTTCCGGTGCAAAATGTAGGGACACTTCATGAAGCTAATTAAGGGAGAAAAATACCAGCGGTCTTTTATTCGTAATACAGTAATGCCTTTGTAATATATCTTCCTAGTGAAGAGCGAATGATAACCTCGAGAGATCCATAACATAAATAAATAACAACTTTCAGAGATCGATACAAAAATAAACGACAACCTTCAGAGATCGATATATAAATAAATAACAACCTTCAGAGATCGATATATAAATAAATGACAACTTTCAGATATCAATATATAAATAAACAATCTTCAGAGATCGATATATAAATAAATGACAACCTTCCGAGATCGATATATAAATAAATAATCTTCAGAGATATATAAATATATCGATATATAAATAAATGGCAACCTTCAGATATCGATATATAAATAAATGACAACCTTCAGAGATCGATAAATAAATAAATGACAACTTTCAGAGATCGACATAGAAATAAATGATGACCTTCAGAGATCGATAGAAAAAATGACAACTTTCAGAGAATGATATATAAATAAATGACGACATTCAAAGATCGATAGGAAAAATGACAACTTTCAGAGACAGATATATAAATAAATGACAACCTTCAGAGATCGATATATAAATGATATCCTCTGAGAGTTCATAAGGAAACAACAACTCTCAGAGATCGAAACATAAACATTTTTTTCTTCGAAGATCTATACGTAAATAAATGACGATTTTCAAAAACCAATACATAAACAAATGAGGTCCTTCAGAAATTGATATATAAATAAAGAGGAATCTTCAGCGATCGAGGCATAAATAAATGTGTATCATCAGAGATCGACATATAAATTAACTACAACCTTCAGATATGGATAGATAAATAACTCTAGATCAATGTGAAATACAAAGACCAATATAAAAAAAATCTAGATACTGGGAGACCGACAAATAAGAAATAACATTCAGAGATCGAAAGATAATAAAAACGTGAATCTTCAAAGAATAACTACAGTAGAGCTGATGTATTTGGTATTCCCTGCTTAAGCCATAATATTGTCAATGCCTCATATATCTGCAAAGAGGCTGTAGTTTCGGAAACGAGAACCAACTTACGTAACACGAATGATTTCATTAAAATATTTATCTCAAATTTTCTTTCGTTTTCTGCCGCGTTGACAAATTGAAAATGGAACTTTATCGTCAACATTGAACTCAGAACCAAGCCGTCAAAAATTGTCGTAGCATTCACAATCAACGGAAGATTCTACGAAAAAGCCCAGAAGCTTGTCCTTTGGCAAGCAGATATATATATATATGAAGCGAAAGAGAGCGACATATAAAGTATGGTGCAACCACTTCCTAAAATTGGTCCTGGAATAATACCGTTGAAAGAAATGTAAGAGGAAAAAAGAGAAAAGAACAGTCTAGGACATTTCCTAGAAATTTGTCCTCATTTGCAAAAAATTCCAATTACGCAGCCAAGACATAGCGTACCACGAAATCTAGTGGAAATGAACGAAATATTGATGGAATGTGCTGGAAAAATAAAATTAAAAAAAAAAGGCCTCCGAAGGACTTGCACATGAGCTAAAGAAGAGCCATTTTCTTTCTTTAAGTACGTTTTGTCAGAACTTTTCCTTTTGTTGAGTTCCCTTTTGTTTCATCTTTAAATATTAAGTAAATAAAACATATTCACCTTGAAGTTGGATATTAAGTATCACGACTTAAGATTTCAATCTATTAAGAAATTGTTTGTTTGATTAGGTTAATTAATTCTTGTGTAACATTTCTTTCAGCAACGAATCAATAGAAGAAAGTCCTTACTGCTTCAAGCGGGATCCGATATCCGAACCACTAATCAGTTTTTTTTTTTAAAGGTAATCTCTACGATTACCAGGAAGTTCCCTCATTCATATCATTCATGTCATTCATGTTAACGTTCGTGTTTATGGGTGGGAGATCCGGCTTCGTATCCTCGCGGAAGTTCGTGTGGTTCGGATACAGCTGTGAGTCCATGCCTCATATATCCTTGCTGCTGAACGGAACGCTAAACTCAAAATCAAATCAACGATTGCCAGATTTCTAAAATCACAAAGAAGAATACATATTGCGTTCCTTCACCACTAACATGTTCCACAAATGGCTATGTTTAAGTTAATTTATGTCGATTTTCTTGCATTATAAAAAAAAGTATTGTTTTTTCTACAAAATGACAAAGGCAGTTTAAAGAGAAATGTCAGTATGCTTTGTCTCATCAAAGGAAAGATATAGTTTATTTGTAATTCTTATCACTTGGAGCTGCTTTGATTAGAGCCTTGTCACTTGGAGCTTCTTCGATTAGAACCTTGTCACTTGATGCTACCTCGATTAGAGACTTGTCATTTGAAGCTGCTTTGATTAGAGCATTCTCATTTGGAACTGCTTCGATTAGAGCCCTATTAGTTGGAGCTGCATCGATTAAAACCCTGTCTGTTTTGATTAGAGCCTTGTAACTTGGAGCTGTTTCGATTAGAGCCTTGGTCACTTAGGAAACTTGTTGTCCACTGCAACACACAAATATGTTTCAGATTCAATATCACCATCATCAACACTTTATCCTTAATTAGTATTTCAAGTTCTTTTTCACTATTTCAACATTGAGTCTATTTCTGATAACATTAACCTATTCATACCAGCATTGTAGTTGGATATGGTAAAAATAGTATTAGAAGCTAATGCTTTGTAGTTTCTGAAGTTTGTAGGAGAACATTATTCCTTAAAAACGAGTCTATGTTTTTCATCGTCTGTTAGGGGTAAAGGTGTCATTGCTAGAATTATTGGTGTCACTTTTAAGAGTATATGTGTCACTGTTAGCAGTATATCTGTCATTATTAGGAACATATGTGTCACCGTTAGGAGAAAACAGAATACAATTTATTCAATTTAGTATTTTAGAGTGCATTTTGTAAACACACAATGCATAAATAAATAGATAAATATGTTTCAGCAGAATAAACATTATCACTTATTATTAGTAACGAACTACTTTCCTTTCAGGGCAAAAACAAAATTTCGTTTTCCTAGATTTCTCAAAAACTACGCATTAGAATTTACCTCATCTATCTTATGCCGTTCATCTCAACGCCTTCTGTGAATGTTGGTATATGTCTCATCTGTGAACAGTATTATAATTAAACAAAAAATACAATTGAAGAGTTAATTGCAATTTCGTGTTACTCATACATCTCATTCTGTCGTCCTGCTGGTGTCATAATGGAGTGCTTCATGATGGTATACTTTAGGATCACTCTCACCTTCATATATAATGTGGTTTTCATAGAGTAATTTACAAAAGAAAGGTTTTCCCCCGATTTTCTCAAACACGACGCATGAGAATTGATTCTCGTCCATATTATTTGTGACGCATGATTGACGTATTAGATAGACGAGTATGGAGGCAGGAAAGAGAGGGAAAGGTGAACGAGATTCCAGTTGATGGATGGCAACAAGGCAGAAACAATCGTAGTGAGTACGAAGAAGTTACCTGAAGACCGTGAAAACTTCTCAGCTGCGGCTAGTGACCTGCCAATAATGACAGAATATCTATGAAGATGACGATTGATTGATTTTCAGTTTAGCGTCCGTTTCAGCAGGTAGGCTATATGAGACATGTACACTCATGTCCAAAATTATTGTCGCATGTCTATAAATATGTTGTTGTAGAAAATAATTTGATAACGAATTTGCAACGTATTTTTTTATAATCGGCATGTTAGTATGTGTATAATCGGCAAAGACATGTATGTGGCAAATTTCATGTCAAAAGAGCAGTAAATAAGAACAAGAAAACGAAAATGAAACTTTCTTGTCCATGTAGCAACATTTTCTTTTACTCATTCTAATTTTCGTGTTTGCAATTCTTTTCCTATGTAATTTACCAGAAACATATATTTCCCGATTACACACATAGTATCAGTATTAAAAGTGCCCTGCAAAATCATTATCAAATTATATTCTTACAAGAAGACAGTTAGAGATATGCGACAATCATTTTGGACATGAGTGTACCGACAGCTTAACGTGGAATCCAAGCCGCATAAGCTCCACCGGGAATCGAACCCGAGCTTCCCACACCGAACGTGTGCACGCTAACTGCTTAACCACGAGGGATTTCATGATGACGATGATGATGATATTGTTTTATTTAGTCCTGCATTTCTATCAATAGCTATATGTCTTACAGTTCGATGTTCTTTTTACTATATGCTAAAATATTATAGAATTTTGACTGATATCAAAATGTTTCAATGACGAGGTATGCTAAAGAATTGATTTCTCGAAAGTTTCTTTCGAAAGGAGCAACTTCTATGCAAAGGAAGATTGTGATTCGCTATCAAAATACACTTTCTTTTCCCTTTCATTCCTCGAGTAGAATAAAAGTTTCCCATCCAAGAACGTGAACACCATATGTGACCTGTACTACAATGAGGTTGTTAATGTGTCAAAGGTATCGATTCCAGAGGATTTATGCGATTCCTATAAAATAAAAGGTTATGCTCTCTTCAAAGAAATCAACTCCTGAATTTTATCGTTGTTAACTGCATGAAGAAAAAAAAATATATATATATCGCAAATAAAACATAAAAATAAAATACAGTAGTGTAACATTGAAAGTATTTTTACAATTAAAGAGTTTGTTCATACTCCAGATAATGCATTTTGAAAATTGTGTTTTAAAATAAGTATTAATGATAATATGAAATGTTGAAGTATATCATTTCTTTTGTCATTAATTGAATTATCTCTTTTCTTGTTAGAATGCTTTAATTAGGTCATTTTCTGTTTGTTTGTTTGTTTGTTTTAAATCTTGTAATTTAAATATCACAGACTTACATATTAAGAGTTTCATCCTGGCGAAATTAAAATACCGCTAATTTTACAGTAATTATGTGATATCTTCAAATAGATAAAAGGTAATCGAAATGTGGAACAAGAGCGCCCTAGACAATATTATTTTACATGAGAAACCGTTATCATGACTCACTTATCTGCTTTCGATTTCGAGCCATTTTGAAAATCGGCATTTATTTTCGCGTTTCTAAACGGCTGAAAACAGAAAGCCGCTAGGTGACTTGTGATAACGGTACCTCACGCAAAATAATATTGTCTAGGGCGCTCTTGTTCCATATTTCAACTATCTTTTATCTATTTGAAGATATCACATAATTACTGTAAAATTAGCGGTATTTTAATTTCGTCGGGATGAAGACTCTTAAGTAGATCTCTGAAGTTTCATACAAGTACGTAAGAGTGATGACAATAAAACTACCTTCATTTATTGGGTAATTAAGGCAGTAGGTAGAGCAATTTACCACCCGGGAATCGATTTTCTCCCTCAATCTTTTTATTATAAAATTCCTGTTATATTATACACAATACAACACAAAACCACTGATCTGATTCATTCAGATTTACATTTCAGTACAGACATCTGTATAGTTCCTTCGTGTTTCTGTTCTCATATATAATATATACATACAAATTTTGTGGTATTGGGTTGGATTTTCAAAGTCAATTTGAGGAAAAACCTAGGATGATTAGAAAAATGGACTTCATTTTCGGAATCAGCGAGTCAAGAACTATTAAATTCACCTATCAAAACGAAAACAACTTTTAGATGGTTTTCATTTGCAGCCCTGTGTTACCTATATAAGAGTTTGGATCAATGAACATTACAGCTTTACTATTAAGTAATACAAAACAGATACGTTTTAAAATATGTTAATCACATCTTCTTTCTATAAGATGGGGGCCGTGGTGGCTCAGTGGTAGAGCGTTCACCTCTGGTACTTGGAATCACGGGTTCGATCCCAACCCTCGCCAAGAGAACCTTGTGTTGGACAAACATCGTGTGCGTGGGTTTCCTCGGGGTTCTCCCGTTTCCTCCCACCTTCTTTGTTCCACCATTTTATTCATTACTCATCATCACCGTCTCCTTTAAAGCTCCTTCGTGTCTAAGCGGTTAGCATACGCGCCTATGGCGTGGGAGACCCGGGTTCGATTCCCGGCGGGAGCTCATGTGGTTCGGATTCCACGTTAATCAGTAGGTCCACGTCTCATATAGCCTCGCTGCTGAACGGGACGTTAAACTCAAAATCAACTCATCATCGTCTCCTTAGCCTAACCGGCATAAGCGTGGGACGTAAAACTCAAAGATTTCATTTCATTTTTTCTATAAGATGGCCGGCTTTTTGTCTAAGTAGGCCAGACTTATTTGAAATCACCAGTGGCCACCATATATAAGTATATTTGTCTTTATTTTCCTTTATTTAACTTCTGTTTCCTTTTTTTTTTTTTTATTTTAGCAAACGGTATCGTAACTGTGTTGTGTCAGAGAGTTCTAATGTGGATTAACTACTCACAGCTTTCGCTAATTCTGTCTCGACGGCCTTCCCCTATTCCTCGCTGGAACACTCCCGTGAGCCACGTGAAAAAGCGAGCTTTGAAAGGGGAGAATACTGAAGCATAGAAAGAAGAAACAGAACTTTCAACGGTAAAACCACTGCATGTTTCCCCAGTGGGCTCCTTACTTTCAGCTCCTATCATCAGCTTTTGCCATAGAAGAAAATGATGGGATCGTTATATGTTTTAGTCGAATATAGAAATTTCTTTTTTAAAAAAAAGAGAGAGAGAGCTTTTTAGTTTTCGATTTTCTTTTCTTTTATATTATTCTGTTTTTTGTTTATCTTCAAGGTTTCATGAGCTTTGTTATAGCTATAGAATAGAAGTTATTAATTTAACTTTGTATTCTTGATTTGGAATGGTGGCTCAGTGGTAGAGCGTTCATCTCTGGTGCACGGGGTCCCGGGTTCAAGTCCCGCCAAGTGAACTTTGTGGTGGACAAACACCGTGTGCTTGGGTTTTCTAGGGGTTTTCCCGTTTCCTTCCACTTTCTTCATTCCACTATTTCATTCATTTCTCATCATCACCGTCTCCTTTAGCCTAACCGGCATAACCGTGGGATGTATAATAAAACTCAAAGATTTCATTTCATTTCATTTTTTTGATTTGGAATGGGATAAAGTTAGAATATTTACAACGTGTATTCATTGATATATTTTAATTTTTTACCTCTTATATTTTTCCCATGAACTGTTATTTTCTTTTAGTACTATCTTCTGATTTTTTCTTTAAATCTTCACATAAGAAAATATCTTCTTTCAGACTTATCAAGAATTGCACCTTTTCCCTTCTCACTTTTTTTCTACATTCCACCGTAGTTTTCATTGTATTTCTCAGAACATGATATATTCTTCGATACTGCTTTAATAATCTTTTCTTCTTGTGTTTAAGTCTTCTTCTAACCTACATTTCTTCTGTTTAACCTGTCTTCTAATCGGCTATTTTCTTGTGTTTAACTCTTCTTCTAATTGTCTTCTCTTCTTGTGTTTAACCTTTTTCTAATTAGCCTCTTTTCTTGTGTTTAAACCTTCTTCGAATTGGCTTTACGTCTTGTGTGTTCAACCTTTCTTTTAATTGGCTACTGTTCTTATGTTTAACATTTCTTCAAATCGTCTTCTCTTCTTGTGTTTAAACTTTCTTCTAATCGACTTATTTTATGGGTTTAACATTTTAGCTTCTCTTCTTGAGTTTAACCCTTCTTTGAATCAGCTTTTCTGTTTGTTTAACCCTTCTTTAAATTGGCTTTTCTTCTTGTGTTTAACCTTCCATCTAATTGGCTTCTCTTCTTGTGTTTAACCTTTCTTCTAATCGGTTTCTCATATTGTGTTTAATGCTAAGTGTGTTCTCAAAATTTTCACTAAAAATATTTTAAGAGAAAATTGTGTCTCCTTCTATATGTTGTTCATGTATAATAATATTAATGAAATACCTTAGTATGTTTATTAATATAGTTATTATTGTTTTGTTGAGATAAAGTGGTACACTATGGGGAACTCAACTACTCTATTCATAGACTATATTACCTAACCATTTTTGGGTAATTACGGAATATTGTTCATATATAGCGGGTTATATACAAAAGGTTGAAATACACTTTAACATCTTGCGAAAACAACTAAAATAAGCATCACAATTAAGAAAACGTATGGTAATAATAGCGTGTTATTATTGGTTAAGAAGCTTAAGGTTAGGTTAAGTTACTAGGAAATATGTAAAGATTCATTTCCATAAAAATTGAAGATCGTCCACTTCAACTTTTGCAACCTGTTGTAAGATTTTATATTTGCCATTAATTAATTAAGTAAGTAAATACACTACCAGGAAACAGAACACATTTTGACACAATGTTGTTACATTTTTCATATATTTTCCTGAAACATACATGGAGGTAACTTCGTTACGACCTTTGGTGGAAAGTAGTCAACTTCAACTAGAGACATACGCAGAAATTTATCTCTGGGAGGTCCAAACTTTTCAGGGAGGCTCAAATTCAAAATGGGGATATATCAATACTCAATCATCTCGTACAATCGAAATACATCGAAATAATTTTACATTAGGTATTAATTTCGGCTTGACAAGATTAAAAAAAAAAAAAAACTTTTATAGATAATAGGGTTTAATCCAATCTCAGAGGGACATTGTTCTTGTCAAGCAAGTGTTTCTTCAAGCTCGAGTCAGCTCCGCCTCCCATTCCCGAACAGCATCTCTGATCTTATCTGATCTTGCCCCAGGCGGTAAGACTAAAACGTTCCGATCTCAGGGGGACACCATGAAAACTGACATTTTTTTAGAAGCCTTAGAAGAGGCAACATATTACCACAGACCATAGATTATTTAACTTACTAATTAATCTATTACTAGTAAGTAGGAACTGAAGAATATAGATACTTTAAACAGTATCACAAGCCTACGGGTTGCTATTGAAAGGAACGGATTAAGATAGCTTCTTCTAAACTGGAATTTCGTAAGACCTTTAAAAGTCTTCAGCTTTTGTGAAGCAAGTAATAGCAGGATTTCCGGAAATGGAAATGGTAAGTAATACAGTATTTCTTTATTGACAATCTTTCCATGGAAGCCAGTGTTCTCGAGTGGTTTATTACTAAACATTCTTTCTGTGATCATATTAGCAAATTATTTTATATTAAAATCCTACACTAAACATATTGAATTGATTTATTTTAGGTTAATACTGCTTAAATCTAAATGATAAAAAGGAAGAGTCAGCACTTATAATGGTAATAATATAATTCATAATTTATATGTTATAAATGTTCAGGGTCTCCTTCTATAGTGGTTTGTGTGAACATAACGTAAAATTTCCGTTTAATTAGTGATAATCGGCACAGCGGTTATAATTGATTGTTGCATTATCTGCGCTGCGTTGCAATCCACAAATTTTGCGAAAACCAAAACGGAATGAGGCCTCTGATCTTTATTCTTTTCTTGTACTCAAGTTAGAAGAAGATTGATTATTCTCCACGTATTAAGTAATTGCCACTTCTTTTATTTTTATTTTCTGGGTTACTGATACTACTGATCTGAAGTAAATGTAGGCTTTTTCTTAAATATACCTATGTACAGAAGCTTTACTCTCACAGCTTATTTTTTTCAAGAATTAAATTGCTCAGTATAAAATTATTTTTATTATTTTCAATAGGCCTCCCAAACTTCAAAACTAGAAAAACGGGACATTTTTGAATATTTAAAGTACATTCATAGTTATGCACTTCTTTATTATTCAGATTTAATTGAATAAGAGATCAACACTCACCAAAGTGACAGAAGGTAGATTATTCTTATTAGGTAAAGTTGATGATTAATTAAAACGGAATTTTTAAAAAATGTTCACGAACTATACTAACTTGTGTTTTGGAAGAAAATCAGGAAAATTGGAGTTTTGAACAATTTTGAGGGGGGTCAAACTATTAAATCCGTGCTTGCCCCGGATAAACAAATCCGGGATTGTCCGTCTGGGATCCCTAGTTCTGAAACATTATCGCTGCTTCAATTTTTAAAGTTGATTAAAAAGAGAAATCCGTATTTAGTCGCCCTGACGATGAAACTTTTTTTTTATTTACCTTGTAGGTAGGGAGCCAATGTACAGATGCAGAACAAAAACCTGCAGAAAAAAGTATTCTATTCGACAAGGTACTTTCTTCGCAATAACACGGGTCAAAATTCGCACATTTTTAGAAGTACTTCTTGCGTGGATTTTGCGCTACTCGGCCACTGTGATTATAAGCGAGACAGAATTGGACTTCAAACTGTTTAATGAGTTCAGACAGCTTCTTTCAATGTGGCTGTTGGAAACTAGCCAAAAATTTCGACGTATAGGATACACTGCTGAAACAGAGGAGAGTGTTTTTGAAAAGCGGAAATACAACAGAATTCGAATAACACAGACTCGATGGGAAGTTGGAGGTATTGACAGGGAAACGCGGCAAACTTTTATGGTATTAGTAGAAAGAAGGGATGCTGCAACTTTGGGAAATGTAATTGCCGACAATGTCTTGCCAGGAACTACTATCAAAACTGATTGTTGGAGAGGGTATAGCAGATTGGCGCGATTAGGATATCAGCACGATACTGTTAACCACATTTTATATTTTGTAAACCCTAATGACAGGGCAACACATACCCAGAATATAGAAGGATATTGGAGTCAAGTAAATCATGTTGTGCGACGGTGAATTGGAAGAATGAGTGTAATTAGAACAAAATCGTTCCTGTGTGAGTACGTATGGCGTAGCAGATTTAGTACAAACCAAAAACTTTTTGAAGACCTTCTTCGAGCTATTGAGTATTTCTACCCTCATTAATTCGACTGTAGCCATAGATAGACGGCCTAAATTGTGACAATGGAAACTATCCACCTATTTTATATATTTCTGTAAAAGACTTTGACAAGGAGACTAAACTGATCTGCTGCTTTTGTATATTCTGTACATATAAAGTCATATGACATGGAGACTCAAAAGTGCTCCACAGCTTATAAACACGCCAATGTAGAAATAGTTACTACATTGTCAGTCCTAAGCCTGAATAAAGTGTGAAGGAAAGCTGCGCAAAGTTTCTTTTGTAATGCGTTTACTTTCTCAATGTTGATTTTGTTTCATATTCTGATCTGAATTTCACGTGTTGATTATGATGTCTCCCTGAAATCGGAACGTGTTAGTCTTACCGTCTGGGGTAAGATTAGCTAAGATCAGAGATGCTGTTCGGGAAAAGGGGACGGAGCTAACTCGAGCTTGAAGAAACACTTGCTTAACAGGTATGAAGAAAAAGAAGAACAATGTCCCTCTGAGATCAGATTTGACCGATAATAGTTATCAATTATTTTCAGCTTTTAATACATTATTATTATTATTATTATTATTATTATTATTATTATTATTATTATTATTATTATTATTATTATTATTATTATTATTATTATTATTATTTTCTGCTTGTTTGTGCCATTTTAAGTTGGTTCATATTTTATTAAAAAATATGTTTATATTTAATTGATTTATCATGCGAATATCCCATATCTTGTCTAGAATTTTAAAAAATCACAGTTAAATATTTTGTTCTAACCTCTAGTATTTCTGATGCTGCAATACTAGAATACGGTATAGCATTGGTTCCATTGCCGATTCTAGTATTGGAAAAATAGTTGAAATGTGGAACGATGGGTAATACATATAATTCAAATAAAGATATAGTAATGACATACAGAAGAGAATTATATTTGTATGGTTTATAAACTTAATATTTAGGCCTACATATGGCAACATAATAATTAAATATTGAGACTGAATAAGGGAATACGTCTAATGATAAGAATGTTGAGAAATAGAAGGAAAAACTGTGTAATTGATAGAGTCTTTATTCAATAGACACCATTTTGTACTGTATCTTTAGAAAAATGCAATATATGAGCTCCCTCGTGGCTAAGCGGTTAGCGTACGCGCCTTTGGTGTGGGAGACCCGGGTTCGATTCCCGGCTGGAGCTCATGTGGTTCGGATTCCACGTTAATCAGTAGGTCCACGTCTCATATAGCCTCGCTGCTGTCCACGTTAAACCCAACATCAACTCAACATCAACTCAACTCAAAAATGCAATATCCTACTGACGTGTACAGAGAAGCTTGGAGATAATATTGGAAGCTTAGAGAGCACAAAACTCCATTTTATCATCTTATGGTCTTCCTTCCATTCTTCAAACCTTCGAACTGAATATTCAATTATTACTACAACTAGTCCATTACGACAATAACGTGGGAAGCAGATTGGACTTCAAATCTTCAGCACCGAGGCTAAAGAAGACAATGGTGATGACAGTGTAAATGAAACAATGGAATGAAGAACTTGGGAGGAAACGAAAGAAGTCCGAGAAAACCCTGAATATGATGTTCTTCCACCACAAAGTCTACTTGGTGAACATTGGGATCGTAACAGAAACCCTAAGCATCAGAGATAAACACTTTACCACTGAGTCAACGCAACTCCACATACAATAATGTAAACTGGATAAATTATATTACAAATCTTGTTCTTGGTTATTAGTTCAATAATCAAAATACAGGATAAGATAATGAAGATGAGAATATGAATAAAACTCCTGCAATTGATGGGGATTAAGATTACGAATTAGATTATTGGGCTTTTGGCATCTATTGTCATGTTAGCCCATCACGTATAAAGAATGACGTCTGTCGATGAATTAGAAAGGAAAAAATGAATGGGGAAGAAAAGAACTGGCCAGGGACCATTAAATCAGGCACCGTCTCGGTATTTGCCAGGTGTGAATGAGAAAAAACCAGGAATACCTCACCCAAAATGGCTGGCTTGAAAATGATTTTACATTTTCTTGACCGAGTGCATAGGCGCCGACCTTTTTAGCTTTTTTTAATAGGTGCTCACACTTCGGTACTTTTAAGACAAATCACATCTCGAGTCTAGTATTCTATTTCTTTTTAACAGATCTAATAGAAGATTGATTTTCAAACTAAGGGGGTTCTGATAGGCATGAACTATCATCAAGGGGGTACAGGCTACTGTAGTGATATGAAAAGCATAAGGATTTTACTTATTTATTTATGTATGTACTTTTAAAAATGATCATCTAAACTTTGTACTAAACAAAGCTCTAACACTTAAATTTTGTTTTTCTATTGCAATGTATTTAGCCATGTTGGCGAAAGGAAGAGAGAAAAATCCAATGGGTTCTGAGCACCTGTTAAAAGTTTTTATTAGGTGCTTAAGCCTTGGAGCACACATACACTCGGTACCTATGACCGAGTGTACCCACCGGGAATCGAATCCGGGAGAGGTTGCACTAAAGGCAAGGCGAGAGCGTCAGCAAGTACGCTACGTGGAGCCATCTAACACAGTTCTAGCTTAACTCAAGAGAAGGAATTCTTGAAGTTCTGTTAGTGTTCCTGTCACAAGTGATAAATGAAAGTGCTCAGAGTAGTGGAAATAAAGGAAAGAGTTTGTGCACTGGACATTTTGTGTATCTTATTGTTGGCTCTATTTTTTAGCATGTTTATTAAGTAAACGTGTTCTTTAATACCAAAAAAAATCAGATAATATTACTCTTCTGTAATGGAACGGATTATTTAGCAAATAATTCACGGAAGGTTTAATACAATTTTAACTAAAATACATACAATGTGTTCATTAATTAAAAGTGATATTTAAAAGTAAAGAACATTGTTTACCTTAACTCATGGTATTGAAGAAGTAGGTTTTTACTTCCTGGTCCGAAAGTTTGAATGTTATCAGAACAAAAAAGCAAATTCATTCAGAAAGAGAGTTAAATTCATAACAATCATTCATCAGAAGGTTTAATTGATGTCAGCTTCGTCTTCTTTTTATAAATCAAGATTTTTTTTTTTTTAAAAAAGAAATATTTTAGCGCATACAGAAAATAAACAATCTGACAGATTTGTTTACGTAATTTCAGCTTCTTCGTTATATTTATTTATTTTTTTACAGATACCAAATGTGAAACGCAAACACTACCGTACTTATCACTTGGTAAATGTAATATGGTTTAATCGTTTATTTACCTATTTTATTTTCATCTTTAATTTGCAAATTGGCTTTTGACAGAATATCGTTTATGAACAACAGGCCTTCGTTTTTTGCTCCCAGTTATATAGGTAAAAAAGTAAATAATCCACAGTTGTTTTCAATACCGCTTCAATGAGTTGAGTCCTTATGTTGGCAGTTTATTAAAATTAATAATAAAGTTAATTCTTTTTGTGCTATCTCAATGAAATGAACTTAAGTTCAACAAAGCAGTAATAACTCCTGAAATATAAATCCAATTTTTGCTCTTCGTTTGCGATTTTTTTTTTCAGTTTGCTCTGTGCATATAGTTCTGTACGTTCACGAGAAGTTTCATGGAATCTTGTAAAAGTAATATGTGCGTGAAGAATAAGAGTGTTACCGTTAGGAAAAGACATAAAGCTGTACGTTATCAATTACTCTAAATTTTTGTTCCGTTTAAAATATGACAATCATTGTCAATAATATGAGTAATTGTCATTCGTTGTTATTCATTGTCAATAATATGAGTAATTGTCATTCACAGTCATCATTATCATGTTATTGGCATTTATTGTTATTTGTTGTCATTCATTGTCAAAATATGATTAATTTTCATTCATTGTTATTTCTTGTCATTCATTGTCATTAATATGAGTAATTGTCATTCATTATTATTCGTTGTCATGTCACTGTCATTCAGTGACAAAATTTGTCATTCATTGTTAATTCATTGTCAGTAACAACTCTCTTGAAATATAAATCCGATTTTGCTCTTTGTTAGTCATTTTTGCAGTTGCTCTGTGCATGAAGCTCTGTATGTTTTCAAAAAAAAAAAAAAAAAAAAAAAACCATCATGGAATCATTTATACGTAATATGTATGTCGAAAATATGAATGTGCAACCATTTGGAAAAGACATAAAGCTCTATATTATCATTAACTCTAATTTTTTTGGCGTTAAAAATGTCAATCATTATTAGTAATATGAGAAATCGTGATTCATTGTAAATTCATTGTTATTCAATGTATTCATTGTCAATGTCATTGTCATTTATTGCAATTGTTATTCATTGTCAGTTCATAGTCATTCATTATCAGAATGTGACATACATTGTTAAAAAAAACTCTTTTGAAATACCTAGGTATAAATCCGATTTATGCTCTTTGTTGGCGTTTCTTTACAGTTGCTCTGTGCATAAAGCTTTACACGTCTTCGAAAAGCTTCATGGAATCATTTGTAAGTAATATGTGTATGAAGAATATGAGTATGTTACCGTTAGGAAAAGACATAAAGCTCTAAATTTTTTGCGTTAAAAATATGTCAATCAGTAATATCAGTAATATGAGTAATTGTCATTCATTTTCAATTCATTGTTATTCATTGTCTTCATTGTCAATGTCATCTCATTGGTTGAAATGAAATGAAATCTTTCGGTTTAACTTCTCACAATTATGCTATATCATTGTCATTCACTGTTATTTGCTGTCATTCATTTTCAATAATATGAGTAATTGTCATTCATTGCCAATTCATTGTCAATGTCATCTCATTGGTTGAAATGAAATGAAATCTTTCGGTTTAACTTCTCACAATTATGCTATATCATTGTCATTCACTGTTATTTGCTGTCATTCATTTTCAATAATATGAGTAATTGTCATTCATTGCCAATTCATTGTCAATGTCATCTCATTGGTTGAAATGAAATGAAATCTTTCGGTTTAACGTCCCACAATTATGCTATATCATTGTCATTCACTGTTATTTGCTGTCATTCATTGTCAATAATATGAGTAATTGTCATTCATTGTTAGTAAAAGCTCTCTTGGAATATAAATCCGATTTTTGTTCTTTGATTGCGAGTTTTTGCAGTTGCTCTGAGAATAAAGCTCTGTACGTTTTTGAAAAGCTTCATGGAATTATTTACAGGTAGTATGTACGGGAGAAGTATATGTGTGTGTGTGTCATCATTAGGAAACTACACACAGCAATCTGTTAGTTAACACTCTATTTTGCTATAATTACAGTACATAAATAAATTATAGTTTCTTCAAACAAAATAAAAAGTTACAGTTATTATTGACAATGAATTATATATTTTTAGCGACACAAAATTTCGTTTTCTCCCATTTTCTCAAAACCTACACATGAGAATATATTCTCAAGTATGTTACTCTTGTTCTATGCGATGTGCTTACCGTGCGGAATGATATATGTTTTATATTTGAAAATATTCTACTTACTAGGAATGCAATGGATGTACCCGATTGCAATGAAATGAGCTGAACGAGCTTAAACTACGTAATCATTCCTGGCCATTATGCAATAATAAATGCCATTTTTAATTGTTGACAAAAAAAATCGCGTGAAAACATTTTCCCCATGTTAAGTCTATGCAAGCGTTTTTCGGTGATTATTCCTCGATGGTACATCGGATTTTTGATTTCGACCTATGTTGTCACTCAGCACGATATACTCTATCAGCGTGCTAAGTTTGGTTGAGATCGGCCAAACGGTCTAGGAGGAGTTCGCGGACAACCAAACGGCTAACCCGAGTATAAGAGCTTCGCTTCGCTCAGCTCAAAGAAGAAATAATTATTAATATGTTGAGTTATTGATAATTTTAGGTTTTATTCCATTAACCATAAGTTATTGTGCATCGTCGTTTTGCTAGTATTGTAAAAAAAAAAAAGAAAGAAAAAAGAGCATGATGATAAGAAGTCTTATACTTGACTATAAGTTTCATCACAGTAAGTATAAGTTTCATGCATGGTTCACGAAGCGCATGAATTTTTAAGTTCACAAATTTGGTTTCTCCTCCTTTTTTTTCAAAAACTGCGCATAAACTTTATCAGTCACGCCCAATAAGATTTATCAATGGGTATATGATGTATTTGGAGCACAAGAGAATCAAATTCAATTACCAAAGTTATGAGAAAAAAGGAACATAAAGTTTGTATGGTAACCTTAATTAGATACAAAGGTTAACATTGTTTTTTACACTGTAAGAATTACTTACAATATTAAAAAAAAATTAAAGGTTTCTCCAAATGGTTTGACACTGTTTGATAATGCATGTTTAGGTCATTGGCGATTTTGTGACTGCTTACATGTCAGTCCTGCTCAAGTTTTGTCAGAATATCATCCACTTTTGCTTTAGCCCGCTGCGAGGATCATTCTGAACATCAAAATTTCCTGAACAAAACCGACTCAACCGTTTTATGGCTGTTGCTTTTGATTAGGTATCTTGCACATAAACAGCACAAACTTCTTAACGGGCTTCCGTAACATTTGCGCTTTTATTGAAACAAAATTATAAAACGTAGCGCAATTTTGCAGAAAGTTCTTTTATTTTCGCGGCACATTATCGTACGTCTGCATACAAGAGTTCAAACACATTTTTTTTTTCATATATACTAGCTTAAGCTGTTAGCTATCAGCTGTCAAATGGCATTAGCCTTTAAATACCGAAATATACAAGTGCTGTGTCAAGGCTTTAAACCTTAATAGCTCAGCCATTAATTAAGGTAGAAAGATAATTTTGGTATCCGTGTGTTCCTGAAAGATGAAGTTCGCCGCCGATTTACATTTTATGCATGTCAGGGGCGGATCCATGACGGACTTCTGGGGGAGGCGGTGGGTTGTAATATTGCTACTTAGAGCTAGAGCTCCAAACTCTGGGATGAGTTTTATTTATATATAAAATAAGAAATTTTCCTCTTCTGGAGAGGGGAGCGATTGCTCCCCTTAGATCCGCCCCTGATGCATATGGGAGGTACCACGTTGAAGAGAGGAGAGGTAAATTTATGTTGTTTTTTCTTTGTTTTGTTTTTTGCATGAGATTTTTGGGGGTCATTCCCCCTTGGGTGTAGTCATTAAAAATGGTAAGTGAAGGAATGAGGTAGTCCATTACGCACTAATACCATGCAAAATACTTGTTTTTTTATATGGGGGAGTAGGGGAGGGATAAAGTTCGTCAACTTTTTGAGTCTCAGTTTTTTGACGTAAATTACAATTATTTTCTGGACGTTTTCATATAAGACAAGATATCTTTTCACTAGGGCGATGATTGCACAAGTGTTGCCTCGTTGGAATTTGTGATCCGTAAGCTTTTCAACGATATATGAATCATGACTATGATCATTAAGAAGGTCACGAGGGTCGACAAGATCAGTCTGCGATTTCGTTTAATTCCCGGTCAGGTGTATAAAGGTTAGACGTGGTCCATTGTTGCTCATACACCCTGAGATTTGGGACACTAACGCCATCTTGAGCGCAAAAGTCTCAATACCTTTTTAATATCTGATATGTATTCCATCTTTGCTCAATATGTTTAAATTTAAGAGTTAGTTATCATTTTGAGCTGTCTCATTAACCATACTGTCTTGGTTTATTGAAGTCCGTCCTTAATATAGCTCTTGTAAAGCATCATATTTCTAAGATTACACAAAATAGTTTTTGTCGATTTTCTCAAAAACTACACATGAGAATTTACACTAACCTATGTCATTTTGTTCAGCTTTATGACCTCTATTAATTAGTATATGTCATATCTTTGAAAAATTCCTTTTCATTAAACGACGCTAATAATTGTTTCTTTAAGAATTATTTGCAAAGCCAGTGTAATGTAATAAAATACATTCTAAAGTTTCTACATAAATTGACTAAATAATTATTTTCTACCTCCAGTTATTTCATGTTTTCTTTTTTTTTTCTACTATGACCTCTAAATAAATTAATAGGCCAGTTGTAATGAAAAGCCAACACCGAAAGGGATAATGAATATAACATCATCATAAGGTCGGACCTCAAGCTGCAAATTATTCCTGCTCATATAACGCTGAATCAGCGATACACACACACACACACACAAACACACACACACACACATTTCACTGGTCAGATAGGGTCGTCGTGGTGCTGAAACGCTGCAGTTTTCTCCATCATGGAGATGAGATAGTGAAGTCGAGCAAAATTTATGGTAAACCCGAACGTTTGCCTCAGCCTTCATTGGTTGTCGTAAAAAAGCAAAATTTATGTGTAAGATCCAAGTGTATGTAGGAAAGGAAAGACCACAACGGAAAAAAATCTTTAAAAAAAGGATACGTAATCCTAGTTCCTACAGATCGAACTGAACAATTAATTTTAGTCATGTCGTATATTAGCTATTCACTTAAACCACTCTTTTAGTAGTGCTTTTACTCGTATCAGATTAGGTTTCTGCTCGTTTCTTTGTTTGAGTCAAGCTTGGAACTTAAATTTTCACGTATTTTCGTACAAAACAGAGCACTGAAATTCTGTGTACCCATATACGTAAACCCTTCTAAAATACGACATTTTCATATATTTTTCGCACTAGCTTTACCGGTTTACCGTAAAACACTAAGTAAGCTACAAAGTAGTTTGTTAATAAGAATTATGTCGCCGTTGTCAAAACACAAACGCAACATTCTGCTAGTTAGCATGTATTCAATAGAGCTTCTTCGTGGCTAAGTGGTTATTACGGTTCATTGGTGTGAGGGACCCGAGTTCGATTCCCGGAGAAAGCTCATGTGGTTTGCATCTCACGTTAAGCTGTAGATCCGCGTCTCATATAGCATTGTTGCTGAAAGAGACGTTAAACTAAACTAATCTAAAATCAAATCAAATAAAATCAAAAAGCATGTATTTTACTGCAATATACAGCATATAAATAAATTCTTCATTACTATTAGTGTTTGAAGAAAAAGAAACAGAAAAGAAAGAAATACCAAAATGTGAGAAGATAAATCAAATCAAAGCATGTATTTTACTACAATATACAGCATACAAATAAATTCTTCAATATTATTAGGGTTCGGAGAAAAAGAAATAAATGCTCAAATATGAAAAGATATTATGGAATCAAGTGAAATCAAATCAAAGTATGTATTTTACTACAATATACAGCATATAAATAAATTCTTCATTACTATTAGTGTTTGAAGAAAAAGAAACAGAAAGGAAAGAAATGCCAAACTGTGAGAAGATAAATCAAATCAAAGCATGTATTTTCCTACAATGTACAGCATATAAATAAATTTTTCAATATTATTAGGGTTCGAAGAAAAAGAAATGAATGCTCAAATATGAACAGATATTATGAAATCAATTGAAATCAAATCAAAGTATGTATTTTACTACAATATACAGCATATAAATAAATTCTTCATTACTATTAGTGTTTGAAGAAAAAGAAACAGAAAAGAAAGAAATGCCAAACTGTGAGAAGATAAATCAAATCAAAGCATGTATTTTACTACAATATACAGCATACAAATAAATTCTTCAATATTATTAGGGTTCGGAGAAAAAGAAATAAATGCTCAAATATGAAAAGATATTATGGAATCAAGTGAAATCAAATCAAAGTATGTATTTTACTACAATATACAGCATATAAATAAATTCTTCATTACTATTAGTGTTTGAAGAAAAAGAAACAGAAAGGAAAGAAATGCCAAACTGTGAGAAGATAAATCAAATCAAAGCATGTATTTTCCTACAATGTACAGCATATAAATAAATTTTTCAATATTATTAGGGTTCGAAGAAAAAGAAATGAATGCTCAAATATGAACAGATATTATGAAATCAATTGAAATCAAATCAAAGTATGTATTTTACTACAATATACAGCATATAAATAAATTCTTCATTACTATTAGTGTTTGAAGAAAAAGAAACAGAAAGGAAAGAAATGCCAAACTGTGAGAAGATAAATCAAATCAAAGCATGTATTTTACTACAATATACAGCATACAAATAAATTCTTCAATATTATTAGGGTTCGGAGAAAAAGAAATAAATGCTCAAATATGAAAAGATATTATGGAATCAAGTGAAATCAAATCAAAGTATGTATTTTACTACAATATACAGCATATAAATAAATTCTTCATTACTATTAGTGTTTGAAGAAAAAAAAACAGAAAAGAAAGAAATACCAAAATGTGAGAAGATAAATCAAATCAAAGCATGTATTTTACTACAATATACAGCTTACAAATAAATTCTTCAATATTATTAGGGTTCGAAGAAAAAGAAATAAGTGCTCAAATATGGAAAGATATTATGAAATCAAGTGAAATCAAATCAAAGTATGTATTTTACTACAATATACAGCACACAAATAAATTCTTCATTACTATTAGTGTTTGAAGAAAAAGAAACAGAAAAGAAAGAAATGCAAAAATGTGAGAAGATAAATCAAATCAAAGCATGTATTTTACTACAATATACAGCATACAAATAAATTCTTCAATATTATTAGGGTTCGAAGAAAAAGAAATAAATGCTCAAATATGAAAAGATATTATGAAATCAAGTGAAATCAAATCAAAGTATGTATTTTACTACAATATACAGCATACAAATAAATTCTTCATTACTATTAGTGTTTGAAGATAAAGAAACAGATGCCAAAATGTGAGAAGATAAATCAAATCAAAGCATGTATTTTACTACAATATACAGCTTACAAATAAATTCTTCAATATTATTAGGGTTCGAAGAAAAAGAAATAAATGCTCAAATATGAAAAGATATTATGAAATCAAGTGTAATCAAATCAAAGTATGTACTTAACTGCTATGTATAAATATAAATAAATTCTTCATTATTATTTACTTTTGAAGGGAAACAAAATAAATGGTCAAATATAAGAAGATACATCAAATTAAATTAAATCATGTATTTTACTGCAATATTCAGCATTTAAATAAATTCTTCATTATTACTATTAGCATTTAAAAAAGAAAGTGGAAAGAAATAAATGCTCAAATGTGAGAAGATATATGAAATCTATAAATTTCAGTGAGCTGTACAAACCTGCACACATGAGGTTAAATCTTCATGTGTACTTTTCCAAAAGCAATAATAATAATAATAATAATAATAATAATAATAATAATAATAATTTTTCGGAGATAAAAAATATATTTGTGGTCAACAATGACATGTTCATTAACTCACCTATTAATGTGTATTTGGTTGTAAAACACCCCATTAAGGTTTCTTTATAACACACGGAAAGAAGACAGTACGTGCTTCGGATAATGAGATTCTAATAAACTAAAGTTATCATTAACGCTTGTATTTCTTGTAAATATGAACTTGATAAATATTGCGTTTATTAGATGCAAGCCAAGATATAATGATGTATTCGATTTCGGAATATTCTTTTACCTGTACATTTCTGTCTTGAATGTTAGTTTTATTAAAACCGGTTAACTGAAAAGCTCAAGTATATTCGAGATTTTAATTTTACAAATAATTTAAAACCTCGAGTATATTCGGGCATTATTACAATTGATCACTGTTGAACGGTACAAAGTTTACAAACTCGAGTATATTCGAGGTTTTATTGAAAGCACATTTTAGGCTTACGTAAATCATTGTTGCCTTCAGTAAAAATAATCACACTGTTGCCATTCGTTTTGTTCCTAAAATGTTAGAGAATGTTAGATGTTAGAATTTAGCAATAAAAAAATAGGTAAAAATTGAAACGCTCCTTTGGAAATAATTGGTAAGTTAACCGGTTAAGCGAAGTTTTGTAATATACATTAGGCAAACTAGATAATATTTTGTATTATTCTTTTTTAAGTATGAAATATTTGTTATATACCGTACTTGTATTGTGTTAGGTATTAGTTAAATTTGTAGACTTGTGTCATATACAGTATGATAATAGATAAGTTTTTTTTTTTTTCATATTATGGTTATGGTTTCACATATTTGACTTGCTCGTAAGTCTTGTACTAAAATCAGACTTGCGTGATATATTGGGTTTATTGGATATCACGTACTTGACGTACACTAGTGCATTGTATTAAGTGTGTATCAGAAATAGCGGTACACATTTCAGCCTATCATTGCAAGGAATGAAAAAGCAAAAATAAACTATGACTTGTTTGCTGCAATACTGCATACTTTAGCACATAAACGGAACATCTCAACAGCTCTTTATCTTCAATTTTTTATAGCTTCTTACAACGCCGGCCATCAAGCATTGGAGAAGAAGCGCCATGAAGCGCAATGCTATCTTATTTATTATTATTATTATTATTATTATTATTATTATTATTATTATTATTATTATTATTATTATTATTATTATTATTATTATTATTATTATTATTATTATTATTTGGGCACAATATAGAACTCTTTGTTGTAACTGTTCGGCTGACTCAATTCGGCTGTAACTGGCTCAATTTCGATTTCAGGATACAATTTACACTTATGGGTATGATTGATTTGTTCGCACTGTAAAATCCCTAGTTTGTGGCATCATTACTTTTCGTCGTCCATATTGATGACAATTATCACTCTTCAGCATTGTTTGCCGCAGTGTAAATTTTCTGTGAATATCTTGCAGTTGTTTTGCGGTATATCGGGGTTTCGCATTACGATATCTCTTTAGATCAAAGTTTCTTCAAAGCTCAACCGCAAATTGGGATTCTATTTTACAAAGTCAATTCTAATCCGCAAACGTGGTGTATATTGCTCTCTGATTGACACCTTCGAAGAGAAAATTACTGCATTTTACTATGCTTGCCCAACATCGCGTAAACACGTTTTCGTATATTTGTTTGATCAGTAACAACACAGCACTGCACATAACATACAACTAGGGACACGAGCCAACACCTGAACTCCAGTCCAGCCCCATTCACTCATTGCTCTGATGATTTATAGTTTGTGCCAATTCTTGTGATGCACACCTTAGGATTATACGTATGTTTTGTATTATGTTTGCTAGGCGTATGTATCTCATGTATTACATGTATTTTACTTGTGTCCTGCTCAAGACATAGACTCCTGTCATCAGGCGTAACTGGCACCTTGCCTTAGGCGTATTAAGCTGTGATTTGTATCAGGTTTTGAGTGTCAACTTCTATAGTGTATTGTAGACTTAGCGTTAGACTGTAAGTGTTAGAAGTATTAGACATAGATTTATGTGTTACATAGGTTAAATACAATTACATGTGTTTAGATATTTACGTCGAAATGTTGAGCTCCTCTCCCGCATTATTTCGTATTCAGAAGAGGCTTAAACAGGCCCTGTCCTCTTACATTGAGCTAGCAGTGACGGGGTGGGGCGTTCAGAATCAAATGCACGGATCTCACGCTGACAGCCAATAAAGAATAGCCTCAACTTCTTCTAGCACCAATAGAATCGTAACGAGAAAACTCAGTAGCACAATATTATATTGACTTTGTTCTCAGTATAGGTCTACAGGTCTACCTTAAATTTATCTCTCGTGGACAGCCTCTTTCCTTGCGCATCCCACATTTTAACTTCGATTTTTAATATGCTACCTCTAGAAATTTGACGCCTTGGATAGATTCCTGTAGTCCGTGCGTAAATATGGGCCTGATTACATGCAATGTATACTAAACGTAAAGTTGTGCTATATAGTATATTCGGCGTAGAATACAGAAATTGTGTTACGTGTTAGCTGTGCTAGACATACATTGTAAAAAATTTCATAGGTAAATTTACAAAAAAACGGTGGCAATCTGTTTGCCACTTCTCTATGTAAATCAATTTACACCTATAAAGTAAAATAACTAATATGAAATTGTGTAAAATTACATTTTTGTTAATAAAAATATCATACTTTCTTATTTTACTCTAAATTTGTAAAATAACCCAGCAAGTTTTGTAATTTAATCTAAAGAAATGTAAATCAACCTACAAAATAAAGGGTAAATGATTTTACATTGAGGTTTGGCAATTTAATTGCAATTTTTTTTTTCAGTGTAGGCTTGAGTTACATGATACCTATATACTTTTATAACGGATGTCCTGTATTAATTAAACTTGAATCAGGTACTAGTTTAAAATCTACATCTTAAGGCACAACCTTTTATCTTGTATTAGGTGTGACTGTGTTACGTACTTCAAATTGAAAAAAAAAATAGTGTTTCTTTTCACTGATATTTTTTCAATTGTTTGTATTTATTGGTTAAATTCTAGGCAATATGTTATCCCATATAGCACAATATACCCCTGAAATGTTTCCGTAACCATACTTCAAGGCATTTATGCTCGCATTAGAAACTACGGATAAGGAATATAACCATGCTATTTCCCATGTATTCCAGTGGGATGTGCCTGTTAGGGAACAATATTTGGATGTCTAAAAGTAATGTTGTGATTATCCCTCAAAGATCCCAGAAATCCCGAAGAAAATCCCTTTTCCGAGACACAAGTGAACACGTGATGATGTTCATTCAATGTTCTCTGACACAAAACCCTATATGCCTGCGGAGCGGACTGCCGTTCCTTACAAGTCAAACGGGACACTTTTGTGCTATCTGTGATATTCTTGTTTTCTTAACATAATTTTGGTTCTTTGTTCTGCTGCAGCGCACACTGAGAAACATTGAATTAGAGGGTTTGCTACAGTTTTTCAAAGAAGACTCTACAGGACACAGAAAACTCAGCAATCAAGTAGCAAACTTCAAGCACCGTATTCACCGTTGTTCTTACATGTTAATGTGCTAGTTAACATTATACTAGGGCTTGACTAACACATAAATCATCCATTAGTCAAAACATTAGTATGACGCTAAACAAAGTAGGAACGACTCTGAGATACGCATTCAAATGTTTGGAAGATTATTGTCTTGAAAATGATACCTTTTGTGTACATGTATTTCAGATCAATATCTTAAAATACTTCCTGTAGCCTCTTTCGGTTTGTAACTGACGGTATTACGACAAAATTTTTACTAAGAATTTATTTTCCTTAGATTGCCTCTCTTTTTCCAAAGTTGTGTATAGGTGACATACAAAATATTAATACGTTATATACATTAAGAATGTACTGGGTAAATTGAACGCGTTGTATCTCATTACGCTTTTGCAATTTGACTGTCTCTAGTCAAAATGAAAAGCTAAAATGCTCTTTAGTATAGTCGAACACTTACCAAACAGCTACAATCACAATCATATTTTTGCTCTCGAACGGAACTTACCTAGAAAGAAAAGAAAAAATAGAATTTTAGTTTCACACGTTGTTTAATCGAATGTATTAAGATGATATAAGGTGAACATTCTCAAATTTAAATTTTGACAATTATTTATCCATGAAAAGATACAATTTAGACCATCCAAACTTATAAAAATATACACTCGAGTCCTAGAAGAACAATTACAAGACAATTCAAGATTTAAGGGTACACCAAATGTACTCTTCCCAAAATCTAAGAAGAGTTTCTCAAGGTATTCATGTTCCATGAAAGATAGTGGTACATCTGTACTCTTCCATGTGATCGTAAGTTACAACAAAGCATCACGTTAGTGAACATTCAAAATTCTCACCTCATGTTAATTCAAATTTTCAGACAAATATAACGTTTGCTATTAACAGTATATTTCTGACAATGTTGTAACCCTCGAATGAGACAAACAGTGCCAATCAAATTTACAGAAGTACATATTTTAGGAGGAAATCTTCTGACCAGGTCAATTCCATAAATCGTCACTGCTCATAACCCAAGTTGAGCATGACTGGTGACATTCCCCGGGAGGAATTCTACCCAAGAACCGCCCCCTGAGATTATCAGTAGGTATAATAGTTACTTGACTTTCTTTTCTACGAAAATTTATATTCACCTAAACGAATAACCGAAAATTTTAGGGTTTTGAAGGTGGTCACACAGAGATCCAGAGTCTCTGGTCACCTCTCTAATTACAAGGTTAAGTTAATTGACTTATTGCTATAATAAATACGTTTTTCTTTTATGAACACACTTCGCTAAGAACAAAATATATGAAAAAATCGTCGAAAGTTAACACAATTTGTTTAATGATTCTAGGGACGTTCTGTTTTACTTTCTTGGTGTATTAATGGTTTAATACAACTAGAATAGTAACACAATATTTGATTTAACCCTTTGCAAGCATTGATAGCATAACCATTAAAATATTTAGTTTGCTTTTATGGCTGAACCATGCCTGATCATAATTTCGTAATTTTTAAAGTATTTTTGTACTTTGGTTACAAAATACAGGGTGTTTATTTCAAAGCAACATTGATATCAAATAGGTCTTATGTGTAGCTATTGAGCAATATTGCCCTATTATAGTAAAATATCATAAGAATACTCTCAGTAATTAGCATCAGTTTCGTTGAAATACTTTCCTACAGAACAAGAAACCACAAATAAAAAAAGTAATAAAAAAAAAAACTTTAGCGGAATGTAGGAGATAAAGCTTCTACAATATTAAATTTAACTGTCCGTCTGTTGACGAAGATTAGAAGTATGTAAAGAAGCAAACCGCAAATCACGAACATGAATATTGTATGAAAGCAATAATGAAAATTAAATGATCACTGAAGTTATAATTCGTGCGGATAAAGCAATAGAATGTGATGTTGCTTGAGAGCAACATTGTTCAATAAATGGTTAATTCTGTTCTGAAGTAATATCAATTCTAGAATTCTGAATTTTTGTTCTGCTTTGGCGTTTTATTGTTTTCTGTTCTAAAAGTCCAAACATCAATTGTGCATATAATTCTAGATTTAAAAAATAAAACAAATAAAAAGTAGTTTATTTAGTGCATTTTCTTGTTTTTAAATATCATTTTCGTAGCTGAAATTATTTTTTTTTACCTTATCATATTTTTCTAAACGAATTACTTTTCAATTGTTAACGGAAATATAGAAATTAATTTCGGAAATTGCTTACTCTTGATATGTCACTTGTGCTGCCCTGTGCCGGCAAATTTTAGAAAATATTTTTTATTTATTCCAGAATAAAGCATAAATAGATAGTAACTAGAATCAATAATTATTTATTTTAACAATTAATTGAGTACACAGCATGATAGAGTAAACGGGTTAACTGCTGTATCACCGGACCAATTTTAGGAAATTTACCGGGTCAATTGGAGAATTTATTTAAGTTTGTGAGGAAGAATGAGTGAAAGTCAGGTAAGGGGAATAGTAAAAGTTAAGAAAACGGTTGTATTTTTTGGTTGGTTTTGATGTTATAAGCGGCACTGTATATAAAGGCGGATGGACTATTTCGCGGAGAGGTACACTTGTTTTACTATACGGATCCATAGATTGTAAAAGGGGCAAGAAAAATTTGGGCAAGTCTTTAATTTGTCCATTTCATGTCGAGAACAGAACCCAACTAACCCCTGCGAAACACAATAGGCACTGATTATTCCAATACTGCTCTAAAACACACAGGAATAATCACATGACAAGGGCGCCTTACCCCTTACGTAAATTGCGCACTGTACCCTTTACAGGTTCTTTACCAACAGTATCTATTCATTGTACAGAACTGTGCCATACAGAAGAATAAAACCGTAATAAAACCGTTTATCTTTGATGTGGTTTCGCAAGGGCGTCTTTGCAAAGGGCGCACTGTACCCTTCACGGGTTTTTTTCACCAACAGTAACAGTATGTATTCATTGTACAAATCTGTGCCATACAGAAGAATAAATGAAACCGTTTATCTTTGATGTGTTTTCGCAAGGGCGTCTTATGTAAAGATCGCACTGTACTTATCATGGGTTCTTTACCAATAATAACTGTAAGAATTTATTATTTAAAAATGAATCTTTATATATAATGTGATGTTTCGGAGGGCGCACCGAGACATGTCCCGGTATCCCGGTGGGCCAGCATGGGCCTGCCTACTACTACTACAACAACTACTTATATTATGGATCAGCAGTGGAGTATTTAGGGGGGGGCTTCCGGGCTTAAGCCCCCCCCCGAAATCTTACTTACTATAGTAAAGTATATGAAATATCTTGCAGAATTTTCATATTTTCAGGCAAAGCCCCCCCCGAAAGTTAGCAAAGCCCCTCCCGAAATAAAATCGTAAATACGCCACTGTGGATCAGTATAGTAAAACTACACGCCTAATAACGTAATCTAACGTAAGGTAATGTAATACAACCTAATATAACCGAATGCAGTACCTTTTGGTACTTTTTTCAATTTTCAAATCGGTCCAGCAATATAGCAGTAATGCCGAATAAATTATAAAGTATATTGTACTTTATTCACTACTTGATGGCAGGCTCGTATCCACGGGGGGTCTAGGGAGCCGGGCCCCCTAAAATTTTCACGGTAGGATTCCAAATGAACTATAATATGGTTGGATCAGAACCGCCTAACTTCTCCCCCCCCCCCTATATTTTTGGGCTGGCTACCGGCCTGCTTGCTGGCACCTGTGCACAAAATGACACATTGCTTTTAAAAGCGTTGTTTATGTTACTAACAATGACAGAATGCTCTTAACACAGATGTTCATACTCCTAACACTTTTGATGAATATACACACAACTTCTAACGGTAGAATAAGAGTGGAAAAGAAACAAAAATCTTATAGCACGATAGTATACATTACACATTCCTGGAATCGAACCAAGAAACCGTAGAATCACTAATGAACTTCCAACCACTAAGTTACTGTTCGCCCTCGCATGTTTGCAGTATGCTATTGTTTTCTTTTTATATTTTTCTATGCAGCGTGTAGAAAATCCACAGTGTATGTTATTCTTATCTTAAATAAAACCAAGAATAACAATTCAACTGCCATATCAAAAGTTCTTCCTTTTATATATACTCTACATGGAAACTTTTGTGGATAACCACAGCGCCTGAACTGGCATAACCAATAGACCGCATGGAATATGACTTCAGAGTTAGTTCTTTTCTCTCATGCAAATTTATCATCTCCATAGCAACGAGTGACCAACTCAGTTGATATATTCTTCGGGATGTTGCTGGTAAGGCTTTTCTTTCCGCAACAAGAGATCGGAATTTAAATTAAAGACTATTTTTCAGAAAATGGAGTAACTATTATCGTTATTTTTCTCTATTTTAGTTATTGAAATTTTAAAAGACTTTGACTCAGGCAGGAGAAGCGTAAATTTTAGACGTTGGAACTACGTATTCTAATTTAATTATTACATTTACCAATCGCTATGCATAAATATCACTATTTAACTTTTCAGGGTGGTATTTGAATATTCAGAAGGGGTTAAAAGGGGAGACTCCGTGACCCCGTATTTTTCAACATTTTTGGGTTTAAAATGTAGACTTCGATCGGCTGAGTCCAATGGCACTACTTTTGATTTCTGGAACCGACCGCTTCAAGGTCAAATTAGGGGTCAAACATAAAAAGTGGGACCATTTGGGCAATACAGACCAGTGACCGACTGGGACGAAATAAGTGTCATTCGATTCGTATTCCCACGTACATGAATAACTGATATGCCGTTTTTCAGAAAATTCTACTTTCAAATCGAAAATTAACAAAAATCCGGAATTTTGGGCAAGGTGAATCAGTGACTGACTGAGGTGAAATGAGTATCATTCGATTTCTGTTCACACGTATATGAATAACTGATATTCCATTTTCCAGAAAATTCTATTTAGACCCTGAAAACTAACGAAAATCCAAGATCCAAAATTCCAGATTTTCGCTAATAGAAATCTACATTTTAAACCCAAAAAAAGCTGAAAATACGGGGACCACAATAACTCTCTTTTATCCCTCAGAAGGTTATTTAAATTGCCCTACAGTTTTTGATAACACACTAGAAAATTATCTACAGCTTGAAAATTACTGAAAGAAATATGATCTAATTTTACGATGTCTCCTCAGACTAAGGATGTCTTCAGAAAAACGAAATATTGGCGTTGTGCCTTCTAGCACTTAATGAACTGTCCTCTGCTTTAGTATTTGTCTGATGTAGTCGATGGACTTGAAACATTAGGTTGTCTCTGAGGAGTAGGGGTGTATTTTCAATTCTCCACATGGAACGGCGCTGTCAGAGTATGGCGGTGGGTCTCTGGTTTGATTCTATCTCCCATTAAGTTTGGTATGTGTAGAAAAACCTTGTGCATGGGTTCTCGGGAATTTCTGTTCAGATATTAAATTATTTGGGTTTCTTCCTTTTCCCTCTAAAAATGTTAAGCCTCTTAAGCAGCTGATTTACTGTTTCCTCTGCTTGTATAAAGGTAACCAAGAAAGTTCTGTCGCTTTTGTGGAGGACTGTGTTTAATTGACTCTCACATCGTAAGTTGAATGCGAATGGAGATAAGGCAAAGGTCAGTTGTTGGTGTGGGTATATCTAACATACTACCTGATTGTGGCAGTTCAGTTACAACGTGAACTTGCGTGAGGACAGAGTGAACATGGGACCTCGACAGACCGTTATAAGGGCATATATGCTCTACTAGTTCAAACTGGGGTCAAACACTGCTACAGCGGAGCGGAAGATATGGCAGGCCTTTGGTGAGAGTATCATGACTACGAGGACAGTGCAGCAGTGGTTTAACAAGGTGATGGACCACTCGAAGATGCACCACCAGGGACGGCATTAAGGGTGGGCGGGGGTGGGCGACCGCCCACCCCGACAGAAGTAGAGTAATGAAAGTGACATCCTGTACTTCAAGAGCAATAGGTATTACTTTGGATTGCAATGTAAAAGGTTCTAGGACTCTGTTTAACTCTGCAATAAACAATGATTTTTAGACAGATACTTGTAGTAATATAATGACGCCAAAAGTCGTGATTAAGCTTTAAATTACGTGGGCTTTAAATTCCAGGACCTCGTGAACTACGAACCATTTAAACCGATTTCGTAGGGTTGGAAAAATGTAAACATAATCACTCGTAATTGCCGCAGACACTTGAAACAAAACAAAACAAAAAAAAAACTTTTGTTACTTAATATCTCTACTTTAATTTCAGTTATTGCCATATACGTGATTTTTATTGTTTTATGCATTATTAGTATTGTTGTTACTATAAATTTCCTTTTAGGAAAGAAAACTAAGATTTCTCCCCCCATCCCTCCTCAAATATACTGATAGGAGGAATATGTGTTTATTATTCCTTGAATTCCATTATTTGACATCACAATCCATGTAAACCTTCCTTTCTAATTCCAGTTTTAGTTTTTACTCCAGGAGAAAATAACACGAAAAAAAATAAAACTTACATGGTGCATCTAGTTTTAAAGGGGGATTTCCTCATTATTCCCGGATACTTCGCAAATTGTTGTGAACCAATAAAGTTAGTATGGCTAGAATTGCTAATACTGTTTCCCCTCGCATGGTGTAAACATGATTGCTAGCTTGTTCTATTGGACATGAGTATAGGTGACTTACTTTTATTCAAGCTCATTTAATTACATATCTTCGTATTTTCTTTCTCCACTAGCAGTACAGGCTGCTCGCGTTAATCCAAACCCTCCGTAATCCGAACCCTGCGCTTGTCCGAATGATATTTAGCCGGCGGGGTTGATATTTTTAGACTGGTTGCTCAAACAGAAACAGTTGTTGTGAATTATTGGAGTACGGAGTTCCGGATTGTAAGCGGAGTAAGTACGGAGTTCCGGATTCGATTCCCAGTGGGAACACAAGTGATTTGGATCCCACTCTAGTCCCCGTTCTTAGGACGTTATCATCGTTCCATGGAAGGCTATGGCAAGCCATCATGGGTTCACTTTGCCCAGAAACCTTCGGGTCAAAGATCGACCTTCGGGCTGGACACAGCATCATCTTAATGACCTTACACTAATTGGTCATCGCGTCCTTTGTATATTGCTGAGGTGTCGTCAGTGATACTACACAGAAAATGACGGCTTGTAATGTAGTATATTCTTATGGTATTCAATATATAGTATTATTTATCTCATTAAGTATTATCTGAACCATTAGCGAAATATTTTTCACCCGTTTATCTTAGGTTGCAGTTTGTGTCGCTATGAAGAGAACGTTTAAGGCAGTTATTCTAACACTTCCTGAGATGAGTAATGAAAATCGCAGTCGCTCTTCTGAAGTAACGCGTCTATTGAGTGAAATGAATTTTCAGTTTGTGTTCCAACTCAACTCGTTCACACTTTTTCTTGGAAAGTTGAAAAGATTGTCAAATTATCTACAAAACAAGGAGAGCACACTGGCTGATGCTGTTTTAGTTACGAAGGGTGTAGTGGATTATTTTACTGATATTCGAAACACAATCGAGGAGTTCGAAAAAATTTGGAATGAGTCTTTGTGTCTTGCTGAAAATAACGGTATGTCTCTAACGGGTCCAATGTCCAGAACACGATCACTGCCCCATCATTTACGTCAGTATATTATGACTGAGCAAATATCGGTTGAGAAAGGGGTTAGGCAATTCCAAGAAGACTGCAGACTTAGGATATTTCTTCCTGTACTTGACATAATACTTGCAGAAATGAATAGGCATTTTACAGAAAATACAGATATTCTATGTGGGATAAGGGGTCTTTACCCTAAAAGCGAACACTTTCTCTCATTTGAGAAAATTGAACCACTTGCACGTCATTATGGATATGATGTCGATAGTGTACAGGTGGAAATGAAACTTCTCCCGAAAGTATTGAAACGTTATCAGGAGGAAAACCAATGCAAAATTACCCTCCGTTTCACAGTCTACTGAAGTGATGTATCGGTTCAAAATTGCTTTTCATGAAATTCACAAATTAACCTTAGACCCTAATTGTTGTCACCATTCCTGTATCTAGTTCACCATGTGAGCGTTCTTTCTCGTGTCTTAGACGGGTTAAAACAATCTAAGAAATCGAATAGGAAACGGTCGCCTAAGCGATCTTTGTTTCCTCTCAGTAGAAAGAAAACTTGTAATGAATATTGCAGTAGAGGATGTGGTAAGCGCATTCAATGCTGGACATAAAAATCAACGCATTACACTTCTTTAAAGTGCAGGTATAAAAGTTTATTGTAAGCTTGTTCGTACTATGTGATCAGCCCTTCATAGTTTAAAATACATTGTTCTTTCTGTGGATCATGATCAAGTTTTGTTAATTGCTACTTACATCTTTATCCAATTTATAATTGTTTTAGTTTTTTTCTTCGGTATGTTTCAAATATATCTGTGTAAGCTATGATCAAACAATCATGCTGTCGAATTTCCCTATTCTTTTAGCAACATAGGTCTTTGCTGTTGCATATAGAGATCACATCAAAACATCTTTTATTTTACCTACTTATTGTGTATTTTATGTTAGTAACGAAAGCTAGAGTATTATCTGTTAGTCTATGTTGATTGAACCTTCTTTTATTTCTATGCATTCATGTGCATTCTTGGAGGGAGAGGAGTTAAAGCAGTCTTGAACTTCTTCGACTACACAGAACACACCATTATTATTATTTAAAAAGCTGAAAGTAGAGGTAGTGTGTGTGCCACGCGGAATTCGGTAGGTCGAGCATATAGCCACGAACTCCCGCAGCCCATCCTAAGTCCTGCATTTCTTCAGTCCCACCAGGCGAATGCCGGAATTTTACCTTGTATAAGGCCAATACTGCTGTTTGCCACATCCTTGTCCTTTCCTTATTGCGGTCTGAGCCTTAGCTAACTAAAGAAAAAAAATATGTCTTATTGCCCAGTTCTCATTTTCATTGTCCGCCCACCCAGCAACTAGGTCCGCCTCTTCCCGCCCACCCCATGAAGCGTTTCTGGCGCCGTCCCTGCGCACCACGTACCGGAAGACCAACACATGTACAAAATGAAGATCTTCAGGCAGCATTTGAGGCGAACAGTGTCCAGACATGTGAGGAACTGGGACTGCAATCCAGTGTGAGTGGAGAAACCATTTGGCAGCACTTTCATCAACTTGGGAAGCACTACAAATTAGGTCGATGGGTACCACATTATTTGACTCCGGGCTAGAAATCAATGAGGGCAGACACCTGTGATTCTTTGTTGTCTTGTCTGAGGAAGGAAACATTTTTGGACAGGGTGTTGACGTATGATAAGAAGTGGGTCTTATACGAAGCTCCAAGTCGTCATTATTATTGGTTAGCATTCCATAAACCGATTCCAAAACAGCCGAAACCAGCACTGCACCAGAAGAAGGTCCTCCTGTGTGTTTGGTGGACTGCTCGCGGCATCGTGCATTGGGAACTGCTACCAGCTGATCAGAGCATCAAAGCAGCTGTGTACTGTCAGCAGTTGAGCCGTGTTTAAGAAAAACTCAAAACTCTGGAGCCAGCAATTCTGAATCGCAAACGAGTCCTCCTGTTATAGAACAACGGTAAGCCTCACGTGGCTAGGATGACCCGGAGCACCATTCTATGCAAGGGATGGGAAACGCTCTTGCAACCGCCATACTCTCCGTCATTGCACCGTCCGATTATCACCTGTCCCATTCCTTGGACAATTATCTTAGAGCACGCCAGTTTAAATCCTAGTAGAGGTGCAAAATGCAATTGATATTTTCTTCGCTTCATGGCCCACCAAGTTCAACCGCGATGGAATCCATGGCCTTCTATAACGTTGGCAGAAAGTCGTCGATGCTGATGAGAACTATTTTTAATCTTCCAGATACGTCTTATGTGACATATCAGTGTTTGAAGGAGGTGGGTAAAAAAGCGACAAAACTTTCTTCGTTACCTTTATATCATGAAAATGTACAACGACAAAAGCGCCACAGGGGCGTCATTTGGTGAGATTAAGGGACCATTTACCCTCTTCTGAGTTTGAGAAATAGATATTTTTTAGTTGACCGGATAGTAATATAGTAATAAAAAAAACATGAAATCTAACCTACACTAACCTAAGCTAATTTAAACTAACCAGAACTAACCTAAACTAACCTAATATTAGTAGAAATAAGTTAATTTTTATCATTTCTTTGAAAATTATGCTGGGCCCCTACATTAACATAATGTAACATAAACTAATGTAAACTAACCTAAACTAATCTAAATTCACCTAATCTAAGCTAAACTAACCTAATGTGAAGAGAAATGACCGAAATTGAAACACTTTTCAGAAACAATTGCTGGACCCCTTCTGCTAAGCATTGGCCGAATCTGGGTATCGAGGTATGTATTCGAGACAAGCACTTGCACACAGAAATTAACGCAAAACCTATGTGCACAGAAAGTATATACATACGAAATGAGATGTCGCTGTTGTCATTGTATTCGTTATTCCTTCAAAGGACTGCTTGATTAATTGATTAAATGGAATTTAACGTCTCTTTTGAATGCATAGAGTACACGAGACATTAGCGTTCTTCTTCTTTATGTGAGCTCCGAACTACATTGCTCACGGTCTCACAATACTTAAGGCGCATACACTAAACATATAGTCACAAGGTAACTCGCCCTGTCCGAATTGTTACAGCATGGGTTCTTTCATTGTGTGCATTAGTATTAATATTACACAGTAATAAAATACGTGTTTGTAGTGTTGCAACACTTGGTACGATTGTACTAAATTCAGCCCTTTTTGTCATTCATCGGCCCGTTGGTACCACGCTGGCATTTTCAGCCCCTTTTGGCAAAAAATTGGTACAATTCTACCCATTTCAGCACCTTTAACAAATACTTGTCACACTTTTAAAAGTGTCAGTAAGGCTTCCTAAGTTTACATCTCACGTTACTCATACTGGTGTTGGACTCTAAAAAATGCTGTTGAACATTCATTCTGTGACATTTCACCGCATAACGCTTACGAACTTTGTGTGGAAAATTCGTAATTCGCACTATGCCGAGAAACATATGACGCTAGATGGCCGTATCCGCGTTTCACATGAAGGAGACGAGGAAGAAGCAGTATGGTGGAAATTTTAGCTTGAAACATTAAAAACAAAAAGAAGCACAAAGAAGAAATATTATTCGTACAGTCTATTATCCTCCTTCGGTCGTGAAATAAGCGAGAATAAGGTGCAATAATTTATATTTTAATATATTATTATAATGTACTGTTTACACAAGAACTCGGAGATGATTGATTTGTTCCTCGTTTTATTTTTCACATATGGTCATAACACCGTTTTGGTCTATTGGTCACTTTGAAATAGAGGCGCGTTTGGTTTCCTTTCAATATATACCGAAGATGATAACTGTTTTCCCTTTTAATTTGCGGCCTCTGTTATACTTTCTACATGCGAGTAAAGTTTAATATACTTCTACGGTTGTTCGGGGTCCTCCTATTTGGATGATTTTAAAAAGTAATTTTTCTAAAAGAACAATTTCTTGATTTGGACTCTTGGAAGACGAATGGGGGGGGATTAAGTGTTCTAGAGCCTCGTATTACATTGGTATAAAATAATGAATTCAGCCGTTTTGTTTCAATTTGGTACTATTTTTCAGCCCACCCCAGAGCTAGAACTGTGGCAACACTGTTTGTCTGCCATTTTGTTCTTAAAATACTAATATGCTATTTTATTTCTGTTACATATTTGTTTTAGAAAGACAAAAGCCATTTGTATTAGAAAGAATGCGGGATGAAAATAAATCTTAGAAAGACAAAAGCCATGGTGATTGGAAAGAAAGAGACGGTATCAAAAATAGAAGTAGGAGGGGAGAAAATAGAACAGGTGATTAGTTTTCGATACCTGGTTAGTATTAACATATGCCAACATATTGGACCGAAATCCGGACGTTGACATACACAATTTTATCCACACATAACTCAATGTAGCCCTATTAATAACCATAATAGCATGGGGGCAATTTGAAGAGTTTTCTCATAACAAACTTAACCATTTAATTTTAGGTAGAGCAAATAATTAGTTAAGATGGATGGTTATAATTGTAGAAATAAAAGTAAAGATATCAGATCAGAAAGTTACCCAAAACTGGTGCTGTGGCCTTACGTTAAAATTTATAATAACTGTCATAATGAATTTTGAAGATAGGATAAGGATTAAACGAATTTTTGTGACAAGGTCGAATAATAAAGTGTGATATCAAACAGTAACCAGCATTGTACTCACCCAGACTTTGACGAGTGAAGATTTTTGAGATGTCGATCCTTCTGGTCAGATGGTCACTTCAAAACTCTCTCGAGTTCCCTACTCTTTTTGTCCACCTACCTTTTCTTCCTAGTTTTGGTAGCGTCTTTTCTTCCGCTTACCATTACATTTTTAGAATTACCTCATAACGTGAAGTAGGAAGTGTTATTATTTCCTTGATACATTGCTACATAACATAATTATATATTTCCTATTTAAAAGAATGTTTTAACTGGACATAGTTTTAAATTATTATGAGACTTCCTTAATTTCTTTGCACGTGTGAATGTCCTACAGCACCAGACTGGGAATTGAATTTTATTTACATTTAATATAAAAAGGTTTACAAAATATTGAAGCCAAAACCAATAAAATATTAATCGCCCTTCACCAAAATGCTTTAGTCATATTACAGTAGTATTCGTAATGATATGAAGTATGAACATGAAATAAAAGCAGGGATAGGAATGGAGAAAGAAGCATTTAAGAGGAAGAAAATACTATTTTGTAGGTCCTTGAATAGAGTTGAGAAAAAGACTCATAAAGTGCTTCGTGTTGAGTATTTTGCTGTATGGTCCAGAAACATGGATATTACGCAAAAATGATGAAAAATGACTGGAAGTTTTCGAAATGTAGATATGGAGGAGAATCAGAGAATTAGCTAGGTAGAGTGTAAAACGAATGAGAGGGTGTTAAAAATGGTAGAGGAGAAGAGAACAGTTTTAGATATTATTGAAATGAAGGGAAACTGGTTGGGACATTGGCTAAGAAGGACCTGTATTATGAGGAACGTTTCAGAGGGTATGGTGGCAGGAAAGAGAGGGAGGAGACGAATGAGACTATAATTAATGGGTGGTATTAAAACAGAAAATCGTACATGAAGACGAAGAGTTTAGCGGAAAACGGTGGGTCATGAAAGATTCTCAATTGCAACAAGTGACCTGAAATTAATGGCTGAATACCTGATGATCGTCATGACACAGGTGAGTTAATAGGCGCTAATATCACAGCGATGATTTAACGATAATTATATCTTTACATAACTGTCTATGTAAAACTAAGATTCCGTGATACTGGATTATGAAAGCTAGAGCAAAGAATTATGACAACTGGGTGTTAAACAAGCTAAACAGCCTTAGCACTTATTTTCATATAAAACCACAAGTCGACCCTCGACATAGTTTCGTCGTAACCTAGTACTATGTGCTATCTCCTAACTTATTCTGTGTTAACAATTACTATTGCGAGTTGTAGCAAGTTATATCGCTACAAGGTAATACCAGAAGATTACAAGAAGAAGAATATAAGCTGAGTGACATTATCAGGAAGCTACCGAAGATGTAGCCTGCCAAACCACACGGATATTATTCTCATTGTGTGCGTAGATTATTGTTATACTTCCTTCACACATATCAATTGGTCCTCCAGTAACACATATATACAGAGACACAACATACTACTTTAGATTACGTTAAAACACCTTAATTGAAGTTCATGTTCTAATTTACTTACTTTATGCATATAACTTATTGAAACATTAATGGCATTTAGCCGCAATTGTAGTCTTCATTTGTGATACAACGTTTCGTATTTAAGTATGTTTATAACCGTACTCAAAACGTTTTAAATGAGCATACACAAGGATAATTAAAGTAGTATTTCTGATATTGGTGTGTACAAAAGCAAAAAAGGCATTTTTTTTCATATCGCTATACACAGAGGCAATTGAACCGAGAACTTTCAATATGAGAGTGTACAAAGGTAATTAAAGCAGTACTTTTCATATGAGTGTGCAGAAAGATAATAAATGCTAAATTTTTCATATGGGTGTGGACTAAGGTGTGTGGACTAAAACAGATATTTTAATATAAGTCTACATTAAGGAAACTAAACACTACTTCTATATGAGCGTATAAAAAGAGAAAAATAATACTTTTGATATGGATGCGTAAAAAAGTATAAAAGCACAATATTTTTTTATATGGATGTGCACAAAGGTTAAAAGCAGAACATTTTATATGGGTCTACACAAAAATAATAAACATAAGAATTTTTCATATGGGTGTGCACATAGATGCTAAAACCGGGAACTTTTAGTGTGAGTGCGTACAAAGGTAATAAAAACAAGATTTTCAATATCGGTGTTCACAAAGATATGTGAATTAAAACTGTTAAAAATTAGTTCGTTTTGGTGACTGATTTTATATATTTTGATATGCTGTTTTGAAAAATCACATCATTTTTACTCATCAATTAAATTGTGCACAAAAAAACTAAATTAAAAATTGAAAAAGAACCGCAATTTGACGAGTACATTTGTAGTTGTATATTTTTTAAAGAATAAGTTTAATTTATTGGATACCTGAACATTCTTTTAAATAATAATTAGTTCTTACTTAATGACTGGGACAAATACACAAAGTGGAACCATTTTGGATTCGCGGAAAGTTAAAATAAGGCTGAGCGGGTGGAGTGGACCGAGTAGAATAAAGCAAGCCATATTCTCATTAACAATGACTAGGTGTGTGTGTTACCTAGATCCATTTTTGAGAGAAATCCCTCTCCTACCTACACACGCAATTACGGCGTGTTCATCACTTGATATACATTGGGGATGGCCAAAATTTTCCGGAATCCGGATTCCGGAAAGTGAAAATCCTGGAATTGGACATCCCTGATACCTATATATATATATATATATATATATATATATATATATATATATATATATATATATATATATATATATATACAGGGTTTTCATGAAGTATGGACGGATTTAATTCGCTTATAATTTACATAAAAATGCTCATATTGAAATCAAATAAAGTGCAAACGGTAGCGGAAGGATTAAATTTTTACCTGTAATCTGCACAAGCTCAGTTCATTCACCGCCACACCTCCAACTGGGCGCCACTAGGAATCGTCTTCTGTGGGCTGTTGATGATGCTTTCCCTTACCCTGCTCACTGTTGCAGGCGATGTTGGCGGCCTCCCACTTCGAGGACGGTCCAGGACGCTTCCTGTCTCCAAGAACTTAGCATGCCACTTTCGGATTGCACTCTCAGTCGGTGCCGGCTTTTTGAACTCTTTGGTGAACTTTCGACACACTAGAATTGGTGATTTTAGCTCTGCGTACCACAGAACACATTGCGCTTTCTCTTTCACCGACGCCATCTTTGATACGGTAACAGTGCTGCCAACTAAAATTTTAATCCTTCCGCTACCGTTTGCACTTTATTTGATTTCATTATGAACGTTTTTATGAAAATTATAAGCAAATTAAATCAGTCCAGACTTTATGAAAACCCTGTGTATATATATATATATATATATATATATATATATATATATATATATATATATATATATATATAAACATTGTAAAATACCTTAATTTACTTAACTAACCCTTCTCATTCTTTCACCTTTGGTTTCCATGCCTCAAAACGCGTTCACGTGTATTAGCCCAAGTCATTACATATTTTCAACTTCTTTTTTCAAATGTTGTATATACCTAATGAAGGAAACTTCAATTTCAATTAGAAAATTTGCATAATGCCATACAGTACATTTTTTCGGAATTTTTCAATCTTTTTCTTCTTCGCCGAAACTTATATTCCTATACTTCCGAGAATGCAAGTCATCACATTTCAAAAGCCAGCAATAGTCTGTAAGCATTTGTTTGTCCAGTGTCCTTCATATCATTCTTCCATTACTTTGGGGTCTTGACGAAATCTCTCACCCTCTTCTTCACTGACAGCCCCACTGAAGTTTTCTGAAAAATAATCTGAAGTGAGAGAACAGGAAATGAACTTTAAGGGTCATTGAACAACATAAGTTTCTGAAGTTTGCGAGCATGGTTGTATAATTTCTTCATAATTGAGACCCTTTGCATTTCCAAGTAATTTAGTTTTTACTTCCTTGAAACTTGTCCAAGCATCCTTTTCAAATTCAGTCATTGTAACCTCAAACGTTCCATCCTTTCGGATGTTGAGATCAACAAAATACCTACTTTAATTCTCGCGTACCGGGGCACCGAATTTGCTCACAGTCAACCAAAAACAACAACGTGTCGACGATTCAGAGCAATGTTTGGAGTGGTTTCAACACAATTAAAATGATTTTTTCATGAGGTATGTAACAATTCATAAAACATGGATCCACCATTACACTCCAGAGTCAAACCGACAGTCAGAAGCCGGTAAAAGCCGCCCAAAGCAACAAAAAAGGCAAATGTCAGCTGGTAACGTTCTGGCCTCCATATTTTGGGATGCGTACAGTATTTTATTCATCGATTACCATAAGTAGATCGTGACAGTGACAAAATTGCTCGATTTGCATTTTAAATTGTTTCTCCATCCATCGAACTCTCCGCATCTGGATAGCTACTACCTGTTTCCATACCGAAAAGGAATGCTCCAGGGAAAGAGATTTGGCTCCAATAAAGAAGTGATTGCCGAAATTGAAGCGTATTTTGAAACAATAGGCAAATCGTTCTACAAAAAAGGAATTGAAATGTTAGAAAAAGCATTGGAATGAATGTATCACTCTTGAAAGAGACCATATTGATGAATAAAGTCGAATTTTGCCTAAAAGTTGTTGTTTAATTAATGATCCTACGAATTTATTGAGTTATGTGATATCATGTTCTAAAACGCATCTTTATTTTCTTTATCCAATGTTGTGTCCTGCTCTGCTAACCTATTCGCACAGAAAGCACGGGTACTTCACCTTGAAGTCCTAGAACCACTATAAACGCTATAAGTTTACAATCACCGCACACACTCGATTTACAGTCATTATTGTTTATTTTAGTGTGAACGTACTGCATATTTTCATGGCATTCCCTCCAGTAAACAGTATGTTCAACAGGAAAAGACGAAAACTTATTTTCATGCTTTGCGACTTCTCTTTGACGCATCAATAAAAAGTCTACACCCTTTAGATCATGGTCAATGTTAAACAGCCACATTAATCCACGAGTATTGTGGAAAAAACTAAATTAACACTGTCGGAAAGAAAATCCTAGAAATTAATTTTCTCTGTTTCTCTACCAGTAGTATATGTTGTATTTGTAACTAGCGATCTTTATCTTTAAGTTCGAATCTTAACAGTTCGGTTGCATCTTTTGTCAGATGAATGTTTGTGACTAAGTCTTCCCGGTATCGATTTAGCATTTTATGGTTATAAACCATTAAAACATTTGACAAATTATGTACAAGTATTTCAGAATCATCTTGTAAATGATGCTCAGAAATTAAAATAAAATACGAATTGCTTCTGGTTCTTTTGATAAAAAAAAGCTAGAGATTCTATTGACAACTGATTTAAAATATATTTATTTAGAAAAAAGTTAGAAATCAGGTTGAATGCTTGCATTCAAAGAAATACGAGCTATTACATTGCAGTAACATCAGTAAAAGATGTGAAAGAATCTAACATACAGTCTCTCTAAATGTGCTAAATTGACCAGAAAATCTATTGCGTTTCTCAAAGCTTTCAGTTCATGGATTTCCCATTTTCAGATACAAAGGAAGAAGACCCCCCAATGTCTTATAAAGAACATTCTCCTCTCTTTTCTCCCTTTTTCGAACACGGAAGATGGCCTTCATTTCTCTTCGCTGTTCACTTTGCTTTTCATAGTTCCAGGAAATAAATATAATCTTTCTGCTAAGTTGTCCGTTGAGGATATTTTTTTTTAAGTATTCAATCAATTTCGTAGTTCCTGAGAAATCTTAAACCTTTCTGGCAGTTTGACTCCGCAAGATATATCCATACTCTTCCCTTGTTTATTCTGGAAATAAGCTCAGTGGTAATTAATTAAAAATGTCAATAAAACGAATTTTAATTATGGAAAGAGTGTTTTCTCTTTCAGGGATTCGAATACTGTGTATTCGCCAAATTTTAACGAAGTTTAAAATTAAACATGTTTAAGTACTCGTAATTGGGTTTAGGGCCGCAGTGAATCAATGGTAAAGCGTTCACCTTTTGAGCGTGAGGTTCCTAGTTCGAACCCACCTCATGCCAAGTGAGGTTTGTGGTAAATAAACACGTGTGCGTGGGTTTTCTCGGGATTCTCCTGTTTGCTCCTTTTCCTTAATTCATTATTTTTATTCATTCTCGTCATCACCGTTTCATTTAGCTTACACGACATACACTTTTGACGTAAAACTGAATGATTTTATTTCCATAATTGGATTTGCTCACGTTTCTTTTTCCCATGCTCTTCTTGTTGGTTACAGTGGCGTAGCGCGAGTGTCTTGATGAACGAGATTCTAGGTTTGATTCGCACGGGGAGCAGTGCTGCCCACGAGACAAGAAACTTATCGTCTCGTCTCGGTTCTGGTCTCAAACAGCGACAAGTACATTCTTAAATCCTAGACGAGACTAGAAAGATTCGTCGCCAGCAAAGTTCACTAAAGTCTTAGATCTCACACATTGCTCTAGTATTTTAACAAAAGAGACACTGACCAAAGCTTAAAACTTTACTTTATTTTAAATTATAATTTGTAACTGTTTCGGATATCTATCATATCTAGCATATCCATGAATAGTCTTACTATTGCTCTAGTACTACAAGATTCATACTATAAAAACTATAAAGTGATAAAATGAAGGCACAAACACAATAAAGGGTACCTATCAACGTTGAAAGATACGCAAATGATTGTGCAATGCTTCAATAAAATATAGTTTAAATGTTGTTATATGAACGTGTGAAAGTTACAGTATGGTGTAAGATAGTATGTAAACAACTGGACAGGTGAAACTTGGAGTGCTCAAAGACACTATATCTACAATTGGATTGGCAAAAGTTACGATGGTATAATGCGCTTTGTACACAACTGGACAACTGAAAGTTAGAGTGGTGTAAGGCAGTTCGTAAACAATTGGAGAGGTGAAAGTTACAGTGATGTAAAGCAAACATTTGGACAGATGAAAGTTACAAAAGTGTAAAGTAGTAGTAAGGGGAACAGATGATCGAACTTTTCGCGAAACCTGGAGTGTGGCGCAAGGTGCCCAGGTCATGAGCAATTACAACCCACTCTACATTTTGCCAGGAGTATATAGGATCACCCAGCTTAAATTTTGCAAATTCAGAAATCTAGAAATTAGGTGTGGTAGCCTAGGACCACGGTATGTACATCTTTAAGTATTGGGGTTCTCGTTCCTTTTCATAGGTAAAAAATGTCAAATGTGTAAATGTTGGAAATGATTGACCCACTTTATTCACTTTGATAAGGATTTTACACATTATATAGGTGTGTACAGAGTTCATTGCATTTATAATACATGTATATTTAATGCTTTCTTTTTAAATACGGCTCTTTGATACGGCTTTATTACCTTACACGATTAAATGAATGAGTACAGGGTTTACTAATTTTCGTAAGACACAGATATCTTAGTGCACCAATCTTAAATTTTGGGAGAGGTACATTCCTTCACCATTAAATTTTGGGAATTGTCAAATCAATAATTGGTAATTGTTCATAGAATATACATCATTGTAAAAAAATTGGGTGGTTTAGTTTATCTCATTTTTGGTTAATCATTGTCAAATATTAATATGGTCGCTTTATTGACCTATAATAAGATTTTATTATCTTATATATTGGTCCATGGCATTGATACATTGATACGTTCCTCTTAAACTTTGGTTGGATCACTCTACTTAAAATTGAGAATTGTCAAAATGAAATTACGTAATATACATTCCTTTACATTCATTGGTCTTGATTATTCCCGCCTACGAGTAAAAGAGATACCAAAATATAAACGTAAGCAATACATTTGACCATGTGGAAGATGTTATTGACCTTGAAGAGGTTTAACATGCTATATGAATATGTGGTAGTTTGCACGATACATTTCCTTTAATGCTATTTTTAAAATTTGGTGCGGTACATAGGACCACTTCTTAAGTTTGTGAGTTATGGAATAACACGTTTCTAGACCACAGCTGGTTTTTCTTATTGCTTTCTTTCGTGAACGATTGCCGGAGGTTATTGACCTACTTGAGACCTAATGACAACATATAATTATATGGTTAAGTACGTGGATCATCTTGAGACTTAGTTATATCACTTCATGCACTTTAGGGGAGATACGTAGAACCATTCTTTACATTTGAGAATTGTGATAAACAAAATTTTAGTATGAGGCGCGAATTTTGAATGATGTGCTTAACGTTCAATACTCGATTGATATCAAACAATACTTTGAGCTTTAGTCACAACTTATAGTCTAAGATATTTGGTGGAAAGTGATCTTTACTGAAATCTGATTGGTTGATTTTACCTAGAGCTTTAAATTATGGACTCGAAATTTGATAGGTAACCTTATTGAATCTTAGAGTTGTAGTTATGACTCATAGTCTAAAGGCAATATTTCAACACATGATACCTGATATGCTACAACACTCAAATTTAGTCACAACTCACTGTCTAAGGTGATGAATCTGATTGGTTAGTAACTGAAAAAGTTATTGTTGATTCAATTTGATTAACTGATCACTATCTTTCATGCAATATTATTGGTTGATGACTTTCAAATCTTGTGATTAACTGATCACTATCTTTCATGCCTTCTGATTGATTGATACTCTTAAATCTTTGTTGCATACGGTGTTAAGTATTGCTTATCATTTATTGATTACTGTTTAAATATTTATTTAAAAATCTTGGTTTCTAAAATTTATAATTTCGAAATTTTTATTTGAAAATTTGTTTCAATTATTTTGTTTGAAATTTTTAATTTGAAAATTGTTTGAAAATTTTTTCGTTTCAAAACTTTGTTTCGAAATTTTTGTTTGAAAATTTAATTTCAAAATGCTTAATTTGAAAATTTTTTTCAGAATTTTTTATTTGAAATTTTTAGTTTAAAACTTTTTCGTTCCAAAGTTTTGTTTGAGATTTTTTCGAAAAAAATGTCGTTTTAGAATTTAAGTTCAAAATTTTGTTTGAAAAATTTTTGATTCAAAATTCTTGTTTGATATTTTTTTTTAAAAAAATGTAAATTCTTTCACTCGTTGGTAAAGAACCGTTTCGAAAAGAATCGGACCTGTTTAGAACAAAATATCTGGCAACACTGCCTTTTCATGATGCAATAGTATATGTCAGAACATGATATCTTCTATTAGTTGTACTTAAAATGAAAAACACAAATCACTGAAATTGATTATTTTATTACATTGCGCTAGTTAACCACATACATCCATACCAGGTAAAGGATCTGGACATTGTTGATAGAAGACAATTCGTACAATTTCTTTTGTACTTCTTGCACTAGATTGTATTTAGAGTATAATTTTAATTCCAATTGAAGTTTTCTAAGGTCTATTGCAATATCGATAGGTGGAAACTAATGTCCATATGATCACAAATAAACTGTTGATCAATACAGGTATGCGCCCATGAACGTTGATGACAACCATCACACCATCTATATACATGTTGTACAATATGCATAACATATTTTTCAAAATAGTACATTTTCGGGAATACACTTGTTTTGTTGCACACTTCAACGGAATGTTTTACACACTGGTGATGAATTTGTTCCATTCCGATTGCATTAGATACATGATGTTGCGTGTTACATGTACCGTACTTTTTTATGTAACAGCACGATTTTTCCTCAAGGACTGTACGTAGCACCACTTCATGATTTGATTATAATTATTTGACTATGGTCACATTTATCTCATCATGTAAACAATCGTTCATTTGGTCGATTCGTGTGATAATATTTTTACTCTTCAAAGTTACGTTGTACACCAAATTGTTCTGCTTTGTCCAATCGAATACGTTGTAGCACTGACGTTGTAGCACTGATACCAATCATCAATGTTTTGTTTTAAATATATTTATCGGATAATAGCTGGCGAAGAAGAATTCTTTATAGTTAGAAGTACACATCGTTCCACCTAGAACGCACATGTTATAATGATTTCACCACTGATCATAGGTTTATTGCTTACATGCTGACATGTCTTTAGGATGGAATTTGCTAACGTTCGAATTGATGACTTCATCACAAGTCTTTTGCTGATGTCATGCTGACACAGAATTTGCTGACCAAACCAAATTCACAGATCAGACTGTGCACTAAGCTCGAATTGGTGTCTCCGACCCAAGCATCCTTTGTAGCATACAGATACAGATCCGGTGTTTAAGAAACGTAATATTTCTTCTTGTAACTCTTTCAAAGCCTTGACTGGAAGACCCATAGGAAAACGACCATTAGGAAGACCTAGGCGCAGATGGGAGGATAATATTAAGATTGATCTCGCAGAGATAGGAATACAAAGTAGAAACTGGATGCAATTAGCTAAGGATAGAAGTCAGTGGAAAGCTTTTGTGAACGCGGCACTGAACCTGCGGGTTCCATAGGCCATAGAGTTAGTTAGTTAGTTAGTTAGTTAATAGTTCTTCTTGTTTTATAATTTCCATGGGTAAATATCTTGCTGGTAAAATTATATTTTTATCATTTCCAAGCTTCATTGCGATACTTAATCCAAACTTTATAGGGATCATTTGGCTAGACAAGATTCTATAAGGTAAATTCTGTTGTAAATCGATGATCTTGGCAAACGATTTAATCACATCACGTGCGTTTAGAAACTGGAGAAGTAGAAATGACGTTATCATGAATACTATCTTGAACGATACTTATATATAAGAGGATATGATGCAAAACTGATGACATTGCATTACCATCTTCTGACGTGTCATACTGCAACACGATAAAACAGTGTTGCCAGATGTTTTTTGTTCTAAACAGGTATCTGAATCTTTTCAAAACGGTTCTTTAGCAATGAATGCTAAAAGTAACAAACAAAAAAATCCAAACAAATTTCGAAACAAAAATTTTAAAACAAAATTTTCAAACTAAACATATCAAACAAAAAATTTTGAAACTAAAACTTTTTCAAACTAGAAATCTTGAAACGAAAAATTTTGAAACTAAAAATTTTCGAACAAAAATTTCAAATAAAAATTCTGAAACAAAAAATTCAAACAATTTAGAAACAAAATTTAAACAAAGATTTGAAACTAAAATTTCGAATCTATAAATTTTTCAAACAAAGATTTTTAAATAAATATTTAAACAGTAATCGATAAATGTTAAGCAAAACTTTTAAACTATATGCAAAAAAGATATGAAAGTCACTAACCAATCAGATTACTTGAAAGATAGTGATCAGCCAATCACAAAGATTTGAAAGTCATCAACCAATAAGATTGCATGAAAGATAGTGATTAGTTAATCAAACTGAATCAACAATAACTCTTTCAGTTATTAACCAATCAGATTCATCACCTTAGACAGTGAGTTGTGACTAAATTTGAGTATTGTAGCATATCAGGTATCATGTGTTGAAATATTGCCTTTGGACTATGAGTCATAACTACAACTCTAAGATTCCGTAACTCAGAAACTTAAGAAGTAGTCCTATTTACCGCAACAAATTTTGAAAAATAACATTAAAGGAAATGTATCGTTGCAAACTACCACAAATTCATAAAGCATGTTAAACCTATTCAAGGTCAACAACATCTTCCACATGGTCAAACGTATTGCTTAATTTTATATTTTGGTATCTCTTTTACCCATAGGCGGGAATAATCAAGACCAATGAATGTACAAGAATGTAAATTACGTAATGTCATTTTGACAATTCTCAATTTTAAGTAGAGTGATCCAACCAAAGTTTAAGAGGAATGTATCAATGTCATGGACCAATATATAAGATAATAAAATCTTATCATAGGTCAATAACGAGACCATATTAATATTTGACAATGATTAACCAAAAATGAGATAAACTGAACCACCCATTTTTTTTTACAATGATGCATAATCATATTCTATGAACAATTACCAATTATTGATTTGACAATTTCCAAAATTTAATGGTGAAGGAATGCACCTCTCCAAAAATTTATGATTGGTGCACTAATATACCTGTATCTTTCGAAAAGTAATAAACCCTGTACTCATTCATTTTATCACATAAGATAATAAAGCCGTATCAAAGAACCGTATTTAAAAAGGAAGCATTAAAGTGTACATGTATTATAAAGGCAATGAACCCCTGTACACACCCATATAATGTGTCAAATCCTTATCAAAGTGAATAAAGTGGGTCAATCACTTCCAACATTTACACATTTGACATTTTTTTTTTTTTTTACCTATGAAAGTGAACGAAATAAACCAGCAAAATTTATAATGGTATTTATTAGAGCTCTATACTATTACAGCAAATGTTTAAATTGAGTAATTTCCAAAATTTAAGTGGTCGGCCAATGAACCCCTCATAAATTTTCATTGCATATATATCTTAAGAAAGAGAATAGACCTCTGTATACGTCCATATAACCATATAAAATATTAAGACCTTATCAAAGGGAATAAATTGGGTCAATAACCGAACACAAGGTCTCACTATTTCTTTTAATTTTATTTATTTATTTATTTATTGCAATTTTTTAATCCTAAAAGGGAACGAGATGGACCACAGAAATATATAGTGACATATATTAAGAACATATACTATTATACCGAATTTTTAAATTGGACAATTTCCTAAATTTAACGAGCCAGCCAATATACTCCTCCCAAATTTTAAGAAGAGTGAACCAATGTATTCATGTGTTATAAAAGAGAATGGACACATGTATACACTCATATAATCATATAAATTAATAGGACCCCATCAAAGGGAATAAATTAGGTCAAAAACCGAATATGTGGTAGAACGTATTGCTTACGTTTATATTTTAGCAAGTTTTTTTTTATCCATGAAAGTGAACGAGATGGACCACCAAAATTTATAGTAACACATAACAGGTTCCTGTACTATTATACCAAGTTTCTAAATTGGACAATTTCCAAAATTTAAGGAGTGAGTCAAGGTACTCCTCCCAATTTTTTTTTTAAAGAGGTGCATCAATTTACCCATGTCTTATGAAAGGAAATGGGCCCCTGTACATGCCCATATAACCATATAAGGTTATAACACCTTATCAAAGGTTACAATTAGGTCAGAAACTTCCGAAATTTGAATTTTTGGCAATTTTTACCCATGAAATGGAACGAAATAGACCCCCAATATATAAAGAAGTATATACCGCGGTCCTAGGCTACCATACCAAATTTTTAGATTTGGCAACTTCCAAAATGTAAGATGGGTTGTCTTATGTACCGTAGGTCATTGACCTGGGCGCCCAGCGCCACACTCCAGGGGGCACCAAAAGTTCGATCAGCTGTTCTTACTACAAAAGCACTTGGTAAACAATTGGACAGGAGGAAGTTAGAGTGATGTACATGTCTTTATCATCAATTAACCAAATGAAAGTTGCAGTGATGTATGGCACTTTGTGATCAATTTGACAGATGATAGTTATAGTGGTGTCAACTTACTTTGTCAACAATTGGACAGGTGAAAGGTACAGTGATGTACGACACCTTTTCAAGGAGAAAGCTCCTTAGATAGAAAAAAAAAACATTGTAGAAAATTGAATGTGTTAACAGCAAATGTGAAGTAAGTCAGAACTTCACTGTGAAAGATGACAGATTTCAACAGATGACTTTAAACTTTCTATTGATAAAGGAAATAACTGTTTTGTTTATCAGAAAAGTGGTGTTAGTCAGACAAGAATGTATGATTTACACCATATTAACTTTCATCCGACCATATCACACCATTCGTGAAAGGCGCGGACGGGTTACGACCACTTCTAGATTAAACTAAACATCCTTGTATTTGCTGGTGTGAATGAGGAAGATCCAGGAAAGACACACTCAGGATGACTGGTCTGAAAAATAAACTTTTTACATTTTTTGGATCGAGTGTTCCCAGTGGGAAACGAACACGGGACCGCTCGCAAAATTTCTCATCTCATCTAGTCTCGTATGCAGTACTAAGTAGAAGACATCGAATGCACTCGAGTGGTTCAAATTGTTACGTGTCGTAACTTTATAAAAAAAATAAATAACGAGAATAGTATTAGAGTTGCGACTTAGTTTTCTTTTGTTTAAGGGTTAATCAGCGCCGCCAAGTGGTTGGTTGAAGAACTATACCATCATGTATGTGATAGATGTGTAAGGCCGCTTCATACTGAAGTTGGTGATAGCAAGGGTAAAATATCTATATAGTGTTGAATTGGATACTAACGAAATCCACATTATTGCGACGAGTTTGAGCATATTCTGTAATGAGTTGTGATATTTCGCTCTTTTATTAATAGAAATTTGATTAAACTTTGATATTAGCTTGTTCTACGAATTAATACTAAATAGGAAAAAAAATGGATTTCTGTGACTCTGTGGACGTATAAATGGAAGCTATAAGCCTCATTAGAAGCATATGTTTGTGGTGCATATAGACTCCAGTGTTCAAGATTTGTTAAGTTTTGTACATTTGTTGGTTATTTGATTCCTATAAAGGATATAATCGTTCATAAGAGCTTGTCATTTAACCCGAGTGAAGAGCTTAGTGATATATTTATTAATGATCATTTTTTTTTCCTGTGATTTCACGGCAAGTAAGTAATTTTCCAGGTGAAAGAAAGCTTTATGTCGAATGGTCTCTGCAATTTTCTGGTGAAATTAGTGAACTATTGTTTCTCTCTCTCTCTTCTTCAATTTCACAAGTTAATCAAACAAAGCGTGGGGTGATTTCTCGGCTGGGATCACCTTACCCTATGCGACTGTCCATGCTTACTTCGGTAGGGTCACATGAGCACAGCGTAACACAAAATCACCAACTTCAGTATGTAATTGAAGTTGAGCAGAGAGCTGTGTATAGTTGTGTGTGAAGTGGAAGACATTTTTTTGTGTAAGTAATGGAACTTACATTTTTCTCTCTCAAAAACTATTTAAATCGAATAACTGGTTTAGTGAAAGGTAATTCAGAGGACATTTATTATGAGAGGCATTATAAGTAATAGAAGAGAGAAACGGTATTTATCTATTTGTAGTTATATAGCGATAACCAGTCTCTTTTTCTCTGTGGAAAGTGTGCGTGGTTCGAACTGGAGTGATATGAATTCAAGTCAGAGCACCGTACCAGTTCAATTGTGTTTAAATCATTTCGAGAATGGAGACCATGGTCGGTTTAGAGATAAAAATCCTTTTCTAGAAAGAAATAATAGAACTTCTTCATCTTCTGAACATTCCTCGGAGTTACGTACTTTTTCTTTTTTAAATGAAAGCGATAGTGAATAGGAATCAGCTTCTAATGTTTGTGTTCACACTGAAAGAAATAACAGGTGTATTACGTCATTATCTGGGCAGAGCGAGTTGTTGGTTGAGCAAGGTCATGGACACGAAGGAAGGAGTGATAAGCCTGCTGTTGGAGCCGAGTCTGTTGGACAGTGCGTGACGAATCCATTTAAGTTAGTGAGTGAGGGTGAGAAAAAGGAAGAAAATCGTGGGTTTGGTGAAAAGTGGAAAGTGAATGCGTTTATGCCCTATAGTGTTAATATGGACAAAATTACAATTATGGCAGCTAATCAGAACTTCTTACATCAAGTGGATAGTATTCCCCATTGTGATGGAATGGACGATATGGTTACCTTTAAGTTCCTGTTGGCGGTGTATCGGATAATTCAGACTGGACAATACCCGAAGGAGGCAGTTTTTGTTAGTTCCTTGGGACGGACATCAGGTATGTTTTATAATGAATTTAGTAAACAAATGTTGCTTACTAATGATTGGAGTGTTATATGCAAATCTCTGTTTGATCGTTTTGTGACTCCATTAGGTAAACAACAAATTTTACGTCTTTATGTTCATTGTTTACAAGAGCCTAACGAAAATGTTATGGAGTATGTACAAAAGGTTATCGATAGTTATGTCGTTTGTACCGGAAGGACAGATCGAACAGCGATCCTTACGAATATAATGGAGGGTATGATACCCGCTCTTAAGTATGAATTGTTTAAATACGATACTCCAAATGACTTAGATACATTAATGAATGAAGTGCGAAAGTATGAAATACATTCCAGAAACCAACTTGTATACAATAGTATAATTAGGAATCAAACAGTGGCGGAGCAGAGGGAAGTCAATCCTAGCTTTCGCTCTAGTGTTACGTATAGTTCAGTTCCAGATCTAAACAAACTTATTGGTAGTTTTGCTAGGGTTAATATCTCTTCAAAAGAAAGGGTTAGGCCCGCTACTTCGAAGCCAAGGAGCCGGGTGCGATCCCAGCTAGACCGAGACTCTAGAAGTAATTCCAAAAGGGGTGCTCAAATGTTATTGGGTACGAATAAACAGTGTAATAATAAGGATTTAGTAGCTTCTTTCGTTGAAGTATTTATACTAGGACAGCGTATTATTGGGGGGATAGATAGCTGCTCATCGGTGAGCTTACTCAATAAAGAATGTTTTGAGGAGTGGAACCAGAAACAAAGAAATCCTGTTAAGGTTCTGAAGGAGATGTTTACAGGTGTTGGAATTTCTGGTAAGGCATTGACTCTTACGTCGTGTGTTTATATACCTTTAAAATTCAGCAATAAAGTTTATCGGCTGAAGTTCTTTTTGGTGGACCGACTAGAGCCGAAGTTTATTATTGGTATCGGTGAACTGAAATACTTGAATGCTCGTTTGGATTTAACATCAGATACGTTGTATTTAGGTCAAGAAGGCATTTCGGTGCCAATCATATATAAACCTTTTCGTGAAAAATCGGTGGGTAATTTGCAGTCAACAAGTAGCAGTGCCGTAGGAGTTAAAAACCGAACTGACAATGGTGCATCCAACTCCCAGTTTTTAGCTAGAATATTTATGAAAATTCCGGATGTTGGCTTGGATGATTTCAGAGTCACCGAACGGTGTGCTCCGTCAGTGTCATTGAGTGACGTCATGATGTCCAGTCCAGACATTAATAAGTCGACGTCGGAGTCGCCAGTGTCGGACTTAGAAGGTGAAGTGAAGTCGCGTTTTCGGGATAAGATTTTTAAGCACATAGAGTCTAGAGACATCAGAGGCGAGGGGCGTCGTGGTGTGCAGACCACTAATGCCAAGCGTCGTTCAGCGTCGGCGTCGAGGTGGAAGCAGCGTCGAAGTGGTAATAATCAGGCAGTTGTTTACAAGGATCAGCAAAGTAAATTGGAGTCGTTTTGGCCGGAGCATTCGATGGTTTTTCAGTCAAGGCAGTGGCGTCGAGATAGCCCCGAGGGAGCGTCGCCGTCGTGGGATCGTCGTATAAAATGTGCCCAGACGTTAGTGACTCGTCCATTAGGTGAAAAGAAGATGTTTAGAGGATCAGAACAGAGTCAGGTAGGTAGTCCGAAGAGGCGTCGGAGAGGTTTCAGCCCTAGGGGAACATCAGCGTCGGCGTCGGTGGATAATAATAATATGAGTGAGTTTAGCATCCAAACCAGGGACAGTGATCTTGGACTATCGATGGATTTAGGGTGTAGTAAGGATCATCGGTTGATTTCAGAGCGTCGGTTTGGCCGTTCATCGAGAGAGGCGTCGGCGTCATTAATCCAAGATCTTCGAGATGATTACTGCGGTGTGGTAACAGGAAATAAATCAAGTAATAAGACTATGTCTCTTCCCCAGAGGTTATATGGAAGAGGGTGGAGGCGTAGGCGTCGAGACGGTATGAGTAATGATTTAGCGTCGGCGTCTAAAATTAGTGAAAACGAAATTTTGAATAGAGACTTCGAATTTTCTGATGAGGTTGTTTATGAACTTTGTTAAGACATAGCAAACTTAATGCACCTAGTGATTCAGCGTCTAAGAGGGCGTCTAGTGATAATAGTGTTATGGTTTTTCCTTCTGAGCAAGGAAGGAATGATAAAAGTTTTCGGTCAGCTGGTTCATTGAGGAGACCAGGGCAGTCGTCGGAAGTGTTTGGTTGGGAAATTGTCTATGATTCGTCAGAAGTAACTTCGCCGTCGGTATCCAATTCTGTCACCAGTGTTGCCAACCTACGGAGGGAGGACATTCACGAGAGTGGTTTCCGAAATCCAATTGTACATTGGACACCAATTGAAACTGTTTGTAGGAACTTAAACCAAGGTCGATGTGAGGCGTCGCCGTCGGGCTATGCACGTGTTCCCAGTGTTACATCCCAGGACCAGGATGTTAATGGAAGGAATTTTTATCCTTTAAGTGCACCTCAGTCCATGGGAATGAGTGGGATGGTCATGGAACAGCGTCGGTGTGAATCGTCGTCGTCGAAGGCTACGCGAGATTTCAGGGTTTCCATCCTAGACAGTGCGGATAATAGCCTCGTAGATGAGATACGGAAGAAGACTACAGATGTACAGCCCATAGAGAAGTGTGGTCAACTACATTTGAGCCAGAGTTGTCCAGTGGCGTCGGTGGAGGATACCTGCAGTGTATCCAACTCAGAATTAGTGGAACTTAATCGTATAGCTATACCAGAGAAGAAATCGAGTGACTTTTTGCAAGAGACGTCGGAACAGGGAGAGTGGAGACGTGGTGCAATTGAAATGACAGTGCAGACTTCTCCGAATCTCAGTGAGGGGGCCTATAATATTATGTTGGGCCGAAATAAGAATTTTGGGTCCCATAGGAAATCCAATAATATGGATGGCCTACTGGTGTCATCATTGGAACATAAGGTGTTAGAGGTTTCACCGGTTCGTGGGCAAGAGTCTTTGAAGTCTACAGACTTAGATCAACTAGAAAGGAACTGGCGAGAATCTAAGATGAGTGGAGATTCAACTTTGTCATACCAGGTGGCTGGATTAGCGGAAAGTGGTCAGCCATTGGAGTCTTCGTGTGATCATCGGACATTGAAAGGTGTTCCATTACCCATTGATTGTCCTATCAGTATGGGTTCATTTCATGATTCAGGTTTGGGAAGTGCTAATCGGAATAGTTTAAACTATTTTATAGCTGGTCCTGTTGAGATCAGTTGTGTGTCTGGAGGGAGTCAATCACAATCTAGAAGTCGAATCCAGGTGGAATCAGAGGCGGCCCTAGTCTCTGATGGATGTCGTGTACAGCCAGGGGTACCTTCAATCTTCAGCGATTCCCAACATGGGTTAGGCCTACCCATGGTCAACAGTAGCGGCTTTTCCAATTCCAAAAGGGATGCCATAAGGGTAGAGGTGCCCTTAATTTGCAGTGGAGGTCGAGATGATCCAGTCCATGTCCCAGTGTGCAGTAGGGATTTTAGCGGCCCAGGAGTATCCACGGGAAATACTGATGAGCAGAGTGGTTACATGTTACTTCATTTTGGAAGGAATGGTTCCAGTGGTCCAATAGGAGAGGGAGATAGTGGTCACTATCCAGATGCTGAGGATGCGGTCAACTTCCAGAGTCAGCGAGTTTCTCCTGGAGATTCGAAGCAAGGAGCTGCATGGAGTGCTGAGAACTTAGGCATGAACTTCCAGTCACGGGAGGAAGAAGTTCATACTGTTCCTGTTCAAGTGGATCCTGAATTTGTTGAGTTGGATCCAAACTTGCAAGGGTACGTAGAAAATTTGGTTAAGAAATTTCCTAATGTGTTTTGCGATCGTGTAGGTCAGATTAAGAGCTTTGAATACACCATACTTCTTAAGGATTATGTTCCCATCAGGAAAAAAGCTTATCCTCTCTCTAGAGCAGACCAGAGGGAGTTAGATAAAATTCTCGATAATCTGATAGAACAAAATATAATTCAGAAAAGTCAAAGCCAGTGGGCTTTTCCGTGTTTTTTGGTAGGCAATAAAACGGGGGATAAGAGATTGGTAATTAATTATCAAGATTTGAATAAGAAACTCTGTATCAATGCGCAGTATACGCCCAGGATAGAAGATGTATTAGCGAGTTTATCTAAAGGAACTATTTATAGCCACCTTGATGTACAAAAAGCATACTGGCATTTAAAACTTTCGCCGGAATCTACTCAGTACACAGCATTTTTAACCCATAGAGGCTTATTTGAATTTAAATTTCTTCCTTTTGGGTTAGCTACTGGATCTTATATGTTATCCAAGGTTTTAACGGAACTGTTATATCCATTGAAGAATGAAGGAGTGGAATGGTTCTTTGATGACGTTTGTTGCATTTCCACGGATATTGAATCTCATAAGCATCTTTTAGAGAAGGTGTTGGAAAAATTTGACGAAGTGGGAATAACTTTATCTGTGAAGAAGACTAACTTGTTTCGCAAGAGGATTTCATATTTAGGGTATGAAATAGAAGGAGGAAATATGTATTTAGAACCTTCTAGGCTAGAAGTGATCAAGAAATTGCCAGCACCGAAAAATAGAAAAGGGTTAATATCATTGGTTAGTTTTCTCCAATATTATAGTAAGTTCATCCCTCAATTCCATGAAGTCATAGAACCTATGACTCGACTTCGTTCACCACGGCAGGAGTATTATTGGGGTGCCGAACAGCAAAAGGCCTTGGAGGATATTAAGGAACTTTTTGAGAGTCATGTGATCTTAAAACTTCCGGATTTGGATAAGAAGTTTATAATCAGCGCAGATGCCAGTTTAAAATCCTTAGGCGGCTGTATTGAGCAGGAGGATGACCAAGGTATGAAGCGTCCAATTGCATTCTTTTCCAGGAAACTGAAGCCTTATGATAAAAATAAGCCCATATTTGTTTTGGAGCTATTAGCGGCTATCGAAACAATGGAACGGTTTAGAACGTACCTGCATTCGAAATTCGAATTGCGAGTAGATCATATGGGACTAGTCTATGCGATGCGTAACCTGCGGAGAGTTAAGAAATATGGTAGCTTGCTATATCGTTTATTTGCCTTTGATTTTGAAGTTAAATCAGTCTCCACGAATATGAATATCTCCGCGGATTTCCTTTCGAGGTTATATGATACTGAAAATTTTGAATCAATGCATTTGGAACCTACATATGAAGAAGAAATGACAAACATGTGTATGGTTAATATGTGGGCAATGCCTTTTGCTAGTCAATCAGTGCAAGAGCATCAGAAGATGGACCCTTTATTAAGATCAATCATCGACAAAATAAGGCGGAAGGAATCAGTTGATGGTTATAAAATGGTACAAGGGATTTTGTGTAAGAAGACGAAGGCCCATAGTAATCCGTACAAGATCTGTTTACCCAAGAAGTTAGCTCCAAATATTATTGAATATTATCATTCTTCTATTTTGCCCGGAAGTCACCTTGGGTTGGGCAAGACGATAGGAAAGGTGTCCTCGAGATATTCATGGGAGGGGATGCTGGACCAAATTAAGGATTATGTGTTATCGTGCGACTTGTGTCAGAAGAACAAAAGTAGTAACAAGAAGCCTATGGGTCAATTGATTGCGAGCTATGCTACGGTAGTGAATGGGTTATGGCACACAGATGTCCTGGGACCAATGCCAGATACAAGGTCGGGAAGATATTGTATGATTGTAGTTGATTCATTTTCCAAAATGGTGTTTCTGGAACCTTTCAAGAATCTATCTAGCCAGACCTTGATAAATAAATTATACAAACTGATGTGTCGCAGAGGGTTTCCGTTTGCAATTGGGCACGATAATCATTCAGTTTACACGTCGGCTAAATTTAGGGATTTCCTGTTTAGTAATGGAATCAAGGATGTGCGTATATCCCCTTATCATGCTGCTTCTAATCCGGGGGAGAGATATATACGTACTGTAAAGGATAGCCTGAAGATATTCTTCGGAAACAAGCAGAATCAATGGGATCGAGGATTACACGAGATCGAATTTTCGATAAATAATGCCCAACATGCAGAAACTAAATGTACTCCGATGGAAATGGTATTTTCATATAACGTTTGTGATCCGTTGGATGTAAAATGGAATGTGCCCAGTGCCGATGTGATGAAGAAAGATCCTCAATTGGTAGTAAAAGCCTTGGAAAATTTAGAACTATCCTGGCGAAGGAAGAAGGAGCAATATAATAAACGTAGGTTAACTACTTCATATAGAGTGGGGGATAAGGTTTTGTTGAAAGCACAAGTCAAGTCGTCGCTAGCAGATAAAGTCACCAAGTCATTATCTAGCCGTTGGACTGGTCCGTATGAAATTATACGATTCTTAACTCAGAATACCATAGAAGTTAAAAATGTAAATGATTCTCGTGATGTAAGGAAATCTCATGTGTCATTAACGAAGAAGTATCGCGAGTTAAGACAGTAATTTCAACTTTATGGAATATTTGGGAAGCTAAGGATGAGATTGTAAATAATTTTAGAATGTTAAATAAAATGTCGACATTTTTAATATGTAAATACGGTAAAATATATATGTATATACGAGTTATTAACAGCTGTTTCTATTTGCAGATCTGTATATGTGATAAAGGATACGATTATGAATGCGCATTATTGTCGGGATCGATCCAATGTTTTGTAAATTTGGTACCTATTGAATTGTCATCGGATGAATAAAATGGTGATGTTTGGAGACAGCCTTCCAGGAAAATCAAAAAAAAAAAAAAAAAGCATGAAAAACGAAAAATTTTGTTCTGTAACTTGAATCTTTATATTCATTCCAGTTTTTGTAAGTTACTATATTTATGCAAATGTTTATATTTTGGAGTCTATATGGTAGTTTAATAGTATGTTTTGTTAATAGATTGCCGTTAATTAATTTTGGTTATGTAAATAAACTCGTCGTACTGGTTTAAGAACAATTGTAATTGGTTCTGGGTCGGACATAAGACTCCGGGATACCTATTAGACTAACAAAGTGTGATTGTGGAGTGTATGTGGGGGAATTTAATAATTTTTTTGTTCATTTAGTTTAATTAGTGGATGAATGATTTGAGAGGATGCTAGTAGGTAAAGTAGAAGGTGGAGGTTGTAGTTAAGAACTAATTTAGACAACTAGACCAACGTGACCCAGACCTAGTTAAGAGTATATATAAAAAATATAATAAAAAATCTTAGATTTTTTATTTGGGGCGCTGCGATGTTGTTACGTGTCGTAACTTTATAAAAAAAATAAATAACGAGAATAGTATTAGAGTTGCGACTTAGTTTTCTTTTGTTTAAGGGTTAATCAGCGCCGCCAAGTGGTTGGTTGAAGAACTATACCATCATGTATGTGATAGATGTGTAAGGCCGCTTCATACTGAAGTTGGTGATAGCAAGGGTAAAATATCTATATAGTGTTGAATTGGATACTAACGAAATCCACATTATTGCGACGAGTTTGAGCATATTCTGTAATGAGTTGTGATATTTCGCTCTTTTATTAATAGAAATTTGATTAAACTTTGATATTAGCTTGTTCTACGAATTAATACTAAATAGGAAAAAAAATGGATTTCTGTGACTCTGTGGACGTATAAATGGAAGCTATAAGCCTCATTAGAAGCATATGTTTGTGGTGCATATAGACTCCAGTGTTCAAGATTTGTTAAGTTTTGTACATTTGTTGGTTATTTGATTCCTATAAAGGATATAATCGTTCATAAGAGCTTGTCATTTAACCCGAGTGAAGAGCTTAGTGATATATTTATTAATGATCATTTTTTTTTTCCTGTGATTTCACGGCAAGTAAGTAATTTTCCAGGTGAAAGAAAGCTTTATGTCGAATGGTCTCTGCAATTTTCTGGTGAAATTAGTGAACTATTGTTTCTCTCTCTCTCTTCTTCAATTTCACAAGTTAATCAAACAAAGCGTGGGGTGATTTCTCGGCTGGGATCACCTTACCCTATGCGACTGTCCATGCTTACTTCGGTAGGGTCACATGAGCACAGCGTAACAAAATGTTATCTTATACCGTATCGTCTCGTCCTATCATTTCCCTCCTCTTTGAATCTTCGATTTTCACTTAATAATGAAATTGCGGTTGATCTTTTGTGTTTATCGTCCCTTATATAACACTAAGATTATGAAAGAAGGAACTAACTATTATTCTGGAGTCCGAACTTCAATCGGGATTTGAACCCGATATGTTGACAGATCCACAGATCATCAAACAATTGGTCGTCCCCTACCAGACTACCCCAGCATCACGCAGCCGATAACAATAATAATAAAATTACTAAATTCTCTGGAGTTACCGTACCACAACATTAAGCGGATAACATAAAAGTATAACTATATTTCTTAGACATTTTTAAATTTCAAGTTAACTTAATAAAGCAGACGATTTAGCAATAATGAATGAGGTGGTGTCGCTTCCCGGGAGACTGAAAATTAAAAAAAAAAAAGAAACGAAAATACGAGGGAGGATCAGAAACTAAGTTTACATGGCCGATTTCTGGAGTTTCGTCTTTTATACGAGAATGAGGACTGTGCGATAATTGTCATACATGGAGTTGGCAACTATGCAGAGTTTCAGCTACCCGCCACCTACGGCGCTAGTTGTAGGCAAATACAAATGGCGACTCGTTTGAAAAACTGGTCTCGCGAAGAATTCCGCTCAGTTATTCGATTTCTGTGGGCGAAACATGTAACCACGGCTGAAAGGCTGAAATTCGCCGGCAGCTGGTATTGATTTACGGACAGCTATAATGATAACGAACACGAAAGGACATGATTTTTTACCAGGAGGAAATCTTCAAATTCATCCCACGATGCAATAATGTGCTTCAACCGATATGGAAACTATGTCGAAAATTAAGCTAATGCATGTACTACCTGTTGATAGGGATGCGCACGAGACGAGTCGAGACAGGATTTTCCAGATAAAATTCAAGTTTAGACACGGCTCTTCCAATAGAGAAATATACATTTTTTCGAGACGAGACATTACTTTTACAGCACATTTTCGAGACGAGACAGCCACAAATCTTGTCTCGTGCGCATCCCTATCTGTTGACTATATTGGCTGTATGTAATAATATATACACCTTTCACTGTAGGCTTTGTAAACTAACTGTCTAATCAACCCTCGTATTTTAATAATTTTGAAATCAAATTTTTATTTAACAAAACTTTCATCAAAGTTACACTTGATAAACAGTTAACTTAAATTAATAGTTCTTAATTAACAAAAAAGAAGAATATCAATACTAGGAAAAGAAGTCAGCCAGGGTCTATATTTTAAGGAACTGCCTCAACATTTGAATGAAAGAGCAGAGAGAAAAATCCTAAAAAGAAACTTCTATCAGGATAGTTGCTTCTCAGATTCGAACCTGTGATCCCCAGATTCGAACCTGTGATCTCGAGATTGCGAAGCATAGACTCTAACCATTAGCTTATGCTCGCTAGAATTCTATTTTCTATTTAGTAACTACTGGGACCAGGACTTTCAAAGTCTAACTCAAAATACGGATGCTGATCCCCCAAAAGTACACACTGAATTAAGCTGACATATGTCCTCGTTAAAGCAATATATGCTTTTCAGTTTTGCCAGTGATTATTCTCCAGCATCCAATATTCATGACACAATCTTAATTAAAAGTATTACCTAAATTGATACCACTTTCTTTCTACACATGTTTAATCAATTGGTTTATATATATATATATATATATATATATATATATATATATATATATATATATATATATATATATAAGAAAGCTATAGAAGTTAAATGAAACTAATTTCACTTAGAGAAGGAAAAACTCATTTTAAATACTTCACCTATGATACTATGCAACCAAAAATTCACGTTTGTACTGGGGGTTGCCTGCTTATCGCTTTAAATGTTTAGATAGCCGGGTTAAAATTAGAATGGTGTAAGTCACTTTCTCAAAAAGAAAAATTTAGCCATGGAAACTAGATTTAAATAAGTCAATCTGTTCACAGAAAGCATAAGTGAGAGGTCCATCCAACAGTTGACAGTGGAAGTTCAAGTAATAAAGGGAACAGATATTTATTCCCGAATTTATTACAATAAATTTTACATTAGGTTCTGAAAGAACAAAATAAAAGAAAATATAATCTCCTTCACTGTAACTTTAAGCCGTTTAAATAGGAACTCCATGACCCATTACAGGCTTGTTATCTCAAAGTGAAATGAAATAGTTTTACTTTGCCAATTAATTTGTTTGCTAGGTCATGAGGGTTTATTTAGTAGAGAAATTAACTAGCCCGTTTGAGCAAATGGTTGTTGTTGCTTTCTATTCTACTTTTGTAAAAAATTTTCAGCAAATTTAACTTTTAAACCATAGCAAAGTATAACGTGGGGTGTCGACGAAGTCCAGACCCTCTCAAAACTTTTTAACTCGACGTACATTTGTATACTTTCTCAGTAAAACTATACTTATTTAGAGGAGAAATTATGGATTTAGTATGAAAAATTGGTCTTAATTTCATTTGTATTCTTTCTTTTCGTATAAAAAGAACATATTGTTATATATTTTTTTAGAGTATAGCTGGTAGTACTAACAATTATTTATCGACTTTTGAGACCAGACTTACACTGGTTTGATATTACATATACAGTATGTTATGTCTTATAGTATTGAACTCACAAACTTTGGATCCCTCTCAACCCAAATTTCTAAGTGCGCGTTTGGAACAATGTTTTGATTAAAGCTGATGTTTATTATGTGTTCTGACCACTTACTTTTACTCTTATACAAATTCTTCTCTAAAGAAGGTGAAATGATTCCTCATTACCCCTTGTAATACCGAAAGTGTTCTTTATATCTTTAAAAAAGTAAATATCTTTTGTGTTCCATGTGTGTGAAGTATGTGTAAGGTGTGCTTTGAAATTACAGGATGAAGTGGCAACTCTGCTTTTACATTAAACGCGTTCATTTTTCATCCATGGTTCAGAGAGCTTTTGCTGGATTTCTCCACTTCACGATTTACTCCTCGAATCCCGAAGATCGTAGAGAAATAAGGCCCGTGGTAAGATGGGGAGGATGAGAGAACTTGGTCGCCGCATTAATGCGTTCCATTAAACGTGTGACCTCGGAACTTGGGTTTTAACGGTATAAGTATTCGTATCTTGTGGTCGCCAGTGCTTGTCCTTAGGTACACATTATATTTTTTTCTATTACTAAGTTGTGTTGAACGTGAAAAGAAGTATCCAAAGTTGATTAAAGTAATCTAAAGTTTATGTTTTAAACTCATGTATGGGTACTTTTAATTTATTAGAACTCTTAATGTAAAAAGGCAATTGTTTATATTTTATTAACGTTATATCTACTTCACAAGAATAGTAGTTTCTAAATAGCTTCACAATAAATAAACGAATTCTTACGATCTTGTTCATTCTTTGCTTTAGTGTATTGATACAGTGCTTTTATATTCTTTTCTTAAATGAACTACTGAATTTAAATGTTCTCTTTTCGTGAATAAACTAAAAATGTGCTTGGAGTTATCTATTGTTGCGAATATACTAATAGTACCCACTTCATACTGGATACTTCATTATCTTAGGAAATCTTCAATACAAATCTACAATAGCAAGTTGGTATTTTCTGTGTGAAATTTTGACTGAGCCCAAACACAACTTTGATGGCCGTTAAAAATTGTGGTTAGAGCCATCTATCATTGCGAAGATACTAACATGACCAATTTTTGCACAAAATTTAATTACTCTATTTTAAGTCAGTGATTCTTAAACTATGACCCGCGGTCTTCTGGAGTCTACTGAGAATATAGTCGGGAGATTGCAAACTAAATCAAATTTTATTTAACTTTATTAAGAAAAACATGAGGAGAATAATCATGTGTGAAATACAGTGGCGGATCTAGCCCGGAGCCGGCCAAGCCTAGCCCCCTCTTATTTTTTCCAGTAACAAAAGACATTTAAGATATTATTAATATATCTTTTTTGAAAGTTCATAATAAACTCTTGATATACCTATCATACTCTCGGTTTTGGCTGCCCCGAGTTTTTACCTTCTAATTAGGTCCATCACTGGTGAAATAATTATGTTATAACTTTTTAGTTAATTTTAATTATGCTTATTTTGGCAATTTTTCTAACATTGTTAGTCCTATTATTAGTCCAGGAAAATAAGGCTTTAACCCGGTCAGTTTGATAAACAAGTTGAAAATTGGTGGAGATGTTCAGAATGTCATCCTAATCACTCACCAAAAGTCCCAAAAAATCCAGCTTGGGGAAACCGAGATATGACGTCATCAACATGACCGTCGACCGAATTCATCCCTTAAACTTTAAAACGTTATACCTACTGTGCGTTTCAAGATAGGAAGTTCGTTTTAGCTTAATTTTGCAGAAAACACATTGGAAATTGTTATTTACAATGGCTACTTGTCTTACAATGGCTGCTTTCAAATAGAGGACCTCAAAATGAAAATAATGTGCATTCTTGTTCTGTTTTTTTGAGATTTAACTGTAAATAACTTGGACACGGTTACATATAAGATAAAATGTCCTGAAGTAATCGTTATTTGACGTTCCAAGATCTTTCTAACGAGCCAAGTTACGTTTCTGTATCTGTAAAACTAACGGAAATATTCAATTTTATGTGCAGCAAGCCATTATTTTTTAAATTAAATTTATTGTGACGCTGTAGGGGTTAAAGACCAACCCGTAGGGGTAAAAGATTAGTGAAACCTACACAAAATGACAGACAAGACCCTACCCAACATCCCCGAAACCCAAAAATTCCCGGTTCTCCAAGATTTGCGTCATTTATAATATGGCTGCCGCATCTACTTACGTAAGGGCTTATAAATTAGGCTTTGATCTGTGCATTTCGAAAAACATGCTGAAAACTGGGAAAATATCTTGGGAAGTGTTTTAATTAACGTACTGAAAGTTCCAAAATATCAATTTTGGGAAAAAGCCGCCATTTTGAAGACTGACTTATTAGCGTTTTGGGATGTAACTTTGAAAGTAGCAGTCCGATGAAACTATTTCTCGGGCCAAGTTAATATTTTTAGGCCAGATCACATAACTGAAAGGTTAACTTCAAATAGAAACCGTAATTTAGTATTTCTTGACTACTTTAATTGAATTATGTGCCACAGTAACATTTATTATATGATACAATATAACACAAAATTCTGTTATCATATGAACCACGATATTTGTGGCGTAAATAGATTCCCAAAGTTCTTCTAAACCGCTTCCAGCCATAATGTTTCCCACAGAGCCCATAAAAGACATGAGCATGTGGAAACCTCCTAGACGCAAAGCTGCACATGATAGCGGACTGTCTTCTTCAGCAGCTGAAACTATGTAAAATACCTTTGCGTAAAGTGGTTGTGCAGTTGATTTCTTTGCTTGCACGGATCCACGGCATAAAGAAAACAAGTGTAGATCGTGGTAGAATTTGACGGTGCAAGGTTGACAAATGAAAGGGGCAGTACAGCTAATGTCTCGGCTTCCTGTGGTAAATATATTGAAAAGAACCGTGTTACCCACTATTCTTGCGGTTGTACTTTCACATACCTATATTTTTTTTAAAAAACAAATACAAGCTGGAAGGAAAAATCGGGATAAAAATAATCTTTAAAGAATGTTTTGTATATGAGCTGTACCTATCGAAAACATAAAATCCAAGATGGTGGGGGTTTCTCAATATGGTGGGTTTTCCCCAAAATAGATGCTTTGAGACTTTCAGTGTGTTAATTTGATCACTCCTCAGGATGTTTCTACCAATTTTCAGCGTGTTTTTCGAAATATCCGCGTCAAAGCCTGGTAAATATTCCCTTAGATGCGGCAGCAATATTGGCAATAGCCGCCATATTGGATGACGCAAACCTTGGAGCAGAGGGAACTTTGGGATTTTGGGGATGTTGATTAGGATCTTTCCCGCCAAGTTACGAAAATTCACTAATTTTGTATAGGTAAAGGTTTCACTAATCGTTTGCTCCTAGGAATGGTTTTTAACCCCAGCAGCGTCACAATAAATTTAATAAGAGATAACGGATTGCTGCACATAAAATTGAATATCTCCATTAGTTTTAGAGATACAGAACGTAACTTGGCTCGTTAGAAAGCTCTTGAAACGACGAATAACGATTAATACAGGACATTTTAACTTACATGTAGCCGTTTCCAAGTTATTTACAGTTAAATCTCAAAAGCATAACAAAAATGCAAATTATTTTTAATTTGAGGTCCACTATTTGAAAGCAGCGCCAATGTAAGACAAGTAGTCATTGTAAATAACAATTTCCAATGTAGTTTCTGCAAAATGAAGCAAAAACGAACTTTCTATCTTGAAACGCACAGTAGATATAACGTTTTGAAGTTTAAGGGATGAATTCGGTCGGCAGCCATGTTGATGACGTCATATCTCGGTTTCCCCAAGCTGGATTTTTTTGGTGGCTTTTGGTGACTTGATTAGAATAACATTCTGAACATCTTCACCAATTTTCAGCTTGTTTATCAAAATGTCGGTGTTCGGTCATTTTTTTGTGTAATTTTCCTGGACTATAATAAACGAGACGGTACGAGACGCTAATTGTTAATTATAAGCAATTACCTTAAAAGATATCGCTACATGCGGTATCCGTGGTCTGCTTGATGCTAATAGATGCCACTATCGAGTGTTAAACTGTACAGCTAATTTGTTGCTTAAATAACTAATTAAAAACACAATTGTTTCAATATAATTTTTCATCAAAAAAAAAAAATTAAATGTAGCCAATTAGAACTTTTAATTAAACACCATTTTAACCTTTAGTGTACAGCAGAACGAACATCTAGTCTTTTTAATGGAAGTATTAACTTTGAAATTGTAATAATTTGAATACTAAAATCAAATATATATGAAATATTTCTTCGCAGTTTAACAAGTAAACGTATATTATATTAAAGGTATCCCCGAAGTGTAAGAGCCGCTTCATGGTACGGTACGTAAACACATTATAACTCTTGTGCGTGAACGTTGGAGCGTGTAAACCAAAAAATGATACACTAATCAGCACGATTTATCTAAATAAAACTCATTAAATATGAATGACTGAAAAAAAAAATGTGTAGATTCAATTGAGTGATAAATTGTCCGATTAATCGATGCTCAACATCTTTTCTACTATTGAATTCAGTATCATTGGACTTCAAAAGGAAGAAATGATTCATTTTTGAAAGTATATATATGTATATGTGATGGTATAGGGGACTGTATATATATATGAGTAAAAGTGGATCTGAAAAGGAAGGGGGATGGTAGATACTGGCATGACGTCACGCCATCCCCTCGCGTATCTTTGCCCATTATAATTTTTTTAGGAACTGAGGGGACGCTGTACATATTTTTTGGAGGTGGGGAGAGGGCATCTCCCGTGTTCTCCCTCACTTTTACCCCTATATATATATAGGGCTGGGGGATGCCATCGGGCATAAGCGATAGTATTGAACATGGCTGCATCAATTCAATACAATGCCTCTGTGTTATTCAAGTTGTGTAAATTTTGACTCAAGCCTGCTGCCACTTTAATTTCATCGCACTCTGGACTAAAGTGTTAAAATGATAGTCGTTTAATAATTCATCTGACTTGATAAAGAGTCATTTCAGTAACACGCCATTGATGTTTTATATATAGTCGGACATTATTCTTATTATTCTTATTAATCGAACGTTAGTCTTATGAGACATGATAAAGTGTGAAATAATTATTTTAAGTGATTATGGAAAAAGAATATTGGGTGATGAAATTGGTAAATGAAGATCAAGCTTCACGACTCCTCGTGATCCACGGTCCATTTTGGGAATATAACCTTGTCGCCTTCCTCCTATTGTTCAAAACGCCTGTTAAAATCTACATGTAAATGTAAAATTATACGTGTATATGTTGTGGTGTGGAATTTAGTGGTAATTCTACATATAAATTCTGAAAATTAAATTACCATCTAGTTTATAAACTTGTCACCTATTTATAATGTTAATGAATAATCAGGGCCGTAACCAGCCTAAAAATATAGAGGGACCGATCCAATCTTACTATAGTTCATTATCATATTATAACTCATTTGCAAGCCTATCGTGAAAATTTTAAGGGGGCAGCAAATTTTTAGGTGGCGCCCACCTCCCCGTGCCCCCCGTGGATACGGGACTGCGAATCATATCGTAATTTTAGAGAAAAATCGGACATTTTTATTATTGATAGTGTCTTACGTAAAATTAAAATAAACAAACAGTTTGTTGTTAGTTGGCCCCTGCAAAGTCATTTATTTTTTGCATTTATTTTTTGATATTTGTCTGGAATATTTTATGATTTAAACCTACGCTTATAGTGCATTTGCTACGACTGTCCGGTGATGGATTCAAGAAAACTTTACAAAAACCAGTATCTTATTTATTTTTGAAAGTTTTATCTAATTTCTGGTAATGGTTTATTATTTTATGTACATTTGAAATTCTGGAAGCACTAATTCGTCGTAAATTTCACAATAGTTTTTATCAATCAGAAGGAAAGATTTCTATCTAACGTCAATCGCTGAATAAGGATGGAGAAGCAGGCAGAACGAATACACTTCCACGATCAGTACATCGATAAAATGAAATAAAAGAAAAATTAGAACGGAAGAAATGAAGCATGGAATAATCATTAATTACAACGAAATTATGTTAGAAAACAAAAGTCATAGTGATTGGAACGAAGCGGTCGGTGTCAAATATAGAAGTAGGAAGGAAGAAAATAGAGCAGGTGACTGAGTAGTATAATTAGTGACAATATCAAATGAGATCGTAAAATAAGAGCAAAGATAAGAATGGCAAAATAGGCCTTTAGGAGGAAGAAAAGTCTATTTGGTAGGATCTTGAATAAAGAGTTGAGACTTACAAAATGCTTCGTGTGGAGTATTATACTGTATGGGACAGACACATGGACATTATGCAAAAATGAAAAAAGACCACTGAAAACTTTCGATTTCTGGGTGTGGAGAAGAATGGAGAGAAATAAGTAGAGCGTAGAATGAAAGAGAGGTTGTAAGAAATGAGAGGGCCATAGGGAAGAAAAGAACAGATTTAGATATTGAGAAGGGGAAGAGAAACTGGTTGGGAGATTAGCTAAGAAGAAACTATATCATGATGAAAGTGCTAGAGAGTATAGTGGCAGAAAAGGAAGAGATTGGCGAAGGAGACTACAATTGATAAACGATATCAAAACAGAAAAAAAGTCGTAAAGACGAATAAGTTAGCGGAAGACCGTGGAGCATGAAAGCTTCTCAGTTATGGCAAGTAACCTGCCAATAATGGCAGAATGCCTATGATTGTGCTGATGGTAATTATAACGAAATTCCTCACTACAACGGTATAAACTCATTCCGAGAGGAAACGCAACAAGGAAGAGCGACAATATTTATGTTCTTCTTCAGCCAATTTCTCTAATGAGAATATTCTAATGAAATAACACTTCTTAGTGACTCAAACGCTGGCGCGTGAGTGTAGTGCTTGAATTCATGGAACCAACCTCTAGAGAGCATCGAGAAAACTAGAGTGATTCGCATTCTATTTTAAATTCTAGATCTTTTTCCATATAACTTCGCTCTTGAGAAAAGAACGTAAATACAAAACATTCAATCAGTAATAAAAAAATAAGCTATTATCAGAACAACAATCCAGGAATGTTAAGCTTGTGAAATTAGCTGGTCAGTCTATACAGAAAACAAGCAATCCACAAGCTTTAATAGCCAGTCATAAGAACAAAGAGATATCAGTTTTCCCAAGTTGACGGCCCCCTATAATTTAACTATCAAGTAGTGGCACTGATTTGTGTATAACTTACGAGGACTCGTTCAAGTATAGTGTTTAGTTGTTAGATATCCAACCAAAGATCCAATGAAACATGTCCAGCTCTTAGAGACCCCAATGAAACTTCAGGGGAGGGGAGAGATCTCGATCCCCGTGCTCCCCAACATACTTCGATATGAAAGGTTGAATTTTTATTTCTCGTTACCAATGCATTAAACTGCAACACAAACATGATACGCTGAAACATTCTTTACATAAGATTATTCTGGGTGTCTCCAAACAACTCTTACTTAAAATGCGTTCACAAACTAGCAGTGTTTTCAAAATGATGTATTTCACCTATCAATAAACTTTGGTAGAGACAATAAATAGGATCACGCTATGTTAACCGACGTTAACGGACTGACGCCGTTAACGAGCTCGACCGATATAATCGATCTAGCTGCCTAATGCAAGAATAAAATACAAAAAAATTCGCTTGCACATATGGGATATGAGCTATAGATAGCAACCATTAAAGTTAGCAGGCAGACTGATGGACACACAAATGGACATCACTGCATGAACCTAATAACCAAGAAACAGTACGGATAGCAATTGCCTGCTTTATTAACTCTTACAAGGGAACTTAGAGTATCACTCTCAGGTGTATACATACGTGTGTGTGTATATATACAGGGTGTCCGAGAATTATCTATACAACTTTACGACGTTATATTTAAAGAAGTTAAGGTGATATTTACATGCGGTTTGTTGCATTCAATGCAGAAAGTCTTAAAGGTTTTTCTTTTACAGGCGGTTTTGTGCATTCAATGCAGAAAGTCTTACAGGTTCTTCTTTTGTCTTTTACAGGTTACCAAACAATAAATGAAGATGTGGACACCACAAGAAAAAGCACAGTGTGTTGCCTGGTACATAGAAACGAAGTCGAAGACTCAGGTGCAGCGGAATGTAAGGATCAAGTATGCACGTGATCCTCCAACCAGAGCTACAATTAAAGCTTGGTATAAACAATTAATGGAAACGGGAAATGTTCTGCAACAGAAACTAGCTAGAAGACCAAGTACCAGTCAGGAAGATGTGGAAAGAGTGAAACAGGCCTTTGTGCGTAGTCCAACAAAATCTGTTCGCAAAGCGGCGAGAGAATTGAATATGCCCAGGGCTACGGTTCATGATGTTCTTCATAAACGGCTGAAGCTGCACGCCTACAAGGTGCAACTCCTTCAGGCCTTATTGCCAACCGACAAACCCAGACGTACTGACTTTGCTTGTTACATGCTGAACCGCATTGAGCACGATAACCAGTTGGTACCTTAAGGACGTCGTCTTCGCTACGAAGGTAGCAAACCTTGAACAGCTAAAGCAGCGTATCCTTGCTGCTTTTCAGACAGTAACTGATGATTTGCTGCAGCGCACATGAGCTGAAATTGATTTTCGTCTGGATATGCTTCGTATCACACATGGTATCCACATAGAGGTGTACTGAACAGGTAAAAAACTTTAAGACTTTCTGTGTTGAATGCAAAAAAACCGCATGTAAATATCACATTAACTTATATATATATATATATATATATATATATATATATATATATATATATATACTTTATCTCTTGGTAACTACATGAACTACTAGCCGGACATGAACTAAATTTGGTGCATAAATAGCTCATAGCCTAAATAATAAAAATTGCTAGATTTGGTACTCGGCCATGCACGGGTCGGTTCGGTTCGGCTTGCTTTAATGTGATACTTTATTCTCGATAACTTGCTACCGTCCATTTGTAGTCTTTCGTGCATTTCAAGAAATGGACACGGCTTTAATAATAATAATAATACCAAAAATCTCTCTCGATCTCGCTGTAATATCTCAATGTTCAATGAGTAATTTCAGAAATATAAATACATTTGAGAAAATGAGTGATTTAAATTACAAGCCAGTATCGTTTCACAATTGCGAAACTTCAGTAGATTTCCATACTAAGCGAATTCAATACTCAAACACTTGAAGTAGTACATTCACACAGGGGCGGATCCAGGACCGACTTCTGGGGGGCACGGGCGGTGGGTTGTCATACTGCTACTTACAGCTACTTTTAAGAGCTTCAAACTCTGGAATGGGTTTTATATATATATATATATATATATATATATATATATATATATATATATATATATATATATAAGAAAGATTCCTCTTCTGGGGGGGCAATCGCCCCGATCGCCCCCCTTGGATCCGCCACTGCATTCACAATTACTGATTGCCATTGATGAATTAGATCTAAAAAAAATTGAAACTATTTCCTCGGACACGAAATCCATAACAGAGATTCTCACTATGTGTTAGTGTTTTGCTCTATGAAGATCACTATTGCAATCGGAAATAGTAGTAATTGCTATCACTTCCTGCTCTAAGGGAATGGCGTAGAGGAGTGAAGATAGTTCTTCAGATGCTGATTAGGTTCCGAAATATCTCATCATTATATCTCACAATTTTTGCTCTATGAAGATCAAAGCTGAAAAAATAAAACGGAAATTATTAATTTCTACTACTTCCGGTTTAATTAGAGGGTTAACTGAGTATATAGAACCTATTGTTCGAATCGATTCTAAAAAAGCCACATGCCGTTATCTCATATATTCCTTGCTCTATCGAGACCAATATTAAAACCGGAAGAAAAAGTTAATTTCCGGTTTTAGTACCGAGATGTGGATGAAAATGGTATGTTTTGATTAGATGTTGAATCAACTCTTAAAAGAAAATTGTCGCTATCTGTTAAGACTCTACTTTCTTCTTCTATGGCTATCTGTTAAGACTCTACTTTCTTCTTCTTCTATCAACGCTGAAACCGGAAATTGTTCATTTCAACTCTGAAACCGGAAATTGTTCATTTCAACTCTGAAACCGGAAATTTTTCATTTCAACTCTAAAACCGCAAATTGTTCCTTTCTACTACTTCCGGTTTGAAGAGAGAGTTAAGGAGCATATGGAACTTATTATTGGAAGCATCTACTCGAAATAGCCGTTTGTCGCTATCTTTTACTATTTTTACTCTGTTATTTGTTTACAGATAGACGTATATTTTCTATAAGACTTCAGATAATTATGAAAAATGAAATGAAATCTTTAAGTTTTGCCTCCCACGATTATGCCGGCTAGGATAAAGGAGACGGTGACGATGAGAAATGAATGCAATGAAGGAATGAAAAAGTGGGAGGAAACGGAAAAACCCCGAGAAAACCCACAAACACGGTGTTCGTCCACCAAAAAGTCCACTTGGGGAGAGCTGGGATCGAACCAAGGACCCCACGCACCAGAGGTGAACTCTCTATCACTGAACCACCGTGCCCCATCCGATAATTATGCGTAGCATAGATGGAAAGCGTAATAAATAAACAAGTTGGTTATCTAATCTGAAGTATTCTCACCGGGCCACCGCGCACAGCAGTTAGATGCGTTTACAATTTGTCCACGAAAAACATCTTTTAAGGTAATTGTTGACTGTTAAGAATAAATTTTCTTTGTTTTTGAGTGTTTGAGAGTAAAGCAAAATGTACTCCACATTTGTATGCAAGTTCAGTTAAGCTCTCTCTAGTTTTGCATGATTTCTTGTACAACTACAGAATTATACGCTGTATAGGAAACATAAATTGCAATAACTTCAGAACGAAATGTTTTCCACACTTTCCGAACTGAACCCAACGTAGATTGCCGTTATTTACCCGTGCAGCCTTTATATACATATGAAATGCTAACGTGTTTTATGACGCAAGGACTGGAGGGGGGAAATGAGTCTCAGTCGGCGACGTAAATTAGTGTAGAATGAAAACGCATGGACTCAGCTGCCAAGTTTATCTTATACGTTATTGTATGTTAGAGCTACTGTTGATGGCTGTTCTATGTATCAAGAAAGGAAAAAGCCAAAGAGTGGAACTCAGTAACCATTTCCTCTTACTCTCCAAGGAAAATATGGCAAAACAGCTTGGCGCCATCTGACGGGATAAAAATATTGCCACAATCTCCATATTTCGCATACCGTTTTTGTAGACTTAACGGTAAACAAAAGAACTACTTCAAGAAATCATTGATTATTCCAGATTTTAGTTTTGAGGCTAAATAGAATACTGCATCATGGGTAAACATTGGCGTATTTTGAAAGAAGTCACATCGGAAAAATAAATTTTGTCTCTAAATACTACTGTACGTCCTACAATTATTATACGGCGTAGCCTAAAGGAGACACGCAGTGGCGTATTTAGGGGGGGGGGGCTTCCGGGCTTAAGCCCCCCCCGAAATCTTACTTACTATAGTAAATTATATGAAATATCTTGCAGAATTTTCACATTTTCAGGCAAAGCCCCCCCCCCCGAAAATTAGCAAAGCCCCTCCCGAAACAAAATCGTAAATACGCCACTGGAGACACGGAATGGAGAAAGTGAGAGGAAACGGGAGAAACCTGAAAAACCCTCAGAGATCAATAACATAGCATTTAATTTTACTCAGAAAGTCCTTAATTCATTCCAAGGTCATGTGTGTAAGGGCAAGGTGATTCAACAGTAACCCTGTGGTGTAGTTGACCAATCTGACTGCCCCTAATGATTGTGAAGCTAAACCTACCGTGAGTTCGAGCCCCATAGAAGAACATGATATTTTCTAATTGACCCCAGGATTTTTATGTTCGTGTATCTATCCAGTCAGGTAAGAATAGAAAATATGAGAAAGACTGAAGTTTTAAAAAAACTGAAGAGTATTCCGCACATCAGTTTTTTAAGCGATAGAGCGCTTACCTCTGGCACGAGTAATTCAAGTTCGAACCATGCTCTAGAGACCTGCACGGGACGAATTTTTCGGCCTGAGCCCAATCCAGCTCAAATGTACCTAGGCCCGGTCCAGCCCGGGCCCAAAAATTTTGCAGATTTTAGGCCCGACCCCGGCCCGGCGCGATATTTTTTAAATTCTTGGCCCAAGCCCGGCCCGGGCCCGATAAAGTTTCATTTTGTAACATTTTTCACGGGCTCACTTCTTCAACGTTTGCCTTTATTCTAATTATCCTTTAACGAAAGTCAGTAATTATTAAAGAATTGCAATTAATCGGCCCCAGCCCGGCCCGACCTGAAGGGAAATCAGTGTCGGCCCGCCCAAGCCCGGCCCGGCTCAAAGAAATAACAGAGTCGGCCCGCCCAAGCCCGGCCTGTGCAGGCCTCTACCATGCTGATTCAAATATCCTGTCCGCGGTTTCCTTTTAGAGTTGAGCAGTTTTCTCTCGCATTCTTTATTCCTCTAATTCATTCGTTTTCAATGAATCATTAGACTACTTTACCCTAAAGGATGTTTAATTAAAGATTCCAATTCATTGCTACAATGTGCAAAAATGACACACACAATGTATGTCAAACGACAGATCACGTCAATCATTATCATCATAGGTATTCTGCCATTATTGACAGATCACTTGCTGCAACTGAGAAGTTTCCATGCGTCACGGTCTTCCGTTAACCTCTTCGTCTTCACATACGATTTCTGTATTTTTATATCGTTCATTAATTGTAGTCTCCTTCGCTCCCTTCCTCTTTTTCCTGCCACCATACCCTTCCTGCACATCCCTCGTGATACAGTTCCTTCTTAGCCAATGTCCAACCAACTTCTCTTCTTCTTGTTAATAATATTTAAAATTGCTCTCTTTTCCCCCCACCATTTCTAACACCCTCTGATTCGATTTCCGCTCGAACCACCTAATTCTCTCCATTCTTCTCCAAACCTACATTTCGAAAGCTTCCAGTCGTTTTCCATCATTTTTGCGTAATGTCCATACTTCTGCCCATACATTACAATACTCCACACGAAACATTTTATGAGTCGTTTTTCTCAACATTTTATTCAAGGTCTCACGAAATAGTATTTTCTTTCTTCTAATGGCTTTTTCCGAAATTCCTATCCTTGCTTTTATTTCACATTCACATTTCGTATCATTACTAATAATACTATCCAGGTATCGGAAACTAGTCGCCTGTTCTTTTTTCTCCCCTTCTATTTCTATATTTGACACAGACTCCTTTGTTCTAATCACCTGGCTTTTGTCTTTCTAACATTTATTTTCATCCCATATTCTTCACAGCCCTTCCTCAAGTTTTCAAACATTTTATTGATTTTCTCTTCAGATTCTGCAATAAGCGCCATATCATCTGCAAACCGTATACACCTAATCATTCTACCTCCTACTGAAATGCCATCTTCACTTTTTTGTTAGGGTGGGTGCGCCATATATGGAATACGTTCCTAATATGAAATACCAGTCTATTTTGTCTGCTATGTGCTGCCACCGAATAGACTTTACGTAAACTTGTACACAGTGACACCTTCAGTCTGCGCATGAGTGGTTTGCTGCCGAACAATAACATAACATTTCCTTTCGTTGCAGAATAGATTTTTGAAGAACTTGAGTTTTTCGGACGAACATTTCCAGGCTGCTGAATATACGCAAAGAGGCATATATTATTGTTGAGTTTGTGATATTTAGATTACATATATAGTGTAACATAAGGGCATAAAGATTCAGTACACGGAGAATCACGTAAGCGTGTGTAGGAAGATAACTATCCAAAATGACGATTTTCCTAATATGGAATACCAGCAGGATCCTAATATGGAATATTCCCAAATAGGTTCATACGTATGTGAACTAGAAGTGATGAAGAATAACTGAATTGTAAGTTACAATAGACCTGACATTGTTTTAGACTGAGCATCAGGGAAGTCTCCTAGTTGAAACGTTTGGCATTTGTGTTGTCTGTCTACAGGGTGTCCATAAAGTCTGGATACATGGGGAAAAGCAAAATTTAGTTAATTTAATGTTAATGACTAATATTTTCTACATTATTTCCGTTCTGTTCAATGCATAATTTGATGTGCATTGATGTGATTGAGGTGAACTTGATGGAATAGGTCTGAATTGCCGTCGATTTCAGCACACCGACTGGTAATGCGTTCTGTCAGGTGATTTAAATTTCTAATCTTCATCGAATAAACTTTCTCTTTCAGCATATCTCAGAAAAAGAAAACAAGTGGAGAAAGGCCTGGCGAACGAGGGGACCACTTCACATGACCTCTTCTCCCAATCCAGTGAGGAAAATTGTCATTCAACCAATCTCTAACAGTTGCAGCAAAATCGGCAGGGGCCCCATCCTGCTGAAACCAGTCTGGAAGTCCCTCACTCAAACGCTCAATTTGAGGCATCAGTTTGTCTCTCATCATGTTTAGATAAGTCTCACTAGTTATATGTTCATCAAAAAAGAAAGGTCCTAGCACGGAACGGGGTTTGTCCAACATACTGCCTTTTTCTTTAATCTTGGTGATTAATTTCCGACGGCAGTAAAACAAATAGGTTGACAATGAGGGTGTCGAAGGTTAAATTCTTGCGCAATTTTGCGATACGATCATCCTTTTCGTCCACTTAAGAGTACCAAGCCGTTCGACTCGTTCTTCTTTAGTCAGTCATCATTCAATCTGGAAAAATAAAAACAAATTACTAGAATTCCCTATTTGCCCAGACTTTATGGACACCCTGTATGTGGGTATATGTTTGTGTGTGTCTGTGTGTCTCGAGATAACTCCTGAACGCATGAACCAATTCGAATAAAACTTTCACAGATTAATTATTGGTTTAAATGTTCCACCTGCCATGTCGTCTACAGTGCTAAGTGAAGAGAATAGCACGACAGTACCGATTGAAGTAGTGAGTCCGCCACCACAACTACAGCCACAACATCGCAGCACACGTAGTCGAAAGCCAGGTGGACAAAAGTACTTACGAGTACTCCGCACAAAAACGATTTAAAAGCTGACTCTGCTTCATCACAATGGGCCTTTAGCTCATCATTGCAAGTAATTAAAAAAATGTTTAGCTTTCTAAACCCCACCCAACAAAATCCAATCGAAACAGCCAAAGAAAAGGATTTCACACTACTACAAATTAGATAGTTAATCCGAAGAGTCAGTAAGAAACTTGAACGAAAGTAGTGACAGTTTAAGTGATCCTACTGATGATGCTGACGATGATGAGGAAAAGGGACAGTGTGGTAAATTGTAGTCGCTCAGCGTAGGGGAGGAAGATTGGTTAAAATGCCCAGTTTGTAAAAGATAATCTCACGATATGTCTCCCGTGAAAGGTGGGGAAAATATGTTTGTGGCCATTGTTCTGCAAAGTAAAACTGGAATCAAAATTTAGACACCTTAAGACACGCTAATCCAGTGTTTGAACTTTTTCTTTTATATATAGTTTTTTTTCTTTATTTGTCGCACGTAGTTTGATTCCCCGAATGTTTCGTTTTATTATTTTTATTATTGGTTGTAGCTAGTAAACATGCTTATTTCAAGTTAAAAGATATTACAGCTACTCCAAAAGTTAAAATAAGTAGATATTATAGCCTATTACAGCAATTTACAAACATAGACCTAATAATGAATAAGTCAAGTCAAGTTCGATAATTATCTTTGTACTACGTAAAATTGTGGTATTTCTGCTATTTTATATTTTAATTATCTTAAGAATGTTATGTAACTTTTTGTGTACTTGTCTTATAGACCTTCCAAATATGATAATACCTGCAACGCAATATTTGGATAGTTCGAGCATGGGCACGATTCCTGCTCAGACCACCCATCCTGAGTGAAGTTTTTCTGGTTTTCCTCAGTCCTTTCATATGTATGCCGGGATGGTTCTTTTCCCGAGACCTTTCCAATTCGTAGACTTATCTTAAGAGTCGATGTGATCTCGGTGTTAGAGGTTCGAACACTACCTTTGCTCCTTTCTTTGACCTAATAAATAAATTTATTTCTTAAATAAGCAAATAAATTGCTCGAATGCATTGTCCATGCTCGAATTATCCAAATGTCGCATTGTAGGCAGACGCGCATATTTTGTTCGAGTATTCCATTTTAAGAACAGGTAGTATTCCATATTAGGAGCGGGTTGTGCCTAATATGGGAAATTGAGTTTCTTTCAATTTCGTAATAGTGTAAAAAATCAAAAATGTGGAAAAAACTTTCATACCTGTATTTTGTTTTACAAAGGTACCTCAAGTATTATGATGTATAATTTTTTTATTCTGGAATACACGTTTCTGAGAAATAATGAAGAAACAAAAAGTATTCCATATTCGGTACCTTTACCCTACCATTTTTCATCATTTTGCTGACAGCACAAAGATAATGTAAATGTTGAACAAAAATGGCATACTTAAGGATAAACTCTCAAGTGTGATTTCAGGTAAAATCGCATGTAAAGAACTTTTGCCAGACTGAAGTATGTCTTTCATTATCTAATAAAGTTTGTAAGGACTAAAATTCATTTATTTGCTTGATCTGTTCGTGTATGCGCCCGGAAGATACAAAATTTCAATAACTATTCGATGAATCATCAGAAAATTTGGCCAGGAGGAGCGAGTGAAAACAATATAATTATCTAATGACGATTGTAAATATATAAACTTTAGCTAGGCCTATAAAATCAGAAACGAAAAAGTGGCGGAGAAGAAGATGCAACCTACCGTCAGATAAGATTGGAGCTCAGTGGTTACGCAAATTACGTGAAAGCGCCACATGTTTTGTTTAAATGTTTATATACACTCAACTACTGATCCTACATATAAAATATATAATGCCATTGGAAAGCTATGTCATTGGATTTATGTTGAGTTTTTGCAATACCTGCGATATTTTTCTTCCAAAATTTAAAAGAAAAATAATTTAAAAACAAAGGGATTATTTTAGTTGTTTTATAAGTTTCATTTCTTTGTACGACAGTATATGGTGTTAAATGAACACCTCACAAGAAATCCCATTCCTTTATCTTTCATTTATGCCTTATTTGAACTCCGTAGGCCTATTCGTTCGGATTTAAGAGCGATTCCAGTGATTTCTATCGTTTCTTCAGCGTTCCAACAGTTCAGCCTCCTGGAGTTCCATGAAGCGATCACGGGAGATTAGGGGACTTTTGATATATTTTTCAGAACATGAAATAGAGGAAATATACCAATTTTCAGTTACACACAATTATTTTTAACATTATTACGTAAAGTGTCTAGCCACCAGATGCTCACATAATGGTGACGTGATTGGCGGGCAATAGTGCACCGTGCGTCACTTAAACGCACGTAGTTCCGTAACTATTAGTCGTATATGCACTAGAAAGATACCGATGGAAAGATGAAGGTTTGGTAAAACTTTTTTTTTTTTTTTTTTTTACTCTGGTATTTTTACGATGTCTGCGATAGCAAAATGTCCATAACCAAGCAAAGAAAAAGCGACTTCGTATTATTTAGACTTTTGAGGGGTTCAATCGTTCCGTGCGGCTCTGGATGTTGTGTAATTAAAACACTATGCACTGAACTGAAGCCCTATTATTTTATTTTAGCTTTGTTGGTTTAGTCGTTTGTATATGACAGCCATTCCAGTGATAACTTCTACTTTTCCAACACCCCAGACTTTAACCGCCTGGAATTCCAGAAAGCGACCCGGGAGATTAGGGAGCATTTGATATGTTGTTCAGGACATCCAATAGAACAAATCTGCCAATTTTCAGCTTTAGATTATTTTTTAGCACAGTTTGGTCCAAATTTTGTCTAAAATGATTTTGCTATTAGATACGCGCCTTAATCAATGTAAGAGTATAAAAGCCTCACGGCAGGAACTAACTATGTTCAAAGATTCATTTTAAAGGAATCTTACCCCAATTGAAAACCAACCTTGAACTTAAAGGGTACCGATCAATTAGGGACCCCTGAAACTATGGATTTAAGACTAATCTCGACCGTTTTTGATATTTTTACATGTCATCATTTCATTCTCTGGGTATCAATGGAGGTTTAGGTAGAACTTAAACGGTATCGGAAGTGTCATTATTTATCTAAGCGACCTAGAAAACTAAGCATTCGATACTAATATCAGTCGTTTTCGATCATTTTATGTGTCTTTCCCTCCCCTCCCTTTGGAGGTTAGGTGGGTTCTTACTCCAACTGGGAGCTGTCCTTGAACTTAAAGGGCACCAAAATTGTCACCAATGAAATTAATGACCCTGAAAACTATGGAACTATAAGATGCTAATATTGTCAATTTTCCATCATTTTTATGTCTCCCCCTTCCACTCCCTCCTAGGTGTGGAGAAGGTCTTACCCTGACAGTAGTCCTTTGCAGACTGTAAGTAATATGTGTAGCAAGTTTGGTTAAAATTGCTCCTGGTGTTCCAGAGTTATGCTGAACCCACTCACATACATACATGCATTTTTTGGGATGTAGAATAGATTAATGGGACCTTTATTAGCTTATCTGAGATATCTTGACTTAAAACATGAAACTCTGACGATGCAAGTAATTTCCTGTAAGAGTTGATCTTCTAGTAAATTGAGGTACCACTTTGTATGTAAGATGTGCACATCAATTTTTGCTAAGAATTCTGTACGAACTAACTGTCATTTCAAGAAGCATTAACCCTCAGACTACCAACGGGAGAGTAGGTACTTTGTGCCCATCGCGGTATATTTTTGGTAATTACTCTTTTAATCGTTTCTTTAATATTGTAAGAAAATATGTCATTGCTCAACATATTTAGCTAAAGCGTATACCTTACGGTGGTTCAAATTGAACGTTAGTGTCTCATGAATTTGCGGTTTTAAGTTGGTGGGCACAAAGTATCTCCCGTCCCCGTTGGCAGAAGATGTGACTGACTTTTAGTAGTGTCCCTCCTAGTGCACACCATACGTTTGTACTGCGTTTGTACCGTAAAAATTTTCGTTTGTACCGGTCTGAAATTTGAAAAAATCGAAAAATAAAGTGGTCCTGCTAAGTTCACGTGAACATAGCAGGACCAGAATACAAATTTCGCCAAATCTTAAGATATTTCTGTTTGAATCCTTTGTTCTACGTTTGTACCGGATTGTACCGTAAACAGTTTCGTTTGTACCGGTCTCAAATCTAATAAATAAAGTGATCCTGCCAAGTTCACGTGAACATAGCAGGACCAGAATACAAATTTCTGCAAATCTTAAGATTTTTCTGTTTGAATCGTTTGTTCTACATTTGTACCGGATTGTACCGTAAACATTTTCGTTTGTACCGGTCTGAAATTCGAAAACATCGAAAAATAAAGTGGTCCTGCTGAGTTCACGTGAACATAGCAGGACCACTGATAAATTTCTGCAAATCTTAAGATTTTTCTGTTCGAATCGTTTGTTCTACGTTTGTACCGGATTGTACCGTAAAAAATTTCGTTTGTACTGCTCTAAAATAAAAAAAAAAATCGAAAAATTAAGTGGTTCTGCTAAGTTCACGTGAGGTTGGGCATTAGGTTGGGCATTAACTGAGACAGAAACACGGTCAGTGATACTGCTACAGCACAAAGTCAACAAAAGACCGGTCTTGTAAGATCTTGAGGTTAAAATCTACTAAAACCAGAATTGAGCTAGTATCAAACATGTTAGTTTCAGTAAAACTATTGTTCATTGTGAATAGGATACTAAACAAACACAATTTTTATTTCAAATATAAGAATTTGTGATATCAAATATAAAAATAAGAAAGTAGAGTATTCTTTTGAGTTAAACTGACAGATAATTGCAAGTAGCCGAAAACGTAACGGGTCGCCCAATTTGAAATTTTGGTAGGAACTTTTGGGATCAAAAATTGTCCAATCAGCTTCTTGTAGCCCTATCTACCTACACAGCTGAGAAGGCGCACGAATCATTGAAACCACCTTTTCAAAACAGCAACTGATTGGACCAACGAAGATCGAGAAGCAAGAGGCGATTCGCGAATGAGCAACATACAGTCAGAAACAATATAAGGTATAGGTTGGAGGTACCAGTATAAAGAATAAAAGCTCCAACCTATACTTAATATTGTTACTGGCTGTACGAGATGCATATGCTACAAATATTGTCAATCACAAACTACCGTGTCTCCCTCAAAACCGTACTCCTAAAGAAACCTGACTGCCAAAGACCATGACCCTAGAAGAACCACGTCTCCTTAAAAACTACGACTCCTGAAAATACACGAATCACGAAGAAACACGACTCATAAAGAATTGTCGATCATTCCTAGTCAGAACGACTCACTCGCTCATCCAAAAACGTAGTCAAAAGATTCGGCTCAATCGCAAGTGATACATTATTAACTAATCTTTAAATTATTACAATAGTTTGACTCCTAGCGTTTTAGAAATTGTTCCTAAAACTATTACACGAATGTCTCATTTTGTATTAGCAGAACACTTTACTTTCCGAATTTTTGAATTTGACGCCGATACAAACGAAAATTTTTACGGTACAATAAGGTACAAACGCACTACAAACGATTTGTTAAGAAAAAATCTTCAGATTTCTAGAAATTTGTATTCTGGTCCTGCTACATTCACGTGAACTTAGCAGGACCACTTTATTTTTCGATTTTTTCGAATTTCAGACCGGTACAATCGAAAATGTTTACGGTACAATCCGGTAACAAACGTAGAACAAACGATTCAAACAGAAAAATCTTAAGATTTGGCGAAATTTATATTCTGCTCCTGCTATGTTCACGTGAACTTAGCAGGACCACTTTATTTTTCGATTTTTTCGAATTTGAGACCGGTACAAACGAAATTTTTTACGGTACAAACCGGTACAAACGCAGTACAAACGTATGGTATATAAATATTTATAGATTTCAAAAGTGGTCCTGCTAAGTTCACACTCATCTTAAATTTGCCCCTTTAAGTTTCTGTGCACAAAGTGATCCCCCCTCCCCTAGTTTTGCCATATTTTGAAATTAGAAAAGCCGTAAGTACTGATGTGAACTTGTGTATTACAAATACTGACCTGGGATTTTCGGGACCATTTTTGTTATTTTGTTTGTTTGCTTGCTTGTTTTGTGATTTTGTTGAGTGACTCTTCCAATGTACTTTTCTAATGAAGCTAAGGTAAAGCAAATTTAGTTTTTCCCTTTAATGGTTTATTAAGTTCAACAAATGTGTCGCGAATTGTAAAGTAAGTAATAAGTATTACAGTAAGATAAGTGAAATTGTAAGGATATCTACAAAGCATTTTTAAAAAGTTATATGACAGATATTGTTCATACGGTTTTCTCTCTAAGAAACACAAAATAATTTCTGAATTTTTATCATAAGAAAGGTAAGACATACTCAGGAGTCTTAGTCCAATTCTTATAGAGTTCTAATCATTTTTAAAGATTGCCACTTGAAATCGTACTAACATACAAAATTACCACGGTTTCATAATATCTGCCACGCGCACTAGGCAAATAGCTCTCAGCCGGAGTCAAATTTAAGTCAATCGCGATTGAGATTGACACAGAGACATAGCGGTTTACGTTGAATATAACAACACTTTATCAACAAAGTCGTCTTAGATTTTTCTCCAGTCCAAAAAAGCGGATGGTTTTTCGTGATTAAGATATGATTAATCGGGGGACGGATATGGGACCTGTAAATCGGGTGGTACCCGCTAAAATCGGGTAATATGGCAACCCTACCCCCACCCCCGTTAGTAGGAGATGTGCCTGACATTTAGAAGTGTCACTCGTTGATAGCAGTATAATAAATAGCTGCCAGTCTTGTTCCACGTACTGTTCATTTCAGTCACTGTAGATTTTTTGTGAGAGTTTTTAATTTGTTTCTTTTGCGAGATATATTTAATCTTAACAGGTGGGCACAAAATGACCCCCTTCCCTTGGTAGTTGTAACGTGCGTGATTTCTGCGTTAACAACTAATTATTGTGATTTCTGGAAATAATTTAGTGTTAAACATCTAAAATTACGTGAGTCTGTTCTATGATTTTGCTATTTTGAGTTAATTATATCTTTAGAATCTGTTATAGACCGTCATTCAATTAATTTGACAACTATAACCTGAAAGTTAAATTGTGTTGCATTCAACTTGGATATTCCAGCTTTTGTCTTAAAATTTAAAAATATTTTTCGATATTAGGAATATTACCTGAACCTAACATTATTACTAGAAATTGATGTAATTATTAATTCCTTGAAATTTTATGGATTATAGTTTGTGCTTTTGGGGTAGTTGACTACTGGAACCATTATTGATTGTTACTTTTTCTTAAAAGTTGTTGTACCTATTTCTTGTTCTATTCGAAAATAATAATTTCTCTAGATTTAAAATCAAGATACTTGTCATTCAACCTAATTAATAATTAGTATTTGGATACTCGTTAATATTTTTGGTACGTGGAAGTTAGGAGCTGGAAATAACTAATTTAAAACCGTCTATGCAGATTAGTAGCGTAAATTAAAAGCTGAGTGCTTATACATGCTTATATACTCTCTTTAAATTTTTATGCTGATTACTCTCTACTATAATATTGGGGGTGGCGTATTGTGACCCTGACCAGTGACGATGCGATATAACTATTTCAATATATATATATATATATAAAATTTTTAACGCACGTTACACATGATTTTCCCTGAATTCTGACGTAAACCGTATCTACAGAATATCACGTTCAAAACTCTGTCACTAAATGGCATAATTACCAATTTATTAGTGTTTCCAACACTTGTACATTCATAACATTTGTTTGACTTTTTTTTAACACACAACATAGTCTGCGTCACGAAAAAGTACCTACGTAATGGGAGGGTTGAATTTATAAAATTTTCCTGAATATGGTATAGCATGAGAAAGTACATAATGAAAAATTCCAAACGTTTTGTATATAGTGCACTTGGATGAGATTCAAAATGACCAGTTCCAAGTTACAAGCGTGTAGGTTGATAGTTTTCCATGTGAATCCAGATGAAAGCTTGTTCTCGAAAGAAAAGAACGCGAAACACTCTATTGAACTGTGATTGTCCTGATTAACTGTATTGAATCATGCGAGTAAATCTAATTTCGCTTGAAGCAGGCGCGTTTATAATTGACAACGCAATCTGCTACCACTATTAATGTGTGTGTAGATTTTTTTCCTCTTTCTTGTCGTGTTCCAGGAAATTATCCTGTACACTCTATATAACTGAGTTTCCGAAACACGAAACCACTCACGCACAACCAATCAATCAGTGCTTAACATGCTGTACGAAAATTGAGTTGCAATCGAATAGAGTTTTTATTTTTTTTTTTAATTTTTATTAATACAATCCTCTCATAATGTGTGTTGTGTGCTTGTACATGCAGATATTTATGACATCTGCGAGCTATAAATTCACAGAGGTGTAACAAGTACTTGTTCTATATTAAATTTCCAGGACTGCTTTTATCCTCGTTACAGTATATGACTTCGTAGATGTTATTTTATCCTTGCCAACAGAAAATCTCTATAAATTTGCTATTTCTTTGCTTTTATGGAGCAGGAAGGCACTGTGGCTCAGTGGTAGCCCTCCTCGCTGGTCTAGTGGCTAGCACGTGCACCTTTGGTGCACGGGGTCTTGGGTTCGATTCCCGGTGGGAGAACCTTTGTGATTTTAACTGTCCACGATGTTTCTGTGTTCGAGTCCCTGTCATTCTAGGTGATTGGAAAATCTAGTTAAACGAGTAAAGCAAGTAAAATTAGTAATAAGTAATTCGAGTAAGATAATGAGACAGGTTCGGTGAGTCAGTTAACTTTACAAAAAAAAAGTCTCCCCCATCTGGTGTGTGGGTTCCCTGGTTCGATCTCCGGCCAAATAAGTTTGTGATGGAGAACGTCATGTCTGTAAGTTTTCTAGGGGTACTCCTGTTTTGTCCCACATTCTCATTCCACCAATTATTCTATAATCATTCACTAGCCTAAATTATGGGTCTCCCTTAGCCTAAAGGACATAATCGTAGGACGTTAAACCGAATGATTTCATTTTCATATTTATATCACGTTCAGCGCACAATCCATTCTAGTCTACTTTTGCTCATTGAACATTAATTTCATCTTTAAGATTTCTAAGTAAAGGCCCTTTCGAAACTTATAAACTCATGTTCAAATATTGTAAATATAGTATTCCATGTACCTAAGGTGGATCACCACCCGGAAGTCAGTACATATTTTAGCTCATTCCCTTAACTACTGCGCAATGAAACGTTACATACTATATATATTGTACTATAAGATAGAGTAATGTTTCAGCTACAGCACAAGACACTGATTCATTTGGTTGTGTCTCCTGATATCGAAAAATCGAAAAATGTAACAAATAAAAGAAAATATTTCATTTGTTTTACAATGAGCACACAAGATGGCACTTGCTGTAAGATCTTACAAGAAGTGCTCAGTTTTACAAAATGTTTATTTGTATGTGTAAAGGATTTTAAAGTAACGATCTTATTACGAAATAGATATATTGTTTGACCATCTTTCGGGTTATATTTCATATTTTATTTAAATATTAATTTACATTGAAAGAAATAGATTTTGATACGAAACTTGCGCAGAACGCCATAATGCGTTGTTGCCAAATTTGTACGTTTATTGTAGTAGTCACAATAAGAAAATTCCTAGATTCTAGCATTGCAGTTCGAGAAACGGAATTGCGGTGAGGGTCGAAAACTAATTTCTCCAGTAAGTATCTAAGCAGAATTCCATGATTTCTCCCTTTATTCACTTGCATCAGTAAACACTCGACATTATCTGGCAACGCCGCACTATTCAAATAGCGTGTAGCATAGCACCAAGAACATCTAGTGATCCAATTCAAGCATACTGTACAAAGTTTATGATTTTTTCTCACAACTTTGAAAACTGGCCTTGATTCTCTTATGTTTTGAACGTCGGTACAAAGTTTATGATTTTTTTCTCACAACTTTGAAAACTGGCCTAGATTTTCTTGTTTTGAACGCGTAACTTATTATCTTTGCATTTGTCGCATTCGTGTTTCACAAGCCGAGCCGTAACTTGCGAAGGGGGAAGGAAGGGAGGCGATTGTCTCTTCATTTAAGCTCAAAGCCATTCGAGTGAGACACACTACAAAGGCAAAACTGGGGGCGCGGTGGCTCAGTGGTAGAGCGTTCACCTCCGGTGCTTGGGGTCCCTGGTTCGATCCCAGTTCGCGCCGTGTAGACTTTGTGGTGGACAAACACCGTGCTCGTGGGTTTTCTCGGGGTTCTCCCGTTTCCTCCCACTTTCTTCATTCCAAAATTTCACTCATCTCTCATCATCACCGTCTCCTTTAGCCTAACCGGCATAACCGTGGGACGGTAAAACTTACAGATTTCATTTCATTTTTTACAAGGCAAAACTATCTTAATTCATTAGATGCCATACGAACATTAATGTATAAATGAAGCGTGAAATAGGTTCACCACGTAAAAAGAAAGAAGAAAAAAAGCTTAAAGGAAACGAAAGTGTGAATTAGGCCCATTTCAGTAAAAAATGTATACTATTACCATAAAAAACGGAACTTTTAAAATGCCCGCCATTTCTGTTCTAGTAAGTTGGCAGCACTGAACGTTAAAGATTTTCATCTTTGTGGTTGTCTTTGTGGTTAGTAGTCATGAAACACCAAATAGGGCATGATCGTCATCTGCTTTCCGAACGGGTAGGAATGGAACACTTTACGACGGAACAGTGTGTTATCATAGTGAAAACTTATTACAAATAACGTAAAGAGCTCAATTAATACCTATGCAGAAAGCAGATGACGATTATGCGTTATTTGGTGCTCCATGGCTACTAACCACAAAGACAACAAATGAAAATCTTTAACATTCAGTGGTGCCAACTTACTAAAATAGAAATGGAGGTTATTTCAAAAGTTGCTTTTCTTTTTTTTTTCTTATGGGGCATCCTTTACTAATTATATAAATTGCTATAGTTTGTGATTTTTTTTATATAACACATTTCTGTCAAGAATGATTGTCTGTTATAATATACTAGAAAAAAAAGTTTCCATTTGTGAATCCGAGATCGATGAGCATTATGATCAATCAGCATGTGACGAGGTTGACTGTATTTTCCTATCAATTGATTTAAACCTCTTTCAACATGAAATTCTCCTTCCTAAAGTTGATTCACAATATTAATCCAGGAGCATGGCGGGCTTTTTATAAACGCAGGGGTAGTGTTATGAAAACCATGTACATATTCTTCCTTGCGTCGTGAGTAGGGATGACCACAAAGTTCCGGTTCCGGCGGAACCGGTTCCTCCGGTTTTTAGAACCGGTTCCTGACCTGATCCGAAAACCCGGTTCCAGAACCGGATCTTAGGAAGCGGTTCCAGACCAAGATCCGAAAACCCGGTTCCAGAAAAGGATCTTAGGAAGCGGTTCCAGATCTGGATCTGAAAACCCGGTTCCAGAACCGGATTTTAGAAACCGGTTCCAGACCTGGATCCCAAAGCCTCCAAAGACCCGTAAAGGAGGCACAAAGTTCACCTTCAAAACACTGCAAAGAAGATCATGCTCTTGTGCCCTCCCCGCCCAGACCCGCTTGTGCCCCCAGAAAAATAAAATTTTGTCCACCAGTGGGTGTTTAGCCAAATGAGTTGGCCAGTTTGCCTGTTTAGCCAATGAGTTAGCCAGTTACCCAGTTTATTTAGTCAAGTGAGAGAAGCGGCCGCCGCCTGGGCGCCTGCCTGTCGCTTCCACCATTTCATCTAGCACACTGTTCACAGCCTGCCAGTAGCTCGGGTTTAGCGTAGGGATGGTCACAAAGTTTCGGTTCCAGCGGAACCGGTTCTTGGAGATCTGGTTTCCAGAACCGGTTCTGGAACCGGTTCCAGACCTGGATCCGAAGAACCGGTTCCAGACCTGGATCCGAAGAACCGGTTCCAGACCTGGATCCCAAAAACCGGTTCCGGAACCGGATCTTCTAGAACCTGATCCGTTCAGACCCGAAAACCGGTTCCACCAGGAACTGGTTCTCTCCATCCCTAGTCGTGAGACAGCTGGCTGCTGAGGACAATTAACAATAGTTTTCCGAATCGGTGGCTTGCTTTGTAGGTGATTTCTGAAAGATATTTTTCGAATGAGAATTTTCTATCTAATAATGCCTCCAGATGTCTGGCGCTGTGTTCAACATTAATATTTCGTACTAACCTATGCAGGAAAAAAGTACTAGATCTCGGGAAAAAGAACTAAAATTTTATCTGCTCCCGTTCCACCCTATTTATGACATTTTACGACATTAATATATTATTAAAATGTTTCCGGCAACTCTTCCTCCCCTGTGGGTGGGGCAGTGACTCCCACATTTTTTAAAGAACCCCAACTTTAATTTTTTTACAGTCAAAATTCGATACAAACCGAGCAAACCACTTACACCCTCCCAATTTTGATTTTACTCTGCCAAAGTAAAAATTCTGGAGGAATCCCTGCTTAATTGTTGAATTAGAATTCACTGTAAACCTCACTGAACTCATTATCTTCCCTACACCCTAACACTTGCCCCAAAACTATTTGCAGCGATTCATAAAGAAGCACTAGGTCTATCATCCCGTTTCCCGAGCCCTCTTAATTATCAAGCGAGGAACAACTAATCACTGCCAGAATTTCTTCTCGTTGCAGGAGGCTACCGGACGGCACATATGTCCCACTTTCGCTCTTGTAAATACCACTTTTGAAAGAAAAAAAGAAAGAAAAAACGAACCAGGAGCATTGAAATTTTTTGTACATTGCGAAATTTTCATAAGATTCCTTTTTTTCTCTTCGAAATGTTTTTTTATGAGAAAAGAAGAGGAGGAGAAAAGTATTAGATTTGTTGGTTAACGGGGGCCGCGGTGGCTCAGTGGTAGAGCGTTCACCTCTGGTGCTTGGGGTCCCCGGTTCGATCCCAGCCCCCGCCAAGTGAACTTTGTGGTGGACAAACACCGTGTGCGTGGGTTTTCTCGGGGTTCTCCCGTTTCCTCCCACTTTCTTCATTCCACCATTTCATTCATTACTCATCATCACCGTCTCCTTTAGCCTAACCGGCATAACCGTGGGACGTAAAACTCAAAGATTTCATTTCATTTCATTTTTGTTGGTTAACGTACTAGAACACTAAAATATTCCTAAAATATTATAAAAGGTACTAGATCTAGTACGAAAGTACTAGCGGTGGTCACACTGGCTTTGTTGCTGTTCTCTGACCCACTGCGACTTATATACTCTTAAATTTGGAACACTAAAGCCATCTGGTGCGCGTAAGGATCACTACTTTGTAGACTATGAGATATAACTAAAGACCGACAGTTGTGGGAAAATACACTAAAAGTCTCAGGCAAAAATGAAAAAAATAAATTTCAAAGATGGTAGTGTATTGCAAAAAGTAGTTAATTTCTTGTTGTTTCAGCTGTTGTTTGTTTTATTGTTATTATTTATTTACCAAAACCTCCTATTAAATGAATTAATCTAAACATAGGATTGTAAGTAGCACTAATTTATAAGTGTGAAATGAATTTATTCAAAACGTAATTGTAAACCTCACATGTAGCCTGTCAGTTGGAATTAGATAATTATGTTAAGAGAATTAGTATTAGAGTAGCAAGCCCAACCGTTCTCTCTGTGCAATAAGTCTTTGAATTTTATTATTATTAAGGTCTAAACTCTCTTGTTCCTCTGGCTAAATGCACTGAATCTTATGTCATTGAATCTTGTGAACAAACACCATATGGATAGGTTCTTCGGAGCTCTCCCGTTTTCCTTCAGTTTCTTTATTCTACCAATTCATTTTTATCAATGTATTCCTTAGCGCCCAAACATTACCGTGCGATATTACACTTTAGTGAGGATGTTGACCACTGAGTGTACGTACAGAAACGTAGCACTTGTTGATGTATATATCCGTAAGGCATAAAGTCGTACTTGGTGTCAAGTTGTATTCCTTGATTATATTGAACTAGCAGCGTTCACCCCGCTTCGCTGCGGTCACCCCGGAACGCAATAAACGTTGTTACTTAGATAATTTTTACTTTTTCGCTTTCAAGTGATATGATAAAAACCATAGAAGATTGCAGTAAATGTTAACATTATATCGCCTGTCATTTATGTTAACCCGCCCCGCTTCGCTGCGGTCACCCCGGAACGCAATAAACTTTGTTACTTAGATAATTTTTACTTTTTCGCTTTCAAGTGATATGATAAAAACCATAGTAGATTGCAGTAAATGTTAACATTATATCGCCTGTCATTTATGTTAACCCGCCGAGTGACACGGTCATGCGGGTTGCATATAAATACGTTTATTTTTACCTATGATGAACTAACAAAGGATTTGTACGTTATGGACACTTGAATGGTCAATTATCTCAAGACACTGGTAATTAAAAATTAAAGTGATATGATAAAAACCATCTAGGGTCCAAATCCTAATAACCCCCCAAAAATGAAAGAAATTGGTTCAGCCGTATTAGCGTGATGAGGGAACAAAGGATTTGTGCGTTCTCTTTTATATATATAGATTAGAATTTAGCTTGCAGTTTAGTACCGAGGCTAAATTACATATGTATAGGTGTAACTAGGGGGCCCAGGAGTGGCCAGAACCCCCTAGAACACTATTGCTCCCCTGAGATACTTTGGAGTACAGATAAAGTTCATTTAATTTTTACAAGTAGTTGCCATGCCCCCACGGAGAAAAATGCATAATCCAGTCGGCATGTAAATGCTGTTTTTACCAGGTTACGCGCGTCACCACATTAAGTAACGTTGTTTCATCCGTAGTACGATCTACACCACCGTCCAGGGAAAATTTTATATTGTGGGACCACCATTTCAAATCTAGAATTAACGCCATACCCATTCCGATGGTGGTAACTTACGTATATAATGTTGTTACCACCTTTCTACGACTATCCCCTCTTAGTTCTTTCTAAGTCTGTGACTTCCTACCTTACAAGAGTAATAAGACGTCATATCATTCTGTGAGAAGGAAAGAGAGGAAGGATGTTTTTTACACGACGCCGAACTCCAGACTTGGCATGGTGTTCCCACCTGCTGTACTTTTATACATGAAATTACATTACTTAAGGAGCGCACCCGCGTAAATACGATGTATCCACCCGGAAATCCTAGTCCTTTTTTTCTCAGTGCCCTAACCAAATATTCCAGTTTCGCCAATAGAGACATAAGAGGTGTCTTAAATAAGAAACTAAACTTTTACTATGCAATATGTAGTACTTTATTTCACAACATTTTGAGCACTATTCCCTTCAAAGTAGTTCCCTCTACTGGCAACACACCGTTCCCAACGGTTCTTCCACTTTTGGAAAAGCCTGGAACGTACTTTCTGGGATGTTGCGCAGATCTCTCTTCGCATTGTCCTCGCAAACTCCTCCATGCTTTGGAAACGACGTCTTTCCAAAATGGTTTTAAGTTTGGGAAACAGGAGAAAGCCTACTGGGACTAGGTCCAGAGAATAGGATCGATGGAGAACAACGGGAGTCGGATAACTGCAGATAAGGAGCGAAGCGTGAGTAACTGCATTGGCACGGTGCACCATCCAAGTCTGGCTTTCCTACAATTCAGGCCTCTTCCTGCGCACAGTATCCCTCAACCGCGCTAAAAAATATTCTGGAACAACTGTTTGTTTACCATCTGACCACGTGATACATATTCATGATGGGCAATATCTTTCCAATCAATAAACACAACCAACATTATCCTGATCTTTGACCGACTCATGCGTGCTATTTTGGACAAGGAGACCCTAAATGAATAGAAAAGAAATTAAAATGTCTCTGTAAGTGTTTCACCAAGCTTGTAGCAAAATTTCACACACACTGTTCTTTAAGCCTTTTCATTGTCACTGTATTATTAATCTCACGAATAGCTTGTGCATGTTCTCACTTCAACGGTTAGAGCTCAGCGACTAATGATCATAGTGAAATGCAGCGAATGGCAATTTGCTGCCTAAACCTGCCATGAGGTGTGCTTAGTAGCCACAGTACGCTCCGTCCAGGGACGTACGCAGGGGGTGGGTCCTGGGGGTCCGGAGCCCCTCCCCCCCGAAATCCGGACTTTTTTTTTTGTAAATGTAGTCTAAATTTAGGGGCAATTTTACAATTTTTAATATAATTTAGCCTGAAATTGTGCTTGGATCCCCCGAAAAGCTTTGGACCCCTCCCGAAATAAATTCCTCCGTACGTCCCTGGCTGCGTCTGTCGGTTGGCTCGCTATTTCAGAAATTCGGTTTCTTTTTGAACATACCTCGTAGACATTCAGTTTTAGGTCTAATCAAAACCAATGTAATGGGTTCAAGTTTTAAGACTTCCCCACCGGAAATCGAATCCAGAACCCCTGCACCAAAGAACAGCGCGCTAGCCACTAGATTAGCGAAAAATGCAGAAGTAGTAATTCGAGACCCTAAGTGTAAATAGATGCAGTGGCTGATCTGGAAGGTAAAAACTAAGGGGGGCAGCTAAAGACGCCGATTTCTCTGTAAATTTGGGGTACCCATTTAGGTGCAGAAGGTATATATATAAAGATTTTAAGACAAATTGCATTCAAATTATGCCAAATATTGTAAATGCAATAGGGACCACATGAACTTTGGGGGGCCGCCCCCCAGGATCGGCGCCCTTGGGAGCAGCCATAACCTTCACTATGATGGAATCTAATTGGCTCACCATAAACTTTCAAAAATATATAAATAATAGGTTCAATTATTTCTGTCACTCGAAAAACTGGGGGACCCAGCCCTGCCGACCCCGGGCTAGATCCTCCACTGAATAGATTATCAATTAAGTTGGTAAAATCGATGAACTCATAGGTCATGTAATTTGGATAAATTAATGCGATATGGAATGCGGCGAATAACCAAATTATTAGTCGTTTTAAAACTCGAAATAGAAAATGCATATTTTTTTAAATTGTTTAAGTAACGACTTGATTCTCCCTGAACCTTCATGTATACAATTCACTATCACATGAAATGCAGAACATTTCTCTGCAGCCAAGAAAAGAAAACAAAATTTCTCTGTTCTCTCTCTCGACTACTAAAGTCGTTTTGTCAGCTTTCGTGACAAACTGTTTCTCTTACAGCTTTCAAGCATTGGCGTCATCTCGTGTTTGTCTGCGGATTTATCGTAAATTTCGAGAGCTATGAGAGCAAAGCGCTTCAAACTTCTGGTACTTCTAGCTAGAGGGCACTTATGCTCTTATACCATATACGTGTTTACAAACGATATATATATATATATATATATATATATATATATATATATATATATATATATATATATATATATATATATATATATATAACTTATTCCTGTAGCTACACCAAGCATAGCTAAAATACAAAGGTCGATCAAAAAGTAATACACAATTTACTATAGCTCAAAAATTGTATGTACCAGAGAAATGAAATTTCCTAAGGAGTATTGATATTTTGGTACGTTCAAAATGTCACTCGATGTACTTCTACAGTACATCCATTTGTACTATCTATTTGCTTCACTGCACTGTAGCTATTTTGGTTCCCATGACACCAGGCGCACACCCAGAAATTTTTTGTTGGGACTGGGAGCTGGGACTGTCTAAGCTTTGACGGGGTCCAATACAAGCCGCTTTGTTCTTCTAGTATTGAACGAGCATTATTCTGCACCCGAGTAGACGATAAGTAATTGTAAAATACCTCCACTTATATATTAAAAAAAAAAGATAAAACTAGATTGCTTTCATAAGAGAAAGACTACAGATGAAGTGTAAGATCAAATTTTCATGGGGGGGCGCGGTGGCTCAGTGGTAGAGCGCTCACCTCCGGTGCCTGGGGTCCCTGGTTAGATCCCAGCTCACGCCGTGTGGACCTTGTGGTGGACAAACACCGTGCTCGTGGGTTTTCTCGGGATTCTTCCGTTTCCTCCCACTTTCTTCATTCCACCATTTCACTCATTTCTCATTATCACCGTCTCCTTTAGCCTAGCCGGCATAACCGTGTGACGTTAAACTTAAAGATTTCATTTTTTTTTTCAAATTTTCATGCTACATCAATCATTTCCTTGTTAAACAAGTATAGTTTTTACTGAGAAAGTGTACAAATGCATGTTGAATTTGGGAATTTTTGGGGTCTGGACCCGGTGGTCCCTTCGTCCCTTGGCTGCGCCCCTGCATGACACCAATGCACATTCGTAAAACATTTTAGGTTAGACACTGTAACACACTTTCCTAAAGAGCTCCATACCATCGGCTGACTTTTGTTCTCAGGATCGATATAAAACCGGAAGTGATAATAGATGTAATACATATATATATTCTTGGAGCGCTTTATTGGTTGAACAAACCCGCTTTTCGCTATCTATTACTGTTTTCACTATATTGCGATCAACGTTAAAACTGAAAGTGGTTGATTTCTTCCACTTTCGGTTTGAATAGAAAGTTAAACCAGTTGAGAATGTCCCAAGAGCATTGCCAGAACGAACTTAAAAAGAATTAATTTTTCTTATTAACTTCTACAGCCTTTATACCAATTGTCTATGTACTTTATTACTGTATTTTATGGCAGGGGCGTCATTTAGGGAGGGCAGGGAGGGGCAATTGCCCCTCCCCCTGAGATTGAGATTAATATATATTTTATCAATAGAATAGTACTAAATCAGTAAGAAAGCGCAAAATTTTACTTATATCAAGGGGTCTTGTCCCCCCCCAAAGCAAAATCTGAAATGACGCTCCTAAATGACCAGTATTTGATTTAAAATTACCGCTAGTCCTAAAAATGGCTATATATTCGATGCAGCGGGAAACCTATTGGATTCAACTAACAGGAGCATTGCAAAGATGCGACGAACATAAGTTGCGACGATTCACAAGATTGGTAACACTGTCTCCCTCCCGCCTCGCCATCACAAACACAGAACCATAGATTAGAATATACAGACCGTAAACTCTGTAGAAAAACTGGAAACAAGGCGAACCATAGCGCCTCTAACATGCGACGACGGAACTAACCAGTCGCTCTGTTGCCTTTGGCGCGGGAGACCCGGGTTCGATTCCCGGCGGGAGCTCATGTGGTTCGGATTCCACGTTAATCAGTAGGTCCACGTCTCATATAGCCTCGCTGCTGAACGGGACGATAAACTCAAAATCAATCAATCAATCAATCAGTCGCTCTGTTAGTCGACAATCCATGACGTCACTCTCAGAAAGTCAATAGCAGCGCCAACACACTTACGACGAAACATCGTTTCCCAGTAAACGTTGATTGGCTCTTTCGCCGTGCAGACGATACATACTAATTCCAATAGCGTATAGTTCAGTTCTAAGAATTTGTTTGTCTGGATTTGCAAAACGGTACAATGTTACGGAATTTTAAAAAATGCTTAAAAATTAAGGTGCGTTTGATAGGCCGTAAAATACGGTACTATACTCATTAAAAATTCTTGTAACATAAGTATATCTATCCATTTATAATTCCCTTGAGTACTAATTTTTTGCACATGTTTTGTTTTAAGAGTTCTGTTAAAACATTCTACAATCTATTGTTTTACGAAGAGATATGCTCAAAATGAAGAGCTCAAAATTGAAAAATTCGCAAAATATCATCTCTCTATGACTTACGGTTCTCGAGATATGCCTCCTTAAAATCTCCCGAAATGGGAACTTTTTTTACCAATATCTCGGGAACGGTAAGATTTGCAAATAACAGACACACGCGCACAGAGAGACATAGAAAATTCAGTAAAGAACTTTTTAAGTTCTTTGAATTGAAGATAGATGAAAAGACCTATTCTTAAAATGTTACAGTAAATCTATTCCGAAACAAAAATTTCTTGCTATTTATTATTACTTTTGCTTTCTGTGCAGTATGTCCGGAAAAAAATGAAATGAAATCTTTAAGTTTTACGTCTCACGATTATGCCGGTTAGGTTAGATAAGTGAAATGATGGAATGAAGAAAGTGGGAGGAAACGGGAGAACCCCGAGAAAACCCAAGAAATACGGTGTTTGTCCACCACAAAACCCACACGGCGCGAGCTTGGATCGAACCAGGGACCCCGAGCACCGGAGGTGAAAGCTAAGCCACTAAGCCACCGCGTTCTATTCCGTTATAATTATGAGAAATCGAGTTTCGATTCCAAGTTGGCATCCCCTGTCACTCGTACACGACGCGGAATTCGTCAACATGCAGTAGGGCCGCGGTGGTTCAGTGGTAGAGCGTTCACCTCTGGTGCTTGGGGTCCCGTGTTCGATCCCAGCCCCCGCCAAGTGAACTTTGTGGTGGACAAACACCGTGTGCGGGGGTTTCCTCGAGGTTCTCCTGTTTCCTCCCACTTTCTTCATTCCACCATTTAATTCATTTCTGATCAACACAGTCTCCTTTAGCCTAGCCGGCATAATCGTGGGACGTAAAACTTAAAGATTTCATTTTATTTTCGGCAACATTCAAGAGGACTTTTTGTCTTCTTCTGATGTTACAAATTACTTCACGAAGTATGTGCACAGCTTTCTGTTCCGTTCCAATTTGTCCCGATTCGATTTTCGATTTCAACTTGGCATCCCCTGTCACTCTTACACGACGCGAAATTTGACAATATGCAACAGGGCTTTTTGTCTTCTTTTGATGCCGTGAATCATCTCCCGGAATTTGTGCACATCTTTCAGTTTCACCCTGAATATAGGATATAAATAGGCACAATTAAACTCATTGTTACCTTTGAAGATGCTAATCGATTGACTACAATAATGAACTCGGCCGAAATACCGCCGTAGCTATTTATTTAAAGAAACACAATTCAAAAATTTGGTTTCGTTCAAGAGTTAATGTGCGGATAACGAATGTACTGACATTAAGGTTTGTGTAAAGGGACAAGTTTTGTCAATAGATGTCACTACAGACTTCGTATCTCTCTCGTGTTTTTTTTTACCTTTCATGAAAATTTACAATTTCTCTTACAAATTTCAACCTAGAGACTTGAAATTTTTGGAGAAAGAACTTGATACAGGGGCGTCATTTCAGACTTCGCTTGAGGGGGGCAAGAGCACCACTGACGTAAGACTTTCACATTTTGTACTAATACATTAGTAGGCAATCGATTAAAGTATATGTAAACCTCAAACTCTTGGGGGGGGCAATTTCCCCCTCCTGCCCTCCCTAAATGACGCCCCTGACTTGATAACCTATCGGAGGCAACAATCCGTGCGGATTTCTTATTTTGAATTTTCTTCATTGTTGAAAGAGTTATATTATTAAACGCTTGGATATCCCTTTCAACAAACAAGCAATTTCAACAATAAAGAAAATTCAAAATAAAAATCGGCACGGATTGTTGTCTTCGATAGGTTATGGAGTTCCTTCTCGAAAAATTTGAAGTCTCTAGGTTGAAATTTGTACGAGAAATCGTGAATTTTCGTGAAAGGTAAAAAATACATGAGAGAGATACGAAAACTGTAGTGACATCTATCGGCAAAACTTGTCCCTTTAAACTAACCTTAAGTCTCGCTAATATGGTCCTAATGAGTCCGTCACCAAGCAATCTAGTTAAAGATAATTAAACAAAATATTAGACTTTGTGCAATTCTTTACCCAAGTGCACAATGCTCTATATTATCCACTATTTGGAATGGGCAATCCAGAGTGACATTACGTAATATTCATGAGATGATGTTGTCCGATATTTGGAGTAAGGTTTTGATGTCATGTCACAGTTTGTGCTCCCCTGAACACAGTAACAGATGTTACATATGTTATTTCAGTTAAAAGGATCATGCATTCCCTATGTGCGTGTGAGTTTCTGTTCTACAACCCATCTGGGACCACAATGAAGGCCAGATTCCAAATTAGATTACTTACTCACTGGGAGACATAAACAAAAAAGAAGAAGTACAGCATATTAAATAGTTTAATATTCATTTGCTGTAGGTAATATTAAATGTTATGCGATACACTGGTTATTAAATATACGATGTATAACAGAACAATAGCGTATCTTCATCGTACTTTGAAGCTGTACAGGATATTTATTTATGTTTGTTTACAGATTTTAAGATCCTGTATTCTGTATTGTACTTACTTAAAGAAATTCTAAATTCATTTATGATAGACCCTACCATTTGAAACTAAAAGTAATAATGACTTTGATTTGAGTTCAATTTAGCATACTTTTTAGGAGAAGCTATATGCGACTTACACCTTAACGTGGGACTACATGACTTCTGTTAGGGGGTCGCGGTGGCTTAGTGGTAGAACGCTAACCTCTGGTGCATGGGATCTTTGGATCGATCCCAGCTCGCGCTAAGTGAACTTTGTGGTGGATAAACACAGTGTGCATGGGTTTTCTCCCGTTTCCTCCCATTTATTCATTCCGCAATTTCATTCATTTCTCATCACACCGTCTCCTTTAGCCTGGCTTGCATAACCATGGTACATAAGACTTAAAGATTTCATTTCATTTCATTTGACCTCTGTCAGGAATAGAACCCAGATTTCTCGAGCTATAGGGACGTACGCTATCTTCATAACCATGAAGGAGCTCTATTATGGTCTTGTTACACTGCAGTTATTAGGATCACGCTGTTAAACTAATAATATTATGCTGTTAGTACCTACGCCGTTACCTCGCACGATCTCTTAAATGGAAGTATTTTTTAAAATTCATACATATAAACAAAGTTTTGGATTTAGTTTTTCAAACAGATAGCTAGAGCAATCAGCTGAGAGACTTCATTAATGGAGTAAATTCGTTAACTTAATAATGTACAACGGAGACTTTAACGGTTCTTACATATATTCTATAGACTCCATACATGTAAGCGAAGTTTTGAATTCAGCTTTTGCCATGAATAATTAAAGTGACTATATCGACTATGATCGTTAATACAGTCAATTTGTTAACATTTTAACTTGTAACGGTGACTTAAACGGTGGCTACCACCTCTCATACGTATACACAAAATTTTGACTTTAGTTTTTCATAGCAGTTAGCTAGAGCGATTATATAACGGAGTTCATTAATGGAATCAATCCGTTAAATCTTAACGGTAACGGTGACTATCGCTGTCTGTCCATACTTTATATATGAAAATATATCGTGTGATCGTCTTTACTGTCTTTATCACAGTTTATTATTCTTGTTATTGAAACAAAAAAAAAAAACTAAATCAATAGTTTCACGTCGCAAGATTACGCTCTAGACTAAAGGAGGCGGATTAGGTGGCCGCATCGCGGCGATATTAAAATACCCCTAATTTTACAGTAATTATGTGATATCTTCAAAGAGATAAAAGATAATCTAAATGTGAAACAAGAGCGCCCTAGACAATATCATTTTACATGAGATACCGTTATCACTACTCACTTATCTGCTTCCGATTTCATGCCATTTTGAAAATTGGCATTTATTTTCGCGTTTCTAAATGGCTGGAAATGGAAAGCAGATAAGTGAGTCATGATAACGCAAAATAATATTGTCTAGGGCGCTCTTGTTCCATATTTCAGTTATCTTCTATCTATTTGAAGATATTGCATAATTACTGTAAAATTAGTGGTATTTTAATTTCGCCGGAATGAGGCCTCTTAACGAAAATGAATGATTATGAAGTAACTGGTGAAATGGAAATGCAGGAAGAAGCTGGAGAACCTATGGAGTTAGTTGATCTGGAGTTTAGCATTGCGTTTAGCACAAACGCTATATGAGAAGTGGACCTACAGCTTAATATAGGATACAAACCACATGAGTTCCGACCGGAAATCGAACCCGGATTTCCAGGATCGAAGAAAATGTGAAATCTTTCAGTTTAATGTCCCACAATTTTGCTCTTTAGGCTAAGGGAGACGGATGATTAAGGCATATGATCGATGAAAGAAGAATTGGTGGAATGAAAAGAGGGAGGAAACGGGAGGATTCCGAGAAAACCCATGGACATGATGTTGTCCACCACCAATTTACTTCTCCGGAGATCGAACCAGGGACCCTGCGCACTAGAAGTAACCACTTTACCGCTGAGCCACTGTACCCCACCCCTGGGTCAAAGAGAAAACAATAGAAAACTCACGGGCGTCATATTATCCAGTACACACTCACGGGCTGCAACAGGGACCTCTCGCAACTAGAGTTAAACGCTCTCCCACTCGATCAGTGAAGTTATTATTATTATTATTATTATTATTATTATTATTATTATTATTATTATTAGTGGTGGTGCTGGCCGCAGTAGTAGTTTACTAGCAGAAGTAGTAATAGTAGTATTGGTAGTACTAGTACTAGCTGTTGTTGTTTCTGACAATAGACATCTACAAAAAAAGTATTATATTTTACCTTCAACTTCATCAAAGAGCGGAAATTAGAATGAACTGAATCTCGCTAAACAGAAAGATTGGATGGAAAATGTTTTTTTTAAAAAAAAGCTACATCTTTCCGGGTTCCCAATATTTACATTTCTTCTTCAAATAAACATTGAAAGGTCAGAACATCAATTATTGTTTATTCCAAAGGGGCTTTCACGCGTATAAAATGGTCATTGTTTCCAGATTTGACGCTGGAGAGTCAAGTTCGATTTCTGGTTAGAGGTATTATTATGTTTCATTCTAACTGAACGTTATTACAAATAGGTTGGAAACTGAAGTGAACAGCCGTTTGAGAAATCTTGGCATAAAATGGTATAATCGGGAACACAAGCTATAAGGTGTATATATATATATATATATATATATATATATATATATATATATATATATATATATATATTGTGTGTGGGTATTTATATCTGATTTTCAGTATTATTTATGTATGGACGTTGGGCTGAGGTTACGTTTAGCAGATTCAGAGTTGCCAACCTCAAAAACCAAAATTATCGATTCTCGTCTTTAAAATTACCGTATGTTCGTTATGCACGAAATAATTGTAGAAGCAAGTATAATACTCCTAATTAATAGCAATAATATATAATGAACTTATCTAGTAATATTTAGTTTTGAACGGTGTCTCTGTCCTCACCATTAAAAAAAAAATCTTATTAACACTACTCTGAACAACGACACTTCTACTCTTCCTAAACGTAATTGAATTTAAAGAATGAGTACAGGGTTGTCATTTGCCAATTCTCAAATCTTAATTGATTTATTTTAGCAGGAATGACTGTTAAAAGTCTCAGTGTGTGTGTGTGTTTCATAATTATTCAATGTACATCTACAATTTATTTGCATATTTAAAAACTACAAAAAAAAAATAAAAAAGTGTGCTTTCTAATATTATCGTATATTCACCTTTTATCACAACGGTAGTATACAGGGTGATTTTTAAAAAAAAAACTCACGGATTTCAGTTGACTGTAGAATTTCTAACGGAAGTCCGATTTTCATACGGCTTGTGGCAAATGATCAAGGAAGGATGGGATATTTATGGAACTATGTTTACTGATTTAATTTCATTAATATTAATATTATAATGGGCAATATATTCCATGCCTCAAGAAAAACCGCAAATATTCGCCACTATATCTTACAATTAGAATGAGGTGCAGTGTCGTGCAGAAGTTTGAGTTTTCTCCGCTAGATGACAACCTCACCAAGGCCAACAAGAACAAGGAAACTGGGTCAGTGTATTGGGAATTGCGCTGAACAGTTCTGTACTACTGTTTGAGTATGATCAGGGCACAGTTACAATAGTGTGCCCTTTGGAGAAATATAAATTTATCGTTAAAAGTTTTTGGAGAACAGAATCTGTTGTTGCTACGCAAAGTTCATTTAGAAACAAATATGCCTCACGTTCTGCCTCAGACGAGAACATAATATAGTCGCTAGTGAATATATTGAAAGAAATAGGATCGCTTTTGAGTGAGACAGGGAAGCATCGGGTCCCGCAGGGTGGTGATGTGGAAGATGTCAGTTATAGACTCTTTAGTTCGCCTAAGAAATCTCCCTGTCGTTTGTCGCAAGAAACTGGCTATAGTTATTCAACATGTGATTAATGGGTGTTACCACTAACACTTAATTCGTATTCTCACTAACACAATTTGTATTCTGCAATTTCGTTCCAAAAATCCAAAACCTCATTCTAATTGTAAAATATACTGGCGAATATTTGCGGTTTTTCTTAAGGCGTGGCCTATATTACCCTGGATGAATTTAAATCAGTAAACATAGTTCCATAAATATCCCATCCTTCCTTGATCATTTGCCACAAGCTGCATGAAAATCGGATTTTAGTTAGAAATTCAACAGCCAACTGAAATTCGTGAGTTTTTTTTAAAAAAATCACCCTCTAGTATAAAGTATAGTGGCTTAATTATCATATTATCGTATATTGTATGTCGAATATTTGAATTAAGGTTTAAATTATCGTATGGTTAGCAAGCTTGGCCAAACCTTACATTTTCCCGTAAGTTCAGCGGTAAAAGTGAGGGGAAACTCGGAGGAATACCGTTTCCCTCTCACAAAAAGTATCTATGCCGTCCCTCCACTTCCCAAAAAAGTACAATCGGCAAAGATAGGCACGGGGGGGCGGCGTGACGTCATGTGTTCCTCTACCTTTTCAGATTCATTTTTACCCCCGCTTAAGATATAAGTTTGTCTTGCTGGCACTTTTTGGGTTATAAGTTTTTATTTTACTGTAAAACGATTTATTCCATTTTCTCTAATAAACAAAATAAATTATAGATATGGATGCTTTAGAAATGGTTTCATATTTCAGTACAAAGAAATATTTTCTTTAAAAAAAAAATTAAAGGAACTGATTTTCCACATGTTGCTAACAATCCAGCTCAGCGAAGAATCGTGGTATTCAAAAAAAATTGCAAGAGGGTTGTGTTCTTATCTCCGTCATCCCAGCCTAATGTTTCAAAATATCTCAGCTTTAGCATCGTAAGGCTTCCTTGTCAATATCACCATTTTGAAGTTTCGATCAATCATGTTATACTGGTGTCAGCAAGAGAAGCTAATGTGAGCCAGTAAAAGCAGAACTCCAAGCGGTTGGGAATTTCGAAACTCCTGCAAGGATTTTTTTTTAAGTATAAAAAGGTGTTTTCTTAAGAGATGTAAAATCTTCCTTAAAATAAAGGATATCCCATAAAAAAAATGCAACTTTTGAAATGTTCGCCATTTCTGTTATAGTAAGTTGGTAGCACTGAACGTTACACGATTTTCATCTGTTCTTTTTTTTTCTTCAAAATTCGCTGGCTTTGGAAATATTCAATTGTTGTGAACGTCGGCGAATAGATTTCACCGGACTTACAGCAATATTATCACTCACAGTAGCGATGTTTTCCGCTGAACAACTAATACGAGGAATCCCCAGGGGCCCGTATCCAGGGGAGTATAGGGGACCGCCCTCCCTAAATTTTTGCTAGCCCCCTAAAATTTTCACGGCAGGCTTGCAAATGAACTATAATATGGTGATGAACTATGATATAGTTGGATCGGGCCCCCCTACATTTTTGGGCTGGCTACCGGCCTGGGAATCTCCAAGCGCTTAATGTTCATAACCGAACAGATTTTATCAAATTTAGTAATCAATCTCATCATAGTCGACTTATTCGGCGGATTATGTTGACCAAACATTCTACGAAGTTTGAGAACACTTTCTGCATAACATTCATCACGCTGTTCCGTCGTTAAGCCCATTACTCATACACGTATAGAAAACATATGACGATCATGCGCAGCGTTGCCAGACTCACAACTCGGAATTATTCCAAAACCTGATCAAAATTATGCTAGATTTGGTCAAATTATGCTAGATCCTCATAATTACTAATTCAGGAGTTTTAAAAGAAAGAAAAAAAAACGAATTTGAGATACGATAACGTAACAAAATACGCAGAGCGCAAGAATGCGTGGATATAACTTAATACTTCACGCACCTAAGATTTAACCCAACTAAACGAGTGCAGTCGTTGCCAGACTCAATGACGTATATATCGTATAAATTAATGCAAAGTGTTTGTTTGCACTTTGAAAGAAAATTGCCTCGCAGCATAAGCGGAGTTGGGAATTGTCTGCTGGGGGGGTGGGGGGGCAGATTTTTTGTCGGTTTCGGACCTTTCATTTCAGGAATAAAGATGGTCATGAAGTCAAAAATAAATATGGTCAAATTTTCAAAAAGTTGGGGGGAGAATGGCCCCCATAGCTCCGCCCAAGCCTCGCAGTTAGAGGATTAGAAAACCCTGGGTGGAGCCACAAAAAAAAAAGTAAACAAATAAATAAATAAAAGCCCAAAGCCGTTTGTAACTTACTTCGGAAAATGAGACTGCCTGTATGGTTTACCAAAAGTATGAATCAATGGGAGAAGGTACATTTCTGCCGTTCTTTTTCTTCCCACGACCAACTTCTTTCTCATCTCCAGGTTTTGCGGCTTTTTGATAAACTTGCTGAAATTATGCTAGATTCGGGCAGAATGCTAAAAGCAAGATGCTAGATGCTAAAGACATGCAAATTATGCTAGATCTGGCAACGCTGATCATGCGGTATTTGGTGACGACCCGCTCGGGAGAGTAATGCTCCTGGAAGTACGTTTTTTTCGCGCGCTACTCTAGCCATCTGTTTTACGCGCTATCCTAGCCAGTTGTTTTAAGTTGGTCACAAAATTTATATCATGGAGTACAAGGGGAAGAAAACGAGCCCTGCGGGGCTTCTAACCCGTTCCTACTACTCTACTACTACTAATTTGCACAAAAGTAAGTAAATCACTTTTTTGAGTATTATTTTCATATTATTTTAATTTAAAAAGTGTTATAAAAATGTAAAAAAAAAAAAAATTAAAACTTTCCTCGAGCCGAGTTTGAACTCACGCCAAAAGAGATTCTTGTCACTAGTATATAGTGCTAGCCCATTCGGCCATGAAGACCGACAACAACAATTGTTTGATTTCTGCTATTTGTCTGCAACGTGGCAAGAAATGGATAACGCCAACCAATCATAACTGTGTTTTTCGTTCCTACTTCCGGGAGCATTACTCTCCTGAGCTAGTCTGTTTGGTGCTCCATGACTATTAGCATATAGTTTTCGCGCTCGACCCTAGACATAGCAGATACATACACGTTTCTGATTGGTTTCAGTTTGCGATTCTCCAAACCCTCTGGTGGATGTACTGTGTATTATAATAATAGAAGAAAATTGCCACTTTGTGTGTTGATAAAAATAAAAAGATAATTATGTTTGGGTTACATTTCGTAAGAACATGAGAATTAAACTATGGAATAATATTAAATAATTGCGACATTTAATAAGCACGGAGTGAGATGTATAGTGGTTTAGTATGAAAAGTAAACTAACTGATATGAGATAGAAGGGAGGAAAATTATTAAAATGTTATCTGTTACGTACAAAATAAGTAATAAGTTGCGTAATTCAAGTAAAAAGTATCAGTATTGAAATTAGTAATTCATTCAATTTGAATTTTTGCCATTTAACAGAACATCCCTGAATTGTGCATTTCTGGGAGAGATTTAGTTAAAGGAGGCCAGGTTTATGTTTTCGTAAGAAATGGGCACGTACAGTATGTTTACTAAATTAAGATTCTAGCACTGTTCCGTTTTAAGCGTAGGACAGTGCAAGGGGGCGTAGGACAGTGCAAGGCACTAAACTAAGCTAACGAAATATTGATAGAAATAAGCCTCCTCCCAGAAACGGATGGCCCCAAGCAACTAAACATTGACAATTCGTTTGCAGTATTTTTGTGTAATTACGCGACAGGAGTATGTAATGATGATCGAATGCTACTGTCTTAGAAAAGGTTAGGCTCTATTCGTGTCTCAACTCTATTAGGTACTACAGATAATTTTATAAAAAGTATTTTTACATCACTCAATTAACCTCTATTAACCCTTCTGTGATCCTCGCTTTCTAAGGTAAATTTTAGACTTTAGTAAGGAAGGCACTGCTTCATTGCTATGGTTCATACCTAGTTGTTTTTCACGATAGAGCAACCTTTCCAACGGTACCATTCACTTGTCCGTATCATACACTAGAAACGAGAAATTAGGGAAATTTTCCGGAAAATTCCCGTTTTGAAACCTTTGGGCCCCTCGGGCTTGGACCTGCGTTGACGCAAAGATATTAAAAAACTGAGAAATACTTAGTGGAGTAGGCATTGCGTGTACAAAATTTCAATCTGATATCTTGAAAACTAATTATAAGGGCGGGAAAAAGTTTTGAAATCTGGCACAAGGTCAAAAGTATGTGTATACGATTATATACGTAGCACATAATGTAAAAAGACACTGCGTCATTATCATTTGTCTTAGGATCATTATACCTCATTCTCTTCAGAATAAAGCAATTCTTGAAAGGGTACCACTTGCATGCAATTATCATACATCAGAAATGGAAAATTAGGGAAAACCAGGGAAATTTTCTGAAGAAATCCTTTTTTCCAAAATGTTGAGCCCTTCGGACCTGGGCCTGGATTAACGTAGAGATCTCAAAACAATTTGGTACATAGTTAGAGGTGTAAACAATGCGTATGCAAAATTGCAATGTGGTATCTTGTAAGCTAAAGGTGGAGAAATTTTTTGCATGTTGCCTCAAGAAAAAAAAAAAATACTATGTCACGCTCCCCGTCCCATTTGGCTCCAACAAGTTGACCATTTGGTTCCAAAATGCATCTAGGGTATTCTTTGGTCCATATTTGACTTGACCAATAAAAAAAAACGAATTTAAATACCTATTATAGGACCTCAATAAGCTGTTAAAGACAGCACTGCATTACGGTAAACGTTCCATGACTACATAAGGGTTAAACAATATTTGTCTATATCAACGAATTCAAAAACACTTACAATTAGTGTTTTGTAGTATTCTATGAAACGTTAACTACATCTATGTAGTATTGAATGAGTATTATTCTGCACTCGAAAAGACTTTCACCCAATGGCGAATCTAGAGCGTAAAAACTGGGGGGACCAGCCAAACAGACTTCGATAGGTATATCATGAGTGTACAATTTTTGATGGGTCCTGCAGAAGATTCCAATTTAGCTCTCTCGCCAGTCGCCATGAATATTATGGCTAGGTTGGACGTTGACATTGTGGACCTCAAGTATTGTCTTACACATTGCATAACGGAAAAAAACTGCAACTGAAACTATATCTAAAGTTTCAAATAATTTGCAATAAAGAATGAAAGGCAACGTTTATCATAAATAGTTTCAATTATTTTTGTCACTCAAAAAAAAAAAAAAAAAAAAAACTGGCGGGCTTAGGCTCCCCGCCCTCGGCTTAATCCGCCACTGCTTTCACCTATATTTTCAGAAAAAAAATGATAGAACTAGATTGTGTTAATAAGAGAAAGAGTACAGATGAAGCGTATGATCAAATTATCATGTTCCGACAATCATTTCCCCGTATCATTTTATTGAGAAAGTGTCCAAATGTATGTGGAGTTGGCAGGTTTTGGTGGAGAGTTCGGACTCCATGAACCCCCTTCGTGGATGCACCCCTGAGTAGCTTACATGCTTATGTACGTTCAAGGACGCCCATCAGGGGGGGCAAGGTAGGGCAATTGCCCCCCTAGTGGAAATTGCACTTCAGAATATCGAAAATACAATAGAATTTTTACATTAGTTACAGCAAAATTTGAAACTATTTTTGAAACGTCGCTTATACTTGCCCCTCTTGGAAACCACAACATGGATGCCCTTGTGTACGTTACACTATTTTGTCTTATTCCCTCATCGTTAATTCGCTGAGTGGTCACATTCAGCGCGAAACAATTCCCAAATATTTCCCTTTCAAACTAAACAATGAAAGTTTTCTTTTCTTATCTGCATTTAGAGCTATTGAATTTAATACTCACAGTGGCATCTAGTGTCAAAAGATGATGACTACATTCCTCCGCGACAATCATTAATTTCACTTTACGTGACCAGGTTTGGAATTGATTAAACGTTGTATACTGATACGAGCAAGGGGCGGTTGTAATACTGCTTCTTAGAGCTACTTTTAAGAGCTCCAAATTCTGGGATTTTATATATATATATATATATATATATATATATATATATATATATTGGTCTAGGAATTAATTCGTGCGGTTGGTACGCACACATTGAAGCTGTAGTACAAACACAAAATACATAAATACCTTAAGAAAAATATTGTCCATCGCTAGCCACCACTTTCGCCCATCTGTCAGGCAATGTACGGATTCCGTGGCGAAAGAAGTCCTCATCCTTGGAAGCGATCCAGTCAGAGACCCATGTTTCGATATCTTCTGAAGAAGTAAACCGCTGTCCAATCAAATCGTTGTTCATGCAATCGAACAAGTAGTAGTCCGAAGGAGCAACGTCTGGTGAATACGGCGGGTGGGGTAAAACTTCCCATCCGACATTTTCTAAATAGGTTTTGACCGGTTTTGCGACATGTGGGCGAGCGTTATCATGTTGAACAATAAGTTTATCATGTCTGTTCTCCCATTCTGGTCGTGTTCTGGCCAGAGCTTGCTTCAAACGCATTAATTGTCGTCGATAACGTTCTCCATTCATAGTTTCACCCGGTTGCAGCAGCTCACAGTACACCACACCTTTCATATCCCACCATATGCACAGCATAACCTTTGCACAGTGAATATCTCGTTTTGGTTGTGATGGACCTGGTTCACCTGGTTTCACCCAGGCCTTTTTTCGTTTAGGGTTCTCGTAATGGATCCACTTTTCATCACCCGTAATAATTCGATGCAGAAACCCCTTTCTGCTCTGTCGTTGAAGCAGCAATTCGCAAATGGTTTTGCGTCTTTCAACGTCTCTGTCTTTCAATTCATGTGGAACCCAATGTGACATCTTTTGAATCATTCCCATGGCTTTCAAGCGTTTGGGGACTGTTGTTTGATCAACGCCTAATGCTGCTGCAAGTTGTTCCTGCGTTTGACACGAATCCTGCTCGAGCAATGCTGTCAATTCTTCGTCTTGAAATTTTTTTGGCTGTCAAGGTCGCTCTTGGTCTGCCAAGCCGAAATCACCACTTCTAAACCGTGCAAACCACTTCTGACACGTTCGCTCAGCTAGAGCATGGTCACCATACACTTCCACCAAAATACGATGACTTTCAGTCGCACTTTTCTGCATGTTAAAGTAATGCAGCAGGACACCCCGCAAAAACACTTTATCAGGCACAAATTGCGCCGTGTTCACTTAACTATAAACTGGTGTTGTTGACGCTTTAATCCATTGCCCTATACTACGAACGATACGCGATGACAGGGGTTTGCAACACATGTGTGGATACACGGAACTGTGGGACGCTCCGTTCGTTGCGCCATCTCTGGTCCACCCGCACGAATTAATTCCTAGACCAAATATATATATATATATATATATATATATATATATATATATATATATTTATTTATTTATTTATAATAAAAAGTTTCCTCTTCTGGGGGGGGCGATCGCCTCGAACGCCCCCCTGGATCCGCTACTGATATGAGCAAGGGTAAAAGTGGATCTGAATAGGTTTGGGGACGCATGACGACACGCAGTCCCCCATGCCTATCTTTGTCCATTCCAAATATTAAGAAGTGGAGGGACGACATAAATATTTCTGGAAGTGGAGGAGCGACGTTCCCCGTTAATTTTACCCCTGGAAGGAGAGAAATAAACGTGCTCACGTTTAAAAAGAAAAAAAGTGCATAGAAAGAGATTAAAAATTTACAACAAAAATTTTTCACCTAAACTGACAGACAAATACTCTAAGACAATAATTCTTCTTTCAAATTATAATAAAATAACCTCATTTTAATAGAATATATATATATATATATAATATATATATAATTTAGAAATGAAGTATTTAAAGTTTGTATTAAGCTTGAATTGAAACTTTGAGAATGGGACAGTTTCCAGTTCATTTTCAGTTTGATGGTATTTTGTCAATGTCTGTCCTGCAGGAAATGTTCTACGGAGCTATTTTCACAAAAGAGAAAATGAGATGACTGAGTTGTATGTCCTTTTTTCCTACCCATTCTCTGTATGTGTGTGTATGTGTGTGTGTGTGTTTTGTGAGTTTCTGAGTTAGTAGGTGGATATAAAGAGAAAGCGAAAAGACAGGCCAGACAGGGCCATTTTCTCCAAAATGATTAATGAATAGGGCGAGTTTGAAATATTAGCGAATAGCCTTTTGCGTCCATTGCAGCTCACTCAGATACAGAGAGGATATCGTTGCAGAAGCAAGAAAAGACCTTAAGTAACTTTAAGCTTTTGTCGTGTTGTATTCTTCTTCCTTTAGACTGAGAAAAAAAACTAGAAAAATCGCGGAAAAATACCATTTCTTTCTTCCAAACTGTTTGGAAGTTTGACCTAAAGCAGAAAAGGAAGAACAGAGATGTTGCATTAAAAAAATTTAAAAAAAACGGGAACAAAAAACATCGAACATAACAACACTTCTTAACTGGCTACAGTAATCATGATATATGAAATACATGTCTCGTTTCGCATCATAACACAGAAATTATGTGCTTTGCAGAAAAGAAGAAGAGTCATATTACAACAATATGCTGAAAAATTCTTCTCGCTAGAGAAAAGGGTTACCATTAAATCATAATAAAGAATTTACTTGGATAAACCAAATGAAAGGATAAAAGTTCTACGTGTGTATATTTCGGGATTAGGATTTAGAAATAAGATTTCTGGACTTTCGGCATCTATGCCTATGTTAGCTTGTCATACCGAGAAAAAAAATCGATGTGGCGTATGTAAAAACGCATGTTACTTGTGTAAATCCTGTAGTTTTTGGACTTAACGTACAGTAAACGTATAACTGAAAACTTATGTTTTATAATACTTCCCGTATAAGTGTTCTATCTATACATACTTTCCGTATGAAACAATATAGGCGGTCAGGATCACACATACAAATGGACGTATATAACATATAGCTGACGAAGGTAACATATATATATATATATATGTAATACAAGGAAAACTGTTAGATATCAGACATCTTGCAACGGCATGGCGTAACACCTAAGGGCAGTGCCTATGTAGCATACAGATAACGTATGTTCTGTACTGATTTCTGTAGTAAGCAAGAGGATTCCGTATATTTGTACAATATACCGCTGTCCGGAGAACGAATTTTTCTCAGTACATGTATGAAGGATAACGTACCTCGGCGATAACACGATCCGCGGAAAGGGGAAAAAGAAAGGATTGCGGAAGGAAGGAAGCAGCCTGAGACATATATTAGGTACCATCCCGACATTTGTCTGGTGTGAATGAGGAAAACCCATTAAATCCTCATTCAGGATGGCTGGCCTGAAAAACCTTTTACACTTTTTTTCCCGATCGAGTGTCTCCACCGGGAACCGAACCCGTGACCGCTTCTACCAAAGATGAGAGCGTTATTAGGGGCTACGCTACGCGGGGCCACATGTCTATATTTTGGTTGTTTAGCAACTTGATCATCACTGTAACTTGATAAAGTTTATGGCTTATGTATTGAAATGTTTCCAAAGTGATCTCCATTTAGTGTGTTTCAAACTATGTGAGCTCAATGCTAAAAGCGGAAGTAAAAGATCTCTAACTTCCCGTTTCAATAAAGGTAAAGTCAAAAATGAAACGTGTTCTTCGAGCATTGAATCCACATCAAAATCATAATTATTATTGGCTCTAGGATTTATATGTAAATACATATTTTTAGTTTGACAAATTACTACTGAAATTTTCTTTTATTTTCACGCATAATATTTGCAGTGCTTTAAGACACACTTGATTGCCCATACTTCTTTAATGCATATTGATATAAATTTAATGAAATCCTATCTAATTTTGCATATATCAACACGTTATCTCACAATATTATCTAACTAACTCTATAATCTATGTATCCCGGAGATTTAATGCCGCGTTCACAAAAGCTGTCCGTTCAATTCTGTCCTTAGCCAAATGTAGAAATACTCAGTTTCTACTTTGTATTTCTATTTTGGCGAGATCCTCCCATCTGCACCCAGTTCTTCCTAATGGTCGTTTTTGGATTAGACTTTCCAGTTTACACTTTGAAAGCGTTCCTACTTTCTTCCATTCTAGCTACATGACCTGCCCACCTATGCCTCCTAGACTTTGCTGATAACAATATGGCAAACAGTATAAATTATACAGTACCCCGTTATAAGGTTTCTGCCATTCCTCTTGGGTTCGAATATTTGTCGCAGGATTTCATTCTTAAATTATTTCAGTGTACGTTCTTTCCTCAGAATAAGTGACCATGTTTCGCAACCGTACACGACATCAGACATGATTATCTTCTTATATATTTTAAGCCTCAAACTTCTAGACAGAATTCACGACGATAAAAGATTTTGAACTTAATAATAACACGAATTCCCTGCTTTTAGCCGATATTTAATTTCTTCGTGAATATGATTTGGTCTGTTAATATTGATCCTAGATATATTAAACTATCTACTTTGTCGAAAGTATTATTTGGTATTTTAACTCATCCATAAATTGCAGTATTTCAATGCTATGAACTTCCATGTATTAGTTTTTTCTGCATTTACTTCTAAATCCATTTCTCTGCAAGCGTTTAATAAGACTTCTATATTTATGTTTATTGTTCTCCTATCTTCCCTCATTATACTATTTAAATCATCGGCTTTCGGCATAACCTGGTAAATATCATTAAGCTCTAGATCCTAGTCTCACATTTATTCAAATTTTATCGCTTTGAGATTGTTCAAAAGGAAAACAATTAAGTGACTCCATGAACATTTTAATTGTCGGCTACGGTATGCGTTCTTATCTTGGCCACGTAACACCATGCGCATTACTTTCTTCGTTAACATTTCAACAGTCTAATCGCCCAGTGTATCACAGTAAAAGGAAACGAAACGTGTCTTACCGTTTGGGGGCTGTTGTCGCGCAACGTAACAGTAAAGGCAGTTGACTGTCACCCTGCACAGCTACACAATAATTTGCTCAGAAATTAGAGTTGTGGTCTAATTCCCAAGGTTTTACACTTTCGCTGGTTACTTTAAAAGAAATGGTGATCGTATCAGTCATGCATAACTTGTAGTTGCAGTTTTAGTAGACCTAAAATTTAGACGGGGTTATTGGAAGAGAATAGTTAAAATGCCTCCAAATCGTAAATCAACATCTGTGGAATTAAAATCTCATGTACAGTGGCCATACGAAAATCTATCAACAGATGGAAAAGTAATTTTCTGTAATACGTGTCAGAAACCTGTGTCAAGTTTCGGTGATTTCTAGTGGAACGACTTATTTCGACAGCAAAACGTTAAACTAGAAATGAAGCCATGATGGAAAAGCAGATTTTCTATCGGATATGCATACAGATATATATATATATAAAAAAGAGGAATTTAACGGGGACTTAAGCGAAGCCCCCATAGGGGCAGACATAACACTTTACAAGTCAGAGGCGGATCCAGGACGGACTTCTGGGGGGGCGGTGAGTTGTAATACTGCTACTTAGAGCTACTTTTAAGAGCTCCGAAACTCTGGGATGGGTTTTATTTATATATAAAGTAAGAAAGTTCCCTCTTCTGGGAGGATCATCGCTCCGATCGCCCCTTTGGATCCGCCCCTATTACAAGCTCAACAACCCGTATTTGAAACACCTTCTGGAGCAGTATCGTACCATTTTGTGGGAATTTGCTGACCCCCAAATGCGAACAGAATGAGTGTTTACATCGCCATTTAGGTGAAATGTCGATTCACCACTGAAGACGACACGAAACAGAAAATCTTCATTGTCATACAGCAACATTTCTTTTACAAAGTTGGCACGAAAACCGTAGTCTGTAGGCTTTAGAGCCTGTAGCAACTGCAAACGAGCTGTAAGCATCTCACGAAAATTCTAGACTCAGAGAGTTTCACGGTAACTACAGTACATATTCAGTCTTTGTAAAATGTAAAACACAAAAAGCTTTCTGCTCATTAGTCGCCACCTTTGCTACTAGCGCTTTCTGACAGCACACAGAGGAAACAGCGCATGCTAATACATGCGTACAAAATTGTTTCAGTTGCTCTTTCATTTGATTTATTATTGATAATTACAAGTTAAAACCCCGATATTCATTTTGACACACCCTGTATTTAGATAGAAATTATCCTACTTCATTAAGCTCCAAAACTAATATTTTGCATTTTAGGAACCACATCGCTCTGAAGCTATGGGCTATATATTCATACTTAAGTTTTCTTTCATCTAGTACAAGCAATTGACTTCTAAAATTTAGTGTATATTTTTTCTGTGAGCTCTGTAGAAATATAAGTATGATAAATGTTGAGTGCATCTTTGTATTAAAGTGGCTTCCCGTATCATTACAAAATATTGTAATTCCCGGCGTATGATGCTATTTGTAAACATTAAGAGTCCCTATCACTGCGAAATTAAAATACCGCTAATTTTACAGTAATTATATGATATCTTCAAATAGATAAAAGATAATCAAAAAGTGGAACAAGACCTCCCTAGACGATGTTATTTTGCATGAGGTACCGCTATCACGAGTCACCTAGTAGCTTTCCGTTTCAGTTATTTAGAAACGCGAAAATAAATGCCGATTTTCTAAATGTCTGGAAATCGAAAGCAGATAAATGAGTCATGATAATGGTATCTCACGCAGAATAATATTGTCTAGGGAGGTCTTGTTCCACTTTTCTATTATCTTTTATATATTTGAAGATATCACATAATTACTGTAAAATTAGCGGTATTTTAAATTCGCAGTGATGAGGCCTCTTAACGTATGCTCATATTTACAAACAGTACGACGTGCATTTACTACAAGCCACTACGAGATGCAGACGATAGACCATCTTAGCCACCACTCATCACGCGATGGGGGAGCAACACCAGCGCCACCGCTACACTGGAACATCTATGTAATCCAGAGGATTACCGCTACGGACTTCACTCAGTCCTCGGCTGGCCAAGTCCCCTCCCTTAGCTTGTAGTGGAGCTCTGGGAGAACCTTGACCTAACCCAACCATTCTAGACTGTAGTGGAGTTCTAAGGCCTTTCTTTTCCACTTAGCATGCAGCGGAAACTCTAACCTTTCTCATAGTTTGCAGCTGAGCTTTGAGAGTTTCCTAACCACAAGATCATACAGCCTGCAGTGGACCTTCATGGTTCTCCCTTTCCCACTTAGTTTGGAATGGAACTCTGCGAAACTCTAACCTTTTTTTTTTTTTTTTTTTTTTTGCTTGCAGCGGAGCATTGAGAATCCCAGCGCACCTCTCATAGCTTACAGCGGAGTACAAGCTGTCTCAAAAAATACTGAAATAAAATTATCCAATCCGCAATAATAATTGGCGAATGTGATTATCATTCCCATTAAATGACATTTCAAATGTGTCATTTAAAACTTATCGATGAGGTACAAAGAAAGAAATGTGTTAAGTATACAAGGAAGGTTCTTTTAGAAAATAAGATTATTGTTTAATCTTCATTTATATACGAAGTTTCAACTTCACTCGTAGTGCAACTCATCGGATAAAAACGCTATCTGAAAAAGTGAAAACTTGAAGTAAACGTAGCTCTGGTTTTACATCATTCAACCGCGATATTTCGAATTTTGAGTGCAATAATACGAAGTTTGGTATCACATTATGAAAAGTATACGATAAATCGAAAGCCGTGACAATCGAGTAATTCCTGTATACAAGACATGGGCGCAGGCGCATAATCAGAACTTTTTTTTTGAGGGGGGGATAAGTCCAATGCTACAAGCCACTATGTTTATGTCATATTGAACGGATATTATTCTGCACCCGAAAAGATGATAAGTAAATTGTAAAATATTTCCATCCATATTTTCAGGGGAAAAAATGGTAGAACTTGATTGTTTTTATAAGAGAAAGAGTACAGATAAAGTGTAACATCAAATGTTTCATGTTACATCAATGATTTCCCTGTTAAACAAATACAATTTTATTGATGAAGTGTACAAATGTATGTTGAGTTAGGAATTTTTTGGGGTGATCCGGGTCTGGTGGACCAGGCCCGTATCCACGGGGGGCTAGGGGGCCGCCCCTCTAAATTTTCGCTGGCCCCCTGAAATTTTCGCGGTAGGCTTGCAAATGAATTATAATATGGTAGGGTCGGGCCCCCCTAACTTCTACCGGGCCTCCCATACATTTTTGGGCTGGATAAGGGACTGTGGTGGACCCCTTGTAGGTGCACTCCTTCATGAATGTAATACAAATGGAAATATGTACCAAATATGTTTCTACCAGAAACTGAACCCAGGATTTCCTACATCAAAGATAACAATGATATTCATTAAGGTACACGGACACATGTTAAAAAATTATCTTCCTTTTAAGATATACAAAAAACAAAAAGATTTTTTTAAAAAAAAACTGTAGTGTCACAGTCGGCAAGAGTTCTACCTACTAATCAGCTGGTCCGTCTTGGATTCCCGGAGGAGTTAGGACATACTGTCGCATTTTACCACACAAATGCGGTTCAGATATTTTCATGGAGTCTCCGACAAATTTGTATCTTAAGAAACTTGAGAGGGGACTTAAGGACAGCCGGATAATGAGTGTTGACAACATCACCATCCTTGTATGTACGAAGATCAAAAGAGTGTACGAGGATCTCGCACCCCTTGTGGTCTACCTTCTTTTCCTATTCTGAATAAGGTTTTACCCTGGCTTTTATCTTTGCCAACAAACCAAAGACTTGAAAAGTTGTTAAACTCCTTCTTTGTAGTAAAATTAGGAAGATTATGGATCAGAGAACGTTTTACGTAAAAAAAAAATTAAAAAGAATGTGTTAATTGAACTTTGCAATTAGTTTAGAAATGCAACTAGCTGTTTATCCATGCAAAATAACAGAAACTTAAGTTAACAATCTGGATTTCTGGAAGAGGAGAATGGGTTACCACAACAATTACAAAACCCTCTTTATAAGTCTGTGTGAGAGGAGTTAAAGCAAATAGGAAAATTGTGGAGTTACGCGGAAAGCGTTGCCCATAAAGCGGAGACACTTCTAATCTACCACCAACCTTTTGACAGAAGACTCCAATCAGCGGTTTACCTCTAAATTCCTAAGTAATGAGTTTCAAATGTTTTGGTTTCCTCTTTCTCAGTGTTGGCCTTTAAACTCTTCTACTCAAAGAATTTCAACATAAAAAAAAAAAGAAATGCTCTTTACATACGTAAAGTTTATCTAAATTCTAAGTGGTTAAGATTATGAAAATATTGATTGGAATTACGGAAATATCTTAAATATTAAAGCCTAAAATCATGACCATTCACAGGGAGAGCCAAGCAAGTGCGCCGATTTCTCTGTAAATTCAGGGGGGGCCCATTCAGATGCAGAAAGCATATATGAGGATTTTAAGACAAATTGCATTCAAATTATGCCAAATATTATAAATTTATAAATACAATGAAGGGGTCCACGTGAGCTTTAAAGGGCCCCTTCGGCCCCCCAGGATCGGCGCCCTTGGGGCCAAGAAGAAAATTGTTCATTCCGCACTATAGAGTTCATAACGGTGAAGAATTATTATTGATTATGCATTATTAACTCTAGAATATTTAACAAAGCCACATTTCCACGAGTTGAATAGATTGTCGTTTTGTTTATCAAGATCCTATCAGCGTGACCACCTAGCAAAAATATTTCCTACGATCCTATTCAGAAATATATATATATATATAAGTGTACATTTAGGGAAAAAGGTACTAAAATTTTATCTGCTCTTGTTTCACCCTATTTATGATATTTTACAATATTAATATATTATTAGAAGATTTCTAGCAGCTTCCGCTCCCCTGTGGGTGGGTGAGTGACCCCCACATTCTTGAAAGAACCCTCAACTTTAATTTTTTACAGCCAAGATTCGATACAAACCGTCCAAACCACTTACACTCTCCCAATTTTGACTTTACACCCCAAAACTAAAACTTCTGGCGGAATCCCTGCTTAATTGTCGTATTAGAACTAACTGAAAAACAACTAAAGTAATGCAAGTATGACAAATATAGAGGATGTCGCGAGAAAACAAGAAATATCATAAAATGGGCTTATTGGGAAAATTGAATTTATAATTCCTTAATAGCCTACTGTTTAAACGGATCACCAAATATGTAATATTGTTTACTGTGGTCATTTATTAGTTTTAACCCTTCGTTCTTTGACACTTTTGTACTTCCCCTTTCCCTGATAGAATGAACTCTAAGTTACAGCAAAAAAATCGATAGAAATGGATCTGTTTCCTCCCAACACCTTTAACAGTGAGATTTTCGTACATTGTCAAATGTTCATAAGATTCTTTTTTTCTCTCCCAAATGTATTTATGAAAAAAGAAGAAGAGGAGAAAAGTACTTGATTTGTTGGTGAACGAACTAGAACACTAAAATATTATAAAAGGTACTAGATCTAGTACGAAAGTACTAGCAGTGGTCACACTGGACCTCATGCCGTAAGCATCAGTGGACCAGTGATCGGCAACTAGCGACATCTCGACAAAAATTGGTGGCCCCGCAACGGTGATCTTCGGTGACCTCACTTCTGTTTTGAAAAGTATACCACCAGCGGCAGAGACGCGACGAAACGCCAATGAACCATAAAATTACTCACCCAAAATATGTTATAGTGCGTCCAGTAAGAGAACGTCTCTGACAGCTCGCAGTGACATTGCGACTACTCGCGTGTCAAGGTTTCTTTTCGGTGCAACTGTAGTGGCAATTTAATTAATGGTATAAGACAGAGTGATCGTGGTTGGTAACACTGGTATCAAAGTAGGGATGCAATGTCCCACCGCATGTGGTAAGAAACGTCAGAGACCATCTCTTGTTGGTCGTGCTTTAAATCGCTTATATGTGTGATTTGTTTACATCAAGGTGAGTCTAAAAAGCACGAAAAGAAAAGTACCACGTAATGGGAGAGAACCTCCAACCTTATGATTACCTAGGCGCGTGTCCTTTGGATTTAACCACGGAGGCGATGAAGAAAACCTTGCTTCTTGAGTGACAAATCGTTGAGATATTTTTAATTTGGCCAATCAGAGTGCCATTTTAATCGTGTATATTCGACGATAACCGTTTGGGGTCAAATAAAATGCGTTCGCCATGTAATTTTATAACAAAATGACGCGCGTCTATTTACTTTATTTGATAGTTCTCCTATATTCACTTTCTAATGATCGGTTATAGTTGCCATCTAAATTTATACAATTGTATGCATTTTTCCCTTCATTATGCAGAAGCAGCGGTTACTCTTGTACCCCAGAGTACACTTTAGAAACAATTCGTCAGAAAAAAATAATATATAATAATGACTGCATGCACATGACTGGCGATAGTTCGTGTTGGTCCCTTCGCGATTCTCTGCGACGAACCAGAGGAGTGCGGGCCAAATGAAATCCTCGCTGCTACACAATGATAATTTCAACACCCGACTTTAGATATATGTTTCGACTCGACGAAACCTGCCACCAGTGGCACACTAGCGGCAATCCTTCGACACGTATCTACAATCGACATTTACCGGCAAGTGTACCACTAGGTGTTGACGACGTTTACGGCATGGTGGGGCGCCCAAGGTAGTGTGCCAAAATTCGCAGCTCACTGCCAAATGCATAAAATATTGTTTTAATTATTATTTTGAATTACAGGAAAATATATTTTAATAGATTGCATTGATTAATTATATTCTGATATATTTGTCAGCTATATTAAAAATTGTTAATTAATCTGGTCGACCAAGGCTCGAGTGTCCCATTAGCATTTATTCAGGTATTATGTTTTCTCAAAAAGAAAAATATATGGTTATATAATCTATAATTTAGTACTTAAGATATTTTAAAGTGTAATTTGAAAATAAGAAAGTTTAAAGAAATAAATTAAAATGAAATGAAATCTTTTAATTTAACGTCCCTCGATTATGCCCATTAGGGGCCGCGGATACCTCAGTGGTAGAGCATTCATCTCTGGTGCATGGGGTTCTTAGTTTGATCTCAGCTCGTGCACAGTGAGCTTTGTGGTGGACAAACATTGTGTTCGTGGGTTTTCTTGGGGTTAATCCGTTTCCTCCTTCTTTCTTTATTCCACCATTTTATTTATTTCTCCTCATTCGAGTCTCCTTAAGCCTGGCCGATATAATCATTGGACGTAAAACTTGAAGATTTCATTTTTGTCCGTTAGGCGAAGGAAGACGTATGATTAGGATAAGTGAATGATGATGGAAAAAACTGGTGGAATGAGAATGTGGGAGGAAACGGGACAACCCCGAGAAAACCCACACACACACACACGGGATTTGTCCGCCACAAAGTGTACTTGGCGCGAGCTGGGATCGAACCGAGGAGCCCATGAACCAGAGACGAACGCTCAACCACTGAGCCACCGCGGCCCCAGGGAGTACTTCGCATTCATAGACACGATGTTGTCCACCACGAACTTACTTGGCCGGGGACCGAACCAGGGACCCTACGCACCAGAGGTAGGCGAGTTTAAAGAATTGAAGAAGTGAAAAGTTTTACACAGAGAAAAATCCGTTCTCCAGACAGCGGTATATTGTACAAATATACGGTATCCTTTTGCTTACTATAGAAATCAGTATGGAGCATACGTTATCCGTATTCTACATAGGCACTGCTCTAGATGTTACATCATGCCGTTGCAGGATGTCTGACATCTAACAGTTTTCCGCATATCACATGCATATACTTATGTTACCTTCGTCAGCTATATGTTATATACGTCCATTTGTATGTGAGATCCTGACCTCCTATATTGCTTCATACGGAAAGTACGTATTGATGGAACACTTATTATAAAGTATTATAAAACATGCGTTTTTCAGTTATACGTCTGCTGTACGTTAAGTCCAAAAACTACATGAATTACGCATGTAACCTACGTTTTTAAGTACGCCGCCTACTTTTTTTTCTCAGTGTAAGAATAACTTACAGCAAATATTTGCAGGTTGATATGAAAGATAATGTTTATGATAAAAGTGAAAAACAATGGATGAATGTGATTCAAAATCAAATAATGTAAAGTAAAATCATTTATTATTTTTTTTCAAAGTAACAATGTTAACCAATAACCCGTCCAAAAGAAAGAAAAAAGCTTGACAAAGAATTTATTTGCAGTACATCGTATCAGAATGCACAGCTTGATATATTCAAATGCGGTGCCATTTCATTTCCATTTCAAGAGCGATCTTTCACAGTGACTATCAAACGTAACATTTTCACTGAATTCAGCCTTCGTATTCATTCGATTTCGTGTTTCAACATAACAAGTACAACTGTACTAGTAAAATAAAAATTTAAACAAAAAATGAAAAGAAAAGAAATTCGCAGTCCTGAGCGAAATTACAAACCATCTTGCTGTTCCGTGCTTCTCATTAAAATCAAGTAGAACGTTCCGTCACTATCACAACGCACCAACTGAACGAACAAAAAGAAAAAATAAAGTACAAAGTGAAACAGGCGAGAGAGAGGAAGAAGAAGATGTACTGTATGTATAATGCATGAATCGCGGGTGATTTTCAAAGTTGATATATGTTCGCTGCCTGCTCAAGCTTTGGACCACGTATCTCATTCGCTAGACACACGCACACTCTTTTTATGATAATTTTAAATATTCAACTAGGGAATTTTTCTCTCTCACTTTCTCTCTGTCTTCTATTTCATCTATCTTTCTTTATCTCTTTATTTCTCTTCTTTCCTATCTTTCTCTAATTTCCTCAGCAGTTTCCAACACATGATATAGAAAGTAATGAACATATATTTACTATCCTTTTTCTAAGCCTAACTTTCATATCATTTGAAATAAGTGTAAAATTTGCAATTTGCTCTAAATATGTATAAATATTGCATATTATAGTCACCTCAGTAGTACTTCATTGTAATACAGTCGCATCCAGCAAGTGAGTTCCGAAAGTGATTGAAGATGGCACGAGTAGTTAAGAGCGGCAAGCGCGCATGCGCAGCACTTGAGTGAAGGAGGATAGCACGGCGCAAGTGCAGTTGTTGAGTCAGTGTTGAGAGAACGGTGGGACCCATTCTACGGGTGGGACGGTGAATTTCATTGCGTTCATACCATGGTCCGCCGAGTGTGAAGTATGCGTGGTAATCAAGGTTCTGCATGCAGATAAGCTTTTGGATTAAGAGATACACTGACAGTTGTGTGAAGTGTATGTACGGGATATCATAAATGAATGTCTGGTCGGAAGACAGCGTACACAGTTCACAAAAGACCGCGCCAAAGTGTGTGATGAACACCATAGTGATTGACCGTTCATAGTTACGCCAGAATTAGCGCTAAGTATGCAGCAAGGAATTCTGCAGAACCAGTGATTCACAATATTCGAATTCTCATATCAGTTTCCGCTTATCTCCTGTTTCCTGCTATATGAGATCATCACCTCTCGACTGCAGTTTTACAAGTTGTGTGCATGATGGGTTCCGAAACAACTGACAGCGGGATAAAAGAAGAAGCGTCTAACGACCTCTTTGACCTCCTTGATGCACCACCATCAGAAACGTGATCAGTTTCTCGATCGCATCGTCGTCACCGGGGAGGAAACATGGGTATACTACGTGACCTCGTCCTACAGCCTCGACCTCGCACCAAGTGACGTCAACCTGTTTCACCGTTTGAATCGATTTCTAGTTGGATAACGTTTCGACAGCGCAGCTGATTTGCGGACAGTTGTAATATTCTGATTCCAGTCCTCGGCCGCAGAATCCTTTGAGGCACACATACGAAAACTGGTGCCGCGTTCCGACAAATGGATCAATAAGAATCGTGTACAACGATATTGTATATTTATTTTGTGAATTTCTTCTATTTTTATATCTTGGTTTTGGGCAATGGTGCATAAAAGTACACAATCTGTCGTGTAGAAGAAAAAGAAGAAGAAGAAGAAGAAAAGAATTTATATGTTGTTGATTCTAAATATAAAGAAATAAGATTTAATCTTAGTAGCTCAAGATATATGTTGATTTTGTGTGTATAATTGATTATCTTAGTTATCGCACAGCAGATAGTCGTTTATTTAAATGTTGCTATGACAACCACCAAAAAAGAAAAGTATTATTAATGAAGTTTTGAGGATAATAAAAGGTAATAGTGATACAAGGTGATGCCTTTTATTTAATGCAATTTGATCGTGTTGATATAGCTAAAAATTACACGAACTGCGGGCTGGAATGTAACATAAATATAACGTTACACGTGCGTAGGTTATAATCACTAATTCCGCAATAATGAAAGACTCCACATAATACATAACTCCATACTTATGTATCACTTTCTTCTGATGTTCGGAACTTACTTTCTGGATGCGCCTGGTATATTAGTGAGTAACTGCACTGTAAGTAATTTCTTCAAGGATTACATAAGATCACTGATCTACATGTTACAGTTGATAAATAGCCTTTGAGCTTCTCTTATTCTCTTTGAGCTCTATTCCTTTATCAAGCTACAAACAAATAGATTATTCGAACATTACAAATACTTCTCACCGTTTCTTCTCAACAAATTGTCACTATTATCCTTCTTATGGAACGAAAAGGGACTGACCCTGTTCTAAAAGAAAGGAACATTGAACAGCACATTGTGCAATTTCTGAATAAGTGATTGCTTCCTGCAATGCTGCAATATCGGCCAAACTTGTCATATTCGGATTTTGTCCTTTAATTTGATTATGCAGTGTCTTACAGAGTCAGAATTTCGAGTGATATCTGGATGCTTTCACAGCTGAAAGATTCATTAGGAGACAGAAGTGTTCTCAAAAGTAATATTTTCCAGGATTTAAAAACGTTCTCCAAAATGAAGTTCCCAGACGCCTTTGATAGCGCAATAAAAATATACAATAACTGTGCAGACGTACGCGAAAGGTATGTTGAACCCTCGAAAGGATTTCTGAGACACCCTTGATGGTGGAGTGAAAAAATTGAACAGTGTGTAAACATCGGACAGGAATATCCTAAAGTGACAAATAGTGACAACAAAAAGCTATCACACGAGAAATAAAACATGCACTGTGTTAAATATGAATAAATGCTACGTAGGAAGATTTCCTTCTCAACTTCCGACCTACATATAAATAGGGCTACTTTCGAATGGTCAAATTATTTGAACGGTGGTGTTCATATTACGCTAGATTATGATACGCATTAGAACGTACTCATAAATATTAACGGATCCAGAAGAGGGCGAATCGTCTCCTGGTCGATTAATGCAGACTTGAAATACGAAGTTTTATAGCAAATCAGAATAAAGTAGTAAATTATTTTATATATAGACTATAAAATTTAGTATTTGGACGGAGCAGTTTTCTTCTTCAGTCCTCCCTATGGATCCGCCAGTTTCCAGAAGCCATAAATCCTAGGCATCACAATTTATTTTAGGTTACAAGTCATTTCAAAGGGACTCGTCGAACCCACTAAGTACGGTATTTTTTAAACATACATATATATATATATATATATATATATATATATATATATATATATATATATATATATATATATATATATATATATATATATATATATATATATTTAATTGAAGATAAAGGAGTTAGTATACATTTTGTTAGCCCATAAGAACACATGAACTTTCGTACATAAAACATGTAAGATTTATTTCGTTTTCTCTACAGGAAGCTGCGGTATTCTTTGTTGATGTCGAACTGACAAGAAAGTGTATGGAAACAGACATGTCTGTTGTCTGTCAAGCAGAGAAGAAATAAACTAAATTAATGATTGTCATTACTTTAAAAGAAAATAATTCCAGAAATATGATTTATTACGAAGTTCTAAGTTCGATATAAATTACACATTCATTGCAAAGCCTTAGCAGACAGTTTGTAATCAACAAACATTAATGAAAAATTAAGTGCACTTATCTTTGTCTGCTTATTCACAATAATGATGAAATGAAATAAAGAGAATTGTTGATAAAACAAATAGCTTTAAGAGCTTTAACATTGAGGCCTGTTAAAAATGACTACCATGAGAATTACTTTCAACTGTGGGCAAGAGTACAAGAATTTTCAAAAAGAGATGGTAGGTGAGTTTCTTGGACAAGACTGTACACTTTTAGGTTCTTAGTGTTTATGTAAAATATTTTCCTGCACACATCTTTGGTTCTAAATGACCAAATTCCCTCAAAAAATTTCGATGATTGCTATTGTGTCCCTGGAATTCCTGGGTAGTATCAGTGAAGAATAAATTTGCTTCGCAATCGAAAAAAAAAACTATACTATGCCTAGTTAAACTGACGTTTGATGTGAGCCAGCGAATTTGTGACGCGCTATTGCAGAACCTCTGATGGAAAAGATGTTCTCAATGGTTGAATACTGCGATGTGTTGGCACAGTTCTTAACTTACTAAGAGCACACAATATATTGATCGAATCTGCATTCCACATCACAGTGTTGCCAGCCTCGCTGTAAGCGGGTTGGTCGACTTGACTTCAGCACTTTAAAATTAAACGTCAATTCGGCTGCGGCGCTCAATAGTAATAATTATCAGTAGCAGAGTACTTTTCTCACAATACAGAGTACGTGGAATGTTCAAAATGTAGTACTCTAAATTCCGGCAACGTAAGGCCTATCGGACATTGACTAAAGCAAAGTCAACCAAACCAAGACAGATGGAAGTAGGATATGGCGAGAGAGAACTAAGTGCATTGGCTGTGTGTTTCAGTCACTAAGTTAGAGAAGCCTTTGCCTAGCACGAATGAAGTACGAGAGTTTGTTGTATTGCTCACGTATTGTATCTCGGATCGGCTGCCTTGTACTTTAGTCAATATACTGCCGGCTTAATATTAAGCCACGGTGGCTCAATTGTAACGCTTATCTTTGCTGTGGGGTCCTTGGTTTGATCACAGGTCTCGCCAAGCGGATATTGTAATGGATGAACACAGGAGCAAAAGTGGATCTGAAAAGGTAGGAGGACGGTAGGTAGCGGCATGACGTCACGCCGTCCCCCTGGCTATCTTTGCCCACTGCAATTTTTTAGAAACTGATAGGAAATCAAGGATGTTATAAAATAGAGGATCTGCCTATATGTATCTTCATCCTATTAAATTAATGAAGTCAAAAACCAACCGAGCATCGGCAAGTCTGATTGGCTACTTTCGTTTTTGCCATCGTCTGATTGGCTACTTTCGTTTCCCCCATGATTGTTGGCTCAAATCATTACGATCTTATTGGGCGGAGTGGGCAGAAAAGGGGTGGTGAAACTGTGACGTATGGCTTCAAGATTTTGTCGGAAGGGCAGATCCTCTACTTTATAAGATCCTTGGAGGAAATCGTACTTATCTTTCGGAGGTGGGGAGGAGGCGTACCCCCGCGTTCTCCCTCACTTATACCCCTGGCATGAACACTATGTACGTATGTTTTCTCGGGGTTATACCACTTTATACATTCCACCATTTCGGTTATTACCAACAACACCATCTCAATTAGCTTCGAAGCATAAGTTTTTAACCGTAAAATGAAATTAAATGAAACATCCCAGTTTAACGTCCCACGATTATGCTCTTTAGGCTAAAGGAGATGGTGGTTAAAGCAAATGAATGATGACGGAATAATTGGTGGAATGGTAATATGGGAGGAAACAGGAGAACCCGAGAAACTCACGGACACTACAGGTTTACTTGGCCGGGGATCGACTCAGGGACCCCAAGCATCAGAGGTTAGCGCCAAGGGCGCCCATGTTGTGGTTTCCAATGGGTGACAAGTATAAACGACGTTTCAAATATAGTTTCAAATTTTGCTATAACTAATGTAAAAATTCTATTGGGCTTTCGATATTCCCAAGTACGATTTCCTCTTAGGGGGGGCGAGCGCCCCACCTTACCCCCCCCTGATTGGTGCCCTTGGTTAGCTCTCTACCACTGAGCCACCGTGGGACATTAAAATTCCAAAAATATATTTCGAACAAACCGAGTAATCACTGCTGTTGGTGAGTTCGGATTAAAGCGGTTCCACTAAATTTTGTATCTCCTAGAAAAATACGCAAATAAATCGTTTGTTGATGGAAATGAGGATCACGGAACTTTAACTGCAGAAGAATATGAGAATATGTATCGTATTTCATTTTTCTTTAAATCATACTTTCAGAAAGTGTGTATACATAAGTCTTCCCTTGGGTAATGAATTTCTTAATGAAAAAGTTTTGAATTCATTTACCTTCGTAGGATGATCATCCGATTACTGTGGATGAAGGAAGTGGTGAAAAAAAGGCACCTTTTCACCTTGAGGAGTCGTATTCCTTCTGATCCAATTTTCTTGGTTGTCACTGATTGATTCCGTGATCGATAACCATCAAGCGACCCTTCCGACGTATATATATAAAAATGATCCTGATTGCCTATACATTCTAAAATCTAATATAATTGTCTGAAACCCTCTAACTTCTAGGAACTTCTCCATTTTAAGAAAAGGATTTCTTAAAAAGACTTAGTGAATGAGAAGTCGTGAAAGAAAATTGGCAGTAGGCTGACTGCGCAAACTTTTTGTTTTATTTTTACCTCCCTTCCTTTTATTATTTTGATGGAAAACATCCGGAATCAAGATGTTCTTCAAGGTTCTTAAAATGGGATCATTTCTAAGCTTTACTGGTTTTCTCCTCTGTTTCTCTCTCTCTCTCTCTCTCTTTCTCTCCGTGTGTGTGTGTGTGTGTGTGTGTGTGTGTTTCTAAATCTATGACGTAGGTATCGCACATACTCAAATTGTTAGAATTTCTGTCTGTTCAAGAAGAGGCAGGCTTGGTTTCTTATGGAATTAAATGTAATGCTTTTTCCACATTAAACCACAAGGAAGGGTTTCTCAACCTGAAAGTTGCGACCTCTAGGTAGGTTGCGAGAGGAATATATTGGAGGTCGAGAAAGGAGATGAAAGAGATCATTCTGAATTTTTGTTTCGATAGACATATTTTTGTTTAATTGACAAATTGTTACTTTTATTCCTTTTTCTATATAGGGCTTAGGCAGGGGCGGATCCAGGACGGACTTCTGGAGGGGTGGTGGGTTGTAATACTGCTACTTAAAGCTACTTTTAAGAGCTCCAAACTCTGGGATGGGTTTTATTTATATATATAAAATAATTAAGTTTCCTCTTCTGGGGTAAGCGATCGCCCCCTGGATCCGCCACTGGCTTAGGGTGAGTCAAAATGATGTTACCTAATTCAATGTTTTTTTCTTTTAATAATATGTATGTAAACAAAGATTACACACACTGATTGATCAACTCAAGAAGATTTTCTACTAACATAATATAAGTGTTTTATATGCGATTCACGAGTTACACAACACACATCTATAATCAAGTTTCTGCCAAACTCTTCCTAGCATGTCAAGACTGATATCGGCCAAAGCTTTAGTGATGCACTCACGCAATTCAACGACAGTTGTAGCAGGTGGCGGCACAAATACCTTAAAGTTTCCACAGAAATGCCATTGAACTTGTACAATGGACTTAGTCGCATGAAAGTCAAGCACATAGAACGCTCTGTGGCCTGTAAAAGCCATATTGCTCACTTTGACTAAATTTCTTCCTGGTGGATGTCCACGTCTACGTAAAACTTTTTGAAAATATTCCAGAAAATATATATTGGCAAGAAAAGCTCATTACTGTTCGAATAATATATTAACGAAATTAACTAACTAACTCTATGGCCTATGGAACCCGGAGGTTCAGTGCCGCGTTCACAAAAGCTCTCCACTGACTTCTATCCTTAGCTAATTGCATCCAGTTTCTACTTTGTATTCCTATCTCTGCGAGATCCATCTTAATATTGTCCTCCCATCTGCGCCTAGGTCTTCCTAATGGTCGCTTTCCTATGGATCTACCAGTCAAGACTTTGAAAGCGTTTCTACTTTCTTCCATTCTAGCTACATGACCTGCCCACCTAAGCCTCCTAGACTTGACGACCCTAACAATGTTGGGTAAACCGTATAAACTATGTAGTTCCTCGTTATGAAGCTTCCGCCATTCCCCATTCTCGTTCCTCTTGGGTCCGAATATTCTTCTCAGGATCCTGTTCTCAAATACTTTCAGTCTATGTTCTTCCCTCAGAGTAAGCAACCATGTTTCACAACCATACAGAACAACAGGCATGATCAGATTAACGAAATTAGGAACAAAATTTCACTGACCCGGTATATCTATAAACTATAATTTAAAAGAAGCTTATTGCAAACCGGAAGTTACTTGAGATGTGTAGCTAGAAAGATGTGATAGGTTAAGAAAGCCTGCTGTAAGAAAATCAAACAACACAGGGATACTATTTGGGTATAGTTATATTGAAATTTGACTAATAAAAACTTTAAAATGGTTGGCCGAAGGAAGGCCACAGAAAAAGTATTTCCGCTGCGGCACAGATAAATTATCCATGACTAGGGCTCCCAGATATCACAGTTTAGCCGGGACAGACCTGGATTTGCATTGTTTGTCATCCCCCAAATTCGTTCAAAATTCAAATGTCCAGGATTTTTTTCCCAACACGTAAGTTAATATTATTCGTGCGATAATTAAAAAATCCTGAATTTACAAGTCACCGATACTCTTCTAATACAAATGATCTACTCTCTGTCACTCACTTTTGGTAAGTATTGGTCTATTATTTAATTAATTCTGATATTTAAACAAAAAGACAAAGGTGAGTATTGACCTATTATTTAATAAATTCTGATATTTAAGCAAAAAGACAAAGGTAAGTATTGACCTATTATTTAATAAATTCTGATATTTAAGAAAAAAGACAAAGGTGGTTATTGACCTATTATTTAATTAATTCTGATATTTAAGAAAAAAGACAAAGGTGAGTATTGACCTATTATTTAATTAATTCTGATATTTAAGTAAAAATACAGGTGCATAACAATGAATTTACTGTAAATTTTTTATAGGATGTTCTGTGCGTTTTCACATTGGCGCAACTAGGCTATTTTGCTCGTGGGGCCATAACCCCTTATTTCTACCAATTGTAATAACCTTTTGGAAGATCTTGTTATAATAATAATATGCATTACCTTCTGAGCCCGCTTCTCCGTTCTTATTGTTATCTCTTCAAATTATTTAGTTCTCTCTCATTCTCTCGCTTTTAATTATGTGGTCTTTCACGTGGATTTCCTTATAGATTGGTCTCCTTTAATGTTTTTTTTTTTCATTTCCATTTTTCCATCCTGATTTTCTAAAACACAAGTTTTATGTATTTAAGCCCGACACCGTCATGTAATATAGACCAGTAAAATTTTGTTGCATCAGAAATCTGTTTTATATTATATATTTTCTATGCTCTAAGCACCTACAAATCTATTCTTAGTATGAAAACTTGTAATTTTCTATTACAGTTTTACGCACAATTTATTCGTACAATTTTCAGCGAAAGCGAGCATATCTGTAAACGTAAATACGACGTTTTCAGATTACGATTTACATCTTACAGGAGCTAATAACTTTACATGTAATATAATATTAAAAATTAATATTGTAACATATTAAGAATCAGTCTTGAATCAAAATTTATTCGATTTTATGTTTAAAGTAAATTGTAAAATTTTTTAAATCTTAAATTGTATAATAAATTGATGTTTACTGGTGTTGCACCAGTACGCAGCAAGCCTTTGCTAGCAAAGAAACACAAACTGAAGGGCACACACATTTTATACACAAAACACTTTGTAACCCGAAACAAGTTCAGAATGTTCCAAGAGCATTGCCAGAACAGCCTTAAATGAATTAATTTCTTCTTAAATTTATACAGTATGAAACTGTATATTAAATTTATTTGATTAACTAATGGCGCAATAATTATTGAATTAATACTCGTAACTGGTATTGGTACTGAATTAATATTGGTATTAACACCAATATTTTTTTTCACGGTTCCCGAGATATGGCTCCTTAAATCTCTCGAAAGTTTCCATGCAAGTTCGAAATACAATGCTTTCTTGTTTCTAACATCGCTTCTTCAATACGAAGTACATGATAATTTATTACGTCATTTTTCTCTCCTATACAGGATGTTCATAAAATCATTCTACTGACAACATTATACAGAGTGACCAAAAATTCACATTCTCTATCTTCTTTTTTTTTTTTTTTTAAAAAAAAAAGAAAATTTTCCAAATTCTAAAACCGACAATTCTCCTTTCCTTGGTTCTAATGATAATAATAATTTATTTGTGACTCATCTTTTATAACTCCCGTTACAAAAACAAAAACTTAACTAATCGAATTGATATATCTTTACCATTAGAAAGACTTAACTCACCGGCGCCTACTACTAAAGTGGTGATTCCACCTATACAGACTACAAATACCGTATGTGACGTAAACATAGATACCAATTTTAATCATTAGTGAACTGGTATATATTTATTAACTACAGTGATGACACTTCTGCCCACTCTGAGCGAAATTATATTGACTACTTTGATCCTGATTAGATGAGACGGAAACATATTGTTATTACCACTACATATACGTAAATATATATAACAACACAATTTCTCTCATAGTGATTTTACAGTGTCTTTTGCAGTGTTTCCAAGTGTATCAGTGTTGTAGCGCAAATAAGTTCCATTCATGACAAATGTGTTTCTTCGTCAAAAATAATCTTGTAGATTATTTTTTCCAGTGTGGGAGTGTAAGGATCCCCACATCACAACAAAATCACATGTATGACAACACGTGTCATTATTTATAAGTAGCAGACGATACACAAAGAGCCGAAGGAAACCGAAAAAAGTCGGACCGCACGATAGGATCCAAAGGAGGATGAGCCACACGAGGAGGACATATAAAAGAGGAACCTCGGAGGGACTTGGCATCAGTCTGACCGCTGATCAACTAACCAACACCTGCTCCGAGGTCGCACTGGACTAGGGGTACACTTTTACCTAAACCCTAGGTCGCACTGGACTAGGGATCCTCACCACAACCAAAACCTCACGAAGCTGCCTTGGGCTGAGGAGGTTATCCTTCAAGATTCACCGTAACCTTGCAGGTGCCTTAGAGACTGCCTTGAGAGAAGGGGCACCGTGCAAAACTCCAATCTCCTTCATCTGCTCAATTAGAAGAAAGACACTATTTATTCTTCGTAAATCAAAGACATTATACTTAGGAATTTTATAATAAAACTAGCATATATTACCCGCTTCACTGGATTGAAATAAATAATTCAAATGCACATCTTTGTATGTCACCGTTCGTCTCAGCGATCCCATAAAATGTGGATTCAGGACTAATATCTGTCATTTTCGATAATTTTTAAATATCTCTTTCTCCCTCTCCCCCAATTTGCGGGTTTGGATTTGGATTTAAACGGGATCGAAAGTATCACTGTTCATCTAAGGGACCCAAAGAACTATAAATTCGACATTGATAGTGGCCGTTTTCGATCATTTTTATATATCTTTTTCTCCCCCTCCCCAAAGTGACGGGGCTGATTTTGAACTTAAACCGGATCGGAAATGTTACTGTTCATTTGAATGACCCCGAAAACTATGGATTAGACACTAATATTGGCCATTTTCCATTATTATTATAGATAGCTCCTCCTCACTCTCCTCCGTGCTGCGTACACGGCATCAGAATTGTCACTGTTAATCTAAGCTACTTACTAAAATTATGGATTATAATCTAATATTAGTCATTTTTGATCATTTTTAAATGTTTATCTCCTACTCCTACGTTGTACCTCCCCCTCAACAACTATCAGGGCTGAACTTGGACTGAAACAGCATAGGAAATATTGTAGAGGATATCAGGCTTAGCGCCTATTTTGAATTCTCCCTGTATGTTGTTATTGTTCTTCAAACAAGAAATTGTAATTATTAAATAATAAAGAAGAGACTTCCCTATGTTGTCACCTCATCCCAATACAAATTCATGCTTACCATTCTCTTCCTAGTTTCCGTAACTTCACCAAAACAAACTCAGCCACGCCGTTTCAGCAATTAAACTTCCCTATTGACCAAGATAATTGTGATGAGCTAGTCATCCACGTGCGGAGCACCAGGAAGAAGCGAAAGCTAGGAAGTAGAACAAAACCAGTGGACACGGAACCCTCCGGGGAGAAGTGTGACAGGAGCCGCCAGAAACACACTTTGGACCCTATTCAGAAGAGTCGTCGTAGCAGCAATTGAGAGACGGTCGGCACGCCTGGGCCCTCACCATCCATTGCATGACAGAGGTGTCATTCCAAAGAGGCCAGGACATCTGGGAGCTGTTGCCCTGAGATCGAGAGGTTCTTCACTCTCGAACGTGAGGTCCAAGATCGATACCAGACGGAAATACTCAACGGATTGGAGGATAAGGCTTCACCCGACAATTGAAGAGGCTCATCATATCGAAATGGCTGAGGTACAGTAAAACCCTTTCCTTTCCTAACCTTTGCGTCTCTGTGATTTCTTCTATTAGAAAACATGCATTTCATTTCATTCATCCCCAATTAATTACTTCAGCGCTGTACTGCTCAGATCCCCACGTACTTTCTCTCTTGCCATGCGAAGTGCTATCCCCACATTCTTTCAGTAAAGAACTGATAATTGAGCAAATAACTGTGGTTGTAACCCCACAGTACAGTACAGCAAGATGGTGGAGATGTGGTCCTTCACTTTGTGAAGATTTTTGAGGCCTTTGCCTAGCATTTAGGAAATTTTTTTCTCCTAATATAGAAATGCAGCTTCTGTGAGACATTGTTATTATAAATTCCGAACCATAAGACTTTTAAATTAACGTCAATCCATCGATTTTTATCGTATCATTTTTTTGTTACAATTCTGTTACATCAAACCATGTCTTTCTTATTATTTATTATTATTATTATTATTTTTGAAGTGACGCAAAGATTGGGTTTATTTTAACTTTAAGTATGTTGTGGTGACACTGATTTTATATGCATGTTTACTTAGCATTTTCTGCATGTTTCGATTATTAGCTGAACAGTATCTACAACCTTTTGATGATCTAAACGATATTTCCACTACGCAGTACTTTGAACCCATAATTTGTTCATCACCGATTGCCATTCCAGTTACTAGAAATTTTTATACCAATCTTAAAGACAATTTGCATTTATCTACCCCAGTTTCAAGTATTTCTTATTCTTTCACACCGGACAGTTTAAACATGGCCCAGAATAATAGTGAGAATGTAGAAGGTTCATTGACCTCGATTCATACGATAGTAAGGCCCGAACCATTTTATGCTAAATTAGGAGAAGACATCACGCGGTATTTGCAGAAATACGAGGCTATTGCCTCCATCAATAATTGGACAGGCATAAAAAAAAAGCTAATACTATGTACATTGATGAAGGGTCCGGCTGAATTTTGGATGGACAATACTTCCAAAAAACCCGAATTTGCTAATTGGACTTACGATGAGTTCAAAGCGAAATTAATAGAAGCTTTTGGGAGCAACACCATGCCTCAGTTGACAGAAAGTGAAATGCGTGCTCGCGAACAAGGAGAAACTGAGAGCATATCTGATTATGTTTATTCTAAACTCAACCTCATTTTGAGGGTAGACCCTCAAGCCCCCCCAGCGAAACAAACACAATTAATCATAGAAGGTTTGCAACCTGAGTATTTTAGGGCTGTTATTCGTAAGGAATATGATTCAGTTGAAAAACTGATATCAGACCTAATAACTGAGGAAAAAACAAAGATCTTATTAGAACGGAAAACCATCGAGAAATACATTAAGCGTAATTCGTCAATATTGCAGTCTTCATTAGTTTCTAGTAATACGAATGTTGACCCGATGAATACGCATTCTTGCTCTCAGTCTACCACACAGTCCAGAGCTGTTGAGAAAATTTCTGCTCACAAGTAAACCTTACGTTTGGGTGAATCGAGTTGCTGACTGAGACACATATGAGAAAGTAGTACTAAATGTGGTCAGTATTTCAGTGAAGTTGTAGGTGCGAAGCTCCAGGGGTTTAGGAGATACAGCTACCAGAACATCACATGCAAGTACAGAATAGTCTTCATACAGTTGGAGGTAAAAGCTCTGTAAGACCTCTTGTAACGACAAAAGGTGAATAACAAATATATGGGTACATATTAGGACTAGGGGGAAGTTATATAGTAAGGGTATACCTGACGGCGGCCATCTTGAAATCCGCCATTTTGAATTAAGGTTAAGTTTTTAAAATAGGAATAGGGTCATGTGATACATGATTTAAGGCGCAAATTTAATCAGAAGAACAATAGTGACGTTAATTTTGATTTACGCGCAATTGGTAAAAAGTTACAGGGAAATTAAATATTGTTGCAGCATATGTATTAGTCCTTTACCCCACCTTGGATAAATATTAGATCTATGGTAAGAGTTGCCTTGATGGCGGCCATGTTCAAATCCGCCATTTTGAATCAGACAAAAGTTTTAAATAGCGAGCGAGAAATATATGTGAACAGGATACAAAAAAAAAAAAAAAAGGAAATGGCGTGCATGTACAGCATCAAACAACTAACATTGTAACGCCACCATTGTATTTCTGATTAACTTCTAGCCCGAAGTCATCTATTGCATTACTCTATTCCCATTTACTTTTGTGCTGGTTAATGATAAACCAAAAATGGTTATACCGTTGGATTTGTGGTAAAATTTGCTATTAATAAGGTGTCACTGTTATGCGTTTTGTTTAAAACTTTTGTCTGATTCAAAATGGCGGATTTGAACATGGCCGCTATCAAGGCAACTCTTACCATAGACCTAATATTTATCCACCTGCTTTTTATTTAATTATTATCATTAACACAAAATTTACAAGGTGGGGTAAAGGACTAATACATATGCTGCAACAATATTTAATTTCCCTGTAACTTTTTACCAATTGCGCGTAAATCAAAATTAACGTCACTATTGTTCTTCTGATTAAATTTGCGCCTTAAATCATGTATCACATGACCCTATTCCTATTTTAAAAACTTAACCTTAATTCAAAATGGCGGATTTCAAGATGGCCGCCGTCAGGTATACGCTTACTATATGACTTCCCCCTAGTTCTAATATGTACCCATATATTTGTTATTCACCTTTTGTCGTTACAAGAGGTCTTACAGAGCTTTTACCTCCAACTGTATGAAGACTATTCTGTACTTGCATGTGATGTTCTGGTAGCTGTATCTCCTAAACCCCTGGAGCTTTGCACCTACAACTTCACTGAAATACTGACCAGATTTAGTACTACTTTCTCATGTGTGTCTCAGTCAGCAACTCGATTCACCCAAACGTAAGGTTTACTTGTCAGAAAAATGCTGACGCGCATGTAAATTCTCAGGTCCCTGACTCCAATGCACTGCAGCAAATACAGCAACAGTTAGAGAAACTTTCTTTAAATATTACGTCTCTCACTGCAAATCAAGGTCAATCGACAAACACAGGAAATGCAAGTTCATCTTTTCGTGGTAATAACAGAGGAAGAAGAGGCCGAGGTAGAGGGGGAAACCAAGTTCGCTACTACAACAACTATGCTCAAAATCAAGGGAGTAATGGTGACAGGGGTAACGCGATTGTTAATAACTCGAGTGACCAGGGTTCAAGCCCCGCTGTGGGAACTTCTAAACCACCACGTTCTCCTATTGTCTGTTGGCGCTGCCAAGGATTAAATCATATAGCCCGAGATTGTCGCGCATTTTTAAACGAAGAAACGGAATAGTTGGTCGGGACACAACTATTCGTCATTCTGTGTTACAAGTCCCTATATTCAAGGAATCAGAACTCCCATACATTAATATTAGAGCAGGGAGCGTGTACACTCCATTGTTAATCGACTCAGGATCACAAGTTTCTTGTCTCCCTGAAAATTTAGTTCCTAAAGGAGCAAAGAAAATTGCAATTACTACAAAATTAAAGGGAGTGACGGGCAACACAATTGAAGTATCTCATATTGTTTTTTTGCGTTTCTTCATAGGAAAAAAGAGCTTTACGCATCCGTTCAGAATAATTCCTCGGTTTCCATTTAAGCCTTTGCTTGGTCAGGATTTCTTAACATCCTATAATGTTTTCCTGGATTTTCAAAACAATATTTTTTCAGTTAATAGATTTGGGAAACCACCTGTAAACCAGCTTCCACGTAATAACAATGAGGGTGTAATTTCTGAAACTTTAAAAGAGAAATTAGCGTCTCTTTCTAAAGCTGTTTACACACTCTCTGAACGAATAGTGCTTCCAGCGAAAACACATACTCGAGTTTCTCTCACTAAACGTTATGACATAGGAGGGAATAAGAACCTTTTAGTGCCAAATATTTCTTTGCAGAATAAATTAGAAATTTTTATTCCTTTTTGTGTGTTGTCACCATCTCAGCCTTGTGTATGGATTACGAATCCTACTATTAATGACATAACGTTAAACGAGGGTCAAGAAATAGGGTTAGCCGAAGTATTTGAAGAAATATCAGAGGAAGACTCTGCTTATCTAGTAGGTCAAATTCAGGAGGAATTGTCACCGGAAATTTTAGAAAAAAGAAAACTGTTTGACAGGTCACAAATTCAGGTTAACCCCGAACTTTCTGAAAGTGATAAAGAGAAATTTTATGATCTCGCTTATCGTTATAGTGATATTTTCATGTGGCACGACCAAGATTTTTCTTTTGCTAAGGATTATGAATATCAAATCCAGCTCAAAGACAACACGCCCATTTGTAAACCAGCCCTACCTATACCGTACCATTTGCGCGCTGTAGTTAAAAAACAGCTGGATAACTTATTACAAAGAGGGATCATTTCGAGAACTATATCCCCATGGAACTCACCCATTCTCTTAGTTAAAAAACGAACAGGTGATTATCGTTTTGTTTCTGATTTTCGGGCTGTAAATGTAAACTGTAAAGTGGATTCCTTTCCGATTCCTAGCATGGAGGACGTGTTAAATCGTGTTTCTGGAAAGAAATATATTACAATGTGTGACCAAAAAGATGCCTTCTTCCAAATCCGCATTACAGAAGATAGCAAACCAATCACAGCATTCTCTGTTCCGGGAGAGGGTTCCTTTCATTATAATGTGGTTCCCCAGGGATTACTTTGTTCTTCTGCGGCGTTGAACCGGCTCATAAAACTGACATTAGCCGATATTCCATCGCCCCATATATTGAATTATCTAGATGACTATTTTATAGTAGCTGACACCATACCGGAAATGTTAGAATTATGCACATTACTTTTTGATGCTTTTCGCAAGCGAGGTTTAAAATTGTCTCCAAAGAAAACCAAGTTTGCACAGACTTCTGTAGTTGTTCTTGGACATAAAGTGAATAAATATGGTATTTCTGTGTCTGACAAAGTAATTGACACTATAAAATGTTACAAACGTCCTAAAACTAAGAAACAACTAAAGTCATTTTTCGGCACTTGTAGTTTCGTGAGACGCTTTGTAAAGAATTTCAGTGAAATCTCAGCTCCTCTCTTACAATTACTTAAGCGTGATGCTAAATATAGCTGGAAAAAGCCACAACAGGATGCTTTTGAAAAACTCAAAGAAGCAATCATAAATTCACCAACTTTAATGAACTATCACCCCAACAGACCATTATTTCTGTACACGGATGGATGTAAATCTGGGGTGGGGGCGGTTGCTAAGCAACCAATTGATGATAACCCTGACAGTGAATTAGTTCCTATTGGGTATTGTTCCCGGTCTCTAAACGCCACAGAAAAAAATTACTCAATATATGAGATTGAGCTTCTTGGGGTGCTATATGCACTACGTTCTTTTCGTTACTGGCTCATCGGAAGACATTTTTTTCTAAAAACAGACTGTAGAGCGATCACATTTCTGAAACAATCTAAAAATGTTAGTGGTAAGCTAGCTCGGTGGCTTTCTCAACTAGAACAATTTGACTTTACAATATCCCATGTCTCAGGAACCGCCAATATAGAAGCTGATAATATCAGTCGTTTTGCTTCCAATAAAAGAGATCTCGAAGATGAAAAGTTAAGTTCAGAGGATCCCTGTGTTTTTTTTTCTAGAAGATAACACCGATATTAATATTAGCGAAGCTCAGAGAAAAGATAATGTTCTTAAGCACATTATTGACTGGCTTGAGGGCAAATCTAAAGACAATCAGTATGAAAGACAAGCTTCCTGTTATGAATTGCGCAATAACATTCTTTACAGAAAAAACAAAACACCTATGGGTATGAACTACTTGCTTGCCATTCCTTTGTCATTGCGGGAAACAGTTTTTAAGAAGTGTCATGAGGAGATTTTGGGAGCCAATCACTCTGCTTTTAGTAAAACATATAAATTATTAGTTAACAGTGTATATTTTCCTGACATGAAACGTTTTGTATATAGACGCTGTAGAGAATGCCTTCACTGCCAAATGTTAAAGAAAAGAGTTGGTTTGAGTTATGGTAAGCTGCAAACTCACCCTAGTGTTATGCCCTTTTACCGGCTTTATTTGGACGTAGCTGGGCCTTATTGCGCTAACAATATTTTGAAACACAAATATTTTGTAGTCTGTGTGGATGAAGCCACAAGATTTTGTATAACAGCTAGTATTCCAGACACCACTGCCAATACTTTGGCATCATTCCTTTTTAATGACGTCATTTTAAAATATGGGTTATTTTATGAACTCTGCCTAGACAGGGCAGCTGCTTTTACAAGCGCCATATTTAAGGAATTGTGCAATATTTGTGGTGTTACGTTGAAATTTGCAGACGTGAAAGCACATTTTTCTATTGGGCTTGCTGAGGTAACAATACGTAATTTGGAACAAAAATTGAAGCTCAACATTGACCCAGATAATTCAGGAAACTGGGTGGAGTTACTTCCCAAGGTTACATTTAGCCACAATATTTCTATTAACACAAGTATGGGACACTCCAGTTTTGAATTACTCCATGGTTTCAAACCAAGGTTAATACATCAAGCTATGTTTGACACACAGTGTCAATTTCAAGACAACGCAGTCAGGCTATCTCATCTTAATGATATTCGAGAGCAGGCTGCTGAAAAATTATTCAAAAGGTTCCAAACTTCTGCGAAATCATATGACAAGCGTCATAAACAAGTGCAATTTCAGAAGGGAGATCTTGTTTGGATATATGTAGATAATATGAAACGGGGCCAGACACGTGCTTTCACTGGGAAATACATTGGACCAGGTGAGATACAGGGCAAGAATAACGAAAATAGTTACTTCGTTAAATTCACTACTGGCACAGGAAGACAGAAGATAGACTCCATTACGGTTGACCGTCTTAAGAAATATTACCCTCCGTCGCCTCTGGACGAGTTAGGAGATCACGACCATCAACGCAAGAAGCCTCCCACCAGTGACGATATTGAAGCCAGAGACTCAGCTATTCAAGGAGAGAACGTACCCCCTGAGGAGAACTGCACAGAAGATGAGGAGGGACGGAATCAGCTGTCTCCACGGAATGATGAAGAGGAAACAGGCTTACCAACATCTAGATTTATTATTGAATTCACTGGAAGGAAAGAGGGAAAGGAAGAAAAAGATGATCAAACTGACAATTACACGTGCCTCAATATCGTTAATGCCATTTCTATGCTCCATTTACCGGCGTGGGATGTCACAGCCAGACGTACGCTACATAATGCACCTAAAGTTCCTTCAAAATTTGGTGTGAACACTGAGATCAATTCTAAAGTAGCTTTGTACCATGGAAGCATTGTAGAACTCCAGGGTGATGCCATTGTAAACCCAAGCAACACGGATTTATTACCCATAGGGGGCGCAGACAGGGCAATACACTTAGCAGCAGGGCCACAATTAACTCAAGAATGTGCACGCATTGGGAAATTAAAAGAAGGTTCGTGCATAATTACAGAAGGCTTCAATCTTCCAGCTAAACACGTAATACACACTTGTGGACCTAAAGGTGAAAATAGCAAATCATTACAGTCTTGTTACGAGAAAATCTTATTTAGTGTTTTAAACAATGATTTTCGTACAGTTGCATTGCCCACCATTTCAACAGGTGCATTTTTATATCCTAAAACACCAGCATGTCACATAGCCTTAAGAACTGTGAGAAATTTCTTGGAGGAAAATTTGGATTCCATAGATAAAATTATATTTTGTGTTTACGATGTACAGAATAAACGAATCTATGAACATTTGATGCATGAATATTTTCCTGTGGTGTAAAAAAAAAAAAAAAAAAAAAAAAAAAAAAAAAAAAAAAGTGAGCTTGAGCATATGAGTAAATAAGCTAATCTTATTATTACGATACGTTAGTAATGTATAGTGAAGTATTGATACTCTATTTTTGATAATTTTGAAACTACTTTTTAGTTTCTGTGGGATATTTTCATAATCCTTTTATTTTGAGTATTATTTATTGTGTATGAGTAGTGGGTTGCATGGCAAGTGTTCTTTGAATATGTTTCATATTCTTTCCTGACCTTTTTGTTGGTCGTTTTTTTTTTCACTGTCAGTGAGCCTTCAAGGTAACATGGAAATAAATAAAAATATATATGTACATATTAGATGAAAAATAAGGGAAAGAAGCACTCAAATGTTTCTAGTGCTGTATATAGTAGATAATTTTAATATTGTTTTATTATTGCTCATAGCTCTTCACCATGAAGTTGAGAAGTAAACACAGGAATGCTGCTTCAAATCTATATTTCATTGTAGAAATAGTCATCATTTCTATTCACCGATTCAAAGCTTTTTAGGAATTACTGACCTGCTCATCTTTATAACCCTAGTTCTCATGTTATTTGTGTTAATAAAAATCTTCCGATTATTACAAAAGAAACCATCATCTCTTCATCGTACTTTTCCAAGATTTTTGCCTGCTACTGCTAGAAACAACGCCTCGACAGAAACACGCGAGGACTTGCATCACTCCACGCTGGAACTTACTCCGAGAAATATCTGAGCATCGTATTTAAACAATTACATCCGTTATGTGTAACGTATTTTAGCTCGTGGTATCCCAGTCATTTAACTAATCTGGAATAGTGCTACTCTTCATATACCGTTACCGAGTAGTCCGCGGTATATCGGACTTTTCAGGCACTTAGTAGAGGAAATGCTACTAACCAAATTAGTTAATCTAATTGTATCCTCCCATATTCTAACACTCCCACGAATATCAATTTTAACTAACACAAACTTTTACGAATACCTAAACTTAGAGAGATTTTACTTTGCATATGTATAAAATATATATTATTTATCTTATTTATTATTTATAATTTATCTTATTATATTACATATATTCATATATTTATTTTATATATCACAATTTGGTTAAGGAATCATATAATTATTGTATATAAACAAGTCACAATTAATTTTTCTTTCAAATGTCATTTTTTTCCTTCCCATTTAACCCCTCACTAGTATCTCAGCCATAATCTATATTAATAATCCCATATTAAAATTATTATACTTACCTCCCATCAAGATTGCATAACACCACACTTCCTGATGTACTATAAACTAATTCGTTTTATTTTTCTTTCATGTAAAAAAAAAAAAAAATCTGAATCAGCGCAACCTTGAATTCTATCCTTCTACATCTTCAGTTTCTACGTAGTAATGGGAGCGTCCGCCAGAGGGCAACCTTCGACAACATATTATAATTAATTCATACCTGACCGCCATCTTAAGGACATTGGAGAATTACTACAGCATCTTTGGGTCATCAACACTCTTCTCCAGGAGAACACTCCGAATTTTTTTCAAAATCGTCGTGGAGAAATAGAGCAGGGAGTGTAGAGGATATCAGGCTTAGCGCCTATTTTGAATTCTCCCTGTATGTTGTTATTGTTCTTCAAACAAGAAATTGTAATTATTAAATAATAAAGAAGAGACTTCCCTATGTTGTCACCTCATCCCAATACAAATTCATGCTTACCATTCTCTTCCTAGTTTCCGTAACTTCACCAAAACAAACTCAGCCACGCCGTTTCAGCAATTAAACTTCCCTATTGACCAAGATAATTGTGATGAGCTAGTCATCCACGTGCGGAGCACCAGGAAGAAGCGAAAGCTAGGAAGTAGAACAAAACCAGTGGACACGGAACCCTCCGGGGAGAAGTGTGACAGGAGCCGCCAGAAACACACTTTGGACCCTATTCAGAAGAGTCGTCGTAGCAGCAATTGAGAGACGGTCGGCACGCCTGGGCCCTCACCATCCATTGCATGACAGAGGTGTCATTCCAAAGAGGCCAGGACATCTGGGAGCTGTTGCCCTGAGATCGAGAGGTTCTTCACTCTCGAACGTGAGGTCCAAGATCGATACCAGACGGAAATACTCAACGGATTGGAGGATAAGGCTTCACCCGACAATTGAAGAGGCTCATCATATCGAAATGGCTGAGGTACAGTAAAACCCTTTCCTTTCCTAACCTTTGCGTCTCTGTGATTTCTTCTATTAGAAAACATGCATTTCATTTCATTCATCCCCAATTAATTACTTCAGCGCTGTACTGCTCAGATCCCCACGTACTTTCTCTCTTGCCATGCGAAGTGCTATCCCCACATTCTTTCAGTAAAGAACTGATAATTGAGCAAATAACTGTGGTTGTAACCCCACAGTACAGTACAGCAAGAATATCACTGTTTCTCACATCGACCCCGAAAACTATTCATTCAACACTAATATCGGTCATTTTTGATCATTTTTAAATTTCTCTCCCCTACCCTCCCCTACGTTGCATCGTCAAACTGAATAGCCTAAAGTAATCCCTGCCCCTAAACTTATGTATGTTGAAAATTTGATTGAGAACGGTAGGGTGGTTCAATAGTGATGAAGTCACAAAGGCAGTCTTTTTTATTTTAACTTTTTTACATATATACCCCCTCCCCCTCCCCTACGTTGGTTCGTCAAAGTGAAACGATAAAAAGCAACCGAGGCCCGACCCTCATATATGTTGAAAATTTGATCAAGATTGGTTGGGTGGTTCAAAAGTTATTAGGTTTTTGTTGTTTTTTATTTATACGTCCCCCTCCCCTCCCCTTCCCCTAGGATCTACAATAAAGTGAAATTACAAAAGTGTTTCCAGATCTGAACCTCATGTATCTTGAAAATTTCATTGCGATCGGTCGAATAGTTCAAGAGTCATTAAGTTACAAAAATAGTCACTTTCAGTCTTATATAAATTGATTTTTATATATCAATTTATAAAAATTGATATATAATTTTTATATATATCCCTCACCTATATATCCCCTTCCTTCTCCTCACCTACGTTGCTCCGTCAAATTTAAATTATAAAAACTGCCCCAGGCCTGAACCTCATCAATGTTGAAAATTTGATCAAGATCGGTCGAGTGGTTCAAGAGTTATTAAGTTTTATTTATTTTTATACACCCTCCCCTTCGCCCGGCCCTCAGTTCTACCATCAAAGTAAATAGCCTAAAACTAGTCCAGCCTCGAACCTCATCCATGTTACAAATTTGATCGAGATCGGTCGGGCGGTTCAGGAGATTTAGAGTCACAAACATAATGATTTTCAATTTTATATATATAGATTGGTGAAGAGGAACCGTTATTTAAACTCTACCTATAAAATCATTTCAATATAAAGAAGTTTGAATGGACTCATGGGTAGATAAGGTAAATATACAAAGGAGTTTGGGCAGACGGGGGTAAATATATAAAGGAGTTTGGATGGACACATGGACAGAATATAAAGGAATTTTAGTTGGTAAGCCAAACTCTTTTAAAAACATTACTATGTTGTCCTACAATAGAGTGGATCCGGATATTTTATCTGAAACTGTCAATAGGCTTTTCAGCCAGTTTTGCTTGTAATATTATAGCCTTCACATATTATGATCTAAAAATAAATTATTCTAATTAGCAGTGCATGCAATCTTCTGTGCAAGGCCTATCTCAGTTAAAGCGTTCTCCCCTGGCAACGCCGGGAAACTTAATTTTAAAAACAACTTTAGATTTACACGAACTGAAATATCGTTCGATTTTTTTAAAGTCACATTAACTCTGAGTCCTGCTAAAGAAGCCGAGAGTCTTCTTCTACCAGAAATAGACTAAAGAGCGTGCTTACGGTTTCCTTGAAAGCATTCATATTATTCTTTTCTTTGAACTCTTTAAGATTTTAATTTGCTTGTTTGTTTATTTCTTTTGATTGTTTATTTTCTTTATTATTCAGTCTTACCTATTCATCTTTAACGTTCTAAACATTAATACCAAAATAATTTCAGTTATGAAACAAATTTGGAGCTAAAGCATTAAGAACTATGAATTAAGAAATGAATGTCCGACAGGCAGGATGCGTTTATTTAGGGAGGGAATAGGTTTAGCGTTACAAGAACTCTATTTAAAACGGAAGTGACAAAAATCAACCACTTCCGGTTTCAACATCGATCGCTATACAAACGGTAATAGACAGCAAGAAGCAATTTTCTACAATCAATTAGGCAGATCCAGGGGGCAGTGGCGGGTCTAGGGGGCAATCGCCCCCTCCCAGAGAAGAAAACTTTCTTATTTTATATACATAAATAAAACCCATCCCAGAGTTTGAAGCTCTTAAAAGTAGCAGTAGCAGCAGTATTCAACCCACCGCCCCCCCCAGAAGTCGGTCCTCGATCCGCCCCTGATTAAGCGTCTCAAGAATATCACTCTAATCTCTTTACTTAAATCGGAAGTGATGGAAATTTACTACCGCTTCCGGTTTGAATATTAATTGAGAAATTATCACGCTATACAAACCAAACTCCTTCACGTTGTGTACACGTGACATTCCTAGTTGTTCTCTCTTCTATTCTCGTTCCAATGGGGCTCAAGTTGGAACAGGCTCTGTGAAAAGGCGTCCTGGGTGTGTTTCTGACTGCAATAGCTCCAAATGAAATGAAATGAAATTTGTTGTCTTACATCGCATGATTATCACCTTTAGGCTAAAGAACACTGATGTACAATTATGAAGTAATTAGTGCAAATGAGAATGTAGGAATGGGAGAACCCAAAGAAAACTTATGGACACAATGTTGTCATCACGAACTGACATGTCCCGGGAACGAATTGGGAATATCTTGCATCAGAGGTGAGAGATCAACCATTGAACTACCGTGCCACATACATCACCTCCAGTATGTTCCAATGTTGACTGTAAATGTAGATCCTTACCTTACATTTCACTTAGGCTTCACATATGTGTTCCCAAATAGGGGCAAGGGCGCCGATCCTGGGGGATCCGGGAGCCCGGGCCCCCCAAAACTCATGTGAGACCCCATGTATTTTTATGAATATGTATTTTTCATTGTTATATGTAGTGTTATATACATTTTTTATGAATGCCCCCCCCCCCGAAAGTTACAGAGAAATCGGCGCCCTTGGGGAAAGTCATATTAACTCTTTTATTTTAGAGAAACTAGTTTCCCCTCCAAGCCCTCGGCTCCTGCCAGCTAGAGACATCTCCTGGGGTCACTACTAAAATAGCGCAGCTACCGACATCTATTAGCTGACTTCGAACTATGAGAAATTTGCACATCTGACAGACTGACGTCTCTCAGACCAGTGATTCTCAAATGTTTTGAAGTTTACATAACAGTTGTAGGAATTAACGTGATAGGCAAACTAAGGCGTCTTACGCTATACCTAATAACTGAAGAATTGAACACTCGAAAAAAAAGAAGTCTCATTCAAACCTGAACGCATATAAAAAAACGGGAATGCTGATAGAAGAAGACTAGAATATTCATTGTGACTTCGAAAAACATTTAATGTTCTCAGTTTATGACTTGGAAAGCTCTGGGCAAAAATCACATGTCTTGTTGTCCCTAATTTCCTTTCCCAGAGATGTTTCCTATCATCATCATCATCATAGGTATTTTGTCATTATTGGCAGATCACTTCCCACAACTGAAAAGCTTTCATGCTCCACGGTCTTTCACTAACCTCTTCGTCTTCACGTACAGTTTTTCTTTTTTGGTATATTCCGTCAAGGGTAGTCTTCTTCACCACCTCCCTCTCCTGCCGCCATATCCTCCAGCACATATCTCATGATACAGTTCCTTCTTAGCTAATCTCCCAACCAGTATCTCTTTTCTCTTCTTAATAATATCTAAAACTGTCCATTTCTCTCCCATCATTTCTAACACCGCTGTCCTCCCACTTTCGTACATTCTCACTACCGTACATGTCAAAAACTTTTCCAGTTCCTTTCAAGTGCCAGATGCAATGAAATGTCATGATTTGAAAACGAGATAAGAATTCCCAGTTCCGTATAGCTTCAATACCTGAGACTGTTTGTGTGAAATGTTAATTTTTGAGCAGAGGGGAATATGCAATCTACGTTTCGAGTAGCAGCCAATAAAAGGCCTAGAAGAGTTTTATTTTCTAGACTGTCTGTGATATTTTTGGCTCTCCTCTCCCGAAAAGTCTAACAGCTTTATAAGATTGTGGAAGGAGAGTGATTCTGTCAGTAAAATTATTATTATTATTATTATTATTATTATTATTATTATTATTATTATTATTATTATTATTATTATTATTATTATTATTATTATTATTATTACCTGTTATTTAATAAATGTGTATATTTTTTGGGGTCTCCTTTCTCGACAAGCCTAACAGCTGGAAAGACAGTGGAATGATTCCCTAGACCCGAAAAGCCTAACACTTAAGTAGATTGTGGAAGGAGAGTAATTCCGTCATTAAAATTAAAATTATTATTATTAATACAATAACAATGAATCAACATTTGTCTTTACTTTCATTGTGTTGTGGGTTCGCAAAAACGATGGACGGACGTTTTTCGTTCGAGATTATAGAGACAAGTAAAAGAAAACAGTCGGTTATATATGACGAGTATCAATATAGGTTACATAGAATTAATAAGAAAATGTAGGAAGTTGGTTATGCATTAACGAAAGAAAGGATTTGTGTCGGGGCCGAACGCAGACACAGGGTGAAAATATTCTTGGAGTATGATATCTAAATATACTTGTACGGTGATACAGCTTTGACTGAAGAGAAGATGTCACTATACAAGCCAAGAAACGTATTAGTTGAGTTGATTTTGAGCTTAACGTCCATTTTAGTGGCGAGGGTATATGAGATGGGACCTACTGATTAATGTGGAATCCGAACCACATAAGCTTCCGCCAGGAATCGAACCCGTGTCTCTCACACCAAAGGCGCGTACGGTAACCTCTTAGCCACGAAGGAACTCAGAAACATATTCGTGAAGATGTGTACATGTTAAGAAAATATACAGGGGAGAAAATGCTCATTTATAAGGGCAAGGTTTTGAATTGTTAATAAAAGTGTCTTCGTTCATGTCTCTCTAAAGTTCTCTATATCTGTCTTGACCAGTGGCTAGAAAATTCTACAGTCTCAGTAAGTACGTGGAACTGTCATGAAAAGCTCCATAGAACAAATAATCCCGCAGAGGGTTGGAATAATAGATGAGATACTTAGCTAAACAAGCAACATTCTCATGCCATCGAATTATTCTGTTTTCTCAAGCTAGAAGCCAAGACAAGTGATCATGCTTACGACAGAAAGTATCTTGGTTTCCAAGGTAAAAGAAGAAAGAAAGTATGTGTGCAGCTCGATAAAAAAGTAAAGAACATTTTGGGTACTTTTGATGTTTCAAAGAATGTTAGATGTTTGGTTGAACTTTCATATACTTATCAGTTGTCATAAGTTGTAAATCGTTTACTGTATATATATACACCGAGCGAGTCAAAAGTCCCTCACAATAGGCCAACTCGGTAGCTATTGAAGATATGAAGAAATGATAAGAGAGCATTTTGATTGTCAAGTGTGGGTTGTCAATCTAAAATGGTGGAATTTTAGTAATCGGACCAACCCTTTAAGCTCGACACTGATATAACAGCCAATAATAAAGAAAAATGGAACGTTGCCATGTCAGTGGAGGACAAGATGGAATGAAATAATCTGGAGCGTGAAATACTCTGGGCCAAGGGGAACAGAAAGGGGAGCAAATTAAAGAACAAAGGAGCAGACATATTTACAGGGCCCACGACAGTGGCGTCAACACCAAAAGGGTGTGGTAACAACGGTAAACGGCCTGCTGCAGGAGGACCAAGATCATAGAAGATATAGATACTAGTTCGACGAAGGTTCTTTATAAGAGCCGACTTGTGTATCCCTTTAATATGGTTTGTGAATTCATATCAAACACAATTCGAGGATTAATTGGTCGAATTTGAACTCAACGCGAAAAGTTGGCCGTTTTACGTTAGTACCTGTGCTCTAAAAAAAAAAAAAAGTCAACATGGAAAGCATGTATTTTAATTATTTCCGTGTTTCCATGAGATGCAATTCCATATCCTCCTCTGCTTAAACTTTCTTTAAAATACACAAAAACAGTGTCCGTTATTAAACATGTACGGACGTGGGAAATCTTTTATCCGTACATGTTAAAGAATGGATCTGGAGAGGATTTTGACATGTAAGAATCTGGGAATGTACGCATCTGGGAAGTAGTCCTAACATCCTTTCATTCGTTTACAGCTCGACCAAACTAATTCTCTCCGTTCTTCTCCACACTTACATTTCGAGAGGTTCCAGTCTTTTTCATCATTTTTGCGTAATGTCCGTGTTTCTGCCCCGTAGAGTACAATACTCCACACAAAGCATTTTATGCATCTCTTTCTCAATTCTTTATTCAAAGTCCCAAGAAATAGTATTTTTCTTCCTCCTAAAGGATTCTTTTGCCATTCCTATCCTTGCTTTTATTCAGTCTTGGGAAGTAAAGTAACGTAAGTAACGCGTTACTTGTAACGCGTTACTTTTTAAGTAACGTTTCCTAGTAACGTATTACATTTTTTCCAAAGTAACTGTAACGGTAACGCGTTACAAATTTTTAAGTAACGTACCTAATTTGCGTTACTTTTTTCGCGTTACATTTCGGATGAGTAACTATAATATATATATTCGGAAACAAATGTTTCTTTCCTGTAATTGAATTTCTCAGAATGAAACAATGGAGCATGAACTACGTATGTCAGTGACCGACAGTCACTGATACACAGAGACACAGATAAGTTCGTAGTGCCACTTGCTGTTTTTGGAAGATGAGGACAGCCTCAGGGAAATCGCGTGTACAGATTGCAAGAACCGTAGATTTTGACAGCTCCAAATCAATACATTCAGTGAGTGAACTAGGAGTGCAATGATATCGGTAGCCTATTTTACTTTGATTGTTGTTGTTTTTATAAAGATGGAGTAAGAAAATATTTTACCGTTCGAACCTTAAAAAAAATTTTTTTTTTAAAGCTGAGGATGATGGTGGACAGAATTTAAAAGTAAAGTGTCTGAAGTGCCCCAGCAGAAAATATTTATCAACAACTAGCGTGCAATAATTAACGATATACAGTAAGGGGTTAATATGAATAAACTGTGTTCTGATGAGCAGGCCTACTTTATTACTAGAAAATAGTTTGCTGATGGTATGTAATATTGGAGTTCTTTCAAATTAGTTTGCTTATCCTAGAGTCCCGTTGATTATAGAGTATGAAACTAGCTTTAAAAAGCATATATCGATTTTAGAGTTACTGGCAAATTTTGATTCACCCTCAGTTCATGTGTTCTCACTTTATTAGTTGTAGTGTAATGTTTCTCTATATTCTGTATTTTTAATTTTACATAACAAAAGGTTATTATTATATAACTAGTTTAGCAGAATAATAATAAGCAACCATTTTTCTAACGCATAGGGATGAGCACGATTCAAGCTAAAACTCGACTCAAGTCGAGTTTCGAGTCAAGTCAAAGGTAATATTCTCGAGTTGAGTTCCGAGCCGATTCAATTTTTCGCGTCGAGTTTGATAAATGGCTCGTTCGTTTTAACTCGTTTTGAAATCATGGCCTTCTTACACTGGAAAGCGAAAGCCATGAGAAATGAAAGCTAAGCAGTAATATGGAATACTTTTAGTGTTGCTCACGAGAGGGGACACTGCTCGCATCTCGTCTCGTCTCGATAGAGAGAGCACAAGAGATTTTCTATAACAAGTTCAGCTCGGCTCGGCTCAACTGAGAAAATAGCTCAAGCGGGCTCGATTGGGGCGAACCATCGGCTCGAGCTGGCTGGGTTGGGATGAGCCAACTGCTCGGTTGGGCTCAACTGAGCCGAGGGCTCTAGCCGAGTTGGTTGGGTGAGCTGTTGGCTCGGCTCACTTCTCGGTTTGGGTCGATAGTGAATGAGCTGTGAGCCGAGCTGCTCGAGTCGTTGACAATTCTAAACCCGGGCCGAGCAGTTTTGAAGATATTTGGCCAGTGCCCTATAAGTTTTAACAGTGTTTGGCTCGAATCCGAATACTCAACGTAGACCCTCAACCCAAATTCAGAAGCTCGTGAACAATGTCCTTGACTCCTAGACTTTACGACTACCGAGATTGGCAATCAACTAGTTTTTAGTATTCAAATACAAACCACCTATCTTCCATGTTAATATACAGCGTTGTAATAATAATAATAATAATAATAATAATAATAATAATAATAATAATAATAATTATTATTATTATTATTATTATTATTATTATTATTATTATTATTATTATTATTATTATTATTATTATTATCAATAATAAAAGTTGTGGTAGTAGTAGTGTCATGGATAATAATTATATTGCCTATGTTATACTTGAAGAGAGTACTCGAAACTACACACCGTATTTGGCTCGACTCGACTCAAAACTCGACACGAATTCGAGTCGAGTTGGAGGAAATTTTTCGAGCCAAGTTCTCGGATCGAGCTCAAAGATGTCTGTTTCTAGTCGAATCGAGTTTCAAAGAAAACTCGGTTGAACTCGCTAGTGACCCTCCCTACGAGTAACGCAGTATGGCATTTTATCAATGTTACAACATTATATGAAAATGTTCATATAGCACGTAAAAATTTGTTCTTGCATTTACATAAAGCGATTCAGAACGTGCAATAATAATAATAGTAATAATAATAATAATAATAATAATAATATAATAATAATAATAATAATAATAATAATAATAATAATAATTATTATTATTATTATTATTATTATTATTATTATTATTATTATTATTATTATTATTATTATTATTATTATTATTATTATTATTATAGCGGTAGTAATCGTAGTATGGAAAATTGAAGTAATATTTTCTTTCTACATATTTAAAGTTTTGGACCGAAAAGTAACGCGTTAGTAACGCGTTACTTTCGAAGTAAAGTAACAGTTACTTTTTTGGGGCAAGTAACGCGTTACTAACGCGTTACATTTTAAGAGAAAGTAAAGTAACTTGTAACGCGTTACATTTTTACAAGTAACTTACCCAACACTGCTTTTATTTCACGTTCACACTTCATTTCGTCACTAATAATACTACCCAGGTATCGCAAACTAATCACCTGCTCTATTTTCTCCCCTTCTATTTCTGTTTAAAACATGTGATGTATTCTAATTAATCGATAGATCTAAATTGAACTTAACATAAGGATAAAGTCGAGTGTAAATTTTATGGCAGTCTTCAGAAAGGTTGTCACTTTTTTTTTCTTTCTTTTTGTAAACATAAAAATTAATGCTGAGCGATAAATGATACTGAAATATATATCCTTATCAAAGATTTCATTATGTCACTAGCAAGATGCTAGTACATAATACGGTTATTGAGAAATAGTCAAAAATTATAACTCTAAAACATGAATTGGTGGACAAACACCGTGTGCGTGGGTTTCGTCGGAGATCTCCCTTTTCCTCTCACTTTCTTCATTCCACCATTTCATTTATTTCTCATCACCACCGTCTCCTTTAGCCTAGCCGGCATAAACGTGGGACGTAAAACCTCAAATATTTCATTTCATTTTCTAAAACATTAATGTTGATTTAACAGTAACTTTGTCCCAAAGATGATAAAGATGTCAGTCGATGGACAGAATTGAGCTGAAAAAAGTAGAAATGATTGATGGTTTAAGTGTCATGCGTAATTTAAGAGAAAAGGGTTAAAAACAAAATTTTTAAGTCACTAAAAAAACTGTTTTGTAATCAATAATAACTGATCATCATCATCATAGGTATTCTGCCTTTATTGGTTCCCGGCGGGAGCTCATGTGGTTCGGATTCCACGTTAATCAGTAGGTCCACGTCTCATATAGCCTCGCTGCTGAACGGGACGTAAAACTCAAAATCAATCAATCAATCTGCCTTTATTGGCAGGTCACTTGCCGCAGCTGAGAAGCTTCCATGCTCCACGATCCTCCGCTAACCTTTTCGTCTTCGCGTATGATCTTTCTGTTTTAATATCATCCATTAATTGTAGTCTCTTTCGCCCCCTCCCTCTCTTTCCCGCCACCATACCCTCTAGGACGTCCCTCATGATACAATCTCTTCTTAGGCAATGTCCCAACCAGTTTCTCTTCCTCTTCCTAATAATATCTAAAAGTGTTCTTTTCTCACCCACCATTTCTAACACTCTCTGATTCGTTTTCCGCTCTACCCAACTAATTTTTTCCATTCTTCTCCACACCCACATTTCGAAGGCTTCCAGTCGATTTTCGTCACCCTTACGCAATGTCCACGTTTCCGCCCCATATAGCACAACACTCCACACGAAGCATTTTATGAGTCTTTTTCTCAACTCTTTGTTCAAGGTCCCACAAAACAGACTTTTCTTTCTTTTAAAGGTTTCTTTCGCCATTCCTATTCTTGCTTTTATTTCACGTTCGCATTTCATGTCATTACTAAGAACACTACCCAGGTATCGAAAACTATTCACTTGTTCTATTTTCTCCCCTCCTACTTTTATATTTGACACAGACCCCTTCGTTCCAATCACCATGGCTTTTGTCTTTCTAATATTTATTTTCATCCCATATTCTACAAAGCCCCTTCTCACTTTTTCTAAGATTTTATTGATTTTCTTTTCAGATTCTGCAACAAGGGCCATATCGTCTGCAAATCTTATGCATCTAATCATTCTACCTCCTACCGAACTGCCATCATCATCATGTAGGCTCTTTTTCACTATCTCTTCTAGATAGACATTAAACAGTGTTGGCGAGAGGCAGCATCCTTGTCGAACTCCCCTTCCAATTGCACTCTCTTCCGTCAGTTCTTCCCCTATCCTAACACTTACTTGTTGGTTCATGTATAAGTTTCTTATGAGTCTTCTGTCTTTCCATTCCAACCCTATCTTTGTTAGAACTCCCAACAACAATTCCCAATTCACGCGGTCAAAAGCCTTTTCTAGATCAATAAATACAACATACACCTCTTTCCCTTTTTCTATAAATCTTTCACCGATCACCCTTAATAATCTAATAGCATCTCTTGTGCCCTTGCCTCTTCTGAACCCGAACTGCTCTTCCTCAACATCTTTATTTGTTCTTCCATATAACCTTCTGTTCAGTATTCGGAACAGAATTTTAGCTGCATGAGATATGAGACTAATAGTTCTATAATCCTCACCTCTCTTTGGGTTCGATTTCTTAGCCATCGGTATCATGATCGTTTTCAGAAAGTCTCTTGGCCATTCTCCTGTTTCATATATTTCATTGCATAGTCGCCACAATTCTTTCTTTTCCTTGTCTCCTATATTTTTAATGAATTCAATTGGTATGTTATCTATTCCTGTTGCCTTTCCATTCCTAATCTCAGATATTGCCTTTTCAAACTCATCCCGAAGAATACTAAATCCTTTATCATCCTCGCCTACTTCATTTTTCACTTCAACATTTAGGCTACACGGTCTATCCCTACTCTCATATAAGTCTTCAACGTATTCTTTCCACCTTCCTATGACCTCATTTCTCTCGCTGACTACCTTCCCATTCTTATTTTCTACTGCCATCATGATACTCCCTTGTTTCCTCCGAAATTCCATAGATTTCACCTCCTTGTACATTTCCTCATATTTCCCAACTCTTTCTAATTCTTCTATGTCCTCGCATTTTCTTTTGTAAAACTCTTCCTTCGCTTTGTCTGTTTCTCTTCGTAATTCATTATTTAACTTTCTGTACATCTTTCTGCCCTCTTCTGTCTCAACCTGTTTCCACATCTTCCTCTCCCTCATTTTCTGCAACATCTGCTCTGTAACCCATGGTTTCTTAGCAGTTTTGTGTTCGCGGTAACCTACTGCTTCTTCTGCAGCCTACTGTAAGCAACGTTTAATATGTTCCCACCGTGCGTTACTACCTGCGCCTATCCTTTCCTCGTTTGAACATTTTTCTTCGAATTTTTCAGCGAAAAGATTTCTAATTTCCTCGTTTTTCAACTTTTCAGTATTCAACACTTTGTTACCTACTTTTCTTCTGCCTACATTTTTCAGTTGAATATCTACTTCGGCCAGCACAAGATTATGATCAGAGAAAATATCAGCCCCGGGAAGGGTCTTCGCGTTCTTTAAGCTATTCCGATACCTGTCCTGAATCATAACGTAGTCTATCTGATATCTTCCGCCGTCTATTGGTAACTGATAGATGTCTTAATTTCCTGAAACATATTATTATTAGGAGTTGAAGCTTTTTTGGTGATATGATGTGAATATATGATCTAAGGATAACCAGGTGAAGCAGGCCCGTATCCAGGAGTCTAGGGGGCCGGGCCCCCACTAAATTTTTGCGGCCCCCCCTAAAATTTCTACGGTAGGCTTACAAATGAACTTTAATATAGTGATGAATTATAATATGGTTGGATCGGGCTCCCCTAACTTCAGCCGACCTCCCCCCTACATTTTTGGGCTGGCTACCGGCCTGAGGTGTAGTATTCGTCGTCCAACATTTCGAGAGCATACATTGTTCTCATCTTTAGGGGCAGTATCAAGAGACCAGGCAAAGAAATTGTGTATATAATGTATATTATCTGGAGTGGGGAAGGCGGGCTCTGATTGGCTGATAGATTGTCCAGTCACAGTTGTCACCCAGAATTGGCTGTGGTTGGTCGGTGTATGGTGCTTTCTGATTGGTTGGTGGCTGTCAAATCAGTTATTGACTTAATGACTGGTTCTCTTTGCCTGGTCTCTTCATACTGAGCCTGAAAATGAGAACAATGTCTGTTCTCGAAACATTGGACAACGATCACTTCACCTGGTTGATATCCGGAGAACATATATTCGCAAAATTTTTATTATTGAACTCCAGATTGTATCTAGCATCATTTGCATTCTCTTAACAGTGACACATACGCTCCTGGATATACTACTTACATTTGGAATAATAACATTACAAATCAAGTATTTTGTGTTGCAATTCTAGACAAGTCTTCGCAAGTTAAAAATAATAATAAAGATACACTGGACAAATAAGCTCTACCTATATAAGTCTTTGTAATCAACTGAAGTGGCTAAGAGGTTAGCGTACTGCGTAGCGCACAACTTTTACAAAAATTGGCTTATTAGACTCCGACAAATGCGATTGTGGAGAGATTCAAAATTCAGATCACTTGGTTTTTTTACTGCCATAATGTGATCTTACCAGATGAAGATCAAGATTTAAGAAATGAAAAGAAATGAAATCTTTGAGTTTTACGTCCCACGCTTATGCCGGTTAGGCTAAAAGAGACGGTGATGATGAGAGATGAGTGAAATGGTGGAATGAAGAAAGTGGGAGGAAACGGGAGAACCCCGAGAAAATCCACAAGCACGGTGTTTGCCCACCACAAAGTTCACTTGGCGGGGGCTCAAGATTTAAGAGTCAATCTACGGAATATTCAGGAACAACACGGAATAATAGAACTGATAGTAAAGTGAACTATAGAAAAGGCTTAAACAAAATTTGCACTAAAATATCACAAATAAATACAGCACAAATAAGCCTAAGTCTAAGGAGAAGAAGACATAATTAAGTGAAATAATTGGAACGTTCCACAATGAACAGAAAGTTGTATAATAACAACGGTACTCAAGTTACAGTATTTTTGTGTTAGTGGTTAGTCCAGTGTAGTGCGTATGTGTCTAGTGTATTATTTCGAAAAGAAGAGTTAACATTGGAAATAAGTGGAGAACCACTTGGTTAGTAGCAACAGGATCAGAAGTCCAATTTTAACAGAACAAACTATATTAAGGTTGGTTTAAAGGGACAAGTTTTGCCGATAGATGGTAATACAGTCTTCGTATCTCTCCCATGTATTCTTTACCTTTCACGAAAATTTTACAATTTCTCTTACAAATTTCAACCTAGATACTTCAAATTTTTAGAAAAGAAACTTCATAACCTATTAAAGAGAACAATCTGTGCCGATTTTTTATTTAGAATTTTCTTCATTGTTGAAATGGATACCCAAACCTTTAACAATGACACTGTTTCAATAGTGAAGAAAATTCTAAATAAAAAATTGGCACGGATTGTTGTCTTCGATATTTTATGAAGTTCCTTCTCCAAATTCTAAATTTTAGGTGTCTCTAGGTTGAAATTTATAAGACAAATTTTAAATTTTCGTGAAAGGTAAAAAATACATGGGAGAGATACGAAGACTGTTGTGACATCTATCGGCAAAACTTGTTCCTTTACACTAACCTTAAACAGAAACGGTACGGAGGACCAACAAGAAAGCAGTTATTAAGTCATTCACATACAAACTATATAATACAGGTGAAACCAAATAGATTCCATAAGTATCAAAAATTTTGTTGATTAATCTAAAACAGGTGAGAAACCAAATAAGTTTTATAAGTAAAAACAAATATAAAAATAAATATTAATCGTCAAATTTTTCAACACAGGAGGGAAACCAAACATATTCAAATAAATAAACCAACACACAGGTGAAACCGAACAATTTAGTTTCAATGTAATCAAAAATAAGTCTTTCTTTTAATAATGTTTTATTAGTAGTTGACATGTGATTTTGTGAATGTTGTATTTTATGCATATATGTTATGCATTATGTTTGTGTGATTTGTAAATCATGTAATAATAAATTTTATTTCTTTCTGTTATGGTTAATAAAGAAAAAAGAAGAAAATAGACCTGAGATAGTTAACTCAGGTTCCAGAAAACCCACCCCTACCTAAATAGGGAAGGATAACATAGGAAGAGAGAGAGATCTGAAAAATAGGAGAGAGATTATTCAAAATGGGCAGTTGCGTCTGCCGATAATACGAAAATATTTGACAAAGGCAGGGGTAGTGCAGTATAAAAAAGAACCGCTTTTGGAATAGGAAACCTGGGTTCGACTTCGAGAGGGATCTCATGTGATTCGGATCCCACGATAATCTGTAGGTCCACGTCTAATATAGCCTTGCTGCTGATCGGAACGCTAACTGCAAAATAAAAGAATAAAACAAGTCATCCAAGTATATATCCTTTTTGGATCAAAAGATACAATATATTACAATCAAAAATTTTCTTGTAGGCCTTATATCTGGGGAGCTACATATAGAGTGAACAAACCCAAACTATCAGTTAACTCAGTATGATCTGCTTATTCCGTAAAACAAACGAAAACTCAATTTAGGGGCCGTTCAAAAATTTTGTGGCCCCTGATCCAAAAACTAATTATTGGTCAAGATCGCAATCTTTTGATCCTTTTTTTTTTTTTCCTTTTTGGTTTTCCTAAAATTCTTGTTTCTGTTTTACCCTTTATTCTGTGAGTTTTGCAGAAGTTTCTTACAGTTTTGAGTGTGTTCAACCGTAACGGACCATTTTGACACAGGGTCCTTAGCAGTGGCGTATTTACGATTTTGTTTCGGGGAGGGCTGTGCTAACGTTCGGGAGGGGCTTTGCCTGAAAATGTGAAAATTCTGCAAGATATTTAATATACTTTACTATAGTAAGTAAGATTTCGGGGGGCTTAAGCCCGGTAGCCCCCCCCTAAATACGCCACTAGTCCTTAGTAATATTTATGCTTTAATGTGGATTATGCCATTATGTCAGCTCCTACAGTACATGCGTATATTTTATTTATTTATTTATTTCAAAGTGTATTTATATCTAGAAAGTCCATATACATGTTTAAGTCAGATTCGGAATAATAAACTATATGATTATTACAAGGATGTTATAAAATAGAGGATCTGCTCTTACAACATAATCTTGAAGCCATACATCACAGTTTCACCACTCCTACTCTGCCCACTCCGTCCAATAAGATCGCAATGTTTTGAGGCAACAATCATGGCGGAAACGAAAGTAGCCAATCAGACAATGGCGGAAACAAGAGTAGCCACTCAGAGGTGCCGATGCTCGGTTTTTTGTGGCTTCATTGATTTAATAGGATGAAGATACATATGGGCAGATCCTCTATTTTATAACATCCTTGGATTGTTATTTAATATGCAGTAAATGAAATATTTAGTAGCTGTATTTAAAAACAAAAAGTATAAAAAATTATAAAATATTTTTTATTAAAATAACAATAAATTTCTGGTAAATGTACTATTTTCCGTTATATTTTGAACATATATGTATTATTAGATAGGAAAGTCATTTTAATACTTCATTTTACAACAGTAATTCGTCACATATGCGAAAAAAATTACTTAACAATGTATGTTATAATTAAACCCTCATGAACATTTGGGCGTTGTCTTCAGTGCTAAATAAATAAAAACTCCTCCAAGGACAGGTGACGACAAATTTAATTCTCTTGATATGTCATTTTAACAACCATCCATCATGAATATCGTCCCTCATATTGTGTGTAAGGTGTGATCGCGGAATTGTGTGTGTGTTTTTTTAACGAGTATTATTACTTTTTTTCCCCTGTATTACAACACATTAGGAAAGAGTTTGCACGTCAGGAAATGGGCTAACATTCATTTACGGGCAAAGCTTGCTATTTTTCTATTTTTCGTTCTTCACTTGTTTTTACTTTAAACAATCAATCATTAGGATAATATCGTACTTAATCTAGAGAATTGATCTTATCTTACAAAGTTTGACATGGACGTAGAATTCGACCTTTTTACTGTGTGGGTAAAATATATTTATGTCCCGAGTCATGGGCCATCAACGTTAAGATTTAGACTTATATATTTATTTAGGTTCCTAATTAGTTTGTTCGCCTAGGTGCAGAAGAGTATTTGTGGATTCCCCAATTAGCGAATTATTTTGAAGATATATCAGTTGAAGCTTGAACCCCTAACAAGAGCTAGATGACAAAACAAGGCAGCCTGCTAGATCTTTCGACTGTAGCAAAGATAAATTAGATGAAAAAATCCGATAATCGTCATAATGGTACATTGATGATCGGTTTTATCGCCACTTGAGTGACTCTTTTGCTATTCTGGAGCCGCGGTGGCTCAGTGGTAGAGCGTTCACCTCTGATGCTTGGAGTCCTGAGTTCGATCCCAGCCCCCGCCAAGTGAACTTTGTGTTGTACAAACACCGTGTGCGTGAGTTTTCTCGGGGTTCTCCCGTTTCCTCCCACTTTCTTCATTTCATTCATTACTCATCATCACCGTCTCATTTAGCCAAACCGGCATAACAGTGGGACGTAAAACTCAAAGATTTCATTTATTTTTTCTTCTGCTATTCTGAATTCAGTGGCTATGTGCAGTGTTTCTTCCGGACATGTATTTTGGGGGAGGAACTACCCCCCCCCCTCTCTTTGGTCTCCTCCGGAACTCTCCTGGCGCTGCTTCTGCCACGACCAAGCTGCAATCTTTCTTGTAGTGCAGATTCTTTGTACGGCGTTGGAAGGAGTAGAATCAGTAACCTAAATGGTGCATGCGCATACGCATGGCCGCATGAAGGGGGAGCAAGGGGCCCGCCCCCATGGGTCAAGAAAATGTAATATAGCAACCATGGAGATGCCTCCCCTAGAAATTTTCTTTGGACGCCTAATGTTCCGTACAGATTTCCTAAATGCTGCTACGTACTCGATTTATATCCCCGTAGGCTACGTAAAGATTTTCTGGATTGATTTTGTGATATGTAATTCAAGGAATGTCTAGATCATATACAAGTATGGAACTGTGTAGTGTCATAACCAGATAACGTTTGTCAAAGTAGGTACCACGATTATCTGTATCCTGCACGCACGCACAGAGAGCATACATAATTTAAGTCTATTTGTAACTGTACAGATTAGTCCAAGCAAAGCAGCAATCATTTACGTAGCCTGGTACAGAAAATCCTCGTAGTATCGTTTTTAACTTCGCCACTTCAGACTTTCTTTTTCCTCTCAGTGTGGCTTTCTAAACTGCAATTATTAGTATCATGTGGTATCATTTATTTGATTGTACGGTTAGTACATCCGTCCGTTACTTCACACGATAACTAGAAAGAAAGCAAATTTTTGAATTCTGTTCTTTTGCAATCTTTTCCCGTAGCAAATTCTGTCGAGGAATTTGAAGCTTAAAATATATAAATTGATAATCGTACCTGTTGTGCTGTGTAGTTGAGAAACGTGATCGCTTACTCTGAAGGATGTTCCACAAAGAAAACATTCTTTTGAAATGTCTACCATTTCTGTTCTAGTAAGTTGGCAGCACTGAACGTTACACGGTTTTCATTATTGTCTTTGTGATTAATAGTCACGGAGCGCCAAATAGCTCATAATCGTCGTCTGTTTTCTAGGAATGGAGCACTTCTAGACGGAGCAGCGCGTTGTCATAGTGGAAACTCATTAGAAATGTGATGAGCGCTCCATTCCTATCCGGATGACGAACATGCGCTATTCGGGGTTCTGTGACTACTAACCACAAAGAGAACAGATTAAAATCACGGAACGTATAATGCTGCCAACTTACTAGAACAGAAATGGCGGGAATTTCAAACGTTGCGTTCTTTATGAGACGCCATTAAGAATAAAATCCGATGGCGAATATTCGGACCCAAGAGGAACGAGAATGGGGAATGTCAAAACCTTTATAACGAGGAACTACATAACTTATATCGTTTTCCAAATATTGTTAGTATCAGCAAGTCTAGGAAGCTCAAGTGGGCAGGTTATGTAGCCAGGATCGAAGAAAGTAGGAACGCTTTCAAAATCCAATCAGAAAACGATCGTTAGGAAGACTAGGGGCGGATCCAGGACGGACTTCTGGGGGGGGGGCGGTCGGTAGTAATACTGCTACTTAGAGCTACTTTTAAGAGCTCCAAACTTTTTATGGATGGGTTTATTTATATGTAAAATGAGAATGTTTCCTCTTCTGGGGGGGGCAATCGCCCCGATCTCCCCCCCTGGATCCGCCCCTGCCCCGAAGACATGGGCGCAGGTGGGAAGACAATATTAAGATGGATCTCACAGAAATAGGAATACGAACTAGAAACTGAATTCAGTTGAATAGGGACAGAAGATAATGGAAAGTTTTGTGATCGCGTCATTGAACCTCTGGAATTCATGGACCATAAAATAAGTTAACTTTTGCAATAGACATTTAGAACGAAATCAATGAACACCTCTACGAGTAACAATGATTTTAACACTGGCTATACATAGTCTACTCGTTCATAAATATACGTTTTAAGTGATGCTGTATACTGTCTTTAGCAGAATTTATTTAAGTGGTTTCGTAACTGCATCATTATCATAGATCATTGATAGTACATTTTTGACACTCTGCGTAAGCCAGGACAGAATAAGAAATATACAGGGAGGTTGTTTCCCGTTTTGCTTCCCTTCTCCCTCCTCTGACAACGGTAGATTGAATGTGTGTCATATATTCTGTGAAGTTTTGTTGCATTCTGTGTATTCTCTTTTTTGTTTCATGTGTTTAGGGGAATAAAGGCCAGAGCTACAAACACATGAAAGTAACTATATGGAATATATAATTTTATTAAAAAATCCGTAATCAACGGCCTTACGTTACAGCGATATTGTATATCTATACGATAAATTACTTCTATTTTCGTATCTTGATTTTGGGTAACGTTACGTAAAAGTACACAATCTATTAAGCAGAAGAAGAAGAAGAAAAAGAGATAATATATTGTTGATTCTAAATATAAAGAAATAAGATTTAATCGTAGTAGCTGAAAATATGTGTTGATGTTATATGTATAATTGGTACTCATAGTTACCATAACAGTAAATAGTTATTTATTAAAACGTTGCTATGACAATCATAAGGAAAAATTAGTATTATTAATGGAGTTGTGAGGGAATAATAAAAGGTAGTTGTTACAAGGTGACGTGTTTGACTTCATTTAATTTTATCGTGTTGATATATTTTAAAAAAATATACGAACTGTAGGCTAAATGAAACGCGTAAAATATAATAATAATAAGTTAATAATCGTTACATTTTAGATGGGAGTTCCTATATACGTTACAACGTTACAGCCAAAGCTAAAAGTTTAAGAAAAAAAGAATTTACAGTTAACCCTTTGGAGTTCAAATACCTATTTTTAGGTACTAAAGTACTATCTTGTACGTGATGACCAGCTGTTACATATGGAGTTTAAAACGAAGAAAAAGAAAGATATATGATGTTTAAAAAAGTGTTCGTGGTCCGATTGGCTATCACTGTCTTAGGTAAACCCTGAAAGGCTGTATCCTTATCAAACACCAATCAAAACTTTAGCCTCTACACTGAGAAAAAGAAAACATCTGTGGCGTACGTAAAATCGTAATTACATCCATAAATTCTGTAGGTTTTCAACTTAAGAGTCTTCATCCCGGCGAAATTAAAATACCGCTAATTTTACAGTAATTATGTGATATCTTCAAACAGATAAAAGATAATTGAAATATGGAACAAGAGCGCCCTAGACAATATTATTTTGCGTGAGGTACCGTTGTCACGAATCACTTATCTGCTTTCGATTTCGAGCCAATTTGAAAATCGGCATTTATTTTCGCGTTTCTAAACAGCTGAAAACGGAAAGCCACTAGTTGACTTGTGATAACAGTACCTCACGGAAAATAATATTGTCTAGGGCGCTCTTGTTCCATATTTCAATTATCTTTTATCTATTTGAAGATATCACATAATTATTGTAAAATTAGCGGTATTTTAATTTCGCCGGGATGAAGACTCTTAACGTACGACTATAGGTAACATCCTGCAGCAAACGTATAACTGAAAACGTATGTTTTATAATAGTTTCCGTATGTGTTCCATCTATAGTACTTTCCGTTTGTGTTCCATCTATAGTATTTTCCGTATGTGTTTCATCTATAGTACTTTCCGTATGACTGTATATAGGCGATAGAGATCTCATATACAGATGGACGTAAATAACATATAACTGATGTACGTATACATATGTAATATACGGAAGACTGTTAGACATCAGACATCCTGCAGCGACATGATGTAACGTCTAAGGGGGAAAAGAGCAGAACGTATGTGGCATGTGGATAACGTATGCTCCGTACAGATTTCCGTAGTAAACATAAGGATACCATATATTTGTAAAGTAAACCGCTGCCCTAATAACGGATTTTTCTCAGTGTAACAACCGCGGTACACCAACTCATTGATACAAATGGAAGGCAAAGAATTGTTGAATTAAAATTTGAGGTATTAATATCCATCGACATGTATAAAATTATCTATTTTATACCTGTAGCCGATCCGAACGAATGGAGAAGCTAGTACACAACTCGAAAGAGAACTATGTAAAGCTTTGTTGAAGTTCAGTGTTTCTATTTAGTACCGACACGTAGATGTAAAGTTTAAGATGGCATAAAAAGGAATGTAATACGTTGAAGTTTGAAAGTTCTCTTGCCGAGAATGGAACCTGAGAGTCCATACACGATAGGCGCCGCACGAGCTACGCACTAGACTTACGCAAAGCTTTTCAAATCTCGCAAATATAATTGTTTCCATAGTCAAATGAGCTCATGATAGTACCAGAAATAGAGTAATTGTAACGCAGGGGCGGATCCAGGATGGACTTCTGGAGGGGCAGTGGGATATAATACTGCTACTTTAGAGCTACTTTTAAGAGCTCCAAACTCTGAGATGGGTTTTATTTATATGTAAAAGAAGAAAGCTTCCTCTTCTGGGGGGGGGGGCATCGCCCCGATCGACTTCCTCCCGGATCCGCCCCTGATTCTAAGCATTCTTTATTATATCTAATAAATAGCGACTTGTAAAAATAAGAAATCAGTTCCTTAAAAATGTCCAACTTTGACGTAAATAAAGATTTATGGGTACTTAATTCTATATTGTAAGCATTTAACCCAAAAAATAATATCCAAAGATAAGACATATATAAATTGATAGATCTGACTGATCTGAACAAAATTATATTCGTGCATATCAAACCTCATGCGTAATTTTTGAGAAAACAGAGACAAATTTCTTTGTAAACGTAATAATTGATGGACATGAACCATCTCACATATTGAGGTAAAAATGACGCTGAACTATACCCTAATTAAGGTCTTTATTATCACACTAGAAAGTTGACACTATGTATCTATCAGGAACGCACCTAAAGGGGGTCCACTAAGTCCTGACTTCTCCCCCCCCCCAGCAAGCAATCTTCGTAACTCATCTAATATTTTTGTACACTTTCGTAACATAATTATGCTTGTTTAATAGCGAAATAACTTATGTAGCCTCAAGATTTGAATTTACACCTTCCTTTCCTTGTAAAAAAATAATGTAGTTCTATCAAATTTTCTAAGAAAATGAGTTGTAGTAATTAACAATTACTTTTTCGTCTTTTAGGTTGCATGCATACTGGGTGCGCGCTTAGTATGTAGGCTACAAAAATATGCCACAAAATTTTGGGGACAGATTGTTCACATCAAAATAAGAAAAAAAGTTTAAATGGACTTGTGCTCAAAAGTGAGTAGTTTCCGAGTTATAGCTTGCTGAAAACGTGAAAAAAGTGAACTTTAAAAGTTCATAGGTTCACTACTATGGGACCTATCGTAGTCGGGTCAAGACATCACAAAGGAACTGGTATGTGAACTATCCAAATATCCATGTTTAAGGATGCTTCAGAATTTGCACACCAACTTTTAGAGAGGTAGGTGGAGAGTGGTCAAGTGCTGCCAAAAAAAAAAAAAAAAAACTATCTAAAAATGATTGCGCAAGTACCGGAGGTTCTGAAAGATGGATATTTGGATAGTTCACATACTAGTTCCTTAGCCCCTTCAGTGTGGGTGGCGAGTTAACTCGTGTCTTCAAAACACACCTGCTGTGCGGATGGCGTATATATATACGCTTTCATTTTGCTTTGGCTATTTTGTATTGCGTATGGCGAATATACTTGCCCATAGTATATGAGTGATGTTATTCCCGACAATATTTAGCGAGTTTGCGCTCACCTAGGAACCTCAAGAGACCACACAGAAAAATTGGGCTTGATCTGTTGAGGCATTCCCAAATTTTGTGTAACCTAACCATATGACGATGATGATGATGATGATGATGATGATAACCATAAATACGACAATGACAAGTTATAGTAGCTAATTAGAAGCAACAAAGATCATAATGCCGAAACTTTCATTGTGATTGCTTGAGAGGTTCAAAAGTTATTAAAAGGTAACAAATTCCAGTTCTAAAAAAAAAAAAAAAAAAAACTACACTTTTTTACAGCGGTTCGTATCTGAAAATTACGCACTCAAGGGGTTAGTGATGTGTTGACCAGACTACGATCAGTCTTATAGTAGTGGAACAAATAACCTTTAAACTTCATTTTATTCACGTATTCGACACCGTATACCTACAAAACTATGCACTTCCAACCACAGGTCTATAATATATATGTATATATATATATTGACCTGAGGAATATATTCTTAAAATATTGTGGGAATTTTTTGTAATAACCCATATAGTATGGTTAATGGGATTTTATCTAAAATTATCGGTACTTTTTATATTTCATTTATATTTAAGTAAAATATTGTCTAAAGATAAGACTAGTCGATAGGCCACATCGAACTGAATAAGGATAACTTCTTATGCCTAGTTTTCGGGAACACAGAAGAAAACTTTTTTTTGGGGGCTGAAAGATAAACGAGCTCGTATCTTCGTTGCCAATAATACAGTAATTCTTATTTATTTATTTATTTACTAGCAGCGTTCACCCCGCTTCGCTGCGGTCACCCCGGAACGCAATAAACGTTGTTACTTAGATAATTTTTACTTTTTCGCTTTCAAGTGATATGATAAAAACCATAGAAGATTGCAGTAAATGTTAACATTATATCGCCTGTCATTTATGTTAACCCGCCCCGCTTCGCTGCGGTCACCCCGGAACGCAATAAACTTTGTTACTTAGATAATTTTTACTTTTTCGCTTTCAAGTGATATGATAAAAACCATAGAAGATTGCAGTAAATGTTAACATTATATCGCCTGTCATTTATGTTAACCCGCCCCGCTTCGCTGCGGTCACCCCGGAACGCAATAAACGTTGTTACTTAGATAATTTTTACTTTTTCGCTTTCAAGTGATATGATAAAAACCATAGAAGATTGCAGTAAATGTTAACATTATATCGCCTGTCATTTATGTTAACCCGCCCCGCTTCGCTGCGGTCACCCCGGAACGCAATAAACTTTGTTACTTAGATAATTTTTACTTTTTCGCTTTCAAGTGATTGCAGTAAATGTTAACATTATAGCGCCTGTCATTTATGTTAACCCGCCGAGTGACATGGTCATGCGGGTTGCATATAAATACGTTTATTTTTACCTATGATGATCTAACAAAGGATTTGTACGTTATGGACACTTGAATGGTCAATTATCTCAAGACACTGGTAATTAAAAATTAAAGTGATATGATAAAAACCATCTAGGGTCCAAATCCTAATAACCCCCCAAAAATAAAAGAAATTGGTTCAGCCGTATTAGCGTGATGAGGGAACAAAGGATTTGTACGTTCTCTTTTATATATATAGATTGTATTTTGTTATTAAAAAACCGACCATCAACCGGTCTTGGCTTTTAAAATTAGTAGGATATTTCAAGTAGTCTATACTGTACTTGCGTGATTAATCAGGAGTTTAAAAATCCTTTTTAACACCAAAGCTTACAGGTATGGCTCTACAAACTTCGTGTAGATTACAATAAAAGAGATAGAGTTGTTAATTACCGTTAGTTGCAAGTAGGGCCTGGATTTATATCTACTTTATAAACTTTAAATATACATGCAAACATTAACGAAAAAAATTAGAAACTGTACACTGTAAATAAAGTAATATACAGCTAAGAAACAGTTTATTCATTTGCTTGCAGTGTTATCTGTGTCCAGAATAAACTTCCACAGTATACTACTCGGAGTTTTTCGAAGTTCTCTCGTGTTAAATCTTCATCTATTATTTACCGAAATAAATTAATAGTAGATATATTCCGGAAACGCCCTTTCAATATTAACTAACGTTATTGGATAACATTTGTGCATTCTCAGTTTCAATTGGTTGGATTGAAGTTTAGCGGTACTTTTTACCAGCGAGACTATATAAGACATGAATCTACAGATTAACGTGGAATATGAATTACATGAGCTCCGCCGGAAATCAAACTCGGGTCTCTCGCAGCGAAGACACGACGATAACCATATTGCAAAGAGGGATATCGCCTTCAGTTTCGAGAAGTACTGTTAAAATTTGAGTATTCGAATCATTGGTTCCTCAAATATTCATTATTCGAAAAATTAAATAATAAATAATTATCGAGTCGTTTCGCGTTCAAATACTGAAAATGAATATTTCAATTGCAGCAGTAGTTTTTAGACCGTTGTTTCAACAATTCTCGAAAAATGTACATGAATGCAATTAATATCGTGACTGTAGAATAGGGAGTACGATGGCTTAGTGATAGGGCTCTTACTTTTGATACGTGGGGTCTTTGGTTCGATCCCCGACCAAGTAAGTTTGTAATGCACAATATCATGTCCGTGAATTTTCTCGGAGTACTCCCGTTTTCTCCCCAACTTCTCATTCCAACTTTTCCGCCATCATCATTCTCTTGCCTTAATTCTCTATCCCCTTTACCCTAATAGACATAATCATGAGACGTTAAACTGGAATATTTAATGTCACTTCATTTCTTACTCTAAAATAGAGAATTCCCATTACTCAGAAGGAAGTTTCTTACTAGACATCCAGCACACAAGAAATTATCAATTCAGGACGATAAGAAAATGAAATGAAATTAAATATTTAAGTTTTACGTTCCACGTTTATGCCGGTTAGGCTAAAGGAGACAGTGATGATGAGATATGAATAAAATGATGTAATCAAGAAAGTGGGAGGAAACGGAAGTACCCGACAAAACTCACGAGTACAATGTTTGTCCACCACAAAGTCCACACGGGGCGAGCTGGGATCGGACCAGGGACCCCAAGCACTGGAGGTGAACGCTCTACCACTGAGCCACCGCGCCCCCCTCAGGACGATAAGAATATATTCAAATATCGTCGATGAAGGGCCTAAGTGGCATATCTTGACTTTTAAAACTTTACAAGGGAGTAATTTGAAACTTCTCTTTGAACTTTATACTCTGCTATTCATTTCAAAATATATTATTTTCAGAAAGTTCGTATCTCCGTTAAATATAAGGAATTCAGGTATGAAATTTTTATGGTTGATAGAACAGGTTTAATAAGTATAGATGTTGGTCAGAATTCAAATCACGATTTTTCAATTTACGACACTTCGCCCCTTCACCGACGAAATATGTAGAAATATGCGACTACCCTTAGAATATGCAGTAATCTTCTAAATATGCATTTACACGTGCGTATATGCATTTTTTTTTAAAATGAGGACCTTAGTCATAAGTGTTTCTCATGTAGAGCTACATATGAGCCAAAGAAAATTAATACAAAATTGCAAATAAAATTGTACGTCACTAGTGTATAACAAAAAAGAACCCAAAGATGAGACATACCAATCCATGCATCTCATTGAACTGAACGAAAATATATGCGTAAATGTAAATACTCATGCGTAGTTTACGAGAAAATCGATAAAAGCTCTTTTTTAAAAATAAATCTTAAAATATCGTTACTGTAGGGTTATGATAACTATGCCACTTATTAAGACAAAGCTGATATTTCAATAAATCTTAATACCTTCATCAATTCGTTAACCTTTTACAGTCCATCAAATTCTTCATTCTGACACTAGGAAGACGACAGTACGGGGGTATTAAAATGAGCCCAAAGTTATGATTAACTTCTAAATAATATTTTCCCCCTTAAATATAATATACTAACATCGGTTACTCGCTTTACTCGGTTAGAATTAAAAAAAAAATTAAATGCACAACTTCTTATCTCATGTGTTTGGTACCCGTGAAATATGCTATTTTCGTTTATAGTGACATGGATTTAAACGGCATTGAAAGTGTCACTGTTCTTCTCACCGATTCCAAAAGCTATGGATTCGACACTAACATCGGTCATTTTCGATCATTTTATATTAGACCTTATATTTCCTCCCTCTCGAAGTTTCGAGGGTGGATGTGGATTTAAAAGGGATCGGAAGTGTCAGTGTTCATCCCAGAGACCCCGAAAACTATGGATTCGACACTAATATTGATCATTGTAGATATTTTTATATAGCTCCTCCTCTCCCTCCCCCAAATTGCTGGGCTTAATTGAGATGTAAACGGGATCGGAAGTGTCACTGTTCTAGTAAGTAACCTTGAAAACTATGGATTTGACAGTAATATTGGTCACTTTCGATCATTTGTCCAAAGGAGGTATACAGTACCGTACTGATCAGTTCATTGCATTTTATATCGTTTCTTATTGTTATCTATCGGGTAGATGTAGTTTCTTTATTATTTGTATTTTTACTTATTTTTACTTCCGTCTTAAGGTCGTAAGAGCCGAAGTAAATAAACCCATCTCAGCGATCTCGAAAACTATAGATTCAACACTAATCTCGGTCATTTTCGATCATTTTAAAATCCTCTCCAAACTCCCTCTCCTAAGTTTTACTGTAGAAGTAAAATTATAAAAGTCATTCCAGGCCCGTACCTCATCTACGAGTATGTTCAAAATTTCATCGAGATCGGTCGGGTGGTTCAAGAGATTAAGAATCACAAACCTAGTCACTTTCAATTTTAAAATATAGATTTTTACGTCAGTCAATAAATCACATCGAACTGAAGAAAATGATAGGCTTGTGGGTGAAATCATATGCGTAGTTTTTGAGAAAATCTAGAAGAAAAACTAATTTTTATTTCACTAATATCTATGTCGATCGTTGTCAGTTTGATAACTTTTATTTCCCTGGTTCATTTATGTATTGAATGTGTAAAAATACAGTTATGTAGCAGAATATATCCATGACTGTTTGTCTTGCTAATGGATACACATATTACTACTGTGTCATATATACTGCTAGCACTAACACATTCTCCTATCATTGACACATATAGGCCTATTCCTGAAAGTGACACACTGACTCCTGCCAATGTCACATGTACTTCTAACATACACGTTCCTACCAGTGACACACATAATCCGACCTGTGATACATATACTCCTACTATTGATACACATATTCCGACTAGTGACACACATATTCCTAAAAGTGAAAAAATGAAATCTTTAAGTTTTACGTCCCACGGTTATGCCGGTTAGGCTAAAGAGACGGTGATGATGAGTAATGAATGAAATGGTGGAATGAAGAAAGTGGGAGGAAACGGGAGAACCCCGAGAAAACCCACGCACACGGTGTTTGTCCACCACAAAGTTCACTTGGCGAGGGCTGGCATCGAACCCGGGACCCCTAGCACCAGAGGTGAACGCTCTACCACTGAGCCACCGCGGCCCCCTTCCTAAAAGTGAGACACATACTACTAACATACATATTCCTACAAGTGACACAAGGGATATTTATGTTAGGAATATGTGTGTCACTCGTAGAAATGTATGTGTCAATGGTACGAGTATATGTATCACAGGTAGGATTATGTGTATCACTGGTAGGAGTGAGTATATGTGCCACCGTTAGTCGAACATAAATAATACTGTAGATACTATCTGCTATTCAACAGCGTACTTATTTTACATTTAGAATACAAAAAAAAAATCTGTAGCAGAATGTAAGCTGTCACTTGTTATAAGGTACGAAGGACATTTCTTTTAGCGTCATAAAAATCGTTTTCTTTGTCGATATTCTCGAAAACTGAACATGATTGACCCTGAAGCAATATAAATTTCTCCAGTTCCATGTTATCTAACGATTGATATGAAGTATGTGTCAACTTTGGACTCATCTTATTTGAACAGAAAATATTGTTTAAGACTTAATGATAATTATCGCTTATAATCTCATTAGCCCTGTCATATTACTGGTGTCAATGAATTTGATGATTTTCAGTTTAAGATACCCTTTCCGCAGCGACGTTATATGAGACGCGGACTGACAGTTTAACGTGGGATACGAAGCACATGAGCTCCCCATTGGGAATCGAACCCAGGTCTCCCCACGCCAAAGGAGTGTCCGCTAACTGATGGAGCTCGATGGAGCTCGATAGAGCTCGTAGTGTTGTGATGAAGAGCTTGATAAGGTATATCCTTTAGTAACAATTTGCTCTTAATATCATAATGGATTGAATTTCTTAGAACTTTAATTTTTTAGCTTCATATACAAATTCGTTTTTTTTTCTAATTTTCTCCAAAATTATACACAATGTTTTATACTTATTAGTATCATTTTAATCAGCTTAATAAGACATATTTGTTCATATATTTCTCAACTTGGGACATTTTTTCCATTAAACTAACAATATTGTAGAATTGGTTTATTGCTTACTTTTCTGAGAATCGTTCGTTCCAGACATTAGAAACTTTCAATGAAGCACATTGTTCACCTGTTCCTCGTACGATTTTCATGACTCCAAAAGTTTTCATTATTTCTATTAAAAATATTTACCACCTTTCTATTAAAGCCTACAGAATATAATTACTGGACGTAAATCTGAAACATTAATTACACTTAAAGTGCGAGCGGTCTCAGGTTTGATTTCTGGTGGGGGGTACTCAGTTGAAAAGATGTAACAACTTTTTCTGGCCAACTATTCTGAGGTTTTTCCTTGGTTTTCCTCATTCATACCAGGCAAATGCCGGGATGGTACCTAGCATAATAGTCCCAGGTCGCCTCCTTCCTTCCCCAATTCTTTCTTCCTCTCCAATTTGCCGGGTAGTGTCATCGCCGATGGGCATCATCTCTCATATACGTGTGACGGGTTAACATGACCATACATGCCGAAAGCCCACAAATCTAATTTCTAATCCTAATCCTAGTGACAGGCTAATATGGTCATAGATGCCGAAAGCCCAGAAGTCTAATTCCTAATTCTAATCCTAGTGACGGGCTAACGTGGCCATAGATGCCGAAAGCCCAGAAATCTAATTCCTAATCCTAATCCTAGTGACGGGCTAACATGGCCATAGATGCCGAAAGCCCATAAATCTAATTCCTAATCCTAATCCTAGTGACGGGCTAACATGGTCATAGATGGCGAAAGCCCATAAATCTAATTCCTAATCCTAATCCTAGTGACGGGCTAACATGGCCATAGCTGCCGAAAGCCCAGAAATCTAATTCCTAATCCTAATCCTAGTGACGGGCTAACATGGCCATAGCTGCCGAAAGCCCATAAATCTAATTCCTAATCCTAATCCTTAATTGCACTTAATTCTAGTCTGTTTATGTATTGAAATTTTGCTTCCCTTTTCAGTACCAAAGCTATATAAGAGTGGATTCAAAAGTACCGTAATGCATTCAAATCTTAATGTATCCCACTTGAAATTGTATCCGGAATTACATTCACCAAAGGCTTCCGCGATAGCCACTAGACCAACACGGAGAGTTCATTTAGTTTTTGTTACTTGTTTGATCCATTGAATGTTTGAATCAATAAGGGCTATGGACCTACAATACGCTAATCATAATTAGGAATCGTTCTAGATTAAATGCTCAGAGTCTGATTACTGTCTCCGCTATTTATTAGCACAACATTTCTCATTTTACTGTGTCGTGAATACATGTCAGGTGTGTCGCGAGATTTTTAACGTCTTCTAAGAACTTCCGCAAAGAAATTATCTTTAGAAGTAAATAAAAATTTATTGCCAATTGACTTAATATGTAAGTACACTCATGTCCAAAATTATTGTCGCATCTCTATAAATATGTTGTTGTAAGAATATAATTTGATAACGAATTCTCCCGGTATTTCTTATAATGTTAGTGCGTGTATAATCAGCAAAGACATGTATGTGGCAAATTTCATGTCAAAAGCGCAGTAAATAAGAACAGTAAAACGAAAATAAAACTTTCTTCTCCATTTAGCAACATTTTGTTTTACTCATTCTAATTTTCGTATTTATAATTCTTTTTCTATGAAATTTACCACAAATATACGTTTCCCGATTATACACATAGTAAAAGTATTAAAAGTAGCCTGCAAAATCATTATCAAATTATATTCTTACAAGAAGACAGTTAAAGATATGCAATAATCATTTTGGACATGAGTGTACATATATGTAACACTTAATATGTTTCTATTCAAGAGTCTTACGTATTTGGCTTGTGAGATTTGTATCAAATAGTCGTTCCATAATAATTAAAAATGTATTTTATGTATTTTAATGTGTTTGCCTTTTTTCATCTATAAACAGACATCATATACAGGAATGTGGCGAAAGTGTGAAACGTATTTTGATGTGCCAGAAGGAAAGAAGGTTGAGGAACGCTGTATTAGAACTTCAAGATTAATCTTAATATTTTTACAATGGGTTGCGCACGAGACAAGATTTGTGGCTGTCTGTCTCGAAAATATGCTGTAAAAGTGATGTCTCGACTCGAAAAATGTATATTTTTCTATTGGAAGAGCCGTGTCTCGACGCGAATTTTGTCAGGAAAATCCTGTCTCAACTCGTCTCGTGCGCATCCCTAGAGGTGTGAACTTATATTATAAAATTAGACCCAAAGACCTCAAATATGCGGAACGGGAGAAGAATTTACTGCATTTTCAATAATTATTCTTGTCAGCTTACGGAATGGCGTTATAAAGGAATTCTTATTTATTTATTTATTTATTTATTTATTTATTTATTTTTGTAATACTTTGTCTTCGTGGTGTCTCTACATCTCTTAGAACGCCAAGAAAGATAACCAAAGTTCCATAGCATATTTAAGATATTACTGTCTAAGGCTATGTATTTTGCTTACTTAATTGCAGAACGTCAGACTTTTCGTCATTGTGATCTGAAGTACGTATGCACACATCTTTAAATGAATGCGGTCCTACAATATTAAGGATAGATAACTAACTACTAGATCTCAAAAAAGAGCTTACTACAGCTGGAATGAAGTATTGAGTAACGAAAAAAGGCGCTGTCATCGGTTCGAAACGACGTCTGATTTAGGATTTTCCCTCGACGCATTACCGCATTCGGAGGGAGAGACCTGGGTTCGATTTGCAGGAAAGCTTATGGAGCTCAGAGTCTCAGTTAAGCTATAGTTCTAATATTAACTTGAAAAGAGATTTAAAACTTGGAAACAAACAGTCCACCTCGTCTTTATTGTTTCGTTATATATTTCGTTTACTTATCAAATATTTGATTGTGTCTTTCCGTGAGAAAACTAGGAACAATTCTCTCCAATAGATAGTGAGTTAGGACGATGACTCAAGCTTGCTTCCGATTCCGACACCTTGGTGGCTGAGAGAATATATTGATCCTAGAAATTTCGGAAAAATAATGTTTGTTTTTACATTTTCTTTTAAAAAAAGTCATAATTTAGTATATTCTTTCTCAATGACGGAATTATGAGCACAATTAGGAAATTAGAGTTGAAAAATCTTTGAAATCTTTCAGTTTAACGTCCCACGATTTACCTCATTTTATGTGAAAATCAAATGTGGTACGGAAAGGAAATCTACCATTAATACCTCGCAGAGAAACCTCTCCTTGTAATATAATAAAGCAAGTAAGGCAGGCTCCTATTCACGGGGGACTAGAGGGCCGCCCCCCTAAATTTTCACTGCTCCCGTGAACATTTTGACGATAGCCTTGCAAATGAACACTATAATATCTTGATGAAGTATAATATGGACCTTCCCTAACTTCCACCCCCCTACATTTTTAGGCTGGCTACAGGTTTGAAGTAAGGTAGGTTAATTCGGTGAAAACCAGAGGATAATATTACAAATAGTTACTGAGTTATAGCGTTTTATACATTTTTGTGATGTTATCATTTTGACGCGAAATAATGGTTCACTTTGACTTTTGATGAATTTAACACATAAAGTGAGTTAAAATTTGAAAAATTATCGAACTCTATCACATATTCCAAATCTAATTTTACGTAAATGAAATAAAATCCTACAGTTTAACGTCCTACGATTATGTTCATTAGGCTAAGGGAGACGATGATTAAAGCAAGTGAATGCTAATGGAAGAATTGTTGGAATGAGAATGGGGAAGGAAATGGGAGTATCCCGCAAAATTACTTGTCCGGGGATCGAACCAGGGACTTGAGGCACTAGAGATAAGCGCTCTACCATTGAGCCACCGTGCGCCCAGTAGGAATTAGAGTTGAGTTATGCTTTGTTTCCTTATGTAATTCCTAGGTTATGAAGGATGGTCATGATTAGCCTGGGATTCGAACCACGACTGGAAGTTAGATCCAGTGCAGTTGGAGGAAGACAGAATATCATCCAAGATCAACTCCCAAAATATAGGCCGTTTCTCATCACATTTTCTAGCCACCAAGAGAGATGGATCACAGGACCATGTCATTAATCTCGACTCTAAAGGAAATTGTAAAACCTATCTGTCAAGGTTCGAATCTCGCTCAGGACATGAGTGTTATTTGAAGTCTATTCTTAGTCATGATTCCATTTCTTATTGTTTCATAGAAACTAACCCTGACAGGAAACCGGACACATGAAATTTCACTTCTTTTCAGAACTTACCTTTACTTTACGACACCGTTTTGCAGCAATGGATCTTGATTTTCTTCTAAGAGACTCCAGAGGAATGGAAAACAAAACACTAGCCACTTACACAACTGGAGAATCTTCAAACGCTACTTTCCAGCTTGATCAGCTGATCAAATACGATGTCAATACCATAAACAAACACACCACTGTTAGCAATTTGAATCGTTGCACAAACACGCTCCACTGTTGCTAATTCTTTCAAAAATAATATCATCCAAAGATGGACTTTGATATTTGTTTATTTATTTTAAAAAGAACACAGTCCTAAAAATAATATTTTCTCTTAAAACAGATATTTGTCGTCTGAATAAGATATTGTTTTATCTATAATCTTGAAATTATACACACGCACTCGCGTTCATTCGCACAAGAAACAAATTACAAGAAAAAATAGAAATGACACCGAATGTATAATTAACCAACACGAAACGATTGAATATACACCAACTAAATAAATAAATAAATAATGGAGATGCTTTCAAGGGGGTGATTCTTCTCAAGTGTTACGAATCGGCGAGTTACTTTTAGACACCGACAACCCCGATAATTTCGCAGCCCCGCCTGCTTGTATCCACGACTCGCTTGCATCTGTCACCCCGTTCGGGCATTGAGGATTCGACTCGGTAGTTGAGAGAATCCTCACTAGGTGGAAGCACATGTAAGGACAAAGAGTTTATGTTTAGAAAAAAAAAATAGAATAACGTATAGAAAAACACAGTTTTCATGGTTATACGAGACCACTTATTATTACTTGCAAACATGTACTGAAATTATTGTTTTTTTTTAATTGCATGTGTATAATTTAGTATCAACAAAAGCTATTTGAGCACAATAAAAGGTTGAGTTTTAGGTCTTGGCGGTTGGAAAATGAAATGAAATTTTTAAGTTTTACGTCTCACGCTTATACCGGTTAGGTTAAAGAAGACGCTGATGATGAGAAATGAATGAAATTGTGGCATGAAGAAAGTTGGAGGAAACAGGAGAACCCCGAGAAAACCCAGGCCCACGGTGTTTGTCCACTACAAAGTTCACTTGGCGCGAGTTAGAATCGAACCAAGGACCCCATGCAACAGAGGTGAACGTTTTACTAACGAGTCACCGCGACCCTTTCTGGCATCTATGGTCTTAAGCCCGTTACGTATAAGGGATAACGTCCCTCGTCCAGCACACTAACCTGGGAAGCGGGTGGGGAAGAAGGAAATGGGGAAGGAAGGAAACAACCTGGGATCTATATGTTGGGTCTGCCCCGGCATTTGCCCGGTGTGAATGAAGAAAACCGTCACTGAGAATAACTGGCCCGAATTTGCCGTGGTGGCCCCGTGTAGCGTAGTCGCTAACGCTCTCGCCTTCGGTGCAAGCGGTTCCGGGTTTGATTCCCGGTGGGGCTACTCAGTCGAAAAAATGTAAAACGCTTTTTCAGGCCAGCTACCCTGAATGAGGTTTTCATGGGTTTTCCTCATTCCGAACAAGGCAAATGCCAGGGTGGTACCTAACTTATAGGTCCCAGGCCGCTTCCTTCCTTCCCCGATCCTTTCTTCCTTTTCTTTTCCCGCATAGTGTGCTCGCCGAGGGACGTCATCCCTCAAAACGTGACGGGCTACATGGCCTTAGATGCCGAAAGCCCAGAAATCTAAATCCTAATTCTAATCCTGAATGTGCTGAATGATACCTTATCGATCCGAGTTCCAAACCGAAAATCCCGATTTTAGCTGAAACAACTACTGAAATATAGCGTTATCTACTTGTGATATTATTGTATACATCATTTGGACTATTTGGAATTCGATACAAGTAAAAATCGAACAATCTAATTATTGACCTCATTGTTTGTTTACAAAATATATTTTATGCAAAAGTGAACGGTGTCTTCGTCTAGTATTAGAGGGTCATGGGGTGGGGAATCAACAATCAATACATTAAGGGAAACCCTTCTATCTCATATAATAAAAAAAGTAATGTAGGGTAATTTAGTGAAAAGCAGACGATAATATTACAAATTGTTACTCAGTTAGAATGACTTACATATTCTTGTGACATCATTGGCGAGAAACTTCGCATCGTATTAACTTTTGGATCTCGGATATAAGCAGGTAGTAATTGGGAAATCTATTGCATCTCATTTGCATACCCCAAAATAAATTTTATGTAAAAGTCAAAAAAAAAAAAAGAAAGAAATGAAATATTCAAGTTTTACGTCCCACAGTTATGCCGGTTAGGCTAAAGGAGACGGTGGTTATGAGAAATGAATGAAAATGGTGGAATGAAGAAAGTGGGAGGAAACGGGAGAACCCCGAGAAAACCCACGAGTACGGTGTTTGTCGACCACCAAGTCCACACGGCGCGAGCTGGGATCGAACCAGGGACCCCAAGCTCCGATGGTGAACGCTCTACCACTGAGCTGTTTTGAATCGTTTTCATAAGCTGGATCATAAAATCATAAAATCGTTTTGAATCGTTTTCTTAAGCTAAGTGACAATATGTAGTTCCTGCCTTTTTATACTCTAATCTTCCGCCATGGATCAGGAAATTTGAAATTTTGGGTTTCTCTCTTAACTTGTATCAAAATAATTACATTTGTGCCAAATTTAAAGTTTCCATGTTTACAGGAAGTACTTTATAGGCTTTGATGAGTCAGTCAGTGATAGTTAGTGCCAAGAATGGAGTTTCTTTTTTAATAGTTATTATGACCCTTTATCTCATAACTGAGTTGACATTAAACATTGAAAATTTTACATAGGCTATGATCTAGTAAAGATTAGTGTGACACCCAATTTTCTCTGTCTATCTTTTTTTGAGGGCACACAGTGGATCCGTAGCAGAGTGCTTACTTCAGGTGCGTGGGGGTTTCTGGTTCAGTCCCCGGATAAGTAAGTTTGTGCTGAACAACATCATCTCCGTGAGTTTTCTCGGAGTACTCCCTTTTCCTCCCAAATTTCCATTCCGCCAATTATTCCATTATCATTCAATTGCCTTAATCATCCGTGTCCCTTAGCCTAAAGGACATAATCGTGTAATGATAAAATTAAGGATTTTATCTTAATAATAAACGAAATTATGAAAGTTCATAAAGCCTTGAGTTTCTTCTTGTAAATAGACACACGGTGCGCCTTAGAGTGCTTCAGCTCAGAGTGAGAGAGAACTTGGCTTGGCGTACTGCCATGAACCTACAATACAGTATGCTTCCAAAAATCCGACATTAAACTTCCTCGGGTCCGGAGATAACTGGATTGTGTAGTGTCAACCTGTACTACGTAAAATTATTCTGATCTTCTGTTTCCCTGGTCAAAAGGCAACCCGCAAAAACAAAATGAAGAGTGGGTTGCATAAAGTGTAAGGCGTATTCATACTCACTGCGAGCGCAAACTCAAACAAAACAATGTTCTCACTATCCTGGGAACTTCTGGATCTCATGCAAATCGCGTTTACGGCTAGTTTAAAATATTTTTTTTAAAAAAAGTAGATAAATATGTTTATGTAGTACATGCGACATGTATTTTGATATTTTTTTATCTGATTACAAATTACAATTAATTTAGCAATGAGCATTTAAAAGTTTCGATTGTATTTTCTCCTTTCTTTTTATGGTTAGTGTGTTTTGTCCCATTCTATAACATTTTTTTCTGAAAAAATACAAGAAATACATTATTTAGAGATGAAAATACCTATATATTAAATGTATATGTATCTCTTCAGGAAAAGAGCTGTAATAGAGCAGTTGGTAACAAGGGTAAAAGTAAGGCGGAACGAGGGGAGATATCGTCTCCCTACTTCCAGAAAATATTTATGGTGTTTCCCCACTTTCTAAAAAATAATTACAATGGGTTAAGATAGGGGCGGGGGACGGCGTGACATCATACGTCCCCCTTACCTTTTCAGACCCACTTTTATCTCTGGTCGGGGGGCAGCGGTTGCTCAGTGGTAGAGCGTTCACCTCTGGTGCTTGGGGTCCCGGGTGAACTTTGTGGTGGACTTGCGTGGGTTTTCTCGGGGTTCTCCCGTTTCCTCCCACTTTCTTCATTCCACCATTTTATTCATTACTCATCATCACCGTCTCCTTTAGCCTAACCGGCATAAGCGTGGGACGTAAAACTCACGGATTTCATTTCATTTTTCCCTGGTCGGTAAGATATCTATCTATCACCTGAGTGGCCCAGGTTTGTTACGCACAAAATTAGGAATAAGGTTTTCTTGTCTCGTGTCATCTTGTTTCGTAAATCGATAGACAAAATTTACTATATTATTTAATCTTAATATTTAAGATTTTTTATTTAATCTTAATATGTTCGTGCAATCACTTGATCCATTTAAAGTTGTCATATGATACTATGAATTATGTAACAGTAAAATTATGTTTGGGATTCATGTCTTTGGTAAACTAGTGTTGCCTATGAAACAAGTGAAACTTCTCCTATCATCCAGAGTTTTTTTAAAAAAAAAAGAATTCTCATCTCGCTTTCGAGATGATAATCGAGACGAGATGAAAAATGTCTCTTCTCATGCGCAATACAAGTGAAGAGGAAAATTTGTTCTCGTTCTCCCCTCATTCAAATGCGGCATAGTAAGTCCACACACCATTTGTAAAATATGAACCTGGAGAAATTCTGGTAGTAAAGGCGTTCAGAACGTCGTGGTACTCACTGGTTTATCGAGGTTCGGAAGCATAGAATCTTAAATCTTTGGCCTCCTATATCCTCTTCCAAATGGAATACGTAACTTTAATTATTTGCCTAAGTTTAGAAAGTGTGAAGTTTTAACTCAAATCAGTCCTAAATCCTCTTCCAAGTGAACTACACTGTAACCGATAATCGTGAAAATAAGTGCCTCTTACCATGAAAAATATACGGTTTACCGTATTTCTAGAATAATGGTAAGAGACCGTTTCTTGTCAGATACTTGTGTCGGGCATGCGCATTGGAGAGAAAAAGCACACGTGCGAAGCGAGGATTGATAGCGCGTAGGTTCAGTTGTGTTATGCTTTGTTTTGTGTTTTGTTTGTTTGTTTGTTTGTTTGTTGTGTGTCTGGTTTTCTGGTGTGATAAATACAGTACTACTGTTGAAGATATCCTGCAAATTCAACATTAAGCAAGGTAATGTATGGGGAAAGCACCATGTTAATATGTGAACCTTGTTCGGAGACAAACAAACTTTTAGTTGAATATCGTGGCAAACAATGAAGATCGCTCCAAAGTGCAACAATGCAAAACCAAGAAGCAGCTGGGTGTAATACCTAAAGTTCTTAAATTAAGTAATGATGTAGCCCACTACGAGTGGTTGTGAAGCTAAAATTAGAATGACAATGTTGAAACACTTTTTAAAAAAACTTTTCGGAAAAGTGCTTCGTAGTTTTCTTAGTACAGCATTATATAAATTGTATTGCATCAAACTGTAATTTTTCATGTTATAGAAATGAAAGTATACTGTTACTCATGGGCGCTCGAAGGGGGACAGCCCAATACCTCACGAAAATATATTAAATTTCTTAAGATTTTTCTTAATACAAATAAAAAAATACCAAACGTAAAATAGTAACCAGGAAGATAAGTCCCCTAGAAAATTTTCTTCGGGCCCCCATGCTGTCACTATTTTTTCCGAATAAATGAGTTTTTATATTTCAAAAATATTTCTGTAAATGTAGTTTTATCTTTAATTTTGTTCTGAGTATTCTGGTATCTTGTTAATACATTTGAGCATTTAACAAATATGCAAAAGTTTGATACTCTGAAAATGGGTGACTTTTTTTTTTTTTTTTTTTTTTTTTGAGCATTGATGCCACTATTACATAATTATGCAAACACGTATTTATTAATTTGGGATAGCGGATACTGGATGCTGTGAGCAGAGTGGAGAGAAGTCATATGGTTTTACACTTGTTTTGTCGTACTTCTGGCCATTCTCAGCTATGTTGTCAGGTGCCTGCTTGGCTATCTAAAACCGTAATAATGAGGCTAATTTAATGAATTATTAATTACAATACTTAAGGTTTATTAGTCTACTGGTGCTCATAGCGAAAAGAAATGCAATAGAGCTAATCTTAACCAGCGTTTCTTCCAGACCTGTTTTTGGGGATCACTGTTCCCCCCAAAGTAGACTAAAATAATACGTTTACAATATAATAATAAATAGAATACTATCAGCAGTGCCCCCCGGAATACTGAGTGTGCCTTCCCCCCACCATGGAACATTATTTCTGAAAGAAACACTGGTCTTAACACTGCAACAGAATAGCGATTTATGAATATCTTAAAAGAACATGGATGTTTGTTCCAACTACATCTTCAAAGCGTGCGAAAACTCAGCTATAAGATTCAGGAAATATAGTTTTTTTTCCTTTTTTGTATGGAATATCGAATCCCTCTTCTGGTGTTCTGTTCAATACATGACAAAATTGGGAATTTTCAAAAGAAAAAGCAATGTATGTGGAAGATGATATCAGAAGAAGGGTTTGATATTACAAGCTAAGAAATAATTTCAACTTATATTCTTATGAATGTTATGCACGTCGTAGGTGAGACGCTCTTTTCGTTCACTTCTGTATTTTCTTTAACACCCATGCTTAGAGGTTTATTAATTTATAGTTCTGTGGTGCAAGCAGGTAGTTGCCTTTATTAAACGGTTGGAAAGTTTGATAGTTCTGTGGTGCAAGCATGTAGTTGTCTATATTCAACTGTTGGAAAGTTTGATAGTTCTGTGGTGCAAGCATGTAGTTGTCTATATTCAACTGTTGGAAAGTTTGATAGTTCTGTGGTGCAAGCAGGTAGTTGCCTATATTCAACGGTTGGAAAGTTTGATAGTCCTGTGGTGCAAGCGGGTAGTTGCCTATATTCAATGGTTGGAAAGTTTGATAGTTCTATGGTGCAAGCAGGTAGTAGCCTATATTCAACGGTTGGAAAGTTTGATAAAACGATCATAAAATGTCGTAGTTATGAAAGCGTCGAATGGCTCTTTTACTGTGTTGTGATTAGCCATAACATCGTAATCCAAAGAATTAAATGCGTGGCAGCTCAGTGGTAGAGCGGTCACATCTGGTGCGTCGGGTCCCTAGTACGATCCCAGCTCGCACAAAATGGACTTTGTAGTGGACAAACACTGTGTGCCTGAGTTTTGGGGGGTTCTTCCGTTTCCTTCCACTTTATTCATTACACCATTCCATCCATTTCTCATCATCATCATCTCCTTTAGCCTAGCTGGCATAAAAGTGGGATGTAAAACTAAAAGATTTCATTTCCAAAGAAATAATAATATTAATAAGGAATTATTTATTTTTCTTGGAAAAACAAAGGGTTTGTTCACGAAGGAAGTCTGAGTGTAGCTAATTGTAAACTAGAGATATGATCAATAGGCCTAAAGAAAGCATAAGAAAGAAGATTGAATGTTACTGAAATAAGAATGCTGTGCTAAATGTGTGGAACAGTAAAAAGAGACAGAGTGATACATGAGCGAGTAAGGGGAAAACTGAGGTCGTAGAAATATTTAAGAAGATCCAAGGAAGAAGATTGCAGTGGTATCAGTGCCGGATCCAGGATATGATCAAGGAAAGAGCTAAACTATAGTTTGCAGCTTTATCCTGAAATGAGTATCTAAAAATGCAATCCGAGAATCCTAATTAACTACTTTTTAAAAACTTTTTCTTTACTGGATAGTTGAAATGAAATGAAATCTTTAAGTTTAACGTCCCACGATTATGCCGGTTAGGCTAAAGGAGACGGTGATAATGAGAGATGAGTGAAATGGTGGAATGAAGAAAGTGGGAGGAAACGGGAGAACCCCGAGAAAACCCACGAGCACGGTGTTTGTCCACCACAAAGTTCACTTGGCGGGGGCTGGGATCGAACCCGGGACCCCAAGCACCAGAGGTGAACGCTCTACCACTGAGCCACCGCGCCCCCCTACTGGATAGTTCTTTTTGTGTCAATCTCACTTATTAAATGAATGTTTTGCAAAACTTCCTTTGTCTATAAAGTCACAAACAAGCACTATATACATGCATAGCAAATGAGGAGATCTGTGATTGAGAAAATATTTTTTATACTCCCCCTATAGTGAAAATTCGTAAATTGTAACCAGGAAAAGTTAAAGAATTGCTTCTCACCAAAAAATGGGAACCCTATAAGACGTGGTACTATAGCGTATGTGTTCCACGGTATTCGGAAAAGAACAGAGTCTAGTGATACTGAAGGTATCATCCGGGATTAACCTAGTGTGGGTGGGGAAAACCCGAAAAAAATCTTAGGGCTACTATAGAAAACTTTTTTTACACATTACACGAATGGCCCTATTAGGGAATCAAACCCGGTCGTGACACAGATTCATTGCGCTATACATGCTCCAGGTTAAAATCTTTGCTGGACTAGTGTGCGCTCTAGTTGGATCCATCCAGCAATTCGATGAAAATTGGGTAAATATATGTTGTCCAGCAAGAATTCTTACTGAAGCGCATGCTGGGCTGGCAAGCACCACTAAATAGGGAATCGTCGCAGTAATTACCGTAAATCTTGTACGGTAATAACACACTTTTTTTTTTTAAAAGAAAAACGACCCCTAAATATTACGGTAATTTGCCGTGAATTATACGTTACCAAATTTATTTTTAAACACTGGCAATATTATTTTGCTTCTAAATATACGCTCTGCCGTTTTTGTGAGAAAAAAAACGGTAGCCCGTAAAGTTTAGGGTAATCGGTTGGCAGCAAGAGTTGACCGTAATCGGTCAGTAAATTTAAGGCGATTTTTTTTTACAGTGTACATTGCTTTAAGTATGTGCCAAGTTTAGAAAGTGTGGAGTCGTAACTCCAATCAGGCCTTAGACCTTATATAGTTTTGCTCAAAAGTACACTGTAAAAAAATTCGCGTTAAATTTACTGACCGATTACCGTCAACTCTCGCTGCCATCCGATTACCCTAAATTTTACGGGCCACCGTTTTTTCATAAAAACGGCAGACCGTATATTTAGAAGCAAAATAATATTGACCGTGTTTAGAAATAAATTTTGTACCGTATATTTTATGGTAATTTACCGTAATATTTAGGAGTCGTTTTTTTAAAAAAGTACAGGTGTGTTATTACCGTACAAGATTTACGGTAATTATCACACCGATTTCCTATCTAGAGGTCCTTGCCGGTCCAGCATACCCTCTTGCTAGATCCAGTAAGAATTCTTGCTGGGCAATATATATTGACCTAAGTTTCATCGAATTGCTGGAAACTGTATCAGTACACACACTAGCTAGCAATATTTTTTCCTGGATGGATGCAACTAGAGTGCACACTGGTCCACTGGTGGTAAAGACTACTTAACTAAAGAAAACAAAAGTGAACGAAAGAAGCGTTGCACCTACGACGCGTTGCATAATATCATAAGAATAAAAGTTGAAATTAATTCTCAGTTTGTAATATCGAACCCTTGTTCTGATATCATCTTGAACATACATTGCTTTTTCTTTTCAAAATTACTAATTTTGTCATGTATTGAACAAAACAGCAGAACAGGATTCGATATTACATACAAAAAAAAAAAAAAAAAAAAACTTGAATTTTATAGCTGAATTTTCGCACGCTTTGAAGATGTGGTTGGAACAAACATTCCCCCTTTAAGATATTCATAAATCGATATTCTGTTGCAGTGTTAAGACTAGTTTTATTGCATTATTTTCGCTATGAGTATCAGTAGACTAATAGACCTCAAACATTCTAATCAGCGATTCATTCGATTAGTAGCATTATTACGGTTTCAGATAACCAAGCAGGCATCCGACAACATAGCTTAGAATGACCAGAAGTACGACTAAACAAGTGTAAAATCATATGACTTCTCACAACACTGCCTACAGTATCCAGTATCCCAAATTAATAGATACCTGTCTACATAGTTATGTAACAGTGGCATCAATGCTAAAAAAAAAAAAAAAAAAAAAAGTAACCAAACTCCAGAGTATCGAACTTTTGCATAATTATTAAACGCTCAAATGTATTAACAAGACACCAGAACAGATTATAGGTACTCAGAACAAAATTAAAGATAAAAAAATTTACAGAAATATTTTTCAAATCTAACAATTTATTTATCCAGAAAAAATAATGACAGCATGGGCGCCCGATGAAAATTTTCTAGGGGACTCATCTCCCTGGTTACTATATACCCTATTACATTTGATATTTTTTATTTGTATTAAGAAATTTAATACGTTTTCATTTGCTAGAGGAGCGACCCTCTGCCCCTCCTTCGGGCACACATGAGTGACAGTATACTTTTATTTCTGTAACATGAAAAATTCCAGCTGATGCAACACAATTTATGTAATGCTGTACTAAGTACGTAAACTACGAAGCGCTTTTCCTAAAAGTTTTTTTTTTTTTGTAAGTATTTCAACATTGTGATTCTAATTCTAGCTTCACAAACCACTCGTAGTTGGCTACATTATCATAAGACTTTAGTTTATACATCCAGCAGCTTCTTGGTTTCGAATCGTTGCACTTTGGAGCGATCTGCTTGCCAAGATAGCCAACTAAAGTTTTGTTTGTCACCGAACAAAGTTCAAATATTAACATGTTGTTTTCCCATACATTACCTTGCTTAATGTTGAATTTCCAGGATATCTTCAACAGTAGTAGGCCTACTGTATATATCACACTAGAAAACCACACATTAAACAAACAAAAGACAGAAAGAAAACAAAACAAAGCATAATACATCCGAACCTAAGCGCCATCAATCCTCGCTTTTTCTCTCCAATGCGCATGCCCGACACAAGCATCTGACAGGAAAACAGTATCCTACCATTATTTTAGAAAAACGGTAAACCGTATATTTTTCATGGTAGGAGGCGACCTTATTTTCACGGTTATTGGTTACAGTGTAGGTATACAGTCTGTTACGCTGTGCTCATGTGACCTTATCGAAGTAAGCATGGACAGTCGTATACAGTAAGGCGATCCCAGCCAAGAAATCACCCCAGGTTTTGTTTGTTTAAATTGTGAAACTGAAGCAGAGAGAAACAAATAATAGTTCACTTAATTCATCAGAATATTCCAGAGACCATATAACATAAAGCTTTGTTTCACTCGGAAAATTACTTACTTGTCGCAAAATATCAGATTGTGAAAACTTCGAATATATCACTAAGTTCTCCATTCAGGTTAAATGATAAGCTCTTATGTACGAATATATCTTTATAGGAATTAAATAAACCAACGAATGTATAATAACTTGACAAATCTTGAACATGGAGTCTTTATCCACCACAAACATGTGCTTCTAATGAGACTTACGGCCTTCCATTCATACATCCACAGAGTCACAAAATCTATTAAAGTTTTTAACAATCCTCCTATTCAGTATTAATAATTCGTAGAACAACCTTATATCAATGTTGTGATCCAATTTCTATTAACAAGAAGAGCGAAATAACACAACTCCATTACAAAATCTGCTCAAACTCGTCGTAACAATTTAGATTTCGCTTAGTATCCAATTCTACACTAGATATATTTTACCCTTGCTATCACCAACTTTAATATGAAGCGGCGTCACACATATTTCACATTAACCTTTTTAACAAGAGAAAACTAAGGCGCAACTCTAATACTATTCTCAAATTTATATATATCTATATCTATCTATCTATCTATCTATCTATCTATCTATCTATCTATATATATATCTATCTATATATATATATATATATATATATATATATATATATATATATATATATATATATATATATATATATATATATATATATATATATATATATATATATATAAGTTACGACACGTAACAAGTCCCGTACTATATAACGATACATGTATTTTTCTACTTGTATTTATATACTTGTATTTTGGGGCAGAATGTACTTCAAAATGATGCACAAGCTATTTAAGAAAAGGAAGAAGAAATATATAGAAAAAAGGATATATATAAATCAAGCATGTTGTAAATAGAGGATCTGCCCCGAAGCCAAAAAACAACCGAGCATAGGCACTTCTGATTAGCTACTCTCGTTTCCGCCATCGTCTGATTGGCTACTTTCGTTTCCGCCATGATTGTTGGCTCAAAACATTGCGATCCTATTGGGCGGAGTGGGCAGAGTAGGGGTGGAGAAACTGTGACGTATGGTTTCAAGATTTTGTTGTAAGGGTAGATCCTCTATTTTATAAGATCCTTGATGTTTTTCTGTTGATATACGTTGCTGTTTTGTGTTAAAATAGAGATTCGTTGTCATAGCAACGAAATATAAATAACATATAATTCCAGAACCATCTTTTAAAAAGCTACACGCAAAATCTTTAAGGTATGTAATTATTGTAGTAATTTTGTGCCATAATAAAAAGGAGAATATTAAATGCAATATGAAATGTTTTACGGTGGTTCTAGTATCCTAGTTTAGATATAAATATAACGGAGGACCTCTCTATAAGTTTCGTCTTAACTGTTCAACTCATTGCTTTTTATATCACGTTTTATTGTTATCCATCAGGTAGACTTAATTTGATCGTTATTTGTTCTTAATGTCTTTTTACTTTTATATCTTAACCTCGAAACAGCCGAAGAAAATAAACACATGAGCTAAAATGCTATACTTGATCAATGCAGGGGTGTATATCTACTTTCGGGCCACCCTGTATTGTGCTATTTCAAATTTGGGATTCCTTAATCCGCAGAGAATGTCTTACCAGAGATAACAATGACACCTTTGAGTTATCACAATAGATGACAGTAACCACATTGAAGGATCTAGTTGGCGTTGCACACGCAAAGAGAGAGTTATATCGTGTCGTTTCGATTCCAGTCTCAAAAACGAGACAATAAGACATTTTTAAATCCGAGACTAGGTGAGAGACATGACAATTAACGTGTCATTTTTGAGATTGGGATTGATAAATTTCTTAAGTTTCGTGAGCAACACTAGTTCAGTCAATTCTTTGGTCTCAAACACTGTTTAGTGTTATATGCTTCGTATACAAAAGCTATAAATTGATAAGGTAATTGTGTAAACATAATTGAGAACATTTATGAACGTTGAAAGATACACGAATTATTTCACTGCATACTTCAATGAAAATATTTAAAGTGCTGTTATAAATGAAAATGAAATGAAATCTTTAAGTTTTACGTCCCACGCTTATGCCGATTAGGCTAAAGGAGACGGTGAAGAAAGAAATGAATGAAATGGTGGAATGAAGAAAGTGAGAGGAAACGGAAGAACCCCGAGAAAACCCACGAGCACGGTGTTTGTCCACCACAAAGTCCACACGGCGCGAGCTGGGATCGAATCAGGGACCCCATGCACCGAAGGTGAACGCTCTACCACTGAGTCACCGCGTCCCCAAGTGCTGTTATACCGCACCCTTTGTGGACCTCTCGTGATGCAAATGTATTCTGATAACTTGTAGATAAAACTTTTTAAAATCTCAGGCCATAAAATTTGTACATCAATTTTAAAAATGAGATGAGACGAGCGAAGATTTTTATGAGACGAGACAGAAAAACTGTATTTGTCGTCTCGTGGACAACACAAACTATGAGTCAAAAGATCCTACTTGTGGATACACCTGCTTGCTAGATTATTTTGTGTACATGAATGTGATGTTTCTTATGTCTCTACCAAGTTATCTTTTTTCATTATTCTTTGTAAAATTAATAACATTTTAAAATAATTGTTATTTTCCAAGTTTACATTGGGAATTACCTGTCATTATGTTAATCCAATTATACTATTCACATTGTCTTTATAAAAGAATTATGGAGTTCTGAACTCTTGTCATCTGTGATGTGTGTTAAACTAATGTATTTTTATTCTTCAACAACATGATGAAACTCATGAATTTTTTTCCCCATGAAAGGTGTGGTTGTTGCGTCATAGGATTTCACTTACATTTAACTTAAACTGAAAGTTTTGGCGTATGGACCGGGTAGTGCAATGGGGAATCCAGTCGAGAAATTACATACATTATTAGGTTAAGTGAAACTAAGTTAGTGATCACTGTATCACATAACTTTTGTCGCTAGTAATGGAGATCTCAACTAGCAGATAAGAGTTTTATTTCTATGTGGCTGAAACAATTTAACAAAACAGAGAAGGTCTTTAAAGGAAAATTACCCAGAAGGCAGGGCTTATCCGAGTCGGTTTCCTCCTGGCAGATAGATCAGTAGACGAAGGTTGATTGCTTGGCCTCCTCGTAACCCTGACCTAACACCTTTGAACTTTTTCCTTTGGGCACATGTAAAAGAAACTGATATATGCTAAAAAAAAAAAAAAAAAATCAAAATTTAAATCATCTCAACATCTATCCCGCCATACATTCTTGGCAAACATGACAGGAGACAGAACATTGCTTGATCATATGCAGGAACGCTAAAGGTGCACATATCGAGATCTACTAGATAAGCGTTTCTCAACCACTGTGTCGCGAGATTTTTAATGTCTTCTGAGATCTTTAGCAAAGAAATTATCTTTAGAAGAGAATTGAAAATAATCGCCAATCGACTTGATTTTACACAAATACGTCACTAGTTTTAAATTTGATATCTTCTTATATTTCTGATGGTAATTTTTTTTCCATATTCCTGCTTAAGAGTCTTAAGTTTCTTTTATGTTAATATGTTTCTATTCAAGACTCTTACGTAATTTGAGAGCTCCTCCGTAGCTAAGCGGTTAGCGTACGCGCCTTTGGCGTGGGAGGCCCGGGTTCGATTCCCGGCGGGAGCTCATGTAGTTCGGATTCCACGTTAATCAGTAGGTCCACGTCTCATATAGCTTCGCTGCTGAACGGGACGTTAAACTCAAAATCAACTCAACTCTTACGTAATTTGCGTGTGAGACTTCTCATTTTCGTTCTATAATAATAAAAAATGTATTGTATGTATTTTCATGTGTTTGCTTTATGCATCTAGCAAAAAAATCACATGCAGGGGTGTCGCGAAAGTTTGAAACGTATCTTGGTGTGCCCTAAAGGATAAAATACATGTTTTCATTGTATTAGTTCCATAATCCAATGTTTTTCATTTGGGCTGTATGATAAGTGCATGAAACTCTGGATATGTTTTGTGTAGACCCTGTATATACGTACAGCGATATGTTGACCAATCTACACTGAAGAAATCGATATTGCAAGATTTTGTCCTGTAAATTTTTTGTCCTAAGCAATTTGTTTTAATGGCACAATAGTCGAATATAAACAATAGGTACATACATGTACCTGTACCGATCGGTGCCCATGAAAATTCAGCCGATACAGCTCATTAACGTATCTTCCACTTAAATTGAACTATTTCGCATAGAGCAGACCAGAAAGCTGCTTATGGTTCATGTTAAATTGAAACTCTCAGCTCATATTAAATGATCCATTCCTGCTTACAGTTAACGAGAAATTGCTGCGAATATTTTTTACATTGGTTATGAGAGAAAGAAGAATTGAAGAAGGAGCAAACGTCAATTACGGTTCCATATCAGTGGTTCTCAATCTAATTCCTATCACCATCCCCATTTTATCACATCCTCTTGCCAAGCGACCCCCTTATAATTTCTGGTTTGTAACAAGTTTGTGTGGGATTTTAAATATACCTATTGCGGAGACCTCACGATATCCATCTATTTCTATAACAGTAGAATCCATTTCTTGTATATAGTAGATACAGCAACTTCCCTTAAAAGTGAATGAATTAAAACCTAATTTGGTCAGTTCATTCATACTATAAATATCGAATCTGATCCGTCATACTGTTTCAAAATGGAGGTCGTTTGAAAATTTTAAAACTTTATAACTCCCTTAATTTTGGGTAGTATGATAAAAAATAAAATGATATCTAACTTTTGTTTTAAAATACTTCGACAGTTGTTAAAAAAGTTATTGAGTATTTTAAATGACTTGATAATGTGCGTCACGAAGATTGAATCGGACATTGCCGCACTAGTAAAATCACACCATTCTCAGGTATCTCATTAGCTTTCAATTTTAATTGTATTTCAATATGCAAGTTTCGTTGCATTTGTATTTTTTTGGTATTTCAATATGCAGTACTCATTAGTTTCATATCGTACCTCTTTCATTTAAATTGATTCTTAAACAACTCTGTAACTCTTGAAAATGTTTAGCAGACCTAGCTTTTGTTGTTGTTCACAGATATGTATAAAAATAAAAATATACCTATCAGAACGAAATTCAAAATAATATTTAAAAATATTTTCCGGTATTAGATTCTAATTATATTTATCTCCTCCGCTAATCTTCGCGACTCCTAGGTTGATAAACCCTGTTATATATATATATATATATATATATATATATATATATATATATATATATATATATATATATATATATATATATATATATTATAAGAAAGAATGTCTATAATTCTCATTCAATTGTTCTCAGAAGAGCATTCTGTTGATATTTTTTGTAAAAAAAAAAATATGAATGTTACGCTATGTTGCACTAAACTTACAGAAGAGGTGATGATTCGTGTTTTCAGCAGTATCAGTATGAACACCATCGTTGGAGTCATCAGAGTGGAGTGATCTAAGAATAGAAGTTACGTCAGAAAATTTAAGAGGTTTGAAACCATAACAAAACTCCGCTTATCTCAATGTTGACACGTCATGCCTTTTTTCTTATTTTTATTTTACAATTTTCCTTTCATCTTAAAAATTGTTAAGTGTGTGTGTGTGTGTTTTTTTTAATGTAAAGTCTAGAGACATATTTTACATTCTAGTATTTTTCTTAGCGCGATTGCGTAAAAGCTCTCTCACCTAAAAATGCCTTTTTATTCTTAAAGTAAACTTGTTTTTAGAAACAAGTAACTTTCGTTTGGCATTCTGAAACTGCATTCTTTTCACGCTCGATTCTAGCCATAGGAACTAAATACACGTTTCTGATTCGTTGCATGGGGTCAAGGTGGAACAAAATGAGCCCTGCAGGGCATCTAACCCGTGTCTACTACTACTACTACTACTATTATTATTTATACTATGGATTCCTATAGCAAAACTGCACGTGTAACATAAGTAAATCACTTTTTTGAGTATTGTTTTCATCTTATTTTAATGAGACAAGTGTTATGAAAATTTAAAAAAAATTAAAAAACTTTCTTTGAGCGGGGTTTGAACCCACGCAAAAAGCAATTAGGATTACTAATCTGTTGGACTAGCACGCTGGGCTACAAGAACCTACAGCAGACACCCTTTGATTTGTGCTATATATATGCTACGTAGCGAGAAACGGATAACTTCATCCAATCAGAACAGCGTATTTAGTTTCTATGGCTAAGGTCGAGCGTGATTTTAAAATATGCTCTGATACTACGGTAGATCTCGAAATTTTGCGAGTTCGATACTGAAACAGGAAGTAGTAGTAAATTTCTACCAGTTCCGGTTTTAGTAGAGAGATGTATGTAAAAATAGTATATATTCTTGGGATACAGAATCGATTCCAGAAACCCACTTGTCGCTATCTCTTACCGCTGTTCCTCTGATACCTGCCGACAGACGCACATGCATCGTACATGGGGTGGATGAGTCAGTGGGTCATTGATCAAAAAGGCGTGACCCACTGCAACCCACAACGCACTATGCCCCACTCCGACCTACCGACTCACCATTACCCACTCTGACAAACCGACCTACTCTGCTCAGTGCATTTTAGACAGTAACTTCTGAAAACTGAGAATTTGTCTACATTTTACTTTCAGGGCCTCCATTTTTCTTTCCTTTTCATTTGTTTCTATCTATTACCTGAGACAAGTATACCTAAGTAAAAAAAAAAAAAACAACTTCCGACAATTTTGAATATTGATATTTATAATTGTAAAAATTGCAATATAATTTACTATTTGGCTTTCGAGAGACAGTCGAATTTTACACTTTCTTTTCCTTTACGTTGGCCTACTTTACGCTGCCTGAGGCTTTTAAATTTGATCCTATTTTCCATTATTTTCCCTTCATCCAACAAGGATATAATTTTATATGATAATTAAATTAATCGTAATTTAACCCATAACAAACATTTTACCATTTTATATTGTAAAAGTCAGATCCAAATCAAACCGCAGTTGATGTTAATTTCACACCCTTGTTTTATTACAATTGTAAACTCCTTAGTCAGTGGAAAGGAGGGCGAGGATCATGGGTCAAAGTTGATGAAGATGAAGGGTTTTGGTGGGTAGTGGATCAGAGTGGGTGGTGCGTCATGGAAATTTGTAGGTCGTGGTGGGTTCTGATTGACCCCACGCCATCTCTGACACATAACGATTTTATTAGATTTCCGATATAATACGCATTGCATATTTTGCAAAGCTAATAATGATATATCTTCTGTCTAAATTTAATTTAGCCCTATATGATTTTCGTGTGTCCTAGAGTTTGCTCTTAGTTCAAGTAACCAATTTATTTTATATTGTCAGCAAGGAATTTAGGCCTGAGTCTCATCTTATGTCACACTAAGAAGATTACAAATACAATAGAAAATTTTGTAAGGTTTTCCTTTTCCTTATCATCCTGTTCTTTAACCCTTTCGAGACGGTCGAGCATGTAAACACACTCCCGATGGTTCTCTTGATTTGGTATATAAACACAACATTTGAATAGGGAGGAGTGGTATGTTCTATAACTCTCATTTGCGGCTTTAATCTGTCGGATTAAAACAATCAATACTCAATCACTGTCTTGAATGGCTTTTAGAGAATCTTTTTGTTTCTCTGATAAACTGAAAGCTAATGGGTGAAAGATATACATCAAAGGTAGTGTTGCTTACGAGACGAGTCGAGACAAAAACAAAGGTTGCTTTGTACCGTTTCGTAATTTTTGTAGGTCTTGTCTCGTCTCGATTTCCTCTACTTATATCATACATTCATTCTGAAGTTCAACGTTGTGACCCTGCCTGTGTCATATGTTCGTTATGAAGTTCAACATTATAACTCTATCTGTTATGCTTTCATTGTAAAGTTCAATATTGTGACTCTGTCCAACGCGTTAATTGTGAAGTTCAACTTTGTGACCCTGCCTATGTCATGTGTTCATTGTGAAGTTCAACATTGTGACATTGTGACCCTACCTGTCATCCATTCATTGTGAAGTACAACATTATGAACCTGCCTATGTCATGTGTTAATTCTGAAGTTCAACATTATGACTCTGCCTTTTATTCGTTCACTGTGAAGTTCAACATTGTGATCCGGGCTATGTCATGCGTTCATTCTGAAGTTCAACATTATGACTCTGCCTTTTATTCGTTCACTGTGAAGTTCAACATTGTGACCCTGGCTATGTCATGCGTTCAGTTCAACGTTATGACTCTGCCTTTTATTTGTTCACTGTGAAGTTCAACATTGTGACCCTGGCTATGTCATGCGTTCATTCTGAAGTTCAACATTATGACTCTGCCTTTCATTCGTTCACTGTGAAGTTCAACATTGTGACCCTGGCTATATCATGCGTTCATTCTGAAGTTCAACATTATGATTCTGCCTTTTATTCGTTCACTGTGAAGTTCAATATTGTGAATCTGGGTATATCATGCGTTCATTCTAAAGTTCAACATTGTGAGACACGCCAAATTCATCCTTCTATTGTTACAGCAAGTTTGTTGTCTGTCGTTACATCAAACAAAATTTCTATTCTGGTACATACTCGAGACATTCGATACATATCGATATTATCTCACAGTCAGAAACAAACTGAGCTAGCTACAGTAGAACACGTCACTAACACAATTCTAACTTTTTATTAACTTCAATAGTAAGCAAATCTGTGATATGAAGTTTAATAATGAACTGTATTTAATTATGAGTTGTCAAGTCATTTAATCCAATGTATCAGAACGTGTGGGATATGAACAAAAATGGAAACCATCATATAAGGTGTAGGGCATAAGAACTCTCCTCATTATTAAATATCCAATATGTAGAACAAAATGGCCAATGATTAAGATAAAAATAGATTGGAAAATGTGGAACTTCGTCCTTAAAAGTCCGTCAGTTTGTCACACTGCTTGCATTTAATATTTGCTTCTTTTAGTCTGAAGCATATCATACGAGCAAGAATTGAAATTAGACAAATGTCTCATTTCTTCTACGTGTTTCACGCAGTGCCACAGACAGGCGTAAAATTTAGTAGCTGGTTGATAATTGTGACAACACAGTTCAATAGTACAAATAAATTAAAGGTAAGCTCATAACACGTTGCCTTTTTATGCAGGCGATGAAAATAGTAATCGTTGTATGTTTAACTAAATGTGTGAGTGCGTTCAGAAACCCGAGAATTCGTTATCGTAAATAAAAGTCGTCACTGGATCATTTCTATGAGCAGTCAAAGCTATTATTACTTACTTTTCTAGGATCCAGCTTTCAAACTCCTTTTGTCTCCTTTTTGACTAATCTATATAAACGTTGTTTTCCACTGTCTTCCAAACCCTTGAGCGCGTCCCGAATATAAACGCAAAGTCTCAATCGTATTGTAAAAAATACTGTTGTAATAATTGTAGTACTTTGCGTGATGTTACCTGATCGTACCTGATCCATTCCTTCGTTGGTTCTTTTTTTTTTTTTTTTTTGGCAATAAATAGCCTTCTCTAAACCTTACTTTCTTTCTAAAACCTCCAACTTATGTTCTCTGGGAGTTAGCAGACGGTATTTTTTGGTTGGTTGGAGTGTTAGATTGATTTGATAGATTCGAAAATGCACTGATTTGATAAATTTGAAAATCCATTGATTTGATCGATTTGAAAATCCGTTGATTTGATCGATTTAAAAATCGATTGATTTGATCGATTTGAAAATACATTGATTTGATCGATTTGAAAATAAATTGATTTGTGTAGATTTGGAAATGCATTGATTTGATCGATCTAAAAATGTATGAATTTGATCGATTTGAAAAAGCATTGATTTGATCGATTTGAAAAAACCTTTAATTTGGTCGATTTCCTAACAGCACAATTACATAGCAGGCATATGTCTATCATGTTCCCTCAAGTACAAGGGAATGTGTCCAGTATGTGCCTAGTCACAGTCTATATCCGCCCCTAGGCACATGCCTGACATTCACCTGGCGAACGTGCCTAGTATGTTCTAGGTAAGTTTCACATGCCGTAAACATCAATGAACCACAAACTTACTCTCCCAAAATATGTTAAATCGCCTATATGCGTAATGTGTTTACATTAAGGCGAGTCTAAAAACACTTTAAAAACTTCAGTAAAAAAAAATATCCTAGGATGGGTGCGAACCACCAACATTTGGATTACTAGCCGCGTGCTCTTCTGACTTGGCCACGGAAGCAATGAAGAGAACGTCGCATGTAGAGGGATAAATTTTTGAGGTCTTTTGAATTTGGCTAATCAGAGTGCTCCTTTAACCGTGTATATTCGGCGATAACCGTTCGGGATCAGATAAAATCTGCTCGCCATGTAATTTTATAACAAAATGACGAGTATTTATTTACTTTATTTCATGCTTCTTTCATATTCACTTTCAAATGATCGTGTAACGATCTCGTTACCTGGATTTGAGAAAGAAGAAAAAAGAGGAAATGGAGAGGAAATAAAATCGCATTAATTATCTATTGCGATGGGGATGAAACGAAAAAAGTCTATAACTTGGCTTTGTTTTTTCGTTCGTTCGTTCGTTCGTTCATAGCTAGTCATAATGACTAGCACCCTTTTAGAGGGTTACGCCCTCTCTTAGGGAAGAGTATTACGTAAATGGACAATTTGAGGGATTTTGTGACGGTCTCCTAGAAATTCTTTATTATAATAATTTTTTAGGGTCTTAATGATCTTTCCGATCCTTAACATTGGTAGGAAATTAACGAGGAATTACAGTTAATTTATTATTGTACAGAACTGGAACAGCAGAAATATGATAGTAGGAATGGGTACCTAGTGGTAAGGCATATCATATTTATACAGAGTGTGAATGATGAGCATGAAGAATGAGGCGAGGTGTGTCTTCACATCGCAACACTATAAGTGTTGGTCAGACAGACGAAGATATCTTCTCGCCTATGGGCTTATCGAGGTTTCGACGTAGATAATGGGAGCCCTGTTGGTAGCAGATGGATTCAGCGTGCAAATGATGGAAATATGAGTGGAAGATGATCATGAACTTGATAGTCTGTGAGGAGCTCCTGGTCTAATTCGTCAGGGGGTAGAGTGTAGCAGTAGAGAGTATAGAGTAACGAGAGCGGTGGGGGTAATATCGAGATGGAGAAGGATGGAGAGCTAAGTGGTACATAGTATTCAGAAGTAAAGGGTGTTGGGTTTTATAACGAGAGCATATGTATGTCAGACGTAAAGTTTCAAGATGAAACTGAAGTGTAGGTAACTGAATCCGGTCGTACAAATCTGCTGTGGGACTAGGCAGTTTGACTCGATATGCAATGCGGAAAGCATGTCGTTCTAACACTAGTAACTTTTCGTAAATTTTTCGGGTGGTCGCAATCCATGCAACGTGTCCGTAAATCAGCACAGGCCGTAGAAAGGCCTTGTATGTGTTCAGAATTGTGTTTGGTTTTAGTCCCCAGGACGTTCCGGTGAGCCTTTTTAATAAGTTAAGTCTATTGTAGGCTTTAGTTGTGACTGTTTCTGAAGATGTTGTTTCCAAGTGAGATGTTTATCGAATGTGAGCCCCAAGTAAGTTACAGTTGAACGTGCCTGGATGGGAGTTTGGTCTACTTGTAGTGAAAGGTGGTTAGGATTTCTTCTGACTCTTCATGTTCGCTTCGGTGGAATAAAGACAATTGCCTGCGTTTTTGTGGCGTTGATCGTTAGCTGCCATTTGCCACACCAGCGAAGAAAATTGTTCATTGCTAACTGTAGAGCAGTGTTGATGGATTGGATAGTAGATCCTAGGGCAAGAAATGCAGTGTCGTCGGCATATTGAAAGAGGTGAATTTTATCAGGAAGTGGAGGCATATCGGCAACATAGAGAAGATAGAGGAGTGGTGACAGAGCCGATCCTTGAGGTACTCCATAGTGAAGGAAAATAGGATGTGAGAGGCAGTTATTTATTGACACATATGACGGACGGCCGATTAAAATGTTGTATATCAGTCTTATATATGGAACAGGAAATCGAAGATGAGTTAATTTGTATATAAGTGCGATGTGCCATACCCTGTCAAATGCTTTCTCGAGGTCAAATAATACAAGACATGATGGTTTGACCGAGTTATAGTGTTGTGTAACCATGGTGGTTAAACGAAGTAGTTGATCGTTGATCGAATAACCTGGGCGAAATCCTGCTTGGTGTATGGGAAGTATCTGGCGTCTTTCTATGTATGCATGTAGTCGTCTTACTAGAATACGTTCTAGGATTTTACTAAAAGTAGATGTTAATTGAATTGGGCGGTAGGATGATAAGTTGGCAGGAGGTTTCTTTGGTTTTGGAAACATTAACGTCTTAGAAGTTTTCCAGGTGACAGGAAAATAGCCAGTTCGCAGAATAAAAGTAAAAATCGTGACTAACAAATTAAGCAATATAAGCGGGCTTTCTTTTATATGGCGATAGGTTATTGTATCAAAGCCTGGTGCACTATTTCTTTTGTTGCGAACAACTGTACTGATATCTTGAACTGTGATTGGCTCTGTTAGAGGTTCATTTTGCGGAAGAGTATGAAGGGCATGAGGTTGTAATGAAGGAGAAGATGGATTGACTGTGTCAGCTGGATGTCTATATAAGTATGTGGAACTGAGTGGTGTGAAGATGTCTTGGAGAAAATCAGCGAAAGCGTCAGCTTTGGTGGAGTCTGTATAGGTAAGTCACCATTTAATAATGGATATGGTGTTTTAGTATGTTTACCGCACAGAGCATTAAAACGTTTCCAGTACTTGCTAGGATGAGTGACGTCAGAGAGGGAATTACAGGTTTTAACCCAACACCGTAGCTTGTAAGCACTAATGTAATTCTTGACCATCCTCTGAAGTTGCCGGTGATGACGGAGTGATTCTGGATTTTTTTGTACGTTGATAGTCACGATAAAACTGTCGAGAGCGAGTGATAAATGTGAGATATTCTGGTGGCAATGTTGGTCGGTAAGGCGTTGATGTAGTTACTGGTATGTAAAGTGAACTAGCTTCTTGGATTGAAGTTGTGATGGTATGGATGTCATGATACAGTTCGTCCTCTGATGTAGGAGGTTGCAAAGGCTCTACTGCTGCCGAGAGATATGTTCTGTATTGTTCCCAATTGGCTTTGTCAAAACGGAGGCTAGTTCTTTGAAATTCTGTAGATTGAGACGTATGACGAGTACTGAGTTGTAATTTGATCGGAACATGGTCACTTCCTAATGGATCGAGAACATCAATATGGATTTGTGAAACGAGATTAGCAGAAGTAATGACAATATCTGGTGTGCTTTGTGATACAGGCCTAGTGGGTTTTGGAAGATCATGAATGATACCAGTCGTGTGAGTTGTGACAAAGGTTTGAAATGTAGACCTGTCTCTTTCTGATCTGCTGTGCATGTTGAAGTCGGCCATAATTATGAATCTCTTATAATTATCGGAAATGTGTTGCACGAATGCAGTAGGTAGAGGCTTTCCAGGTCTGATATAAACTGTAGCAACGGTTATGGCTATATTACGGAAGTATAAAGTAATGATGAGATATTCAGGAAAATCTGGCAGCCTACAAAAGTGTCGACGTGATGGAATACGTGGAGAAAATCCGACGGCTGTTCCTCCATTTGCGCGCCTCCTAGGAAGGGTGCTATCCTGTCTAATTAGTGTATATCCAGAAAAATGACAAGTGAGGGACGGAGTGAGAAAGGTTTCGTTAAGGATAAACACTGCCGCTCTTTCTTCCAGTAACAGCGCTTCGAATAAAGCTTTATTCTGACGAATGGATCTAATATTGAGAAATATAAAGACTATGTCCGTGATCAGTAGGTTAGACAGTAGTTTCCAAAGGTGCTGTATGAAAATAGACATTTTGACCAGAATAAGTAGCATGAAATATTTCTTTTGCTGCATGGGTGATTTGCTTTAAGACATGCGAACGATGAAATGGTTGAATATTTTGAAGAGTAAGCGTTAGAAAGGCAAGCATATTGCGCACTGTTATAGGAGAGTCCAGTGAATGTGGAATGTCTGTAGAATAATTATATATACGTAGTGGTGCCACGTACTCAGGATGAGCTTCGGTAGAGGCGGGTTTGCCCTTGCACTTGTAACTATATGTCGGATATTATTCATGGCAAGTGTAACAATTCGGTGGTTGTTGTAGATTGGGACATGAACGAGTTGAGTGATCACCAGAACAGTAGCCGCAGATAGTGGTATTTGTGCATGTTGCGGTAGAGTGTTGATTATATGTCTGGCATTTTTCGCATCGAAGTGGTAGGGGTGCTGGTGACCGTGAAGGTTCGACCCTGTGTCTTCTGTTATAAATGTATGCCCCATTAGTCAGAAGAGAATCAATGGTGGTTTGAGAAGGTGTTAGTACTCGAACAATGTACGTGGGGCCTGCAGCATTTCTAATTCGTATAACCTTCTGGAGTGTGTGTCCTTCGCATGTAAGTTCCTCCTGAATCTCTTCATCGCTATAAGAAGGATCAACACCGCGAATCACCGCGGGAAGGAGAGGAGGACGGCGAGGTGGTGGTATTTGCTTGCATTTGAGATGCATTGAGATTGGTGAGTTTAGCATCTTTGCCGAAGGTATCTATAGGTACTTTGTTCCTTATAGTACTGAGCAAGTTTGCATCTTCTGTTTTGAAAATAAAGCCGTTCCTAGTCTTGACTATTTCTTTGAGTGAGGTACGAGGAAGGTACTTGCGTAGTTGTAGAGCAACTTGTTTCTCAGTCGAGAAGCGTGAATCGAAATTGGTCAACAGAAACGAGTAAATTGATTGAGATAAAGCTGGAGCCGCAGTAGAATCTGTTTCCATGTCCGTAGGGTTGTCTACTCTATCTGGTGTAGTGTGTGCTTTCTTTGCAGGTGGTGAGAATTGCAAGCGGTTAGAATAACTTTGCTTGATCGAAGAGCGGGAAGCCACAGACGTAATAGAGCTTTGAGATGAGCTTCTGATACGACCAGAAGTGGTTTGTGACTGTACCTTACGTTTTTCCACCTTAGTGGAGCAACCTGGAGGACCAGGGATGATACTTGGCTTTGTTTTAACAGATTTTGTCTTTTAAGAAATGTTTGAGAAAAAATTATTGTGAGAAGATTTTCTTTATTATAGAGAATTTTTCCTGTGATCCTGGTGAACAGACAGGTTCTCTCTCCTATTCTAGTCCAAGTAGTGTTGCCACTCATACGTTAAAAAATAATACTGTAGCTGAGCAATACACTATTCCAGTATCTATATTTGTTGCCACGCTTACAGCGACATCTATCACTCACATAAATTTATATACAGCCAAAGCTAATTTCTTCTACAACTGCGATCATTGGTACTAAACTTTAGAATTTCACAAACTAGTAAACTTTGGTGACACACATATAAATAAAGGTTTATTGAACGGGACGCAAATGTCACTGATGCATATGTAATTGCTTTCTGCGTTCCATATGCTTTTCCCTAAAGGAGGAAAAAAGCTTAAAACAAGGGCGACCATCAGGGGGGCAAGGTGAGGCGCTCGCCCCCTAGAGGAAATTATACTTCAGAATATCTAAAATCCAATAGAATTTTTACATTAGTTACAGCAAAACTTGAAACTATTTTTGAAACGTCACTTATATTTGCCCCCCTTGGAAACCACAAGATGGGCGCCCTTGGCTCAAAAACACAATGCTCAGCTGTGAGACATGGAATCTTTCTTTTAGGAAAATTCCACGAAACCTTTTTATCCTTTTTTTTTTTTTTTTTTTTGCATGTTTGCTTTAGACCACGTTTCCATTTTACATGAATCTTGTAGCAGTCATAAAAGTACCTTGCAACCCGATCTTTCTATTTACTGTTTACGTGTTACAACTTCCTGAAAGCAAGAAAAGTATTTCCATCCATGCAGCACTGCACTCTAGTGGACAAATAGTGACCCTCCTCATTAAAAACATGTATTTTGGCCCACTTCCCCTCCTAGTCCAAACGAATCCGTTGTTTCGGAAGCGGCGAAACTGGTTTTTCCTTTATGTCAGCGGAGGGCGATACCAGGTAGCAAGCAAGATGTCCCAGAAATTTGCACATGGTTCAACTCCTTGCAAGATGGGAAAAAAATGTTATATGTCCCTTTCAAGCCCATGTTTACATTGTGAAATATGGTAGGTTTCAAGATTTTTTATGACAGCTACAAGATTCATGTAACGTGGCAATGCAGTCTTAGATTCATTGAAGTTTAAACATTCAACAGACAATTAATGAAAAGTTAGTGGAACCAATTTGTTTCTTACCAATGATAATAGTTGCAGGGAGGCCTGCAACTGGAAGTACCCTTTCGAAGGAGTATTCCGAACGATATGCTTGTCATTACAAGGTATATATTGAATAGTAATAGGTAAGCACAAATTCCCATTAACCTACGATAACCATATCAATATTATTGAATGTCAGACATATTTTCAGTAAAAGTATGACTTTTCAGTTTTTTTTTTAAAAGAAAAACCCATTATTTTTTGTAAGGTTAATTTTCTACTTTAACATTCTATTCATAATGTTGTAGCCGTCTCCTTTTAAACGGGAAAATCCTTTCTTCAGTCTTTGTCCAGGCTCTCTTCGGTTCTATCATAAAACAGGGAGACGCCAAATATCAGGTTACTTTTAATACATTAAAGTCTTATATCAGATCACCACTTGGGTATGCTACTCACGTCACTTTGGTTTCTCTGTTCAGTTGTTTCGTTTTGGAAATAAAAGTGAACAGACTTGTCACTTTTACTAAGAGAGTAAAATATCCTAGTGAATGCAGTATTATGAACTTTTTCAAGACAGAGTTATCACACACACACACACACACACACATATATATATATATATATATATATATATATATATATATATATATATATATATATATATATATATATATATATATATATACACTTGAAACAATATTGTATGTTAAAATATGTAATAAATTCTGTCATTTCATTCAAATACACTGTAAAATCTACTATAACTTTAGTTAAACAAGCAAATTCTCTTTTTAAAGGAGACAGTTAAACGCAAGCATACTATCAATACACGTGATTCTTGGTTCAATCCTTAATGGAGGGTACAGCCTTGGAAAGAAGACAGCAATACCTCAGATCACATTGCGATATTCACAGTTTTTATATTTTCGGAGTTGTGTGAACTAGTGATAATTTCAAGGGGCCTGGGGAGAAAATTCTATTGCTCTCCAGAAACTACTAAAATTTTCCTTGGTGCATATCCCCGGCCATGTTCAATGTGTGTTATCAGTATTTTCTTAGTAGGCCTACTATTTTCACCCCTTCCCATATAAGATGGTGATGTAATTTATGAGTTCGTACTACTGCTGACAAGGGAATGTGTGCACAGTCGTGCAAGCGTAGTGCGCCCGTCACATGCTCGCTAAACTACATATCGGGTCTCAAGAAACCTTTCCAGTTGTACATTCAGGGTCAAGCCCCTCAAGGTCGTCCTGCTTACGCGCCTGTAGGTCGTTTATGCATGTTCGGAGCTTAGGACAGCAAGCAGATTGCCTTAACAAGCGAACTTGGGTAGAATTGCTTGAATGAGGAACATCTGGATGTGTAATTGTTCAAATGGACGAGAAATTTAAAGGAACTTTTGTGTTATGCTTCGTATTCCTTTCGAATTGAAGTCGTTGGCTGTAGAGTTTGTGTGTTTAACCCTTGTCCGGGCAATCTATTTTTGTAACGTAGAAGGCAACTGCAGCATTACCAACTCTATTAGCCTTACCAACTCGATATGTTCATGACTTTATCTTCGACTAAAGATAGAAGAATTCAGAATTTTATGACATCGAAATATTTATGGTTATTGAGAAATTGGAAAAAATTGTGAAAATACTGGGCCTAGGAGGCCCTGCTTGCCCGGATAAGGGTTAATACCTGCAGTGAAATAAGGATAACCAGTTTTAGTGAGGATTATGCCAGAGTTATTTATTTCGTTTGCGCTACCCTTAGTGTGGCTACTAATTTTCAAGCATTTGCAGTTATTGTGTCGATCGAAAATATCGGTGTAAAGAATAGAAGGGAGACTTGGCTCAGTTCTTTTTATTACTGTTAACAAGGTTAAGAATAATTTATTTGCATTGCTTTGTATCACTGATGTGCAGTATATTAATTTAACCCATGCTTTTGAGTGGTAGAAATTGTGGCTCCACTTCCCGTTTTCTCTTTGAGTTACAGTTTAAAATTGGGACCGTTTAAACTGAAAAGTATATATATATCCTCACTATACACCGTGAGCATAAAGTCCTGCCCTGATTATAAAAATTTATTACGGAATAACCGTTGGACACAATAATGTAATTTCTAGTCCGTTACATAGGTTAGTATTACAAGTATTTTTAAGACCAATAGATGGTACTAGTGCTACCCAAGAGTGACGCAGTACGTTACTTGGCGCGCGCGGGTTAGTTGGCGAAATGGCATCGAAGCAGGAGAAAGAGTAATGCGTGCTGTGGTACCACGCTCTCCCCACTGGACTTTTTTTTTTATGGAACTATATCAAGGAGAGAGTTTATGCCACACCTGTTGCTGACGTCGAGGAACTGAAGGCTAGGATACAAGCAGTTGTGGGTACTGTGACAGAAGACATGTTACAAAACACCTGGCGGGAACTGGAATACCGCTTAGACATTCTCCGAGCTACTAAGGGGGCACCCGTTGAAGTGGTCTAACGTAAGTGGTCTTAAAAAAAAAACTTGTAATACTAACCTATGTAACTGACCAGTATTTACATTATTATGTCACACGGTTCTTCTGTAATAAATTTTTGTAACCAGGCAAGACTTTATGCTCACCCTGTATATTGGGTTATTCTTTTTGTGAATGAGTCTGAGACAGTCTTATCCCGACCAGGAGAAAGACGCTATTAACCCTTTTAAATTATGATGGCACAACACCTGTGTCATGACGTCGATCTTCGGAATTTGCTTTATAAGCCTCTCGCCGGGGTTTTTGCATTCATTCAAATATGGAAGCATCATAGAACATATTTTATGGGCATTTTGCAGCCTCGCGTGCTCTGTCTGGGGGCTGTGACGTCACAAACATGGACGATGGGTTTTAAAAAAGGGTATATTTGAGAAGTTTTTTTCAAAAAATCCCTGACATTACTACTTACCCTAGAATCATGGTTTGTACCGCGTTGGTTTCGTTATGAGACAGGCTTTGGAAATGTACCACTCAAATTTCCGTATCATGTACCAGAAGTGGGGAAAAAATAGGATTGTTTAAGAAAAATTCCCTTTTCCCCACTTTTCTCTTCACAGGTACATGATAGCGAAATTTGAGTGGTACCATTTGAAAGGCTGCCTTACGCTGAAGAAAATGAGGTATGTTGACTAGACTCAACAGACGTGTGTCAAAGAATCTCGATTTCTTTATTTTTTTCATTTTTTTTACACATTTTTAGTCAATTACTTTAGTAAAGTATCTACAGTATTATCACTATTTTTTTCTGAAGTCATGATACGTATTAATACCTCGTTTTCTTTGGCATGAACCAGTCTTTCAAACGGAACCACTCGCAAGTCTCTAGCATGTACCATAGTGGAGAAAATTCCAGAGCGGCCCAAAATCGGGAGAAAAGGGATTTTTTGACAAAAATTTCCATTTTTCGCGAATTTTCTCCACTATGGTACATGGTAGAGACATGCGAGTGGTACCGTTTAAAAGACTGGTTTTGGCCAAACAGAACGGTGTATCAATCATGTCTCTACGATAATTAGGAATGAGTCAGGAAATTTTTATATAAAAATGGGTTATCCATTGCTCGCATAGGGAAAAGCTGATACTGTTTGCACATGGGGCAATATTTTTTCCTCTCTTATTTTTCAAGATATAACATTGAAATTTCGTACAGTTATTACACATAGTATGTAGTATGTTTGAGATTTTTGGGGCTCTGTGGGTTGACATAGGGGCCGTCCAGAGGGGCCCAAAATCGGGGAAAAGGGATTTTTTGGCAAAAATTTCCCTTTTTCGCAAATTTTTTCCACTATGGTACATGCTAGAGACATACGAGTGATACCGTTTGAAAGACTGATTCATGCAAAGAAAATGAAGTACAATTCATGTTCCCACAATAAACAGTCTTGATGATGATGATGATAGTATAGAAATTCACTAAAAAGGTATTATCAAGGGAAAATATGTAAAACGGCTGTAGCATCAAAACTATTCATCCCAGGGCCACTCTTTGTATCTCATTCTCTTCACCATAAAGCAAAGTTTTTTAGTAGCATTCGCATGATCGTATCCTTTACCAAAGGGGAGATATTCGCGATAGAAAAAGGGATTTTAAAAAAGAAAATTCCTTTTTCCCACTTCGAGCAAAAATCTCCCGCATTTGGTACACTTTAGGGAAATTTTACGGACGCAGTTGGAAACACTCCTTTACTAGAAAGAAAACGGGGTATGAACCATGGTCCTACGATAAATAGTCTTGACGCAATAGATGATTGAGTGGAAGTCTACAAAATACCTCAAAAAAGCCATAATTTAAAAGGGTTAAAAGGTAACAAAAACGGAAAATAAAAGGTGAGTTAACTTTCAATTTTTCCTAGTAGTTTGTCTCATCTGTGTTATATTAATTTCTATTGTGGATCGTCTGTCGCAATCCATTTAGCTAGTATTATCGAATTCGTATTGAGAAAATTTGCGCGTGTCAACTCGGAAAATCCAGGGGAGAGAAGTTGGCGGGCTCGTACCCAAAGCCTCGAAAATGTGAATGTACTTGTATTCTCTTCAGGTTTAATCGTCCAGAGACTAACTAATCGGTCAGTTATTTGGCTTTAGCTATTTTCAGATTCAGTCGCGTATATTTTAGAAAATTTCTTTTGTTTGAGTTGTTGTTTGAGATGTTTGAGATGTTTAAGTTTAATCTTTAATGGTCGAAAAGAGATGGATATATTGCTAACTTTGAGACTTCAAGCAAATTATATGTTAAATTCTCCTCAATTTAGTGTCGAAAACTTTCTCATTAATTTTAGACAGCTATTTTTTTCTTTTTTCTTTTTATAAAATTTTCCGATAAAAAATATAATCCAATATTTATTGGAATAAAGGTATTTAGATTCGGAATATAAAGGAAATCTTCCTCTGATATTAAATGAATTTGCGATTCTCTTGAAAAAGAAAAAAAGATTATTGGATTCATAGAGTAGAGGTCCTGGATTGGCCTGAAGTCATTGAATTTGCTAATTGTATACTTGAACTGAAAGACCTTGACGATTTAATTGGCAATTTCTCGATACTGGAAATTTATTCTGAAAAATTATTCATTCCAAATTACATTCCATATATTTTTGATGGGATCCAGGTCTGATTTGGCGGCGAGGTGAACTACTAATGATTGTAATTTATTGTGATAAAGATTTTTTCTGGAAAGTGTTTGTGTTGTCATTGTTTGAAATTGATAATATTTTGTGTATTTGGTATTTACCTCTCGATTTCCGACTTAAAATTAATAATTGCAGATTCCGGTTCTTTCCTCGTGTAAGCCCCTTCTGTGGCCATTGTTAAATTGGTGTTTCCCTCACCTTGTCCGATAAGCTACGGACAGGGGCGTTACAATCGGCGATAGTTGCCATCTAATAAAGCTGGTGAGTTTGTTGCTTCTAGTACACAATCGCTTAGAAAAAGAAGCAACAAATGCATCAAATGTGGGAGATGAATTTAGAACACCTAAATGTGCATGCCTAGTACATCTTGTGTTGTTTGAGTATCTGAAACAGTATGTACATAAAGGACGTACCTAGAACATGACAGATATATGTTCCAAGTATCAACATAAAAGCTAATGACTATTAGAGTGCGAAACTGAGCCAGGTATATAAATGCTGCATTTGTGATACATAGTTGCAAATATCAACTAGGTGTACAAGTATCTAAAACTGTAGGTAGCTGAAGTACATACTTAGCATATCAATATCATATGTGCCAAGTGTCGGGCACCTACAAAGTAGCTGGGACATCTAAATGGCACATGCCTAGCACATCCTGTGCTGTTAGGGTTAGAAAATGCATTAATTTGATCTATTTAAAAATCGATTAATTTGATCGATTTCAAAATCCATTGATTTGATCGATTTTTAAATGTATTGATTTGATCGATTTAAAATCGATTGATTTGATCGATTTGAAAACCGATTGATTTGACCGATTTGAAAATCCATTGATTTGATAGATTTGAAAATGTATTGATTTGGCCGATTTAAAAATTCAAAAGTTCCATGTTGACAATTAATATTCCGAATGTCTTAAATAACAAAAGAATATTCTCCTTTTTTGTTTGTGTTTATTTAATTTTTCAGTATACTTTTTAACGTACCCTGTTAGCCAGAACTTGAAGAAAGTAAATCTGGAGGTCTTGAGGGCCAAGATATTTCACACCAAATTGTACTGTATATCGAGACAATGTATTACTTGTATAGTTTCCTTGTTATTAAAAGTTGACAGCATTATGTATGACTCGTAATCCCCTTAACTGATTAGTCGATATAAAGCATTTTCGAATCTTCGATACTCTCCAATATTTTGAAATAAAAAAATAGCACAAATCTGAAACTTCAGTTTCGACGTTATCTGGAAACTGGAGAATAATTTCTTCCTTCTAAAATGTAAATTTCTTTGTGATTAATATTTTAATCTAAAAAACAATAAACTCACTCTTTTAATGGTTTCTGCCAAAGACTTTTGCTTATAACTTCCAAATCTAGCAATCCTAAATGGGTGACGATACGTCCTAAAGGAAGCGATGGTATATACTTTTAAAATGTTGCTAAATTGGCAATTAAGATGTAAGGGACCAAGGGCGCCGATCCTGGGGGGCCGGTGGGGCCCGGAACCCCCAAAACTCATGTGGGCCCCCTATTGTATTTCTGAATATACAATATTTGCCATGATTTGAATACAATTTGTCTTAAAATCCTCATATATATACATTTTGCATCTGAATGAGCCCCCCAAATTTACAGAGAAATCGGCGCCCTTGTGAGGAACACAAAATTTTCAGTAAAACTATTCCCTTTATCGAATGTTTCTATGTCGTTTTATAATATAGCTACCATAATCACCGGCTGTTGGTTATCGCTATTTTCAGAAAAATATAACCTCTACCAAAAGTAAGATAATTGAGTTCAAAATACATATTATCTTTAATTTTAAAAAAATAATGTTCAATAAAATATTTTATTGGCGACGCCACATAAACTTTCGAGAGGAGAGAAGATATCCACTTAAAAACAAAAAAACAAAAAAAATAACTTGAATTGTACTCTGTATTCTTCAAACAATGAACCAATTGTTTGAGGTTGGAGAGTCAATGTTGCGTTTTCATCTCCCACCATGTACTATTTGCCTTCCTAATTATTCTATTTACTTGATTCTGCAAATAGTGGGTCAATACTTTGTTTTTCAGTGTTGCAGAAGAGTGTCACTGGGATAGAGGAGAAGCGATCGGTTGTGGAAGAAGGGATAGACTAGAGGAGTGAAACGGGATATGATTTTGACACGTTAACTCTAACGTAAACAAAATATATCAGTTTAGTTAACGTACACAAATGAAAGGTATGCGCCACTACACTAAAATTTCTCGCTCCAATTCCTTAAATTAAATCATGTTGTCCTGCAGTTATTAACCAGTGGCGGATCTAACCCGGCGCTGGGGCAGCCTAGACCTCCTGCTGTTTGCCTGTCAAAAATAATTTAAGCTATTATTTATATATACTTTTGAAAGTTTATAGTAAACCTGTCATAGTCTGGTTCTGGTTGCCCCCCCCCCCCCAAGTTTTTCCGTTCTAGATACACTTTTCTTATTAATGAATCATTTTCATGCAAAATAGAGCTATCTCATGGTTATGTCGGTAGTGTACGCGCTTTTTATCCGGTAGACCCGGGTTTGATTTCTGATGGAAGCTTATGTGGTTCAGATCCCACATTAAGCTGTAAAGCCATGTCTCTTGTAACCTCCTTTCTTAAAGGGACGCTAAACTCAAACAAAATCAAACTTAAGGCCGCGGTGGCTCAGTGTTGGAGCGTTCACCTCTGGTGCGTGGGGTCCCTGATTCGATACAAGCTTGCGCCAATGAACTTTGTGCTGGACCAACATAGTCTGAATGGGTTTTCTCGGGGCTCTCTCGTTTTCTTACTTTATTCATTCCACCATTACTTTCATTTCTCGTCATCAGCGCCTCCTGTAGCCTATTCGGCATACCCGTGCGTCGTAAAACTCAAAGATTTCATTTCATTTTGAAAACCAATGTTGGAAAATACGAAAAAATATAAAGTTTAGGAAAACTTTTCGTTTTTAATGCAATCATCCGAAAAATTCGACCCTGGAATAAACCACACCTCGTTGACTTTTTAAAGGACAAATTAGTTATGTCGTATTGTCAGGTTACGATATTAGTGAAATATTTATTTATGAAACATGAACAAAATCTGCTGAATCTGTTTTTGAGAAAATCATCAAAAAGAAATACCTCAAGAATAAACTACCTTGTAACACGACCGATTTTCGATCGTTGGTTTTAAATTTTTATTTTTTCTCTTTTCTGTGCTATCGTAAATTTTCTTTCCTTCTTTCCGTTTGGATAGCTACGTTTTTTGGTTAGGATCTCCGCAAATTATGCGTGCGAATCGGATCAGAGGCGAAAACGCGAAACATTTTCGAAGGTAGCTTTGGGACTGCGCGTGAGATTAGTGTTAGAACGACGCTGAGATTATCTAATAGGACAGAAGATTATACTATCAACGCTATTCCATCGGCATAAGGAAACTCAGTGAAAATGCCAACATTTAGTAACTCTCATTACTTTGATACTACCATTTAAAGAGACTATATCGCGCACCGGTAAGAGTTTCCTATAGGCATTTCCAGTGGCGTATTTAGGGGAGGCTTCCGGGCTTTGTGAGGTGCTAGGTAGCCAGAGCCGAAACTACTGTTTACCTAAGAACACCAACACAAATAAAAAGAAAAATAATGAAGGAGAGTGGCTGGGAATATTTTAATTAACTGAAATATTTGCATAGAATGCAAATACAAAAATTATGAAAAGATTTATTCCCCTCTTGGAGATAAGATTCTCTCCTGTAAGGGCCACCACTCCCTTATGAAGTCGGTAGAGCAATAATATTTACGTTTTGTGGAACAGCAGATCTCAGGGCAATCTGCATAACAGCCATGCTCAAAGATGTTACAATAGTGAGTTAGTTATATATTTCAAATAAAGTAAAAAAAAAATTAACTTTTTAATTTTACAGGTAGCAGCCTGTATTTGAGCTCACTATCTCATGGCTGTTATTTGGTTCCTTGGGCAGAATTCTCTCTGAGCCCCATACAGAGAGGTGGTCAAACATACACAATCAAGGGGAAAATGCCTCCTTGAATCACACTCCTGAAACAAACATATCATTAGCACAGGTACTCACCATACAGCAAATTGACTAGACAGTTGTTCTGGTAAGAGCTGGCAGTTTTATTTTCCACAACGGAATCAGGAACATAAAATAGGATGAATGTGTTGATATCCAAATTTCGATACACTAATAATTATCACCATTTCGTAGTGCACTACACACACACACTTTTTAGAAATATAGATATACTTGATAATTTTAACACTCTATTTCATCATTATAAAAATAACAAAAAGGAGAAGGTAGGATGAACCTGAATTTAGAAAGGTCTGTCTGACCTTTAAAAAATATATATATATATAGAGAGATATTTACAACATTTCTTTTTATCTCCTCATAATTTTGAGTTTCTTGTCTCTAACAGTTTTTAGAGGAGAGAGGTATTCCACTGAAACATATTTCAATATCTGTGATATAAATACACAGATTAAAGATAAAAATAATCACAATTTAATATACTGGTTCACTGTCTGATATTCCCTCGCTGTTCATAAGTCTATGTTGTATGACACAGTTCCTCCTAGATTCCCATTCCACTGAAATGTACAATGTTCTGTAGGAGATACGGTAAGCTGGATTTCACACGTTCAATGAAGCAACTTTAGTAGCTCCTATAACCAAGCAAAATAATTGCTGGAAGCCTTGTGCTAAAAGTCCAAGGACAGGCACGGCTTAAAGGCGTTACCGGCCTAGGTTTATATCTCTAACTGAGATATCGTAAAGTATGTATTTCTTCCATGTTTGAAAAACTGGGTTTTCCCTTATTAAAATTGGGAGGTGCGACGAGATTCAAATTATGTTGTCTCTATTGAGCGTCCATTGCACTCAGAGAATGAACAATTAGAAACTGATGATCTCAAATTTAATCTTCCATTGTCACTATATGTAATAAGCACCACTGATGACAAACTGCAGATATGTGTAGGTCTTACACATTTTAGTAATATGATTATAGCTTCATAAAAAAAACAAACTGAGTTCTATGCACTCGCGTATTCAGTTGTTCACAGGACAAATCCAGGGGAGCCGGAAAACAAGTTGCTCACACCTCGTCCTGGGTATCGAACACTCTGTAAGAGAAGTCAGGTGACTTCCTTCGAACCGAAAAACTATATGTTGTTGCTTCACGAATCTGACTTGAACTACCCCGTTCTCTCAGGAGAACGAGTATATGTTTCTGGCAAAAACAAGGAAACGAAGAAACTCGCTTCCTCAAGCAACCTTTGACAAAAGGTTCTCTGCCCTGAGGCGATTTGCGTGTGGTCCGACCTGCACAATGCACTTGTTCAGCCACTATCCGTAGCCAAATTCACCCTTTCTTGGCTGACACATGCTGCCCCCACTCTAAGGAACGGCCAACACTGAACTTTTTGCTCACAGCAGAAACTATGAAAGTTTTTCGCACACTTTTGTTTTCTTCACTTGTTACATACAAATAAAATTTAGAAACATATGATATTATACATCAAAATAAAGGTAAACATACAAAGAATACATATCTATACAATTTATGAACTGTCATCTCTCTCAGAAGCAGCAGTGACCCAATTTCTGTGGCTGTCGTTCAAACTGTCTGCTACTAATGCAGCCATGTTTTCTTGGAGAGAGATTGAAGGAAACATCTTTGTTAATTATTTATTTTTCACAAATACAAGATCCAAGTGTCTTGTTCGATAAGGGAAACACGCTGTTAAACTAAATCAGAATTTTGTGCGGTATTTCCAAGAACGTGTTTAGCTTAGTACGTAAATATTAATATTAAACACAGAAAATAAGTCAAATCAGAGTATACATTTTCAAATTGGTGTTGCATTTCGGGAACTAACTAAAAGGCTCGCTGGCCAGGTTACTGGTCTCTGGTGAGAAGGGGGGGAGGAAATGACGCTTGAACTCGGTGCATAGGAAATCACACCTATAGAAAGCTAAAATTTCGCATGTAGAAGTGAAAAAGTTTATGGCTTTTGAAACAATACAAACGCTCTGCTTCAACACACTGTATCAAACTCAGTGTAGATTCACCAAGGAAGTTCATAGGCTACTTCCTGTGTATTGAGATACTTATTTAGCTCCTATTCTGGTAATTTCTTTCCATGTTGAGTTGAGAGAGACCTCACATCTAGTAGTCTAGGCGACAGCAAGTCGGGGGGAAAAAAACTTCTCTCAGCGCTAGCTCTCTTCCAAGCGTTCTGAAAACTCATGTATGATTCCTATAGAATCTTCTCATTTCCTATTAAATTAATCCTTCATCTCTGCTTTTAATATCATTCCTACCATCATCCCCTGTACGCTATACATTATGCAACGACGCAGTAATTTATGCAACCCATTTATACACTATATAATGCCTATAAATGAAATAAACAACAATGAAATAAATACAATATAATACAATATTGTATTAATATTTACGTACTATGCTAGGTGTTTTACACTTCATTACTAATAATATTAAAATAATATGCACTGAATATGCTAATGTTAAGCAAATAATTATTCCACAAATTCATTATATTTACATATAAATATGCAAATGTGCCCCTCATCTGCATTTCGATATGCAGATGATGGAGAAGGGCATCGGCCTTCTACAGTAATTTCCCCCCTATGATTCTAGGTGCTGTACTTTCTAGTACAGGACGTAGATCATACAGAGGGCACATTTTCGTTCCTGAAATATTATTTCACAAGACATCCAAGGTTAAAAAAAATCAAAGTTAAACACACAACAAACATAATAAATGAAAATCAACACACAAAAGCTAAATATAAAGAGAATTCAGTGTTCCCTAAGTTACATAAACATAAATGACATAAGTTCCCAATACATACACTTACACTAATACACTAGATCACTGAAATATACACTAACACTAACACTATATACACATTTTGTCAAATCCGGTTACGTGATGCTTATCTGTGTGATCTGTGTCTTCTCTATTGACCAGTACCACTGTGATCCTTCTCTTCTCTAGAAACGTATGGTTTCAATAGAAAAGCATTTCTTGTCATCTTGACTTCTTTAGTCGCTGGATCCCCTAGTGTGTACATGTTTCGACCAGTGGCGGCGACAATCTGCCATGGTCCCGAGTACAAGAGCAAGAGCTTCCTCGACACACCTGCTAGAGCATCCGACTTGGGAAATACTCTAGATAGAACAAGATCACCCACTTTGTACTCTACAGTACGGTGTGACTTGTCGAAGTTACGTTTTCGTGCAGCAGCATTCCTTTTATGGTTCTTTCTTGCAATTTCTACATAGTACTGCACGTCATGGCGCTGATCCACTTCTGGGATTTCAAACAGCCTGGCTATGTCTCTAGACATAGACTGCCCAAAGTGACACTCAAAGGCTGACACGCCAGTGGTCAGGTGTTTTGCCGAATTTAAGCACTTCTCTATTTTTTCCAAGTATTTGGGCCACAATCTCTGGTTATCATGGCACAATTTACGTAGCAAACGTACTGTTGCCTTGACAGCAACCTCTGCCATTTCACCTTGCGGATAATATGGCGTCGACGTGATGTGCCTGATACCAAGATCTGCTAACTCTGTTTTCCAGCGGTTAGACTGGAAAGGTGACCCTCTGTCTGTCAAGACTAGTTCCACACTAGGGTTAACTTTCAGATACTCCTTCAGTTTCCTTATTGCAGTGGTAGTGTTTGCCTTTCTACATGCGTACAAGCCAATTAGCTTGGAAAATGCATCATAAAATACCAATATGTAATGGACTCCCCCAATTCCCTTGGTTAGAGGCCCTAACCAGTCAGCACAGACCAAGTAGCCTGGCTTCTCCACTACTACAGGATTCAGTGGTCCCGGACGATAACATTGGGGTGGTTTGCTCTTTTGGCATAATTCGCAGGAAGCACAAAAACGCCTCACACTTGCCCTCATCTTTGGCCATACGAAAAATTCTGATAGAAGCGGAAGTAGTTTGCTAGCTGACATGTGCCCTCGACCTGAATGGTAATAATCGAGCAGTGGAACTACTAACACTTCTGGGATGCAAATTCGGACTCCTTCCCGGTCACGCTTGCATAAGCGCCCGTTCAAAACTTCAAAACGGTGACAAGCACCATTCACCTTTGGTGAGTCCGTCTTCTCTTCGACATCTTTCTTGATCTTGCCGTAGACAGGATCTGAAGACTGCATCTCTGGTAGTATGGCTATCATCTTCCTCAACTCACATGGGATTTCCGTCAGGATGGACATCAGCGACTCCTGGAGGATAGGCTTCCGTGCAACACTGAGGTCTTCTTCTGTGTGAGGAGGGTACCTGGAGTGATAATCACTCAGATTCTCATTGGACTTGACAAACTGGAATTCGAAATTGAAATTGGAGAGCAACATCGCCCACCGGGTGATGCGCTGGTTTGTAAGTCTACAATAGAGAATAAACTTAAGAGCAAGGTGGTCACTGCGTACTATGAATTTAGTACCTACTAAGTACTGTTTAAACTTAACAACGCCATCTATGAGTCCATAAAATTCCTTCTCGGTTATAGAGTAATTGCGTTGCGCGGCATTGAACACTCGTGATGTAAAAGCAATGACACGAATGTCATCATTGTCATCACGCTGGTACAACAGAGAAGAACACGCAATATCACACGCATCACATTCAAGAATCAATTGCTTGTCAGGCAGGACGGTTTTGAGTACTACTTCCTCCTGGAAGATCTGCTTTATCCTGTCCATCGCTGCCTGATGTACTTGCTCCCATTTGAACCTAACATTCTTCTTCAGAAGTTGGAACAACGGATGGAGAACTTCCGAGTACTTCCTACTAAAGCAACGATAGTACTGGCAGTAGCCAATGAAGGAACGCAGTTCCTTTACGTTCCGTGGTGTCCTAAAATCTAACACCGCCTTCACTTTCGCCGGATCTTTGCCGATACCGGATTGCGAAAGATGGAAACCAAGTATGTTCAGTGATTTTCTCGCAAAATTGCACTTTTTCAGCCTGAGAGTTAGGCCGCCCGCAGTGAGTAAACCCAACACTCTGTCGAGGTGTACTAAATGATCATCGAAGCTCCTGTCGGCTAGAATTAAATCATCTACATAAGCGCCGCAGTACTCTCTAGCTTCTGATCCAATCAGCATATCTAATGCTCTTACGCAAGAAGCAAGGCTTTGTTTTGTTCCAAACGGAAGTTTTTGAAAAACATACGAAATGCCTTCGTGTAGGAACCCAAGATATTTCTGGTCACTTTCTTTCACTTTAATCTGTAAAAACATCTCGGTTGCATCTACGCAACTGAACCAAGAGTTGTCGCAAATGTCTTGGAGAACAGATAGGGGTGGCATAGGTCTGTCGGAGAGATCCCCTGAAATTTTGGCCAGAGCTCTTCCATCTATACAAACTCGAATGCGTCCGTCACTCTTCGGAGTCACTACCAGAGGGTTTATATAAGCTGTAGGCATCTTCTTAATCACACCCCAGGCTTCCCAACGCGAAATTTCATTCGATACCAAATTCCTGAATTTCTTTGGGTAAGGATACAATTTAGTTTTTATGGGACGTTCGTCCGTTACTCCAACCTCGTGCTCGTAATTAGCTATGCAACCTGGCTTGATATCAAAAAGCGTCTGGTGCTTTAAAAGAACAGCTTTCAAACTCTCTCTTTGTGAGGCTGAGAGATCTGAGTAGTTCGAGACAAACTCCTCTATATCTGAATGGGAGGCACGTGTGTTCACTTTCAACCACTCTTCTGGTGGGAATACATGAACTGCCATTTCTTGGGCACTTGGGAATCTACCATCATCCAAGTTCGGGGCACGAGCAGCCTTTTCTCTGCAGGTCTTATGCTCATTCTGTGCGCTAACCCGTATGGCCTTCCGTCTTTCATATGACGGGGAAAAATTACACTCAAAAGTATCTAACTCCTCTATGAAACTATATGGTTTCTCGCACTCACCATTCAATTCTAAACAACGAACTACTAGATCCTCAGTCTCGCAATCTACTGATCTAAATTTCACTTCTACATCATGAGGATGTTTGAGATGTAGAAGGCCGGTGTCATAGTCTAACACGGCACGAGATTCTGTAAAGAAGTTGGAACCTAAAATCAAAGATCTATTCAGACCTGATATAATGATGCCTAATGTATGAAATTCCTTCCCATGTATCTGAATGACTAACAGCGTCTGGCCTATGATCGTCGCTGATTTACTTCCGAAAGCAGACGTAACCCGTATATTCTTAGCACTCAAAAATGCGGGTGTGGGGTGGCTATTTGAGACGGAGTCCCAAATTTCTTTAGAAATGGCGGAGCAAGTAGCCCCTGTATCTAATAAAGAATTAACTTCCTTTCCAAACAAAAGTACATTAATCTCTGGCAGTGAGATGACGTTATTACTGGGTAGTTCTTCATTACTTGAATCAAATAAATTCTTAAAAATGCCATTGGCCTCTTCATATACAGCCCTATCTAAATCGATGTGTTCTCCAGTCCTACTTAACAAGGTTAACTTATTTTTGAACATGCCTTCACTGAAATGCTTCTTTGCCTTAATTTCTAAACAAATTTTACAATTTTCTTCTTCTTTTCCTTCTACATTTTCAAAAATTTCCTTAACTGCGGTTTCACAGGACTTTTCGTATAAGTGTAGGTTTTCTACATTTTCTTCTAAATTTCGCACATACTTGGAATTTACATTTGTCAACTCAGATGTACTCGTATTCTCCATAGTCATCTTACCGTTGTTCCAAGCACATGCGGACAGTCCTCATTCTCTGGGAGCAGAAGAAGAGGATTGGTTACTCCTGGTAATGTTTTGGTTCTGGCTGGTAGGAGGAGGCGCCCGGTCATAGTGTTCCAACAGCTGGATTTCCTGGTCCTCGTGACGGAAGGAATTTCCCTGTGGTCTATCCGTTTGGCGCATCCCTCCCCTCCTACCGCGGGCTCCACGAACGTTGTTGTTGTGAGAGGAGTGGGAGATCCCCCCACGTGACCAGCCAGACGACCCACTTCCGCTGCTCTGATGACGAGGCGGGGATCGCTGGTGGTTGTTTTGATTCGTGTTTTGATGTCTCTTTCTCTGGTAAGGACGCTGGTTTTCTCTCGTTCTATTCTTTTTACGAGCAGCGTGCTTACCACTGTGGCCAGAGGGGTTATTGTCCTCGTTTTCCACGCTCACTTGGAGCATGTTGACCCCTTTCCTCTGGTTACTCTGGAAAAACTGGTCGCGATTCGTCATCGACGACTGCAGTTCCTGTACTAGATTTAAAAGTTCTGCTATTGTCGTTGGGCGAGAAGAGACTATCGCCCTAAATAGCCAGTTCGGGAAATGACGCGGAAGTACCTTCAGTAATGTAGCATCAGACATTCTAGGCTCTAATATGCTATTCTTGTGTAACAAATCCAGCAGATATTCTACGGGGGATTTGTGTACACGATTGTCGAAATGGGAGGTGAGAATAGTAGCCCTTAGGTTTGCCAGCCGCTCTTCGCTAAGGTAACACTGTTTGAAGTTTTGCACAAAATCTTCGTAAGTGTGGATTTTGTTCCTGTTAACTTGAAACCACTGGTAACAAGTATTCCGAGTTGCTCGCGGTATGAAACTGAGCCTCATCTCGTCCGGTACTCCAGTGACCTCAAAGTACCGGTCAAGATCTTGGAGAAAGTTATAGGTTTCGGTCTCAGATTCATTTCCAGCATACACAGGTAAGGTAACGTCCCTGTGTATGAGACCAAAAGCTGTTGCGAGATGCTGTCTCGTCTCATGATTACATGAGCGAGACGTCGACTGGACAGGTTCTGTCTCGCGGGAAGTAGCGAGGTTCCCAGGTTGAGAACCAGGCAGATCGCGACTCGAGATGTCGTTCGGAGATGGCGGTCTTTCTTGTGTGCCGGAGACAGAGATGTTAGCGAGTCTCCCCTCTATCACCTCGCTTGTCTCCTTCTGGATGGAGCTCTTCCACTCCTCCATTTTCTTCTCGAGTTGTGCACACACGTCATGAACGGTCTCTTGCATCTGTTGGATGCTACCGTTACATTCCGACCTGATCTCATCGAGTGGCGTTTCCTGCTCTAGTTCCCCCCGGATCCTGGCTAGTTGGGAAGCGAAATTCACTTCCACTCGCCTGACCTGATTATTCAGAGTAAGTGTGGTCTGTTCTACACGAGACGAGACCTGTCTAACACTCTCAGAAAGCTCTGAGTAATTCTCTTCTAATCTCTTAGTGGTTTCCGTGACACGAGAATTTAGATCTTCCCGAGCGCCTTCGATCTCCCCCCTCAGCTCTACAGTGGTGATCTCCAGTCGCTCTGTCAATTCCCGTTCACTCTGCTCAAGTCTTGACGTCATGGATTCTAACCGCATTTCAAGACGAGCATTGACCGACTCTATAGCCTTTTCTACACCCTTTGAGTTCTCTTCTAACTTCCTTTCTAAACTTTGTGCATTTTCTACTAATTTACTTTCTAAAGTTTTTGCATTCTCCTCTTGTCTTCTCGTACTTTCTTCTAGTTTTGCGTTAAAATCTTCCCGTATACTTCTACTATTCTCTTCAAATTTTGCTTCTAACCTTTTCTCTAACTTCTTTGCGTTCTCTTCTTGTTTTAACAATATCTCCCTGAACATAGCTGCAATATTCAAATTATTCATATTATCTATGGTGCTACTCTCATTACTGGCTGGGCTAACACTTTGTTCTGTAGTTACTGTGGTTACCTCCCTGTCCTCCCGCAAAGGTACTTCCGGATCCCTACTGGGGACTGGCGGAACGGTATCCACCGCATCAGCGTCTCCCACTACGCTGACCGGACGCTCACTAGTGCTCTGCGCGTCACCAACACTATTCTCCTCTGAGAGCTCCCCAGCTCTCTGAGCGAACTCTTCAAATACAAACTCTGTGTCCATATTTCTTACTCTTCGAGACTGTGCTCGCGTTAACACCATTTACAAATACAAACGGAAAAACAAAGTTTCTTCCCCCAAAGTTCTAAAAAAAACTGAATTCTCTAAACACAGTAATGGTTGTCAAAATATTCAAGACACAAATAAATTTCAAAACACAAGACACCTACGTTCTTGGAAATTTTTCGGGAAGAGAAACAAAACATATACCGAAATTTTAACACCAACTGTATGTTGACCAGCTAGTATATAACATATACTTCATGCCCTTTACGCTGATGGCGCCAAGTTATTTGTGGCGCACAAGCGTGAAGTATCGTGCCCTGCAGCTGGGTAGCCACTTTTATTGTGAGGTGCTAGGTAGCCAGAGCCGAAACTACTGTTTACCTAAGAACACCAACACAAATAAAAAGAAAAATAATGAAGGAGAGTGGCTGGGAATATTTTAATTAACTGAAATATTTGCATAGAATGCAAATACAAAAATTATGAAAAGATTTATTCCCCTCTTGGAGATAAGATTCTCTCCTGTAAGGGCCACCACTCCCTTATGAAGTCGGTAGAGCAATAATATTTACGTTTTGTGGAACAGCAGATCTCAGGGCAATCTGCATAACAGCCATGCTCAAAGATGTTACAATAGTGAGTTAGTTATATATTTCAAATAAAGTAAAAAAAAAATTAACTTTTTAATTTTACAGGTAGCAGCCTGTATTTGAGCTCACTATCTCATGGCTGTTATTTGGTTCCTTGGGCAGAATTCTCTCTGAGCCCCATACAGAGAGGTGGTCAAACATACACAATCAAGGGGAAAATGCCTCCTTGAATCACACTCCTGAAACAAACATATCATTAGCACAGGTACTCACCATACAGCAAATTGACTAGACAGTTGTTCTGGTAAGAGCTGGCAGTTTTATTTTCCACAACGGAATCAGGAACATAAAATAGGATGAATGTGTTGATATCCAAATTTCGATACACTAATAATTATCACCATTTCGTAGTGCACTACACACACACACTTTTTAGAAATATAGATATACTTGATAATTTTAACACTCTATTTCATCATTATAAAAATAACAAAAAGGAGAAGGTAGGATGAACCTGAATTTAGAAAGGTCTGTCTGACCTTTAAAAAAAAATATATATAGAGAGAGATATTTACAACATTTCTTTTTATCTCCTCATAATTTTGAGTTTCTTGTCTCTAACAGTTTTTAGAGGAGAGAGGTATTCCACTGAAACATATTTCAATATCTGTGATATAAATACACAGATTAAAGATAAAAATAATCACAATTTAATATACTGGTTCACTGTCTGATATTCCCTCGCTGTTCATAAGTCTATGTTGTATGACACAGTTCCTCCTAGATTCCCATTCCACTGAAATGTACAATGTTCTGTAGGAGATACGGTAAGCTGGATTTCACACGTTCAATGAAGCAACTTTAGTAGCTCCTATAACCAAGCAAAATAATTGCTGGAAGCCTTGTGCTAAAAGTCCAAGGACAGGCACGGCTTAAAGGCGTTACCGGCCTAGGTTTATATCTCTAACTGAGATATCGTAAAGTATGTATTTCTTCCATGTTTGAAAAACTGGGTTTTCCCTTATTAAAATTGGGAGGTGCGACGAGATTCAAATTATGTTGTCTCTATTGAGCGTCCATTGCACTCAGAGAATGAACAATTAGAAACTGATGATCTCAAATTTAATCTTCCATTGTCACTATATGTAATAAGCACCACTGATGACAAACTGCAGATATGTGTAGGTCTTACACATTTTAGTAATATGATTATAGCTTCATAAAAAAAACAAACTGAGTTCTATGCACTCGCGTATTCAGTTGTTCACAGGACAAATCCAGGGGAGCCGGAAAACAAGTTGCTCACACCTCGTCCTGGGTATCGAACACTCTGTAAGAGAAGTCAGGTGACTTCCTTCGAACCGAAAAACTATATGTTGTTGCTTCACGAATCTGACTTGAACTACCCCGTTCTCTCAGGAGAACGAGTATATGTTTCTGGCAAAAACAAGGAAACGAAGAAACTCGCTTCCTCAAGCAACCTTTGACAAAAGGTTCTCTGCCCTGAGGCGATTTGCGTGTGGTCCGACCTGCACAATGCACTTGTTCAGCCACTATCCGTAGCCAAATTCACCCTTTCTTGGCTGACACATGCTGCCCCCACTCTAAGGAACGGCCAACACTGAACTTTTTGCTCACAGCAGAAACTATGAAAGTTTTTCGCACACTTTTGTTTTCTTCACTTGTTACATACAAATAAAATTTAGAAACATATGATATTATACATCAAAATAAAGGTAAACATACAAAGAATACATATCTATACAATTTATGAACTGTCATCTCTCTCAGAAGCAGCAGTGACCCAATTTCTGTGGCTGTCGTTCAAACTGTCTGCTACTAATGCAGCCATGTTTTCTTGGAGAGAGATTGAAGGAAACATCTTTGTTAATTATTTATTTTTCACAAATACAAGATCCAAGTGTCTTGTTCGATAAGGGAAACACGCTGTTAAACTAAATCAGAATTTTGTGCGGTATTTCCAAGAACGTGTTTAGCTTAGTACGTAAATATTAATATTAAACACAGAAAATAAGTCAAATCAGAGTATACATTTTCAAATTGGTGTTGCATTTCGGGAACTAACTAAAAGGCTCGCTGGCCAGGTTACTGGTCTCTGGTGAGAAGGGGGGGAGGAAATGACGCTTGAACTCGGTGCATAGGAAATCACACCTATAGAAAGCTAAAATTTCGCATGTAGAAGTGAAAAAGTTTATGGCTTTTGAAACAATACAAACGCTCTGCTTCAACACACTGTATCAAACTCAGTGTAGATTCACCAAGGAAGTTCATAGGCTACTTCCTGTGTATTGAGATACTTATTTAGCTCCTATTCTGGTAATTTCTTTCCATGTTGAGTTGAGAGAGACCTCACATCTAGTAGTCTAGGCGACAGCAAGTCGGGGGAAAAAAAAAACTTCTCTCAGCGCTAGCTCTCTTCCAAGCGTTCTGAAAACTCATGTATGATTCCTATAGAATCTTCTCATTTCCTATTAAATTAATCCTTCATCTCTGCTTTTAATATCATTCCTACCATCATCCCCTGTACGCTATACATTATGCAACGACGCAGTAATTTATGCAACCCATTTATACACTATATAATGCCTATAAATGAAATAAACAACAATGAAATAAATACAATATAATACAATATTGTATTAATATTTACGTACTATGCTAGGTGTTTTACACTTCATTACTAATAATATTAAAATAATATGCACTGAATATGCTAATGTTAAGCAAATAATTATTCCACAAATTCATTATATTTACATATAAATATGCAAATGTGCCCCTCATCTGCATTTCGATATGCAGATGATGGAGAAGGGCATCGGCCTTCTACAGCTTAAGCTCCCCGAAATCTTACTTACTATGGTAAAGTATATGAAAATATCTTTCAGAATTTTCATATTTTCAGGCAAAGCCCCCCCCGAAAGTTAGCAAAGCCCCCCGAAACAAAATCGTAAATACGCCACTGGGCATTTCATTCAATTGAATCGTTCAATGAACCGATTCATAAAGAACCGGTTCCTGCCCTTGAACTATGAAATGGAAATAATAGTAGAATCATTACAACATTTCATAGTTCAAGGGCAGGAACCGGTTCTTTATGAATCGGTTCATTGAACGATTCAATTGAAAGAAATGCCTATAGGAAACTCTTGCCTCGTGCATTTATTGAGCTAAGATTTTGGGAGTCAATTTAAGCCAAGCACTGTAGATTCTTTTAGTAAAGAAAACTGGTCTGTTGGACACGCCATGTTGGACTATGCTTTGTGGAATTTAGAAAGTACAACAATTCGTCTTAAGAAATAGTGAAAATTGATATTGAGGATTGCTTCCCTTTGGTAAAAGTTGGAAGGTTCGGGCCACAAATTGACATCATAGAAATTGTAAGAGCTTGGCTTGTAAATATATATTTATCTGTGAGAGTTATATGTCATGTTTAGAGTGTAAAATGCCTGGTAAAAAATACACAATTTTAACATGGGTTTTTAATTCGGTGTGTTCTCTCCCTTGAGTATTTCAAAGGGCTCCCTGAGATATAGTCGTTAATATTGTCTATTTAACCAGTCTTCGCATTATTTGATCAGAATGAAGGGTGTAACATAATATCGTTTTTCTTTTTTTTTCTTTTTTTTTTCTTTTTTTTTTTTTTTGTTTTTGTTCCTTCTCTGGAGCACATTATTCGAAGTGAGTAACATGATGTTTTCATCAGAGGTTGGAAGTGGTTATTGTTTTGAATACGTATATTATAGTATTTGTTTTCTTATAGATATATCAGGGTATACATGTACAGATGGTGATCAGAAAAATGGAAACACCTGTAGTTGGCAACACGTCAGATGTATGGGTTGGCAGTGATGTCGTGGCGCCCGCAGCGCCGGACCGCTGGTGGTGGTGTGTTAGGTCGGTCTCCATACTACGTCAGGCGCAGTGGAACAGCAGTGTACAGTGGCTGCAGCAGACGGAGGTAGTGTAAAATGGGAGACCTCTCAGATTATCAAAGAGGGCAAATTGTTGGTGCACGGTTATGTGGAGTGAGTGTGACGGCAGTGCTGCTGTGTCGTGACAAAACGCTGTAACTTTGGCGAAGAAGTTTTGCGAAAATGAGCCTTAAAGTTTTCATCCGAAAATGTGATCTGTATCGTGTAGAACCAGTGTAACTAGGCAATAATGGTCAACCAATCAATTTTCACCAAATTTAATCACACAACATGCATTTACGTAACATTACATGTAACCACGTGTTTCCAAAGTCAAGATACACTATTTCTACACGATACAGATTACATTTTCGGATGAAAACTTTAAGGCTCATTTTCGTAAAACTTCTTCGCCAAAGTTACAGCGTTTTGTCACGACACGGCAGAGTGGCTACTGTGTTAGGTGTGTCGCGTGGGACAGTGTCGAAGGTGATGACGGCCTACACAACACACGGGAAGACCACATCGGGGAAGCGGAACAGTGGGCGGAAGAAAATCATGAGTGACAGGTCACGCCAGGTATTAAAGTGCATTGTCACGCAGAACCGTCGTGCCACTGCGGAGCAAGTGACGGAGGAACTCAATCAGCACCTCCCCCACCCTGTTTCGACAATCACAGTCCGCCAAGAATTACATGACATGAACTTACGGGGTCGTGTTGCACAGGCCAAACCGCTCATCAGGGACCATAACGCTTTCGCACGCCGCAAATGGTGCCGCGACCATGCAACTTGGACCGTTGAGAACTGAAAACGTGTGATATGGTCGGATGAGTCATCCTTCACCCTATTCCCAACCACGGGCCGTGTTTATGTGTGGAGAACGCCCAAAGAAGCTTATGATCTTCAGTGTCTCCGCCCAACTGTGAAACATGGCGCCGGCTCGGTGATGCTGTGGGCCGCCATATCATGGTTTTCATTGGGTCCTGTGGTCACACTTAGCGGACGAATCACTGCCAACGATTATGTCGCAATTTTAGGAGACCACTTGCATCCTATAGTCCGGATGTTGTTCGCGGACAATGACGCCATCTTCCAGGATGATAATGCACCCATTCACACAGCTGGCGTTGTTGCAGCGTGGTTTGAGGAACATCGGGATGAAGTTCAACACCTCCCCTGGCCCGCCCAATCCCCAGGTCTCATCATAATTGAACATCTGTGGTCCGTCTTGGAAACACGACTCCGGGCACGATTTCCACCTCCATCCTCTCTCACAGAATTGGCCAATGTCCTGCACGAGGAATGGTGTAAAATTTCACTTGCTACCATTCACGACCTCTATGCCTCCATCCCACATCGCATCAAGGCTGTTCTGAAGGCGAAAGGTGGCCCGATACCATATTAATCTCGTAAGTTGCAATTTCGTTCAGGTGTTTCCATTTTTCTGATCACCATCTGTATGTATTCTCAACTAGTGAGTGCATTCTCTCACTTACAGAAGCAAATGTGTTATTTTCTTTATGGGTGTTCCGATTATAAATTTTCGTCGTAGATTTGGTTACTAACATAAAGTTAATAAAATCGAAATAGCAAAGAATAAATATACGTAATATTTCGGATTGTTTGGAGGAACAAATTACAGTAGTCCCTGTCTTACACGTCCTATGGTTAGTGCGCTTTCGTTCACCGTCCTAGTAAATATGAGAGTCGAGGAAATTGAAGATGGTAATTCTGTTTTTTTTTCTTTTTCAATAAAGTAGTTACCTAAATTTGGAGAGGTTCTGTTCAGGCATAGGCCTGACGACCTATTTAAGACAGGAATTTGATTCCGACATAACTATAGTGCACTGTATAAATCCTGACTGGAATGTTTCAAATTTATTTTACCTTTTTTATTTTACCATTTATTTTAAGCATTATATCTTTTGTATGCATTATACAAAGTTTATAGGCCTGTGGAATTAAGTATCCCCCACAAACATTATTTCATTGCATAGAAGTTAAGGGAAATAGATAATATTTCGGGATTTTAATTTTTTTTTTTAAATATAAAACTGATGGTAATTCTATAGTAGTTACGATCTTGTCTTGGGTTTATTTATTTTACAAATTCAACGCCCCCTTTATTTTCTCTCTCTCTTTACCTAGGATGGAACTTCGCTAGATTTAAAAGGTTCATATTTCTTTTCTTGAAGATTTTGAAAATGAAATGAAATCATTGAGTTTTACGTCCCACGGTTATGCTAAAGGAGACGGTGATGATGAATAATGAATGAAATGGTGTAATAAAGAAAGTGGGAGGAAACGAGAGAACCCCGAGAAAACCTACGCACATGGTTTGTTCACCACAAAGTTCACTTGACGGGGGCTGGGATCGAACCCGGGACACCAAGCAGCAGAGGTGATCGCTCTACCACTGAGCCACCGCGGCCCCTAGAACATTTTGATTTACATAAATATCGATATATCATAAATTCACTCGTTCACTTATTTATAGTCTCATATTTACTTATAATATAACAATACAGTAGGACGTCGATAATCCGAACGTCAGAAATCCGAAACGCCAAAATTCCGAACGCAGTCCCTAGAAGCTCTTTACATTTTATCTTAGCCTAGTTTTTTTACAAAAGCTCATTCATATGTAATTGTTTGTCATACATATTTTTATTTTCCCTTAGGTCAATACAAGTTAAGTTTTAAGTGTGAGTTACAAGAACAGTGTAATTTAATGTACGAGCAGGTTCTTCAGAAACATTAAATGTAAGTAGCCTTACGTACGGTATTGTAATTACATTATGTACTATATAACAACTGTATCGATAAAAGAGTATACCGTACAGTATATTTAAACCTAAGTGGCATTTTCTTATTCATTTTCGAAAATTCGAACTACCTGTGGACCCAATTAGTTCGGATTTTCGACTTCCTACTGTATTCGCTATTTTCTTACTTTGTGTAGAAGTTAAGTTTATTCTAGTTACGTCGTACATATGAAGACGTGAGTTCCTTCCTTAGTCGTCGTCGTATCGTGTCAACATACTACTCTCTAGTTTTTTTCATAAGCACGCTTATAACTTCGTGTCAGTCCTAACACTCATTGTTGTCTGTGGTTTGTCTTTAATACATTCAGAGTTCAAGTAGAGTGGATTGCCTGGTTTAATCGCCTTCGAGGCCTTGATAACTGGTTTATACGTACGGGATGAGCTCCGGAAATGAATATAGTTATAAGATATTGTTCGAGTCTAGTACATAAACATTATCACACACTCTTCAAAACATTACATTCTACACAAACACACACATACCGCATCATATACAGTATATTACACTAACATCTAAAGTTCCTCCTCATTCGATACGTAAATACATACACTTTAACACAATCATATATACATTAAACAAGGATTACATAGGATTACACATATTACATAGATATTTCAGTTTTTTTTCTTTCCACGAATATTCACCTTTGGCGAAGAAAACATATTCATATATGCAGACGAATAAAGTGGTGAAAATTAAATCCTACACATGATATTTAGACTTTGGGGACATTCGGATGTCGAGCATTGATGAAGGTTTACGTTATCTGTTATTTTGTGTTTACTACCATTGAGCGGGTCGATACCTGCATGATAGTGCGTTGTCACATTTTCGGAAATAAATGGTATTCTAGTAATGTTTTTCCATTTTTTTTATTCTAAGCTACTTAACTATTTCTAGTATATTAGTATTAGTCTGACCAATGGTTTTCTCTATTCGAGGAGTTATTCACATTTTCTTGTGTTTTCTTTTTAATTTCTTATTTTAGCTAGACGTTTTATAAAAATGTTAGCTTTGCTATTTTCGATCAGCGACTTCGGTGCATTGATCTTTTAAGATAAGGCGATATTAAGAAAGTCTTGTTGTCGTATCCCCCCTCCCCTCTTTCTTTTCTGTGAACTCAAATGTACTGTATTGTTGCCGCTAGAGGAGTCATACTGGAAACAGCTCGTGGAGACTGAACCACGATTTGAAATTTTCCCTGCTTTAAAATTGTTCTTAGAGTCAGTGGCGGTGATTGGACGTTAAAAGTGGGGAGGTCAAAACATGATCTGAATATTTGTGTATCAATCTTAGTTTCCCTGGTTGTTTCTAACACTTTGTTTGATGAATGGTTGTATAACTAATAGGATACTATCTTTTTCAGTTGAAATACCGTATATTGTATTTCATATTTTATTAACCCTTAAAATGATAAGCCTTTTTTTGTAACACAATATGATGAGGTGAGTCCATTGGACTCAACTTGTTTTTCTTCACTATTTTGAATTTTAGGCATATTTTTTTAAATAAAAAAAAACATCCACTTGCATCAGGGCTGCTTGTTTATTCGTCGATGATAGTAAACAAAGGGATCATATATTGACGGCGGCATCTATAATGCTTTATAGTAAACTACTGAAATTGATTTATTTTCCGAGATGAGTCCAATGGACTCACCTTATCATTTTAAGGGAAAGCAACAGAAGTAAACTCTTTGTACTCTTAAACAACGAAGTGTAAGAAGAGATTTGATTCCTTGCTCATGAAGATCTTAAAATTCTGTCTGGAAAATTGTGTGATGAGATTATTAAATAACAAATTTGCAAAACAAATAAATAGAAAGGATAATATTAATCATAGTAATGAATAATGAGGCTTGTTTTGTAGAAGTTACATCGAAACTGGGATTAATGAACAACTTAATTTTTAATTCCACACATGCTATTAAATGTGTGTTATTACTCTTAGAAAATGAAAGACAGTGAATACTGCAAGCATATGCTACATTTAAAGAAATATTTACTTTTGCAGATTCCCGAAACATGTTTGTTGCCATTAGTAGCAGTTTTCACTTTTTTGGACCACATCAAAGCACAATATTTAGAATCATTCCGCACTCCAGTTATACAAAATAATCCAAAATCTAGAATTATGTTGAATTCACTCCAGAGTTGGAGTGAGTCAATGGAAACTTGACCCACGACCCACTGACCACCACCCATCATGACCCACCGTGACCCACCGTGACCCACCACCCACCATGAACCACTATCATCCACTGTGACCTACTCTGACTCACCAAAATCCATCGTCATCAACTCTGAACACGATCCACGGCCTCTTCTGTACTGACTACAGAATTTACACTTGTAATAAAACAAGACTGTGAAATTGTCACTAATCGGAGTTTGAATTTCTAATCAATCGCTCAAGCACCACTCTGTTACAATAACAGTGGATCTGGCCTGTACAATATCAAATGGTAAAGCGTTTATCAGTGAGGAAATTGAAGCACTTCGAGGTGGGGGGAAATTAGTGTGTGCCTAAAATATACTTGTACTAAGAGAGTATTCTTGCAAGTGTTAATTTCTGAACGCATTCCAAAAGAAACTTCTATTCACAGGAAAATACCAATGTACAATATGGAAAAGGTTATGGTTTCTTAGTTTACAGTATTTTTCTCACAAAAGACTTGAAAAATCAATTATTCATAGTGTATAAAGGTGCTCGGGTATTCTCTGTGACAGCATCTCCATAAAGTATGCTCATAATTGTAATTTGTGTAATCACTAAAACACCACGTTAAATTTAAGTTACAAATATGCATAATTGCAATTATTATGAATATTTATTCAAAGTAGTTTACCTAAAGCAAAGAAAGAGACTTATTAAAAATTAGGTACAAAGTTGAATAACACAAATAAGCCATTAGTAATACAAGTATACATTTTCCATAACTCGTAATTTTCCACCTTAAAACAAATCTGAAATCGGGTTTCTTTCCTGTTGGCCTCCAGAACTTTTTGTGGTAAATCATCCGCAGCGGAATGATGTCCATCCTTCAGCCAAGAAATAACTATCTTGTCTACTTTGAGCTTGTCTAGCGGTGGGCCATTAACATTGATGAACAACAAGTTAGAAAATGTTTGAGCACTTAATCTATTTCTAATATCAGTCATCTGTAAATTCATAAGGGGAAATCCCCGTTCGCACTCTGTCGTGGAAATTGATAATACTTCTACCCGATTCTGTAGCTCCTCATCGACAATCTGCTTGTTAGACTTAAATCTGATAACGATTTTTCTCGGTCAGTTTTGAAATACTCAGCAAGAAGTATCATCTCTCTATCGCCATACAACATATCTTCCATATCGACCATGTTAGTTGGCAATATCGACTCATGGAGAACAGAAACTTCATCTAGCACACCTTCAATAGGGAATCTTGTGCATAAATTATCAATTAAAGCCTGATAAACTGATAAATTTAATTTTTGTAATTACACATGAAGGTCTAATGCCATTACCAAGTTTCCTCCCCCCTCTAGAAAGCGAAAGGGAACGAGGTTCCTGGAAAGTGTTCAGAGGTGAATGGAAATTTCCCCTCTTCTTCCCCTTCAATTACCACACTGATGTTTGCCATGGGCCACATTACGATGAATTTCAATTAAATTATCATAGTATAAGTATTTCCTTGATGAATTATCGATACTTTTCAGTGGAAAAAAGGATGAAATTTGAAAGTCCCAAATCAAGGTAAGTAGACCAACGTAAAGAGAAAAAAAAGAGTAAAATTTTCCATATAATTATGCGTACAATCCAAAATTAAAATTTCCGTGTAATTAAGCTTACAGTACAAATTGTGTCTATTTTTCTCATTACAAAAATCAATATCCAAAAGTGCCTGAAATTCTTTTTTCACTTGGTTAGATATACTCACCTCAGGTAAGTAGACAGAAACAAATGGAAAAGGAAGGGAAATGAAGGTCTTGAAAGTAAAACGAAGACAAATTTACGTCTTCAGAAGATACTATCTACAATGCAGTGAGCAGAGTGCGTCGGTAGATCAGAATCGGTGGGTCGCAGTGGGTCACGGTGGATGGTGGGTCGCAATGGGTCATGGTGAGTAGTGGGTCGCAGTGGGTCACGGTGGGTGGTGGGTCAATGTGGGTCACATGCTGTTGACCCACGACCCACTGACCCACTCAGAAAACTTGACCCACTGACCCACTCCATCTCTGACAGTACACTCGTACACCCCTAAACACACCACTTCACTCGTATATTATACTGCAAAACAATGGAAAAGGTAGAAGTTGTTTCATATTACTCCCTTTTTTAATTAATATTCCTTACTATTAGAAAGAAGAAAAGACATTTTAGGAACTGTCAATTTTTGTGTAATTAAAGAATAAAGCTTTTTTTTCTTTTCTTTTTTTTTTTGCGAAATGTTTTCTCAATTAGTTTCAAAGAGACTGACTAACATATCGAGCCCTTGTAAGAAGAAGTGAAAGTATACTGGAATTGTTCTACTCCAGCAGGTTAATTTTTGGGTTATTTTCGGTGGCAATTAAAAAGCAATTCCTGTATAGCTTTCTCAACTCCATGGGAAGACAACTAATACGTACTCACGCAGCAGTAAATATTATATGGTACCATTTTCTCTATGAGCCAGTAATACATACAAAAACTTTACATTTCCAAATGAAACTATATACCTTAATGGGTTACTTCAAAACAGTGAGGGCAACTGCCCCCTTTTTCCCCTCTAATTGCCGCCCTTGCTTAGAGTTATATGATTTATAAGATGTTAATAAAAGCAAGAGTATCCATATGGAAGATGTCCTGATGACGGCTGAACCGTGAGTTAAAATATTATAGATTTTTTTTTTAATTACCAATAGCGTAGCGTAGTATTCCGAAATGGGAATGCCAAAGTTAGTCACTTGTGTGATACAATAGTGCTGAAATCAGTAATGTATAGCTATTACGAGGGGAAATATAGGATTATAAAAAATTTAGGGAGGGCAGGCCACCCTCTTTGGTGGCCTAGTGGAGCATACAGAACTAATTGCGAGGATTACGTTAGAAGCCAATATGCAATTGTCTCCGCCCCTTCTTACCACTACCGTTGTGATGAGAAAATTCCGCCCCACTGTTTTATGAACATTGTTTCCAGTATAATTCCCTTTCTTTCTCGTGGGCAGCTTCTTTCTCCGCATACCATACTTCAATCTCGTTCTTTTTTATTTATTTTTTTTAAAGATATATCGGCCCTAGAAATTTGTCATCTTGGGTCCGGAACTCAGACGCCCGTTCGTGAATATGGCCTAAGTGTATACGTATAACATTTGAAGATGCAAATAGAAAACACTTAAAACAACTCAGGGAGTCTGTTCCTGTGTGTCTATTTCATTGCCAGATATCCAGAGATTGAAGAGCCCAAGCAATCTTTGCGAGGAGTGGGGAGTGGCGGTTCTCATGACCTACCAGATCGGTGACAGTGATTCTGCAGAATGCTTTATATTTATGCTGGTGTGAGCTCCCTCAAAGAGTTTCTGGCTACGCCGCTGGGCATACTATTTATTTATGATGAAGGTTAATAGTTTGCCTTTAATTACGATTATAATTACGATGCATTTAATTACTATTAAAACATAACTATTTTTATATTATTATTTACATAACCGACATGCTTCAAAGAGGCATTGAAGTAGCCATTTCTGTTTTGTTCTATTTCCTTGACGTTAGCGCTCGTACGGAAACTATAGCTTAGTTCAAAACAGATGGAGTTGGAAATACTTGAGCATATGCCAGCTTATATCTAAAGCAAAATGTAGAGTTGCAAGGGGTGAGGAGGAGTGAAAAAGTAAGTAGTTGGGCATACGCATTCGACAGATAGCAGACGAAAACCCCGATGCTTGCAATAGGTCTGGAAGCTCAAGGAACATAGCATACGAGAGGAGGAAAGACAGAAAATGTGCAGCTGAATGACGCGCATGCGTAGGTTCCGCTTATCAAAGTAAGGCGAGAGAGGGCATTCAGAACATTGCAGTGCAAATACTTGTGATAATAAAAAGTAAACAATTTATATATAAGGGAAATACATACTTTTTCTTATTAACAGGGGATGCCGGGCATACCGGCGTTCCCTTATGCTACGCCGCTGTTAATTACCAGCAGTTTTGCTTAAAGAACTTCGAGATACCGGACCTACCTAGCTGGGTATAATTCCTTAGAACTTATTATCTTCTAGTCCCCTATTTTGTTTTGTCCCTACCCTAATTTTTTTTCCGTTTTAATAAATTAATAACTTTCTTCCCATTAATTTGGAACTAAATTACATTAGTACGCGAACATCAAAATTGTTAAAAGGAAGGATTTAAAATTAAATAACTTAAATTCTGAATATTCAGCCACTCATTAAAGAATTCAGGTAATAGTCAGAGAAAACGAAAACTTTTTATTTTATTTAATTTTATGATTGGAAAAGGTATTTTATTATGCTTACAAATATGGTTACATATCAGGTTGACTTTGTGGTTTGTGAAACTACTGTATATGTTCAATAGAGTGTAATGTTTACTTCAGTAGACAGCTGTACGTTATCGGTGTCAGATAGGGTAGGCCTGAGATCTTGAGTTTATGATAATTTTTTTTAAATTTTGCATTTTTATGAAGACGGAAATTAGATTTTGAGAGCACTTCATGAATTTTAGCTTCTTTATAAACTCCATATGTTTATACTCACGAATGATAAAGCATAAATTTTACTTCATATATTTATAAATACGAAGAAATAGTGAAATTATTGTGCCTAAGTGTAGATGGGTTTTTTATAAGTGATTTTTTTTAACTTTTATCTTCGTTGTACTTGAAGTATTGTAAAGATAGGTCGTGATCCTGGTGAGTTTCTCTAATTTCCTACCACGTTGTCTTTGTTCTCTTGACTATAGCCATCGCTCTGTATTTAATATATATGTAAATTAAATGAAACTTTACAATTTTGTAAAGCCAGGCCCCTTTTCTGATATTGTAATTATTAAACTGTAGCAGCTTTGAATTAACGAACTGTTTTGTAACTAGTAACGAAACGCAATGCTTTCATATCATAATCCCGAGTCATTTTGTCTGTAACTAAAGGAAAGTTGTGAAATTAAAATCGAAAAGGGAAGGTTCACATGTACTGTATCTCATACGAAGGACACAATTATTCGTAAAATAACGCTATTAAACCAGAGACTAGAAATGACTATTTTGGATTTGAAGTTAATCACGGCAAGGCAATATTATAATATTTCAGTTCTTCTTGTTCATGGAAGTTAAGTAAGGTGAACTGCGGAACTAGATTACTTAGCCATCTTTGGATATTTTCTACTTTTATTTTCTTTTGTTTTACCTCAGTGTATATGTACTTAAAGCACGAGAAGTGGAAAGTGTGACTAACTTATTTATAACATAATCAGTTTCGAGCTATTTCAAATCCTAAAGTATTTAATTTTCAATAGATAGTGATATCTTCTTCAGTGATGTGACGATATGTTATAACTCAGCTTCAGACGTACAAAGTCATTCATTTTAAAGTTTTTTCCATCTCGGTGAAGATATAGTTAACCACTTTCATTGCTTTTGTGCCCCTAAAGTGAAAATAAATTGATAGTGGAAGGTGTCCCTAGTAGTGACAAAATATTTTCAAATCTTACGTTTCAACGGTGAATAGGACTAGAAAAAAATAATTGCAACATATCACCGTTATCGTGAGGAGATACTATTAACTAATATGACCCTACAATATTCTAAGTAACATACTGGACAAACAAAATAAAATTACACTTGATGTGGACGAATTAAAACTGCCTACTTTAATTATAAAACTAACTGTTTTATTCTAATCTACGTTTCTGTATGTTATTTTTTCTTTCCTTTCTCTTTTGTTTTAAATGTTTACATTGTATTGAAGTTTGTAAAACACAATTTAATTTAATTCATTTATTTTGAGTCCCAAGCTGTGAAAACATGATATAAAATAGAAAATTGAGAATTGGGACAAAGTTAGTATATATATATCAAAAGGTATTCCGAGAATGTATATGAATATTTAAATTTTCGTACTTAAAGCTATATAAACTTTAGTATTTTAGTTAATATTGTTCAAATTACGAACAATAATATATATATATATATATATATATATATATATATATATATATATATATATATATATATCATTATAATTATCAAAATATACTAACTTATTTGTGTTTATTTTTTTTTGTTCTCTTCTTCTTTTATTCCATTTTATGTAATAAAATCTTATATACCTCGTATTTTAATCCATTTTATTTGACTTATAGTAAAAATTAGACACTGTCTTCACCTCTGATGTAGTTCAAAGGTTCCAGATTTAAGTGATGTTTCTAATAATCTTGTTTTATCGTTAGTTAATGACAATGTGCTCCGAAAAACTTCGTTTACTTTGTGGGTATCGACATGTGTTAGTACGAGCTGTGTTTTATTTATGTACCTACTGGAATTCAAAATCAATTAACCACCAACACGATGAAGGAGGGTCCAAAAAGAAACTTCTCGACTCCGTCAATATTTAGAACACATTCGAAACTTATATTTATCCTTTTTTTTCCAAAATTCAAAATTACCTTTTTTTTCAATTTCATTTTGTGGTACTAACTCCACTCTTCAATTCTTCTTGAGGGAGCACGGTTAATTTCCTCTAATATTTTGGTTATCAAAATTCAGTTTTAATATATATATATATATATATATATATATATATATATATAGAGAGAGAGAGAGAGAGAGAGAGAGAGAGAGAGAGAGAGAGAGACAGACAGAGAGGGGGGAGGGAGAGAGAGAGAGAAATAGATAGATAGATAGATAGATAGATAGATAGATAGATAGATAGATAGATAGATAGATAGATAGATAGATAGATAGATAGATAGATAGATAGATAGATAGATAGATAGATATTTGGTTTCTTCATTTGAAATTATCCTTAGGTAGCTAGATTATAGTTACCTTAGTGATGAAGCAATTTTTGAAACAACAATAGAAAAAAAGAGGAGATATAGCCACAATCTTCGTAGAATTCTTTCAGGACAAAATGATTTGTGCCATATTATTAAGCTTCTAGTGAAATATTTATTTATGAAATGTGGACAAAATCACTTGAGGGTATTTTTTTAAAGAAAATTGTTCGAAAAAAACTCACTCCAAGAGTAAACTAACCCTTCTCGAAATGACTTACACAACAAAATGGTATTATTAACAAAATGGTGGTTTATGAAATATAGACCAAGTCGTTAGAGCCGTTTTCGAGATTTTTTTCCTTCATTATTTTCAGGATTAGGAGTAAAATTCGAAAAGACATGAAGAATCACATAAAGACATTCAGTTTAAGATTTGGTTGAGATACGTTGAGTGGTGTACTTCCTAAGAGATTGTACATCAAGATAAACAGACGAATGTCGAAAAATTACTTTTTCGGTAACTGTGGACCATGAAACGTGTAACGTTGAAATCACGAATTCGATGTTTTTCACGTTCACTAACTAGTTGCTCTCTTTTCGTCAACTGAAAATAAAAGACAGTTTCCTGTACAATAACTATTTGTAGGTCAAGCATAAATCAATCCCAAGTGCCTTCCATAAATGACGACGATGAAACAATTCGAATCAACTGCAATAAACTGCAACCAAATAAAGTCAGTAGAACAACTTCTACGTTAACAACAACGCTCGTATAATATACTTAATAGAGTTCAACATATCCGAAAGTGAGATTTGTATCTATATATGTATTTTGTAACCACGTAATTTTATATTTTCATTCTGATAGCTTTAAGTTAAATCAGTGTGTTAGGCAAAGTATAATTAGTTCAATCTTCTTTAATTTCGATGGAACACTGAATTAAAAAAATATATATATATGTTAGAAAAATCTAGCTGACATCTAGTAGCTGCAATTGAACTTTGTTTCAAAAACATATCAATAGTTTATAATTTGAGTAATGCTAGACATTAAATTTCAAAACGAAAAACAAACCATCCGATTAACCTCACATTAGCAAAATGTATTGAGGACAGGGTAAAAGTGAGGGAAACGTGGCGGACGTCGTTTCCCCACTTACAAAATATCTATGGCATTCCTCCACTTCCTAAAAATTACAATGGGCAAGGATAAGCACGGGAGACGGTGTCACGTCATGCGTCCCGGTACCTTTTCATATCACTTTTATCCTATTGAGGGCGAAGCTAACATGACCAACAGTGCTGCTTCACGACGCACCATGTGAACCATCCACGCCTCCCAAGACAGCATGGTAGCTAGCATGTCTATAGTAAGAATTCATGTTAGCTTAGAGCAGGCCCGCAATTAGCCACAGAGGTTTGGGGGGCATGATTATGTTAGGGGGGGCCAAGTCATTAAAAAGTCTCTTGCACATATCTAAATTGTGTTTTTGTGTTGAGGTCTGGAGGGGCCACGAAAACTTTAGGGGGCCCAGCCCCCCCTAGCCCCCTCTAGTTGCGGGTCTGGCTTAGTGTCGATGTCACATGAGGTTGAGCATGTCCGGACAATCTAACAAAGTACAGTAAAAGCTCTTTATTCGCGGGGTATAGCTATGTTCAATAAATATGCTGCGAATACAGAAACCGTGAATACGGAATGGTAATTTATATGGGATTATAGGGGATACGTTCCTAGGTGACAAAATAAAAAAAAACAAATACATATATTAAAAATCAATTTACTGTAATTGTAGTTTTTGACCATATTGATTAATTATTATCTTCAGGCTTAGGCAATGGTTTGAAGAATTTTGTAATTTTTTCTTACTTGGCAGTTTTTAAAAGCTCCTTCAATTCAGACTGATATTCAGCAATGGCATTAGCAATTTGCCTCTTAAAAATAAGACTTCGTTCCATAGACGGATCAATTTTCATACAGAAATCACAAAGCTCATTTGCCATTCTTAAACCTTCACTAAGATTTTTCAAATTAAATGTCACGTTTCCAGTGCTTGTTGAAGCCTCTGCTTCAATGGGCTGTGAATTTAACATTTCCTCCAAGTCGGTTTCAGTCAAATCTTCATCTTGCGATTCAAGCAATTCCTGAATGTCACTTGATTCTATCTGTTCGAACCCATCTCGTCCTAGTCCATTCGCAATTTCGGCTATGTTTGCAGTCAAAGTTTGAATTTGCACACATTCTTCGTCATTTTCCGCAGTCAGAGCAGGCCACAGTTTTTTCCAGCATGACTTCAATGTGTGTGGCTTCAGTTCAGGATTACATTCCATATTATCCAATACGATTTTGAAGGTTCGTCTAATGTAATAGAGCTTAAAGACCTGGATTATTCCTTGGTCCATAGGTTGAAGCAAAGCCGTCGTGTTGGGAGGTAAAAATGTCACTTTTATATTTGGATGTATAGTTTCAAGTTCGCGAGGATGACCTGGTGCATTGTCCACAACTAGAACTGCTTTAAAGTCTAAATTCTGTTTTTTTAAAATAAGTTTCAACTTCAGAAACAAAACAATTCCGGAAACAGTCACAAAAATAGCGCTTGTAACCCACGCTTTCTTATTAGCACGCAAAAACACTGGCAGGTCGTCCTTGTTTTGATTTTTTAAAGCCCGAGAATTTAACGATCTGTAAAGCATCAGTGGTTTAATGACACAATCTCCAGATGCATTAGAACAGCAGCAGTGTAACTCTATCCTTTGCTGCCTTAAATCCAGGAGCAGACTTTTCGCTTTTAGAAATGAATGTTTTGTTTGGCATTCTCTTCCAAAATGGTGCAGTTTCGTCTGCATTAAATACTTGCTCAGGTTTGTATCCCCCATCAGCTACTAAGTTTGCAAACTCTTCTGGATATCGTTCTGCTGCAGCAGTGTCTGCAGATGCAGCTTCTCCAACGATTTTAATGTTATGCAATGATTGTCTCACCTTAAATTTATTGAACCAACCTTCCGATGCTTGAAATCCTCCATCTGTACATTCACAACTACAACTACCATCAGGTTCTTTAAAATGAGCGTAAAGACGCTTTGCCTTCTCCCGGACCATTGGACCACTCATGGGCACCCTTTTTTGGTTGCGGTCTTCGATCCATAATGACAGCGCCACTTCCATTTTTTCTATTGCTGGATCACGAAAAATTTTCGCTGACAGTGAAGTTGAAGCTACAGATGACCTTATTTTCTCTTCGGATTTTTTTTATCGATCGTACAGTTGATTCGTTACCACTGAATAAGCGTGATATGGATGCAAACGACTCTCCAAGGCGTAAACGATCAAGCATTTCTATTTTCACTTTAAGCGGTAACACAGATTTTTTTTTTCGTGTCGAAACTCGTTTCTCATTTTTTTTAGTTGACATTACTGTATAAATTAGGAAGACAGCGGTAGAGACGTGTTACTCGATCACAATTTTTGTAACGAATGGAAAGACGAAACAATAAAACACGCAAAGCGGCTCTTACCAAAAGACGGAACGTCTAATAATTAGGCGGCATTTAAAAATATACTTTATTCATTGAGTAATAAGGTTGCTTTCGTTCTGTTTGTTTACATTCTCAAAAGCACCGATTGCGGCGAAGGCGGCTTATGTCAAAGTCCCAACCAATACAGCGGCGATATCATTTACTATATACTTTAGGCAAAGTTGTAATAAGGTCTATTTTACATTTTATTAGTCTATTTGACGGCGTTTACAAAGGATATTGGGTTGGACACCTATTGAAATCCTTTTTATTATTATGTATGTACGTACTGATTAGATCCGCGAATAAAGAAATCTTTAGCCGCGAATATAGGAATTGGGTCGCATTTTTTTAATCCGCGAATAGTGAAAACGCGAATGAAGGAAGCGCGAATAAGGCGCTTTTACTGTATACAACAGCAATTCTACCACATGACCGTCTTTAGTCGGGGATGACATAATTACCTAACACTTTCTTGAGATTTTTAGGGTTAATAAATGTAACAATAATAACGGCTCTGCAACCTTATTTCTACTTCCGCGAGAATTTAAAATTTAGTATTTCGATGAGTGGAAGCAGGACTGCAACTAATGCGGACAAGCGAGACACATGCCCCGGGTGCCTAGTTGTATGATTTTTAAATGAATTTAATGTAGAATCTAACACCGTGCAATAAAAATATAGGATAGCATTTTTCTCTTGTCTGGCGTCAGACGCCATGCACCTAGTTATTCTACAAATACATTCCTGCATGCATTTCGTCCCTCCGTCCTTTCATGACTGAGCTTTGTTTCGTACGCCGCCCGAGAAGCTTCAGGATGTTGCCGAACTTCCTTAAAAAGTTGTGAAGTAGGCAACGTAGAGCTAAGGAGATGTTTGGGTGTGTAGCCTAATTTTATTCCGTTGGGCACAGCTGTTACTGAGAGAGGGCACTGGCGAGAAGGTTGGTTAGTTGTTACGGTGGTTCGACGGTCTTGCTAAAACGTCCCGTCCCTCATCTTTCGCAATTAATATCTTTAAATAACATCACAGTTTTGTTGTGAAAATGATGAGTCTCACACGACAGGGTGTTGCTGAGTGGTAAATAGCTACCAAGTTTCGCAAGTGAATCCTGGGCATAGCTTTGTCTTTTCATTCTGGGACCGTAGTTTCTCAATAACTGCTTTTGTCTGATTTCTTGTTGAATTTCTTTTGGTATTTTACACGCTTTAGTCAGTAATGTCTGGAAACCAACTGTCTTCAAAATCATAGAGCAAGAGAACAGAATAAACTTTATTTACGTCATCTTCCTTTCTGACATCTTGGTTCAGCTACAAAGATTGATAAGTTAAAAACCTTTTTGTTCGCTAGTAAAACAAACCAAGACTCACTAATGGTCAAATACAATGTAACCAAAAAGTTCTTGCAGATTCCAAATCGTCCGAAATAGACAGATATACTAGGTAAGGCACCTAGTACTCTTCATCAGTATATATATTCCTGTTTACCAACGTTCCTGAGCTGCGCAATGCCCTAACAATAAAACCTGGAGGTCATGGACTCAAAGAAATACGTGAAAAATGAAATGAAATGAAATCTTTAAGTTTACGTCACACGGTTATGCCGGTTAGGCTAAAGGAGACGGTGATGATGAGAGATGAGTGAAATGGTGGAATGAAGAAAGTGGGAGGAAACGGGGGAACCCCAAGAAAACCCACGAGTACGTTGTTTGCCCACCACAAAGTCCACACGGCGCGAGCTAAGATCGAACTAGGGACCCCAAGCACCGGAGGTGAACGCTCTACCACTGAGCCACCGCGCCCGCAAAGAAGTACGTGCGTGTGTACCTCTGCCTCATTGTTGAAGGATTTCCTATGGAAATGGTTGTCCAAGGAATAGAAAATGTAATATTTTGTCACTAGGTCCGGTGTCCATGGTGAATGCAACAATGTCTCCCAACCAAGTTGCTGAATGGTACCTTAGTCAAATGTGGTCTTTCATTGTTGTGCGCAATATAATTTATAGTGTAATAAAATAATGTATAATGCAATAATGTAACCCTTTTTTTTACACAAACACTAGTTTTGGTGCTAAGTTTAATAAAGGACTTGAAATAGCAGGTCCGAGTTGTGTTAAAACCTCGTCTCGTAACGAATGAAACAAAATGTGACTTGTACCAAAAGGATAATAGTATTTATGAAGTCACACATTTCATATGAATGTTAAAAGATCTTTTGAATAGGAGACAAAACAGAGCAACAAATTGCAAAGATAGGTATATAAAACAGCTTGCAAACGGTTGAAGACCCTCGTTTTAGTCAATAGTAAGTTCGGGGGCGCGGTGGATCAGTGGTAGAGCGTTCATCTCCGGTGCTTGGTGTCCCTGGTTCGGTCCCAGCTCGCGCCGTGTGGATTTTGTGGTGGACAAACCGTGCAGGTGGGTTTTCTTGGGGTTCTCCCGTTCCCTCTCCTTCATTCCACCTTTTCTGATCATCACCGTCTTCTTTAGCCTAAACGGCATAACCGTGGGACGTAAAACTTAAATATTTCATTTCATTTTTCAATAGTAAGTTCATTTACGAAAATGAAAGAAACAGTTTTCTTGCTAAATTATTATGTATCTCAACTTGGAACCTATTTATTTTGACTACAGTACCTAAAATTCAATTTGATAAGTTTATCTCATTATGATCCCTGTAATGCGACTAAAATAAAAATATTTTACTCTCATATGTTAAGTAGTAATGCTCTTTTAGAACATGGGTATTTCACTTAAAGGTAGACCCAATAATATTAACTTGCTGTTATAAATATTATAAGGATTGAAATTACACTTTCGAAGAGTTTGTGAATCAGATAGATGATCAGGAACTCACGCGTGGTTTTTACATACGAAAGGACCCCATTAGGATGCTGCCACCTACAGTCGGACAATTTGTCATGCCGACCAGATGCCGCGATCGGATTGCCGGCGCCGGACACCGGCGTCTTTCCGCGTGATTTGCGACCGCGACGAATAGTTGCCTTACCGAGCAATCGGCAAAAAGCCGGAAATGAGCATTAAATGCGCGGGCGCCGCCTTCGAAAAGAGGACGGCATAAGGAGTCGACAGAGGGTCGGAAAGAGTCCTTTCCGACTGTATTGCTGACTCTGACGGTCAGCAACAGTCGGCAAAGGGCATTTTATTTTACGATTTTCGACCGCTTGCCGCCTCGGCAAAAGGTCGGCAACTTTGAACAAATAGATCGTCGTGCCGCCGCAGACGGGTGCCGGCGGCCTGCCACCGTTGACGGCGGCAATCTCTCTTGCTGACTGCGACTTCCTGATGGGGGATGGAGTCACGGGATGGCATTAGGGTTGCCAACTCTGACCAAAAAGAATGCCGTCACCCGCTCATAATCCTCATAACATATAAAGATTAATTATATTTATATTGAAATATATAGTTGAGCCTGACAAAAAATATTAGTCAGTAACCGAGATGACATCCAAGCAGTGATACCAGAGACTCTGCCAGTCATCATCAGAAATATGCAGCGTCATTTTTCAGCGCTTCCTGTAACAACCTTGTTTTTATGAGTGCATATATGACATAAATGTCCTATTTATTTCTAGTTGCACTTTTCACAATTTTAGGGCCAACTTCACACTGGCACAACAAAGTGTGAAAATAAAATATTGCAACATGCAAATCGATTGCCCATCGTTTGCCCATGTTTGCCCAACAAAAATTTGTGTTTACCCACAAACAAACAAAAAGTTATAAACAAAAACTTTTTTAAGCCTAATAAACTTTACAAGCAAAATAAAAGATTTGTAAATATTTATATTCTTTCTACATAAAATATTAATTGCTCATATTTCTCTATCAAAACCAACCATTTTGCGCTACATAAACGGAAAATTATGGAACAGACTATGCATCCAATGGTAACAATGACACAATCATATTACTCCATTTGTAGTATGCAAATTGTAATATTGCGGAATCTAACTTTTTTCTATATGTGCAAATACAAGAACTGTCAAACAAACAAACAAAAACATTTACTGGGTAAACAAAATTATTTGCTGGACTAACTAAGGAAATCATTGGGCAAGTCAAACAAGGGCAAACATAGGGCAATCAATATTTGTGATTAGAAACATAGCCCGCTTGAATTATCACATGTAGTCTCAAAAACGTACGATTTAAGGATTTTCTATCGCAGGGCAAACAAAAACTAATGCTGGGCAAACGAAATTAAGTGCTGGGCAAACAAGGACAAACATAAGGCAATCAATATTTGTGATTAGACACATAGCCCGCTTAAGTCTCGAAAACGTACGAAATTAGGTTCCAGCTTCTTTTCTATCGTTGGGCAAACAAAAACTAATGCTGGGCAAACGAAATCAAGTGCTGGGCAAACAAGGACAAACATAGGGCAATCAATATTTGTGATTAGAAACATAGCCCGCTTAAATTTTCACATGTAGTCTCGAAAACGTACGATTTAAGGATTTTCTATCGCTGGGCAAACAAAAACTAATGCTGGGCAAACGAAATCAAGTGCTGGGCAAACAAGGGCAAACATAGGGCAATCAATATTTGTGATTAGAAACATAGCCCGCTTAAATTTTCTCATGAAGTCCACCTGTGTGGCTTGAAAACGAGCAATATCTACAGAAAACAAGAACTACCAATTCAGAAAACGACATACTGTAGCTATATGCTACAGGTGCATTGAAAACGTACGATTTAAGGTTCCAGTTTCTTTTCTATCGCTGGGCAAACAAAAACTAATGCTGGGTAAACGAAATCAAGTGCTGGTCAAACCAGATTACCACCACTAAATTACCAAATCCTTCAGATCTTGGTACAGTAAATCTTAACTTGTCTTGAAGATAGTAGACATCTTTAGAGCACTAAATTACCAATTATTGGAATTATTTATTATAGTGGTTGTCTTTTTAGATTATTAATTTAGGTTTCAAATGTCTTGAAATAAACTTATATCAAACTGAATTTCATTTCAAGACATTTGAAACCTAAATTAATAATCTAAAAAGACAACCACTATACTGCCAATTAAGATAATAGCGATATAAGATACTACCGACTAAGATGATTATTTTCTATGCATCTGTATCAGTAAATCAATACATTACTTATCTGTAAATCGATACAGTATTGGTTAGGAGATTAAGTGATTCATGCATGTTGTTTTCTTATATAAGTTTGGGAATATTGGAAAGTTTGTCAGTTGGGTAATTACGATATCCGATCCAGTTTGCTTTGTTATAATTGAGTGATTTGCGTGTTAAACTTTTGTGGTTGGAGATACTATGGTGCAGGTAGTTGATGGTACGCTTTATTGGCAAATAATCACTGTCTATTGTATCCAACACATCTATGGTGCAGGAAGGTATTAAATTCGTACAAGTAATTACAGGATCAGGTAAAGTTTGAGATAATGACCTCGTGTGCTTAGGTAGTTGATGAAGGGTACCGATAGTATGAATTGTAATAAAAATGGATTCCTGTAGTTGTTGACCTGTTTTGTATGGTAGACCATTATTATGTAGTATAGAAAGTTGTTGGAGATATACTAGCAGAAATCTATTGCAATAATATGACCAGATTGGATGTAAATGTTGGCAAAGGTGATATACACGTTTTGAAGTAGGGTGTGATTATTAGATATTCTGAAACACTTAGCCGTGGAAGTTAATAATGACGACTGTGTATAGAGGGCGAAAAACCAATAGTTGCTCCTCTGTTGGCACATCGAGCTGGCAATAGTGCTGCACTGAGGAAAAAGAATGTAGGTGGCGTACTTAAAAAGATAGGTTACATGCGTAATTCCTATAGTTTTTGGACTTAAGGTACAGCAGACGTATAACTGAAAACGCATGTTTTATAATACTTTCCGTATAAGTGTTTCATCTATACGTACTTTCTGTATGAAACAATGTAAGCTTTCAGGATCTCACATACAAATGGACGTATATAACATATAGCTGACCAAGGTAACATATGTATATGCATGTGATATACGGAAAACTGTTAGATGTCAGACATCCTGCAATTGCATGATGTAATATCTAAGGGCAGTGCCTATGTAGCATACGGATAACGTATGCTCCGTACTGATTTCTATAGTAAGCAAGATGATACCGTATATTTATAGAATATACACGCTGTCCGGAGAACACATTTTCCTCTGTGCGTCTTTTCATATGACTGCACTGAGAAAAATCCGTTATCCAGAGAGCGCTATATAGTACAATTATACGGAATCCGTATGCTTAGTACGAAAATCTGTACGGAGCATACATTATTCATACGCTACGTACATACTGCTCTTTTCCCACTTAGATGTTACGTCATGCAGCTGCAGGATGTCTGGCATTTAACAGTCTTCCGTATATTGCATACGTATATGGATGTTACATACGCCAGCTATATGTTACATACGTCCATCTATATGTGAGATCCTGACCGCCTATATACAATCATACGGAAAGTAGGTATATAAGGACATTTAAACCGTAAGTACAGTATTGTAAAACATACGTTTTCAGTTAATTATATGTTTGCTGCAGGGTGTTATACGTACTCGTACTTTAAGTCCAAAAACTACAGGATTCACGCATGTAACCTGCGTTTTTACGTACTCACCACACGTTTCTTTTTCTCTGTGTGAATATCCAGATATTTTCCAGGAACTTCTCGGTGGGAAGTGAGTCTCATTGAGAAGAAAACCTGAAGTACAGTTGTGTTATTTTAATGTTTCTGTACCCACATCAGAAATGCCTAGTAGCTGACAGTCAAAATCTGTATCAATTTTTACTTTTTGCTACGAGCGAAGCCTTACGTGATATCTTTGACAAGGAATGTATAACACGTTATATGTTATGTAAACTTGTACGAAAATGGTGTTATGAGGATATGAAGTTTCTGATAACGCTTACATATACAGTAAGTACCAGTACTACCATCTTATGTGCAATATGTTTCTAGTACAAATGAAACATAACAGATAGTACCAATGCTACTCTTGGAAAATGTTATGAAAACATTCATCTGCTTTCATATTCTCATGAAATTTTCAAGAAAATAACATAATATATCATATGTACAAAAATCAAATAAAACCTGCGTAAAGCTTTGGCTATAGCAAAAAATAAATAAATAAATAAATAAACCAATACAAACTCTTACTGGTAGTTAGTAAATATTTCTGATATGGGTACAGCGGTAATTAGATAGTACAACCCGGGGCCTTCGACCGAACACCATTCTAAATACTTATAAAGTGTTCCTACGTCCAGTATTAACATATGGCTTTACCGCCTGGGTAGACGCTTCACCTAAATTCTATAATAAGCTACTAATCCTTGAACGCCGCGCTTTTCGCATCGCCTTCCGCATCCGATTACCTAGCCCAACTCAGGATTTATACCGCCTTTTTTCATTCCCAACTTTACAATTTCACATCGAGAAACTTCGCCTTACCTATATCAGTAAACGCCTACACACTCAGCATCCTTTACTTCAAGACGCAATGCATCATCTCGCACTTCACCCATGCCACACCGACATCTTCATCCTCCATTATCGCTATTGTTCACCCTATACCATTATACTTTACCGCCCGGAGATCCCCTATTATTAGTCATTGGAGATTACATTCTTCATGAACATCTTCCTTTCATTCATCCATCTTTTCCTGCACAGTAATTCCCTATGTGTCTAACTTGGGCTCCCTTCGTCTCTCATTATCGCCTAGAGCTGTTCTAGGCAGAAGATGACTTCATCTGTCTCACTAACAGAACCTATGTGTTGCCCTGTGTAATGCACCTCGCTTCTACCTCATCTCCATTTTACATGTTACATTTTAACAATTCCCTTGCCTTAACTCTCTCATCATAGTGGCTCCCGTTTTCTACATGTTCCAACATCATTTGTTATTTCGTTATTTTCGCGATTCTTAAGTTATATTATTCTTATCATTCTTATTCTTATTATTATTATTAGAGAGTATTATTATATTAATATTATGTTACATTGTTTACTGTGCATGTATATAATATGTTTTATGTAATGTGTTTTCACTATGTATAAATATATATATGTTTCTTCTCCTTTCCTTCCACACCTCATGTTAAGGAACGAAGTTCCTTAAGTCCGACCCATTACTCGATTATGAAATAGATCTGATAATGCAATAAAATAAAATAAAATCTCTTAGCTCACCAATCTCTTTCCCATATCTCTCCTTTCTTCCTTAGCACCACGCACCTCAACGAGGGCGTAACCCTCTTACAGGTAGCTAGTCACTACGACTAGCATTAAAAAAAAAGATAGTACAATACGCCTCAGCTCATCTGGATTCATTATGTTTACAATTTGTTAAGCTTTCTTCTTTGACATAGGGCAAAACTATCGCAAGAGTGTGGTTTAATTAGAATGTGGAAGGAAACGGGAGTACCTCGACAAAACCGTAGACACGATTCTGTCCATCACGAACTAACTTAGTAGGGAACGATCCAGGAACTCCACGGACCAGAAGTAAGCGTTTTACCACTGAGCCACCGTGCTCCCGAAGAAAGAAAAAAATAGCTCAATAATTTTAAGACCATCTACATGATATCTCAGTTTCAGCTACGGAGCACTTATCCGAAGAAAGGGCTAAGCCCTTCAATGGCGACAACGGACAAGAAAAGCACAGTCAAGTGGTAACCTCAGGAAGTTGTTATAACACCCACTGTACTTTCAACACCGTATTGTTTACTGTGTATGCTCTAAGCAAGCTTTTATTAATAATTTTGTATATTAAAAATAACATTATTCCATCTCATTAACATGCCGTTCTGGATAAATATTATTAAACTATGTGATTCAACATGTCTAATTATGTAGGACGGATAACTCTATTGATTCCTATTATGAGTTAACATATAGGGTGATGTACTGATTGATTCAACAAGAAGTTTTTTTTTTTTTTTAATCCAAAATTATTCCGATTAAGGTGTAAGGTTTAAATAAAGCATAAGAATTACCAGCTCCCCAGTGAACAGATTCAGAATTAATTGCTTCGAAGAATGTATGTACAGTATATGCTACTTGTAAATTGAGCATGCGCAAAACCATGCCCTATAGTATTCTGTGCTTGTAATAGAGATGGAATCGTCCGAGTGAGTTCTGTACGTGCGAGTACCAGTAAGGTGAAATGGCTGCCATAATCCCGCCAAATGTGGAGTGAGATCTGCCTTGCGATTTCTGAACGCCACTGAAATCCATAAACAATTGTGTGCCATTTACGGAACGACAGTAATGAATGAAGGGGAGGTCAGGCAATGGTGCAGAGAGTTTTGGGGAAGAGCGTTCAAATGTTCATGATAATGAGCGTAACGAAAAACCTAGTGTTCTGGTGGAACGCGTGAACGAGAAAGTGCGATCCAGTCACCGGTTCACAATAACTGAACTTGCGAAAGAGTTTCCAGAAGTGTGTGTAAAAACAGTGCATCGAATTGTGACTAAGTTGGATTATCACAAACTGTGTGCGAGTGGATGCCAAAAATGCTGACAGACGCTGACAAACAGAAACAAATTACAGCTGCAAGTGATTTTCTGGCCCACTGGGAGAGGGGATGACTTCTTTTTTTCACATAGTGACGAGGGATGAAACCTGGATATCGTAAGCCACTGAGGAGTCAAAGCATCAGTCAGTGCAACAGAGGTGCCCTGGTTCTCCCAAAGCAAAGAAATTCAAACAAACACGTTCAGTTTACAAAACCATAGCAACCTTGTTTTGGGACCAAGTGCGTTATTGTGAAATTCTTTGAACCAGGGCGAACAATTACAGCAGATATGTACTGCCAAACATTGACCAATGTGCGGCATGTCATCCCAAATCGGCGAAGAGGAACGCTACGCTCTGAAATTCTTCTGATTCATGAAATTACCCGCCTACACACAGCTGCTCGTGCTGTTAAAATAATTCAAAGATTTCGATGGGAATTATTCAATCATCCCCCTGACAGTAAGTACTTACCTCGAATCCAGTGATTTATTTCTTTGCCTGTTCCGCGAAAAGTGGTTTGCATCGACGACAGTGAGGTGCTGGAGACATCAGTTCTGGACTGACTGCACTCTCAGCCGGCAGATGTTTTACACAGATGGTATAGCGAAGCTTGTACCGCGCTACCAGAAATATCAGAAGGTTGACGTGGCAAACATCGAAAAGTAGCTCAGGTATGTACCTATAGCTTATATCAATCTTCTCTTATCATTTTCTAGTTGTTAATATAATGTTAATATCGACTCTTCTTTTGTTATACGACAGAGAAACATGAAATTTGATGTTTTGAACCTTTAATCTAAAATAAACACAAACTTTATCATTTTTAGGTGTTTGATTCTTAATGGAAAAATAAGGAATAATAAGGAGTGGGGGCACTTCCGTAAGATCACATACGAGACGTTCGAAGTTTGTGAGAGATTTTGAATTAAAACGAATTCTATATGAAAAGTTCACAAGAAAGAACGTCAAGTATTGCCCACAATAGCATGTGGATGGCATTTCGCAGTGTCTCAATAAAAACAGAAAATAACTCGGAAATATTTTGGAGTATTTACCTAAATGGGTATATAACTTCCTCATAGAAATAATATTTTAAAACACAAGATGCTACTGCGTAATGTTTAGGAGAAAGTATCTAATTAATCCTTTTATTTTATGGTTTCCATACGCAAGTTTTGCACAGTTAATTAAATTTAAAATTTGTCAATTAGATATTTTACCTACTTTTAATCTTTTACTGTATTTCTTCAATATAATATTATTACGTAAGACACCAGCCTTTTCTGCTTATCATATTTTGAATAGCATTTCGATGTTTCCGGCACTTCGTGGGACTTTTTGACGATAATTTTTCAGAAAGGGATAAAGTGCGACGTATATGGGATTTTTCATATAAGCACACATATATGAAATCTACGTTAACAAAATTCTCTACGGGTGGGAAGTGAACATAATGAGTCATCAATAAACACGAAAGCAATGTTGATCCTCAAATTGGAGGTCCGTGCACGAAGTATTTCCTTTGCTTAGGGAAAGTACATAGTAATGTGGAAGCTATTTGTAAGTTGAGTTAATCATGTACGATGCTAAAATTCTAAACTGTAAGAAACAAAATTTGTGCTTGAGTATTTTTAAAAATGCAAAAAGAAAAATAGAACAATTGAATGAAATGATAAAATAAAATATCAAACGTGAAACTATAAACTTTCAAGACGTTAATCACAAAATATGTAAACATTTTGTTTTCAGTATCATTATGATCAGGAGCAGAGCCGTAGCTAGAGATTTCGGCGCCCGGGGCGAAGTAGAATTCGGCGCCCCTACACTCATCTTACCAATCTTACCAATCATTATATATATATATATATATATATATATATATATATATATATATATATATATATATATAAGAAAATCAGCTTTTGTTGTTATGCTACGCTGAATTTTTATAAATCTTCTTGGAAAGACCATTGCAACAACCAAAAACGATCATTATGTATCCTTTTTCAAATAAGAGCTGTTTTCAAAAGAGTCTTATTTTGGGCTTTTTGTTAAGATTGACAAAACTACGTTTGGTTGTATACAAATTCACTAGGAGAACAGTTCAGGAAAATTACTACTATGTACAACGTTTAATACTATCGATAAGAAATTAAATTTCAATACATTAAAAACTGTGTGCTTCTAAATTGTTCGAAATGGGTGACAGTATTAATTTCCAATAATAATTGTAAACATTTTAATTTTATTCTGTATGTGACCACATCAATAGCATTTTAATTTCGATCTTTTTACGGTAAAAAATATTTTGTGAAATGTAATGGAAATTCAGAAGGAGCCTTCTTTGTGAATTTCTAAATATTGATCGATGGAGGTGAAGAATATGTTCAATGTTTGTACTTAAAATCCAAAATATACTTTGGCTACTATTAATACATATGTCTGAAATTATAGTAATCACTTAATTTCTTAATGAATGAAAGTTCCGAATTTAAGCTACTTATTATTAATTAACATATTAAAATACACTAACACGTACTTATATTAAGAGTGTGCCTACTTATGTTTTGTATGTATGTAGATAGATAAAAACATCACACGACTAGACACGTATGCACAAAATAATATGCTGACAATACAAAAAGTTGATGAAAAAATGACCCCAATAAATTCCTTCAAACTGGAAGAATTTCATATGTTAATGGAATTTAAAAATAAATCATTGGTAGTGATTAGTATCTAAAAAAGTTGAACTTCTTTGGGCTAAGTTCTGATCCCTTAAGCCCCTATTCTACAATTGCTTGAAGTTCGAAAATGTTATTGTTCCCCTCGTTTACCTTTATTTTTAATATTATCGCACAAACAACAGCTTGAATGTGTCTCTTCACTCTTCTCACCTTCATACCTTCATTCTCACCGTCGCACAGTGGGGCTGAACCAGGCAATTCTTAGCAAAAACTCGAAGAATGAAGTAAAAGATTGACTTGATATAATTTGTTATAATGAAGCCTTGATAGTGTACACGTAAGATAGTGTGCAGGAAAATAAGTGATAGCAACTTACAATGAACTCATGGGACGTGTAAATTTGGTTATCCGCTGAAGCCGGAGAGAAGATAGGAACGACAGAAGATAGGAAATTGATTTTGAATGCGACTATTCCTACATTGCGTGTAGACATTCAGTGGCTGGTAAACATGGTGACACGACCGACATGTATCGTTTTGTATATTTAGAATATTGATGTGATGTGTAGTCAATAATCATATTAGCAATGATGCTAATATCATTATCATATCCTTATGATAATCCCCTACTTAATATCATATTTGGAAAATGCTGTGATACTGAAAGCATATAAACTATGGTCAAACGATAGAATGGCATTTTACTAGAAAACGTGGCATATGTCTGTGATTTTTTAATATGTCGTAACAGAAACATTGTTCTTACTGTATGCAAAGAGAAAACCTGCACATATTTGCACGTTTGGAAAATATAGCACATGAAAATGTTTGAGGAAAACCGCATTCTGGATGCAATGCTGCTTTTGAATTCAGCTGGGATGAATGTGAGAACAAGTGTTAGGTTATTAGACATGCACGCAGTGACAAAGTTGAATATAGGTCGATTCTGGGAATTTTGCCATCAGACCCATCTTGTTTCCAACATCTAGTCATACTTCTCTGTCATTCACCAACAGAATTAAACTCTAGTCAAACATATTTAATTAATGGTGGCGACATTTTGAAACGCCAATGCTAAACAATCTATGGACCATAAGATAGAACCATATTAAAATGGTGTTGATCAATTCAGTATTGTGTTTTTTGTGATGCGTGCACAGAAGTGACATTGAAATCAACTGTAATGAGCCTCCGCTCGCTCCAGCTCAGAGTGTTCCAATCAAGCTCTGAAATGAGCTCACGTAATGCACGATGCAATATATGAAACAACCTCAACAGGTTACTGATGCTTGTAAATCATAATATGTTTAATATATCTGATAATATATTCATATCGAGAACTTGCGATGAGATAATTTTTATGTATTGAAGCGTCCTTGCATCTGCATTGTCATAACGAATCCTCCACAACTTTGAAATAATTTTGAGAAGCAAGAACTTTTCTTCAATTTTATTACTCTTCAGTTGTAAAATTAATAAGTACACTTTTTCTTTTCATACATAAGAATATAAGCCAATCATAAATTGCCAAATCAAAGAATATTGCCCACGCGTTTCTTTATGCCAATCATATAATCTGCTATATAATTTAGGCGCGAATATAAGGAATATTTCCTTTTATGATGTAAAACTATATGTTTTTGTTTAAATAATGTCGAAATAACATTATTATAGCCACTGCATACGCCGAACTAATTGATTTCAATTTTCCGCTTCATATTGCGAATTCTTATTTTTGCCAAGAATTCAGTGCTTTGGCCACACTGTGCGTCGTGATTAATCCGATTGGGTAGAAAAACGTTTTGAAGTCAGCAAATTCACCACTGTCAAAACGCCGAACACGACTTTGCTCGTTTCTGATTTTGAAAATGCTCATGCGTACACTATAAGTCATTAATCGGCACCTTGTATACCACATGTCATTAAGAAATCATGTATAATAAATCTTCAAGTAATAAGTAAAAACTTGTTGTGACTTATTTAAACTCTTGCATTGCGAGCGAAGCGAGCAAGAAAATTTTTAAGAAATCTATGTATTTCATTGATAACCTACAGCAATATTTATCTAATAGGGCGCCAATACTTTCTGGGGGCGACTCGTCTTTTACTCATGTTCAACACCACTTTTTCTTTTTCCTTGCTCGTGCGGCGCCCCCTTGCTGTCAGCGCCCGGGGCGGGCGCCCCGCTGGCCCCCCCTTAGCTACGGCTCTGATCAGGAGAAGCTGTTGGTACAAAATCGTGATATAGATACTGTATTTCTAAGAACAAACTTGTTTGTTTTCGATTAAGGAAAACATTTATTCATAAACTATTTTATGAGGATAGAAAGATCAAAATTTATGGATAAGTAATTTAACTGCATATTGTACAAAGTGAATCAACCACAAGAGTTCTATTTTCATATTACATATCATACTTGTAATTAGTATAACGTGGGAATTTCAGGGACAAAATGGGATTTTTTGCCCCTTGAAATGAGATTTTATAATGTTTTAGGTTGGCATCACTGCCTAATGTTTGAGCATACGGCTTGTTTACACAAATAACATCCTCAGAATACGTATCAAATACGAATACGCTACAATCATCCTCACAGGTTTGTTCCAAGCAAGCCATACCAACCACCATACCAACCACCAACTACGATTTGTAAACGAAGAAAAATCACGGAAACTGACGAACCTACTGGTCAGTCACTAAACACAAGTTCCCCAGAGCTTCCGCCTATACATTCTGTACCAGAGTTCGATCAACACTAGGGCCGTAGCTCGTGGGGGGTTCAGGGGGCAACTGCTTCTCCAGGGAAGCTCCCCGTCGTTCGAGGGGGTCCCACTTTAAGACAAAAGGCAAATAAAACAAAAAGCAAATAAAACACACAAAAGGCAAATAAAACAAAAATGAGTCGTGGGCCCATTTCTGTAAAAAAAAAAATGTCTATTAGGGGCCCTAGAAATAATATTTATTCGTATGGCTTTGAGATTTGTCAATATTGTCCCCTTAATTAATCTGTCATGTATGGAACAGGCCCGACCCCGCGGACTTTTCCGTCCGGGAGGGCCCACGGGGTCCGGGGGGCATGAAGAGTAAGAAAAAGATGGAAAGAGGGGGTCCAAGAATTAGAAAACAACTATTTTTAGAGGGCGCAAATATACGTAGGCCTATTAATGCTTGCCCTCCCCCCCCCCTCCCGAAAGTTGTGGCGCTGATCAACATCATCGAATTCCACTGACAACCAACCAGTAACTTCAAGATACCGACTTTGCGAGGACCAGAATATTCCAACGAATTTCATACGAGCTTATTTGGACACGAGCTCTAAAATGGAAATAACAAAAGATGATGCCAATGTGGCTGATCATCAAAAGCCAAGGGAAACATCCAAACCAAAATCAGATGTCTTATTCAGTATATGACTTGAGACCAACAGTCTCAAACCAATACTAGCCATTCATCCTAGATACAATTTGGCTAATCCAAGAGAGAAACATCACAGTCTTCTGGGTCGACAAATCCAAAGAAAAAAAGGCTTGTTGGTTTACGATATTAAGTACTACAAACATCATCATATCTTCAGTGAAACTATCACCAGTGTGTGTGAAGCAATTCCACTCTTCACTATCACAAGATATTTTATCAAAATCCAATGCAAGATTAAAGAATACTATTTCACCATAAAGGACCTACTTGTTGCCTGTTTGGTTGAAAATACGGAAGAAATACGAAACCCTCTTAAAGTGGTAATAAGACACGTACCAATCGACACAAATGTCGAGGAAATCAAAGAAGATTTAGAAGCCAGAGGTCTTCCTCTAATCTCGTTCAGTAAATAGAGTGAATCAACAAACTAACAAATAGAGCTCCCCAATCTTGAGAAGGATTCCAATTATCAATATTTTTTATAACATTAAACAAATTTATGGGCACCTTCAAGGGTACATTTACGATCTAGAACTCAGAAGACGCTCTACACTGAAAAGCAATCATGGAACCGTAAAGAACAAATGAGTACCTGCAATGCTTCAGATGCCAAAGGTTGGAACACAGCCAATCCTCATCCTCAGCTCTGTCAAGATACCTCAAGTGTCAACAAAACCACTTGATCAGAGAGTGTCCCCAGAAGACCATCGGGTCACAATCCGTCCGATGCTTTGTCCGTTTACAGCTACTTGTGTGGCCACTCTGAGTGCAAGGAAAATGAGTTCTGTAAGATTTCAAAAGCACTTCATAACATTCGAGACATCACATGAATACCATGTTGTAACCCAAGACAGACATTCAGCATTTATACAGCCGGATACTTGTCCTCAGCTGCTTGAGTGGCCATTCAGTGGTTACACTTACAATTAAAATGGGTTCCGGAAGATGTGAAAACACTCCATAACGTATTCGGGACATCCATGAGCGCCAAGTTGGAATAATTGCCACATGCTATATCACCTTCTCGTGTGCCAATGTTTGGCCAGATCCTTGAATTTTCCCAACAAATGTCTTAAAACAACTAACAAAATCTATATTGACGTTGGCAACACTGCGTATAAATCCTGAAACATTTAGTAATGTGTAGACCAGTTATTCTAGTAGCAATAGTAAGAAAAGACAGTCGTGTATCCTGGTTGTTAGGCACAGTTGAATGACAGTTGTATTCAGGGCCCACGAAGTATTTGGGGTTTGTGACTTCAAGAAGAAATGGATGTTACGAAAGGGCAAAGATGTCTCATAAGTTTTATTGTCAACTAAAAGCAGAAAGCAACATTTGAAAATCGCCTAAATCAAAAGAGAAAAAAACACGCGTCAAACAAAATCAGCTGTAAAACTATGTTGGTATATCAACACGTTTCCAAAACGGTGCAGTACATGCACATTATAAAGAAGTGTGCTGCAGACTTTAAGGAAACACGTGACACGAAAAAGATGGGTGTATCACATACAAGTCCCTACTAATTGGGTATTGCAACAAGAGACCTGCAGGTTATATACGGCCAACAGTTATTTCTTACTTACAGCACAAGATTTAAATGTCACAGTAATATCACAACCTTCATATAGTCCAGATTTATTCCCATATGACTTCTGGCTATTTCTCAATTTAGAAAAAGCCGTTAATTAACGTGGAACCCAAATTGAGACTGATCAACAAGTCATAGTAGTTTGTGAGAGTGTTCTTAGAATTGCATAAAAACAATTCCAGAAGTCGTTTAAAAAATGACAGAAACGATCCAACATTGCATTCAATTCACTGGATATTACTTGGAGAAAATTGATCATTTTCTTCATAATTAGAATATGAATATTTTTTTTCAATTCTTTCTCAGTAATTTTAGAATACCCTTTGTAAGTATTCATAAACGTGTTTTCAGCAGTATATATTCTATTCTTATTGTTACTATACGAAGAGGCTAGACCAGAACAATTAATACTCCCAGCAGGCACGTAGCCAAGGGAAGGTCCGGGGGTCTTGACCGCCCCCCTTCGAGACCAGAAGTGAAAAAATTAAGGAAGGATAAAACGAAATGAAATGAGAAAAAGAAGAATCGGCGTTAAAAATTAGAAAAAAAAAACTACAGAAAGCTACTGGTTACTCTTTCTTATGAGAAGATTTGTATTACTTTCAATACATGGTGGCGAAGTGAGTGGGATATCCCGGAAGAATCAGGGAATTTGAAATTTCAGGAAGTTACGCAATTCTTAGAATTTCTGCTACTAGTCAGGGAGATTTCAAGCTTCTGAAAGCATAATGCCGGTTGAGTAACAGCGTGGACATTTTGGATCATAATTTTTCGATTATACACATGGTATCAGTATTAAAAGTACCCTGGAAAATCATTATCAAATTATATTCTTACAAGAAGACAGTCATAGATATTCGACAATCATTTTGGACATGAGTGTACTTTTTTATAATAGTGAATATATACTTTTTATAATAGTTGAGGTCGTAATGAAAGGAAAATTTGTTATATTTGAATGAACAGAAGAAGAACGTAAATATTGTAAAATCATTTTCAATACGTTTTATTATTATTTTACTCGAGATTTCTTCGTAGTTTCTTATTAAAATATTTACCAACATATCCCCATTTTATTGTCCTAACAAACCAATATATGTTGACAGTAAAGTAGTTTAGATTGATTGGGCCTTCAGAGTTTTATGTCACGCCTTCCCCTGCCCCCTCGTTACGAAATCCTGGCTAAACGAACCTGTATATGTTCCAGTAAAATAGTTTAGAATGATCGAGCCTCTGGTATGATGACCACAGTATTTCATGTCACAGACCACCCACCCCCCTCCCTTCATGAAATCCTAACTATGTGCCTGCTCCCAGGTGAGATTGTGAAAAGAAAAATCCCAAGACGTGATGTTTTGTTATGTGGAATGCTAGAGTTTATAAAAATGCGTGTTTCATACATGAATGCTAAAAGGTGGTCGGTTAGAAGAGTGTGCAAATGCTTTCCTTGTCCGTGCGATGCGATGATCGGAATGTAGAATAATTATTCCTATTATCCTCCTATATTCAATGATTAAGATCAAGAAAAAATAATTTTACGAGACTTCGTATCAGATTCCGAACAAAAATTGGACGCTAAGATAGGTTTCACTGTATATTATCAATCAACACTATGCAATTTAGAAGTAAATGTTATAGAAATTAAAGGTTCAGGTGTGCACCCAGAATTATTTGTTGGGGGGGGGGTCCAATACTAGAAGTCATTACGTCTATGTAGTATTGAACGGATATTGTTCTGCACCCGAAAAGACGATAAATAATTGTAAAATACTTCCACCTATATTTCCAGAAACGATGAGAACTAGATTGTTTTTATAAGAGAAAGAGTGTAAAGAAAGATCAAATTTTCATGCTACACCAATCATTTCCTTGTTAAATAAGTATAGTTTTATTGAGAAAGTGCTCAAATGTATGCAGTGGGGGCTCTAGAAGGTAAAAACTGGGGGGCCAGCCAGAACCCACACTATCATATGTATATCATGAGTTTACTATAAACTTTCAAAACTATATAAATAATAACTTAATTAAATTACTTTTGTCACTCAAAAACCTAGGAGGCTAGACCCTCCAGCCCTGGGCTAGATTCCTCACTGAATGTTAGTAAGGAAGTTTTATGGTTCCAGAACCGGTAGACCTCTTATAAGTGGCCAAGGGCGCCGATCCTGAGAGGCCGGAAGGCCCGGGATCCCCAAAGCTCATGTGGGGCCCCCGCATCGTGTTTATGAATATACAATATTTTGCATAATTTAAATTCAATTTGTCTTAAAATCTTCATATATGCCTTCTGCAATCAAACACACATCTGAAGGAACTTACCTCAAGTTACAGAGAAATCGACGCCCTTGGGTGCACTCCTGGACAGGTTCAATGTACAGCCTAATACATCAACTCATGATTTTTATTACTGAAATAAAATACATGTAACATACAACATGAATACATGATGTATTTCTCAATTTAAATCATTTCGAGAAAAAAGTAATGCATTTCGCCTTTTGAACGGCATCATTAAAGCTTTTATTTATGTGAGATTATACAGCAAATTCCTTGTGCGAAATCACACATGTATGTATACATGCAATCTCTGGGAACGCGTGTAGTAGTAAGATACGCGAAGAATTCCACATGTTCGCATATGTTTGGCACGGATCTCGCGATCTACAACAGTTTGTTTATTCTGAAAGACTGCCCTGAGGAAGGAGATACCAACAAAGAACGAAAGATAGGGAGAAGAAAAGTCGGTCGGATACAGAATATTTTTTTGCCTTCTTTCAGTAGTGATAATTGAGCAACTGGCTAGATGAAAACAGATCTTGGTGAGGGGTAGAAGAACAAAGTTACTATTATTGCCAACAGATGGAAGTTTCTATTTACTTGTTTTTCAGATTCGAAATATTGTCTTAAATTTCACCTGAAGTCAAATCTCTTGTATAACTTAAAATACCAAACAAAAGATAGAAACTATGGTTTAAAATTGCAGGTTTTTGGTGTTTCATTTTTAGAAAAGAAGGTAGCTTACCCAAACATATGTCACAACCTAATCGTCGGAATCTTTTATCCTGAAATATAATGTTACTACCTTCATACAATGTATACTATCCCCCCTTTTGGTGTATGCTTCTGTATAATACAAAAGATAGTCTGCCACATGCTGGAGCTATGGGTTTGATGGAGGTAGCAATGTTGTAGTAAGTGTTATTACGGTGGTTACGTAATGACCCTTTTCCATAATGTTTTCGTACGTACGCCTTATGAAACAGTATCGGAAGAACGTGTTAACAATCGGAGTGACGACTGCGGAGCTATTGTGGAATGTTACACACAACATACTCCCCTTGCGAAAAATTCATCCACGAAAACCTCCAGGACAAGGCTTCAAACAAAGTGACACCCGGGCATTTATTCCAAAGTTGGGCGTCCGCTTTCGTCAAGTTTTTTCGCTGTTAATCTCCTTTCCACACTTTCTGCAATTTGTTATTAGGTTCATTAATCCGTGCTCTTCACAAACTTTTAAAATATTTTGCTCGTTATCAACGTATTGCTTCACAAATGTTAAAACTGCTTGTTCATTGCCCTTGTACATTCGCCATGTTGATAACATAAATGCTCGTTTCTTTCCCACAATGGAACTGTTCGGTTACCTTGCGCCAAGTAGTTCCCTCCGCTCGCCGTATAGTTCCATGTTTATAACCGCTTATATATAACAAATAAACAGTTTTTTCGAGACTCTTATATATTATCAAGCACACAAACGATCAAATTATCCATATCTTTCCAGTAAATTTTAAAAATTTCGCTGGAAACGGACGCCCAACTTTGGAATTTAACCCAATATAAGTAAAATAAATAATTTGTTTGGCTGTGTGTCGGTCTGTTTGTGTGGTGCCTGAGAGTTACTAAATTTGGGTCACGGGTACCTTGGTCCAGGCTCCAGACCAAGACGAAGCTTTTTTTTTTTTTTAAATTTCGAACCAGAGTGTCTCAGGGGAAGCGTTTACAGGGATATGTAAAAGTAGTAGAAAATGACTGATACTAGTGTCGAATTCGTAGTTTTCGCGGTCACTGAGACCGATGGTGACACTTACATTAACGATGACTTTCTAATTCAGCTATCATTGTATGCGTTCCGGGGTTAACCTGCGGGGGGAGGGGTTACCGAGACGTGTATAATTCAAAATAACCTATATTAGTGTTTAATCCATAGTTTTCGCGGTTGCTGAGATCAATGCTGATACTCCCACAGGGGTTGAATTCCAAATACAGTTCCCATGCAAAGAATTGGTATTTCAGTTAGGTTAATATAAATAAAATAAAGAGTTTGTTTGTATGTTTGTCTGTTTGTCTGTCTGTGTGTTTCCCGCGGACCAGACGAGTGGACCGAGAGCTGGTAAATAGTATTTCAGCTAGTAAATAAATAAAAAATCATTTTTGTTCAGGAGTTATCGTGTGATGTAACGGTTGTAACTACAGTAAAATTATTTTCTATAATTACGGATCAGAGACGTGGACATTGAGAAAAGCTGAAATATCTAAGCTGGCAGCATTTGAAATGTGGTGTTGGCGCAGAATGCTACGAGTATCATGGACCGAAAGAAAAAGGAATGAAGACATACTAAAGGAAGCTAATGAAGGACGCCAGATCATAAAAATAATAGGAAAAAGAAGAAACAACATACTTGGGTAGCACGTCTTGGCCTCTTCGGCACTCCGATTGGATCACCGTATTGATAGAAGGAAAACCAGCAAGGGGAAGACCAAGGATAGAATATCTAGATCCAGTTACGAAGAGGAGGTCTTATCAAAGTATAAAACAGCTCTCCCAAGCGAGAGAAAAGTTTTAAAATTTCCATTTTGCCCACTAACCTACGGTTGAGGTAAACAAGAAGAAGACTATCGTATATTATAAGTTCTATTTGTGTGATCCTAATAGAAAACTGTCACTTCCTCTCGGAGAAATAATTGGCCGAAAATAAACCCTTCACTATTTAAAAAATATATATCTATAATAATTTAGAAAGTTTCTTTGTAATACAGTAAAATATTTCTCAGTGTTTAAAGAATCCTCAAAACACAATAGTGGCTTCGTAGATATGGCTATGTATATGCAATCGTCTTAGGTTAAAGTAGGAACCCCTTTGTTCATTGCAACCTCAGGGGTAGGTAATTACAAGGAATCTCGTTTGTCCAATACCACCTCGGGAGATGAGATAGGATTCCTCCGTAGTCCAATGCAGTCCTATGAGGAAAGTAGTTGTAGGACATCTCTTTTGCCTAATACAGCCTCCAAAGATAAAGTTTAGAAGAGTTTCGAGTGTTGCAATTTTGACACATGTTACGTCGATTGATACGAGGTTCAACTTCTTTGAATGTCGTGCATGTGAGGTGTGCCGTTCGTTTGTTTTCAACATGTCGGATAAAGGCCGGTTGACACTTAAGCAGAAAGTGAAGACAGTGTTGTTTTACGCGAAAACAAAGAATGTCGCTGCAACATGAATGTGTTTGTGTTCATTTTCACACGGATCAGAGACCAGGTGGGCACCCTGCAAACAAACTGTGTATTGACTACTCAGAAAATTTGAAACTGATGGTAGTGTTTTAGAGGGAAAACGACCACGACTCGTCACAGTCCGTACTCCAAAGAACATTACCGTGGTGCGAGTGGCCTTCACACTGAGCACCGGTAAGTCAACCAGAGGAGCTTCTGCTGATTTAGACATTGCACGTCGTTCTCTTCAAAGAATACTACAGAATGATCTGTAGTTCTTCCCATACAAAATTACAGGGTTACATAACGGTGACATTTTTCCAGGGAATTGGAGAGAACTTGTGTGGTAGGATTGTAAATAACGTCAATATTCATCTCAAAAGAGTGCACATATTGAGCATATTCTTCATGGTCATTGATCATGGACATTTCAAAGAATAAATTAATGTTCAGATGTGTATCACATATTTTGTATATTAAAAATTATATTAACTAACTAACTAACTAACTCCATGGCTTATGGAACCCGAAGGTTCAATGCCGCGTTCACAAAAGCTCTCCACTGACTCCAAAAGCTCTCCACTATATCTTTAACCAACTGGATCCAGTTTCTACTTTGTATTCCTATCTCTGCGAGATCCATCTTAATATTGTCCTCCCATCTGCGCCTAGGTCTTCCTAATGGCCGTTTTCCGATTGGTCTTCCAGTCAAGACTTTGAAAGCGATTCTACTTTCTTCCATCCTAGCTACATGACCTGCCCACCTAAGCCTCCTAGACTTGATGACCCTAACAATGTTTGGTAAACCGTATAAATTATGTAGTTCCTCGTTATGAAGTTTCCGCCACTTCCCATTCCCGTTCCTCTTGGGTCCGAATATTCGTCTCAGGGTCTTGTTCTCAAATACTTTCAGTCTATGTTTTTCTTTCAGAGTTTTCCTAATATAATTAAAAATTATATTAGGAAATTTTAGTGTAAAACATTTCGTTCGCCACCCTGTATATTAACCTAAAGAAACAATTCAGAGTTTTAGGATAGTTGGGTTGACGATGCTCGAGCTACTGGTTTACTTCCGTATGAAGAATTCTAGGTATGGGTTTTTGTTTGCTGATAACTGGATAATCAACATTAAGCAATTAAAACATGCAGACAATCTGGATTTTTCGAGTATACAGAAGGTTGTTCGCTTTATATCTTGCCATTTTTGGCGGGTACTCCTCTTAAAAGTTATCGCGTCGCCACTATTGATCATGTTCTGTTGAATCCCCAACATTGTGGACTATCACATAGCATCGCAATTTCCATTGCAGCAAGCTCCTGAGGAGGACAGGCATTGGAATTTTGTTCCACTTCTCTTCATAAGTTTTCCATAGATCATCCAGGGTGCGCGGGCGGCGATGTTGAAGATGTAATTTTAACAGTCCAAACGAACAAAAATCCATTGAACTGGCATCTGAGATTTTCACAACAAGGTCTTCAAACGAAATGACACGAATTTCTAATTTCTCTCTCACTCAATGACGTAATGACGTTCTGATGGTATGACTTGAAGCCTTGTCCATATGGATCATCACCTGGTTCACGTCCATTCTATATAATTGTGAGTTGTCTCTCCAATAGATGTGTCAGAATGGATTGTTGGAAGGATATTGCATTCATCTTCACGTTTTTCTCCACCTTGTGTATCATCAGCTTACCCTCATATCTGAATCCCGTAACATCCATAAAGCTACGAGGAAAAATTTCCCTGCACTGACGAACAAATTTGATGCGCCCCTTGTCAATATCACGGTATGTGATTGCCCGAATGTGACCCCCAGCAGTGAGATGGAATACATGATTCATCCATTGTGATAACTTTCTTCCATTTGGAATCCGCCGGGTATTTTTCATACTGTTTTCTCATACACTTCAACCTGAGGCGCTTGCGAATTGTTTTGTTCACAGTTGACGGTGCGAATGGAATTAGTGACTCATATCACGTCGTATCGTCGGGAGATTTTCTTGGCACGCCAATCGACGGATCCCCTTTAGCATTACGGGTGTCGGGTTAAATTCCAAAGTTGGGCGTCCGTTTCCAGCGAAATTTTTAAAATTTACTGGAAAGATATGGATAATTTGATCGTTTGTGTGCTTGATAATATATAAGAGTCTCGAAAAAACTGTTTATTTGTTATATATAAGCGGTTATAAACATGGAACTATACGGCGAGCGGAGGGAACTACTTGGCGCAAGGTAACCGAACAGTTCCATTGTGGGAAAGAAACGAGCATTTATGTTATCAACATGGCGAATGTACAAGGGCAATGAACAAGCAGTTTTAACATTTGTGAAGCAATACGTTGATAACGAGCAAAATATTTTAAAAGTTTGTGAAGAGCACGGATTAATGAACCTAATAACAAATTGCAGAAAGTGTGGAACGCAAGTTCGTTAACGTAGACAATATATTAACATCTTCACGTTTAACTTTGATTTTAACGGTAGTTATCCATATCTCACTTTCTACTATTGAAACAAAGGTAGCAGAAGTTACTCATCTCGCGGCTAGATGGTAGAAAACATCCACCCTATAATGCCTGACATCTATCGGACGAAATTCAAACTTCTAGTGGGTAATCCTTTTTACTGTCTACTAGAATTTTATTTTATTTCCTTTATTTCTTTATTTATTTTTGACTACTCAATTGTTGTGGAGATTTCTGTGTTTATTAGCTACAGAACGATTTCTTGCATCGCTGAAGGTTAGGTACATTTAGTCTTTTCCAGCACGTAGCCGGAAACAGTATCTCATTTATTGTGCTAATCTGGCTCGTCTGATATTTTCTATTTTTATTTACATGAAACTTCTAGATGTTTCTGTTTTCTGCAGATAGGTATGCTTTATATTCACTTGATATAATTACATATTCACTTTGTAACCAGAAATGCTAAAATCACGCTAAACAGAGCAAATTATTTAGTGTACCTCAAATGTTTTTGTTTTCGTGTGACTGATGCAATGGGCCATGGGTCACTGGGTTACTTGAATCACTTAGGTTGCGATTTTTATGCGGGACATCTGGATCTTGGTCTCGCTTCTCTGAATCCGTCTGACCCAAACAAATACGTGAAGACTCAGTCAGATCCAGTGCCCCGGGCAGACCCAGTGACCCAGAGACAGCCAGTGATCCGAACAGACCCGGTGACCCAAACAGATCCGGAAACCCAGACAGATCCCGGTGATCCATTTAGACAGGGTGACTCAGTCAAACCCTGTGATCCGGACAGACGTGGTGACTCGAATAGACCTGGTGACCTGAAAAGACCCAGTCAGAGCCGGTGACCCCTCGGTTAAAGTGACACCCGAACTGCTACTTGGTTTACACACAGTGTGGTAATTGAAGGGGGTAAATTCGCAGGTACCTCTGAACACCTCCCCGAAACCTTGTTCACTTTGTGCTTTCTAGGAGGGGAAGGTGGTAATGACCTCAAACTTCATGTGTAATTACAAAAATTAAATTTATATACAAATAAAAATCATCAGTTTTTCAACTCATAAGGAATCTCTGTCGAAATAGAATCTACTCCGAGAAGTTTTAGTACAGTGTAGTGGCGTATTTAGGGGGAGGACTATGGGGCTCGAGCGCCTTCCCGAAATAAATTTGATGGTTTTTCGCATTCCACGTAGGGCTGCAACAATAATCCTTCTCACCATTTCTAAAAATGTCATTGACTTTCCATTTTCTTATGCTCTTTGTTCACAAATAATATTGTATTTGTCAAATTTCATTCCATGTAAGAACTGTGTTCATTTTTTCTATCTTTCGTCCATTACACTCTTCTGTTTCTTTTTCTTGGTGGTTACTTTCTTTCGTTTCTCCTATCATAGTTTCGACCGTTGTAGGTTGTGATTTGAGTCGGCCGTCGTCAGTAACACCAAAACTAGGAGAAGCTGATAAGCGAAACTGATGTTCCACACCAACTTGCACAGATTTCAACATAACGGAACTTTAGTTATTATAGCAAAGGAATATTTACATCATTTAGTTATAAAGAAAAGAAAATATTTGAATTAAAGAAAATCAAGAGAGGGGGAAATACGTAGTCCGGGAAATTAGGTACGTCAAGAAGATGTTTCCTTTTTCTTCTATGAATAGAATAAAAGGTTAGAGTGTTAAATTTTTCTGTGTATTATATCACATAAGATTCAACAGTCTACAATTCTTGCCATTAAAACTACAATCAGTATATTTCAGCTTCAACTTGTCTCAACATTTTCTTTCAGGGTAAAAACGTACACAGATAAAACTGAATATTTCCAATTTTTCTCTAAATTAAAATCAGTTAAGTTGAAATGAGATTACAAATATTCAACGTGTAGGAGCGTCATTTCGGATTTGCCTGGGAGGTAAGATTCTCCGCCGACATACGAGTTTTTTCCTAACTAAATCCTAAATACGCCACTGGTACAGTGAGCAGGCCCGTAACCAGGGAGGTCTAGGGGGCCGCCCCCTTAAATTTTGGATGCCCCTAAAATTTTCACGGTAGACTGGCAAATGAACTATAATATGGTTGCATCGGGCCCCCCTAACTTCAGCCGGGCCCCTCCTGCATTTTTGAGCTGGCTACAGGCCTGACAGTGAGTTATCCGAAACGCTGAAAAGTAACATCTGAACAGTGAACAGATTGCGGTGTGTTTGAGTCTCTCACGTTTAGTTCTATGTTTCGTTGGAAGCTATTTTACTGTGAACAATGAATATAAGACAGTTTATAACAAATATCTGTTCTACCTTTTTTTGTATAATATTCCTCTTTTAAACTAGAGGGTTAACTACTTTAAATAAATATTCATAATAATTGCAGTTATGCATATTTGTACCTTAAATTTAACGTGATGTTCTAGTGGTTACACAAATTGCAATTGTGAGCACACTTTATGGACTCACTCTCACGGAGGGTACCCAAGATCCTTTATACACTATGTACATTAGAAAAACTGATTTTTCAATTCTTTTATGAGAAAAATACTGTGAACTGAGAAATTATAACCTTTTCCATATTGTACCGGGGCATTTTCCTGCGAGTACGTGAATCTTTTGGAAATTAACACAGTCTACAAGACAGTGGCGTATTTTGTAGACTACCGGCAGCAGCCCTAGAATATTACAAAATAAAGTTATGGTATAAACTAAATTATATTAATAATTTTATACTTTAGTATCTAATTTCAATGATACACTGAATTCTTTGCACGCAGCCTGTCTCGCGAACTTAAGAGGTCTTCAATATGACGAGGCAGCAGAAACCACTCCCTAGATACTACAGTAAGAATCGTATCAGAGCATTCCCCTTCGATCCACCTCTGCCAACAGCGTACGAACAGGCAGCCAGGTAAAAGCAGTTGCCTCAAGAGAAATCGGTTTCTTGGGCGTGAGTGAAAAGTAAAAGGAAATTATACGAGTACTGACAGTGCGTTTTGGGGTCTCTGGGAGTTGTTTTAAACATCATGAGCCTTGTTCCGTAGCGATTTGAATTAACGCAACGAAAATTTTATGTTTTACACTAGTTTGCGTAGCTCTTACAGACTGAGGCTCCTTCTTTCCTAATCACCTACTTCAGCGTTCATTATTACTCGGACAGTTTCCATTTGCTCTGGTGAGTAGGGTTACCACCTATCCAATGTGAAATGTAGTGAAGAGAAAATTATATTTATCTACTTGATAAAAGGATGGGGTAAGTATTTTTTCTTATTTTGAAGATTGTATAATAACGTGGAAACTAAAGTCTAATATTAATAATAATAATAATAATAATAATAATAATAATAATAATAATAATAATAATAATAATAATAATAATGTACAGGTTTTATAGAAGTTAGTGGTAGCCCAAGCCATCAAACCAGTATACGCCACTGCTACAAGAGTACATTCTTAATGCAAGTATATTTTAGGCCCATACTAACTTTCCCCCCCTCCTCGAAGTGCTTCAATTTCCACACTGTTTACACATGAAAGAAGGGTTGTGATTGGACCGAGAATTGAACATGGGACACCTTGATTAAAAGGAGATAAAACCTAATGCAGATAGTTTGATATGTGGAAACGTCACCATGAAGTTCACACGATTCGCAATTTTTTGTTCTTCTTTTTCGTTTAAATCAGTTAAAAAAACAGCTGGTGTAAAACAGCCAACTCTGAAAGTAAATACTTCTTTTTAAAAAATTAACCAGCAAAATTGTATGTAGTATTTTTACTTCAAAATATTCCATACTTTTTTTAAACAAAATAAAACATAAGAGAAATACTTACATTTATATGATATACTTAAAGGCTGCATATCTAGAGCTTTTGGTTCTGTATATTCTTGAAATTTTACAGTTAAGTTTTATATAACCTCTATCAAGATTTACCCAGTCCTCAAGGTTTCTGAATTTTTAACAATAGGAATTCAACTATGCAGGGTTTGAGGCAAGAACATGGTAATCCACAATTTTACTATTTTAAGAAATTAGAGGCTTTCTGCTGCACAATTCATTTTCAAAGTCGGTAAGCTGATTTTTCACATAAAACTATACATGAAGGATTAAACGGACAAGATTAAAGGAAACGGTATGTATTGATCTCTATTTGGTGCTGCATAACTCAGCAATTGATAATTTGTTGGTTGTCATGTTCTTGCCTCACACCCTTCGTATCATTACCTAATTCTCCCCCCCTCCAAAAAAAAAACCCTACGGAATATATTTAAGTTAAGCCAAACACAACTGCAGAACAAACATGAGTGAGTGGTTAGCTTTTGCGCTTCTATCGGGAAGTTCGGGATTCAACCCAGCATTCGACCATTCTGACAAAAGTTTTTCTCCATTTCATCTGTGAATGTAGAAATAGTGCGTGTACTGTGAGCCTTGACCAACTTCTTTTCTTATTGTTTTTAAATCGCTGCTATTACTAATTACCGGCAGTGAAGGTTTTACGAAGGTAGGGTAGGAGTAGGGAGATCTTTCGGGCTGAAGCCTGTTTCCCAAAATTACGGAATGTCTAAAACAAACTAAATAGCTATTAGTTACCTTGCCTTATCCTTTACTCATAAACTTTAAACTCATCTCAAATAAAAATTAGGAAGTTTTTAGAAAAACTAAACATTAGTAAGAAAACCCCTCCCAAAATACTTTTCTAAATCCGCCACTGATTCACAGTATAACATGATCTTCAAGGTTGTATCCGGAAGATTATTGCTAGATATATGAACGAAATGAAATATTAGTTAAGCCTGTACTTATAAACTTCAAGCTCCTCCCAAATTAAAATTAGAGATTTTTAGAAAAACGAAACAATCAGAGAAACCCCTTCGAAGTATTTTTCTAAATCCGCTACTGATTATTTGTATTAAACGGTATTCAAGGCTGTATCCGGCAAAATTATTGTTAAATCATTACACAGCTGCAGTATAACAGAAATGTGGAAGTATGGTTTAACTAACAAACTAACTAACTCTATGGCCTATGGAACCCGGAGGTTCAGTGCCGCGTTCACAAAAACCTCTCCACTGACTTCTATCCTTAGCTAATTGGATCCAGTTTCTACTTTGTATTCCTATCTCTGCGAGATCCATCTTAATATTATCCTCCCATCTGCGCCTAGGTCTTCCTAATGGTCGTTTTCCTATGGGTCTACCAGTCAAGACTTTGAAAGCGTTTCTACTTTCTTCCATTCTAGCTACATGACCTGCCCACCTAAGCCTCCTAGACTTGACGACCCTAACAATGTTGGGTAAACCGTATAAACTATGTAGTTCCTCGTTATGAAGCTTCCGCCATTCCCCATTCTCGTTCCTCTTGGGTCCGAATATTCTTCTCAGGATCCTGTTCTCAAATACTTTAAGTCTATGTTCTTCCCTCAGACTAAGCGACCATGTTTCGCAACCATACAGAACAACAGGCATGATTATCGTTTTATATATTTTAAGCTTCAAATTCCTCGACAGAATTCGCGACGACAAGAGATTTTGAACCGAATAGTAACACGAATTCCCTGCTTTTAGTCGACATTTATTTTCTTCGTGAATATGATTTTCGTCTGTTAATATTGATCCTAAATATTTGAAAGTATCCACTTTATCAAAAGTATTATTTAATATTTTAACGCCTCCACAATTTGCCGTATTACGGTCTCGACGCACTTCCATGTATTTAGTTTTCTCTGCATTTACTTCTAAACCCATGTCCCTGCAAGCGTTTAATAATATCTCTGCATTTATTTCTACTGTTCTCCTATCATACCCTATTAAATTTACATCATCAGCATATGCCATAACCTGGTGAATGCCGTTCAACTCTAGGCCCTGGTTGCTATCTTTGATTTTCCTTATGGCGTATTCCAGCACAAAGTTAAATAATAATGGCGACAACGCATCTCCTTATTTCAGGCCATTTTCGACGTGGAAGCTCGTGGATAAAAATTTTCCTACTCGGACTTTACTTTGGGATTCACTTAAACATATCTTAATTATAAAATAACAGACAAATTCTGACCAAAGCATATATTAACTAATAAATAATAGCGTTACAGTTTCGGCAAATTAACTTTGCCTTCATCAGACACATTATGAAATACAATTTCTAAGATTACAGCTTATATACTTCTTAAAGTGAGAGGAGGTATTCCATGAACCAATCATATTCGTCCTTTCCTTTAACAATTTTTAATTAATACAAATGCAACTTTTAATGATCAACTTTCACTTAAGAGCTAAACTTTTAATTGGCACACCTGTGTATGAATAACTTTCACTTTTGAAAAACATAAACTTTTAATTGTCTATCCGTTGTTCAACACACCTGTTTTAATCTCTTCTTTCTTCTCTGTTTTATCCAATATCTTTCTCCATACCTCATGTATATTTAGTCCGCTATTCCAATTCATAAGTTTCTCGCTTCCTTCCTTTCTTATCCATTCTGCCTCTTTCTGCCTATCCGAGGTAGAATTAGAGGAAGAGGGGAAAATAAACATTTTAGATATGACAATAAGGAAAGTAGGAGGGAAATTTGAAACAACATGGTATAGAAAACAATGTTCAGCAGGTGTTTATTGCCATAGGAGAAGTGATGTAGATGAAGGAACTAAAAGGAACTTTATTAGAAACATGGAGAGAAGGATAAGAATGATAGACAGTGATGACGAGAAGAGAAAAGAAGACATAGAACAGTTTCACAGTTTATTAATGCAGAATGGATATAGTGAGGATATATTGAAGAAGAATAGCAAGAAAGAAGAGGGCAGAAGGCAGAAGGAAGTGAGAGAAGATAGAGGAGAAGAAAAGAAAAGATGGTTCGGGATAGAGAGCATAGGAGAAAAAACGGAAGTCTTAAAAAACTTATTGAGAAAAGGAGGAGTAAGAACGTACAGAAAAGGTAGCAGAAGAATGTTAGATGCGTTGCGAACGAGGAAAAGGAAGGTAACAGAGATTCAAATAAGTGATGAAGGGGTTGTATATAGAATTAAATGCAAAGAATGTGATATGAGTTATGTAGGAGAAACAGGAAAGAGGTTACAGGAAAGGATTAAACAGCACAAGGACGACGTTCGATTGAAAAGAGATAGTAACGCTATATATAAACATGTAAGGGAGACAGGACATGAAATAGACTGGGAAGGCGTAGAGGGGCTGGAAAAGGAGAAAAGAAGCATTATAAGAAAATGGAAAGAGGCAGAATGGATAAGAAAGGAAGGAAGCGAGAAACTTATGAATTGGAATAGCGGACTAAATATACATGAGGTATGGAGAAAGATATTGGATAAAACAGAGAAGAAAGAAGAGATTAAAACAGGTGTGTTGAACAACGGATAGACAATTAAAAGTTTATGTTTTTCAAAAGTGAAAGTTATTCATACACAGGTGTGCCAATTAAAAGTTTAGCTCTTAAGTGAAAGTTGATCATTAAAAGTTGCATTTGTATTAATTAAAAATTGTTAAAGGAAAGGACGAATATGATTGGTTCATGGAATACCTCCTCTCACTTTAAGAAGTATATAAGCTGTAATCTTAGAAATTGTATTTCATAATGTGTCTGATGAAGGCAAAGTTAATTTGCCGAAACTGTAACGCTATTATTTATTAGTTAATATATGCTTTGGTCAGAATTTGTCTGTTATTTTATAAAAGAAGTTCCAAAGCTAGAATGAGTGGCATATCTTAATTAATCTAATTAGCTTTCTCGGTATTCCAAGCTCTGTAAGAACGTTGTATAATGTTTCTCTCCTAACCGAGTCGTAAGCCTTTCTAAAATCAATAAATAGTTGATGTACCGGGGTATTGTATTCCCACTTCTTTTCTAGTATTTGGCGAATGGTAAATATTTGGTCGATAGTTGATCGATTTCGTCTAAATCCGCACTGATAATCTCAATAATTTCATCTGCGTATGGGGTCAATCTTGCTAACAGAATATTTGAAAGGATTTTATAGGATGTTGACAGAAGAGAAATGCCTCGATAATTATTACAGACACTTTTGTCGCCTTTCTTGTGAATTGGAACAATGATTGACTCTTTACACTCTTGTGGCAATTCTTCCTTGTTCCAGATAAGGAGAATGAGTTTGTGTATCTTGTTCCACAATTTTTCGCCTCCAGCTAAAATTAACTCAGCCGGAATTTCATCTACACCCGGAGATTTGTGTTTCTTTAATTTCTTTATAGCGGCTTCCACTTCTATTCGATTGGCTTCTGGAATATACGGTTCTGCGGTGTGTATCTCCTTTTCTCCACGCACATTAGTTTTTGGCTGCGTGTTCAGCAAATCGTCAAAGAAATCTTTCCATCTATTTAAGAGGCTATCCGTATCAGTGAGAACTGTTCCGTCAGATTTCTTTAATATATAAGCACGAGGTTGATAGCCTTTCTTAAATTCGCTGATCCCCTTATACATGTCCCGAATATTTTTATTTTTACTATTATCTTCAAGTTCCTTAATTTTAGCTTTCAAAAAATCCCGTTTCTTTGTTCTAAAAGTTTTGGAAGTTTCCCGCCTGATATCTGCGAAATTTTGTGTAGTTATTTCATTCGGATTTTGTAGCCACCGTAATTTTGCCTGTTTTCTCTTCTCTACTAGTTTAATGCATTCTTGGTCGAACCATGGTTTGTTCCTACGTATTTCCGCGTGTCCCAGTTTTTCTATTGCTGAACTTTTAATGCTATCTCTAATTTCAATCGGGGCCGCGGTGGCTCAGTGGTAGAGCGTTCACCTCTGGTGCTTGGGGTCCCGGGTTCGATCCCAGCCCCCGCCAAGTGAACTTTGTGGTGGACAAACACCGTGTGCGTGGGTTTTCTCGGGGTTCTCCCGTTTCCTCCCACTTTATTCATTCCACCATTTCACTCATTACTCATCATCACCGTCTCCTTTAGCCTAACCGGCATAACCGTGGGACGTAAAACTCAAAGATTTCATTTCATTTCTAATTTCAATCCAAGTATCCTCAACACTAGTGCACTCCGAGTCTTCTAAAACCGAGAATCTATTCGAAACTTCAATCTGGTATTCCTCTCTTACCTGGCTCTCTTCTAATTTCTTTAAATTAAATCTCTCCGTTTTCGGACATTGAGTATTACCTTTATTCAACAATAATCTCTCCCGTATTATCGCTGCTACCAGGTAGTGATCAGTGTCACAATCAGCCCCTCTAAACGACCGGACGTCAATTATGCTAGATTGTCTTCTTCTATCTACTAAAACGTGGTCAATTTGATTATGTGTTTTTCCGTCTGGTGATGTCCAAGTGTATTTATGAACGTCGCGATGTGGTAATTTTGTACTCTTCACGATTAGGTTTTTGGATGTTGCAAAGTTTACGAGTCTAACACCGTTGTCATTACTTTCCTTATGCAAACTTTCGTTCCCTATAATCGGTTCGAAAATATCTTCTCGTCCTACCTTCGCATTGAAATCCCCTAATAGAATCTTCATATGGTATCGCGGGAGTTGGTCAAATATCCGTTCCACTTCTTCGTAAAAACTATCTTTTATATCGTCACCCTTATCTTCAGTTGGAGCATGTACATTTAAAACAATAATATCACACCACCGTCCCTTAAGAGTAATAAAAGAAAGTCTGTCAGTAACAAATATGGTAGTATGGTTTGAGAGATATATTGAAAAAATAAGGGTATATAGAAAAACGTTAGATGCAGTTTTAGTACAAGTCAGGGTACGGGCTTCGAATAGATGCAGTACAAGTGGGAGGACGGGTTTCGACTAGATGCAGTTGTAGCACAAGTGAGTTTACGGGTTTCGACCAGATGCAGTTGTAGCACAAGTGAGTTTACGAGTTTAGACCAGATGCAGTTGTAGTACAAGTTAGTTTACGAGTTTAGACCAGATGCAGTTGTAGTATAAGTGAGTTTACGGGTTTAGACCAGATGTAGTACAAGTAAGTTTACGAGTTTAGACCAGATGCAGTTGAAGTACAAGTGAGTTTACGGGTTTCGACCAGATGCAGTTGTAGTACAAGTGAGTTTACGAGTTTAGACCAGATGCAGTTGTAGTACAAGTGAGTTTACGGGTTTAGACCAGATGTAGTTCCAATATAAGTGAGAGCACGGATTTTGCCTAGATGCGCGTCTAATACAAGTGAGTAGGGAGAAAAATAACAATTTGCAGTAAATGTTCGACACTGATTGTGTGTTGGAACCGCGGTGGCTCAGTGGTAGAGCGTTCACTTCCCCATCAGGAAGTCGCGGTCGGAAAGAGGGATTGCCGCCGTCGACGGTGGCGGGCAGCCGGAGGCAGCCGGCACTCGTCCGCGGCGGCACGACGATCTACTTGTTCAAAGTTGCCGACCTTTTGCCGAGGCGGCAAGCGGTCGAAAATCGTCAAGTAAAATTCCCTTTGCCGACTGTTGCCGACCGTCAGAGCCGGCAAAACAATCGGAAAGGCCTCTTTCCGACCCTCTGCCGACTCCTTATGCCGGCCTCTTTTCGACGGCGGCGCCGGCGCATTTACTGCGCCTTTACGTTTTTTTGCCGACTGTTCGGCAAGACAACTTTCCGACGGCGGTGCCGGCGCATTTAATGCTCATTTCCGGCTGTTTGCCGACCGCTCTCCAAGGCAACTATTCGTCGCGGTCGAATATCGCGCTGAAAGATGCCGGCGTCCGGCGCCGGCAATCCGACCGCGGCATCTGGTCGGCATGGACAAATTGTCCGACTATAGGCGGCAGAATCCTGATGGGGTTCTGGTGCTTGGTGTTCTTGATTCGATCCCAGCTCGCGCCAAGTGAACTTTGTGGTGGACAAATACCGTGTGCGCGGGTTTTCTCGGGGTTCTCCCGTTTCCAACCACTTTCTTCATTCCACTATTTCATTAATTTCTCATCACTGCTTCCTTTAGCCTAGGCGGCAAAACCGTGGGACGTAAAACTTAAAGATTTCATTTTCTGATTGTATGTTGCCTGAAAAGCAGTTTCCTATATTTGCCTGTAAAAAGAAACCTAATTTATTTTAAGATTTTTGCTTTAGATATTCCAGTGGCATGCTATATAGAAGTAATTTCCTTCCAAACATTTCACCTCAATGCAGTGTAAAACATTTCTGGGATATCTAATTTTAGCTCGAATATGAAAAGATATGAGAAATTAGGTATTTTAGTTTAAAAGATTGAGAAAAATTTATAGACATTCTTTTTTCCTGTCACCGTGAAGAGATGACTTGTTGACGAAGGAGAGACAAACAAACTTTTTCATAACACAAGGAATAACAACCAACCTCAAATAGGACGAACGTAACAAAAGAAAAGGAAAGGTACAGAAGTCTTACAAACAAAAGTAAGCCATAGAAATAATTTTGGTTTATATGTATAAAAGAATTCAAGCGTCAGAAGTCTAGACGGCTTCCTGAAAAGCTCGGGAAACGCTGTGTGATGCCTCTGACGTAACAGTTTTATTGTTTGTGTTCACTACATAATAAGAAATAAAACTTACAGCAGAAGTAGGTACGTTTTTCATGAATGTAGACAATAGTGGAGTTTCCGAACAATATTTAAGAATTTCTTATTATTTCTTAGATGAAGAAGAAATGTCGAAAATGGCATTCCTTTCTGCTTTCATTGTGTACCATAAAATATTAGAAGTCCAGTGGCGTAGCGTCATTTCACAATGCAGGTAAACATGGCAGAGTTGAAATTGCCTTCCCTCAATTTTCAAAGAAGTTTAGTTCGTTGAAATATGTGCTAAAACGGATTCAATTTGCATGCTCACACAGTACACTTACTCTTATTAATTAAGTTACGCAATGTGCATAGATAAATGTTGTCTTACGTAGAGAATAGACGAAATGAGAAATGACAGTTCTCGTTTCGTTATCAAGACAAAAAATTTCACGAGTCTGTGGGTGATACTGGTTCACAAATCTTAGATTTCAAACATTTAGTGTTACATGATCCATAATATAGAAACTATAATTTGATGAAGTGATTTATGAGCACAACGAAGAGTGTTAATTAACGTTTAAAGATATACAAGTCATTACACAATACACTTCAATAATAAATATGAGGGTCGTCCAGAAAATAGACACCGTTTAGTTATACAAACTGAAAAACACAACATTTGTTGTAAAATAACTATTCTGTTACATACCTGAAGCTTCCTGCACTTCTCTACATGATCACCTCTTACATTTAAATATCTGTCGTATCTGCTGACGAGCTTCAGAATCCCCATGTTATACTCTTCTTCCGGCAGTTCATTAAGTCAAGTGGCTACTGCATTCTCCAACTCCCGGTTTGGATGGCACACTGTACTTTTCTTAGAATCACACAAAAACGATTTACAATGATCGTAGCGTCTTTTGGCATGAAATTGACCAAAAGAACTTTTCACGATCCCAATTGACGGTTGCCATAACCTTTGATGTTGAGAGTGTCTGAATTCTCTCAGTCTTTTTGTGTGATAAGGGATTTTGCCTCTCAAGTGATTGGCGTTTGCTCTTTGGGGTGATGTAAGACACCCAGGTCTCACCACTAATCACAATCCGATTAAAGCGCGAGCAGTCTTTTATTTGAATGCAGTGAGCACCTGGCTTAATGAACCGGCTGTAGAAGAGGCCAATTCTGAACTCGTGATCAGAAACGATAAATGTTTAAATGAAGGTGGAGATATTGTAGAGAGGTGAAGCAGCTTCAAATAGGTAAAATAATTCTTCTTTTAAAATAAATCTTGTATTTTTCATTTTGTTTAACTAAACGGTTTTTATTTTTTGGATGGTCTTCGTATGCTTTGAATACTGTTGTATCAAACATTTTTCAATGTCATCTGGTGACATGGAAGTATGTTCATAACTTTTAGATGAAACTAACAACAAATCAGGGCATGAAATTTGTACATAAATTTACCAAATTTGTACAAATCGGGACGAGACATGAAAATCTTTTCGAGACTGGAGATAAAACGAGAAAGAATTCTTCGAAAATCGAGGTGAAACGTATAAAATTTTACATGACGAAAACCTTATTTCTTATCTCATCTAGTCACGAGAGCAAAATTATGTATTGCTCTTTTGCTCTCGCTTGGAAAACTCCTGCGGGTAGGCCTAAGCAAACTTCGTAACAAAATTATTTCTTTTAAAAGTAAAAATTTTTGCCTTACTGATTATATCAATGATGTACAATTGTCTATATCAGAAATGTCAGCCTACAATACATGGTGCTTCTGTTTTTACAATGTACAGCAGTGACGGATCCAGAAGGGAGAGTTCGCTCTCCCTAGAGCCAAGATTCTTTTTGTGTCGTTTTAACTAGACGAGTCGACAAAAACTTTTTTTTCAATCTAGTCTCATTCAATTGTTAGATAAACTAGTAATATTCCCAAGTGTTACAGTGGGTAAATTTTGAGCCCCTCCAAACCTTCCATTCCTTTGAGCGAGAATGAAGAGATAACCTCCTATGGTCAAGTGGTGAATCTAGAACGGGTCGCCTGCCTCTCTCAAAGGAAAAAATAACTCTTTTCGTGTTATTTCAACAAGATGATTCAAGTATTTTTGTGTCAATAATACCAGCAATCTGCTTTCAGTCTATCGTTAGTACACTGAACTAATGTTCTCTCAGTCTATTCTAGTGGGTAATATCCCCAAGTATTACAGCGGGGAATATTTTGCACCTCGTACGAACTTTCCATCATTTTTAGCATGACTGATGAAATATTTATTCTGTGGCTTAACAATGAATCCGAAAGGAGTTGTGCGCCACCCTCAGTACAATACAGGCTGAGTCAAAAGTCCTTGGACACCTGCATAAGTTTGAAAATCGACGGGAAAAGTAAAAAGTGATGATGGGAGCAGAGGTTTGATGAAGGGCCGCAACTTTTGGAGTGTATGTCATTCATGGCCGCCATCTTGAAATCCACCATTTTGGATTCGAGTCACTTTTTTAAATGGGAAGGGGGTGTATGACACATCAAATAACACTAGCTTGAGCTCAGGAATTTAGTGGTGTAATTTGTTATTTTCTACCTTGTACAGTTTAGAAGTTATTAATGTTCAAAGGCGGGAAATTACCTTGATACGGAATGCTACAAAACATGTTCTACGTGTTGTCCATCCCGGGCAATGCACAACTGTAGTCGCCGCAACCATTCTGACTGCACACGGAGGAGAATGTCTCCTGAAATTTGGTCACAGGCTTGTTGGATGCGTTCCTCCAGGTGTCTCAAATCACGGATTGTCTCAGCATACACTATTTGTTTAAGATGTCCCCATAAATAAAAATCAAGGGGCGTTAAGTCAGGGAATCTGGGCGGCCACTCCACGGGACCACGGCGACCAATCCACTTCCCTGACAATTGTTCATCCAACCATTCACGGACACCAAGTCCATGGTGTGGAGGGGCTCCATTGTGCTGAAAATAAGATGGGAAAATGCCGTCAGCGTTCAGTGTGGCAGGGAACACAAGGTCCTGCAGCAGCATCAGATACTGTGGTGCAGTTAAGGTGTTGTAAATGAAAAATATCCCAATGATGCAGGTGTCCCATATGCCACACCACACCATCACCTTCGCTGGACTATGTTCTCGACTCGGGTCAACCCAGTTCGGATTTGCGTCACACCAGTATCGACAATTATGTCGATTAACCTCCCCGTTCAAAGTGAAATACGCCTCGTCGCTGAACACTATGCCCTTGACAAACGCAGCATTCAGTTCGTGTTGTTCAGTAGCCCACATGCAGAACTCCAACAGGTGATCAGGGTCATCCTCGTTCAGTTTATGTTGCATGTGCAGCTTGTAAGGATGCCACTGATTGGCGTGCAATATCCGGACAACTGAGAATTGGCTTATTGCACATGCTAGGGACACACGACGCGTACTTCGTTTAGGACTTTTCACAAACGACGCAACAACCGCCGTTGCAGTTTCCTCATTGGTGGCAGTCTTTGGTCGCCCACTACGTGCCCTTCTTGAACAGAGCCCGTCACCCGGAATTTGGTGATCACGTGAGCCACCGTGCTGTGCGATATCGGTTCTCTGTCTGGGTCCCGTCTGTTGTAGTCAGCTGCTATTGTTCGGTAGCTGCGTTCCCCTGATATAAGGATGATTTCGATCTTCTGTTTACGTGTCAGACCTATTTTAGATCACCTGAAACAAAGAGAGAACTGGGTCAGTATCAAGGTAATTTCCCACATTTGAACATTAAGAACTACTACACTGTACAAGATAGAAAAAACAAATTACACCACTAAGTTCCTGAGCTCAAGCTAGTGTTATTTGATGTGTCATACACCCCCTTCTCATTTAAAAAATTGACTTGAATCCAAAATGGCGGATTTCAATATGGCGCCCATGAATGACGTACACTCCAAAAGATCAAACCTCTGTTCCCATCATCACTTTTTACTTTTCCTGTCGATTTTCAAACTTATGCAGGTGTCCAAGGACTTTTGACTCACTCTGTATTACCCATACCTTGTTATTTCCACAGACGACAAAAGTGCGAGGAGTAATCAAAAAGTAAAGGAACCTGTAATTTCTCGCACTAGGGTTTGGCAACACTGCTAGGATCCAGCGCTGAATTAGTATCGTCTGCAACACTTCTATGCAACGTGTCACTCTTATTCACTCGTTAGTAACTGGAATGTAGCAGACTGTCAAACATGGCAGCTCCATTGTCGATCTGCACCAAGGAGGAAATTATTCGTCGAATGCAAGCGCAATATGGTGACAGCTGTTTATCACGAAGCAATGAATAAAACATTTCAAATAAGGAAGAACTTTTTTATGTGACGAGGAAAGATCGGGCAGGCCATCGACGTCAACGACTGAAAAGACAATTTTAAAGTAGTTAAGAGTATGGTGCCGGAAAACAGACGAATCACAGTGGACAAAATCATCTCCAGAAGTTAAGAAATTTAAACGTCAGCCATCAGCTAGTCATTGATGCGTTGCAAAATTGGTTACAAGTGCAACTGAAAAATTTTTTCTCCGACGAAATCAAAAAGCCTGTGAAATGTTGGGAAAAGCGCGTTGAAGTGCAGGAAGATTATGTAGAAAAATAATGTATGTTTCAGTTTCCTATCATTAGAATAAATGTACCTTTTCTTAAAAGTCACTTTACTTTTTGACTGCCCTGGTATTTTTTGTCAATATATTAGACTAACAATCTGTTCAAGCTTACATCCCGCACTCGAGACAAATATAACCCTTTCTATTTTCAAAGACAACAAAACTACTTTTTGTCAATATATTATAGCAATAATATGTTCTCAATTTATTGTTAGTATAAACTAGAAACTAGCAAGGGAGCCCATGTTGTGTTTTCTAAGGGGGACAAGTATAAGCGATGTTTCAAATATAGGTTCAAATTGTGCTGTAATTAATATAAAAATTCTGTTGGGATTTCGATATTCTGAAGTACAATTTCCTCTAGGGGGCGAGCGCCCCATCTTACCCCCCTGATGGGTGCCCTTGGGAACTAGCAATATTCCCAGTGACACACTGGGTAATAGTTTCCGCTCCTCCAAACTTTCCATCCGTTTGTCATGAATTACGAGGGCATGGTAGCTCAGTGGTAGAGCGCAAACTATTGCGTCCCACGAATATGCCTTTTACGCTAAGGGAGACGATGATTAAGATAAGTAAATGATGATGTAAGAATTGATGGAATGAAAATGTGGGAGGAAACGGGAGAACTCGATTTTGGCCACCACCAACTTACTTGGCCGAGAATGAACCAGGGACCTTACGCATCAGAGATATGCACTCTATCCACTACCATGCCCTTAATATCTATGAGAGAGAATAGAAGGAAAGAAGAATGCATTCAGGGGCTCCGGCATGAATAGAATAAAATCATACAACATCTTGATAAGATGTTACATATATATAATTGTGTAATCATGATATCTTTATGTATATGTATCAAGTTTATTAATTAAAAAGGAGTTTTAAAAAATAAGAAACCAAGTAGAGACCGTCTGCTGTTAAGTATAAGGAAATAGACTAAATTTAGTAGCCCAACTTCAACTGCTATGGAAGAAAATGTCGAAAAAAGAGAGAGAGAGAGATAGGGGGAAAGACGCAGGTGTAGCAACAACTGCTGGAGGACGCTAAGCAAAACGCAATATCAGGAGACGGGGCCATTTAATAATAACCAAGGGTTTTGTAAGATAGCATTTTAATTTAACTTGAATTAAAGTAAATTTCTAGGAATCACAAAATAGAAGCAACATCATATACGTAAGTTGGAAAGGAGTTTTCCTGGCGTCTATGGACAGAGGTGTTCATACAAGACAAATAACAACGTGCGAAAACAGAGAATCAAGTTTACCATATTTTTCTACATAAAAGCGAAGAACGTTGATGCATTTGTTCATGCCGCTGAACAACGCTTTACAAGGTTTACAAACCTTTCTTGGAGAAAATCCATGTCCTCTATATGGAGAAACTCCTTCAAGGATTTTTTCACTTCGTCATTGGTTCCAACGTACCTTCCGCTGGAGCCTTCCTCAATGCCAGAAAGAAATGAAAGTCTCTGGGCGCAAGGTCGAGACTGAACGAACGATATGCAAGATACTGCTAAGCAAAGTGGCAAGAGTGTTTTTCGTTGCCGTCACCAGATATGGTCTCGCATTATCATATAAAAGCGGAGAACGCAAAACGTCACAAGGCCAGCCCGCTTTCAGCGAATAACACATTTCAATCTTGTCAATACCCAACAATACCACTGAGCATTGATTGTTTCAAGCTCCGTATTTGCCGAGCACAAAATGGTCCGCTCATTCTAACTTTCTGCTCTCATTGTGGTAGCGTCATCCAAGGGCGTCGTGACATTTGTCGAGGCGTTTTACAAAGTTTAGGAAACTTTTCTTGGAGAAAAAGCGTGTCCTGTTTGTGAATAACGTTGCATCGCGAGTTCACGACCGGGTACAAGGAATTCAGAACTTTGCATTTCTATATTTCGAAACAAACAAACAAACAAACAAACAAACAAACAAACAAATAAATAAATAAATAAATAAATAAATAAAAGGTATGAGCCACGGCACTAAAATTTCTCGCTCCAATTCCTTAAATAAGTCATATTGTACTGCAGTTATTAATGAAACATTTTCTTGTGAAATACGAATAAAGTTCTAAAGTGTTTTCGGAAAACTTCACCGGAAATACTCATATCTAAAAGTAAACAATGCCTTGTAAATTTTTCCATAAGAAATAACTAATTATTACATAAGTTTGAGTTATTAATGAAATATTTCTTTATAAAATAGTAATAAATCGCATGAGTGATATTTTACAAAATTTTCGAAACAAAAACTCAGCCCAAAAGTATAAACTACCCCTTGTGGATATGCTCATAGAAGTGATTTATGCAACATTAAGAAATATAAGCAAAATCGTCCGTGTCATTTTTGCGAAAGTAGTCTGAAAACAAACACATTCCCAAGAGTACACTACGCCTTGTACTTTTTCTTTCGTAGTATTTATAAAATACGAACAAAATGGCATGACTTTATTGAGAAAATAGTCCTGAAAAAACTCACTCTCAAGAACAAACTAAAACTCGCAGATTTTTAAGCAGAATGAACTATGGCATACTGTCAGGTTATTTACGAAATATGGACAAAATCGCCAGAGTCGTTTTAGAGAAAATCGTCCAGAAAAAGAAACTCATCCCCAAGAATAAACTTCCCTTCATAGATTTTTCGGAACAAATGCATTTCTCCAAATTGTCAGGTTACTGATGGAATATGTATTTATGAAATGTGAAAAAAATCCCCTTAGTCGTTTTTGAGAAAATCGTCTGAGAGAAAACTCATTCCCAAGAATAAACTACGCCTTTTCGACTTTTCCAGAGAAATTACTTATTCCACAAGATGAGGTTGTTTTTGGAAATTTGATTTATGACATATAAACAAAATCGTTAGAGCCGTTTTTGAGAAAATCTCATTTTTTAAGATTTTTACTCTTAAATAAACCAAACTACTCTTATTATTAGAGGTGCGAAGAAAGTTAGGAAAACTTCCGTTAAGGATCACATAAAAACTAAGTTTAAAATTTGGATAGCGATACGTTGAATGGTATGGCCCCTAGGTAAGTATACATCAGGACGAATAGACGAACAGACGGATAGATGTCGAAAAATCAGTTTTTCAGTAAATATCTATGAGTCATGAAAAGTGGAAATCGATTGAAATCTCGAATTCCATTTTTTTCACGATACCAAACTTTTTTCTCTCCTTTCGCTGTTCGAAAGTAAAAAGAGATGTGCAGTTTTGTTACACATGTTACAATATTGTAATTTTAATAGTTCTTTACGAATATTCGAAAGTTCAACCCTGGAGACACATTTCCGTCAACACGTATTTAATAAGTTAATTTCTAGTTACTGTTTTTAAAAGAGTTTTACTTTCTATATGAACATATTTCGCTGATTTACATATTTCGCTGATTCGCTGCCGCCCCCCAGAGAAACGGATATTCTAGTGATGTCACCGAGGAGAAGCATGGTAAATTTTAAGTAGAATATGTATTGATTACACGGGCATCAGAGATTCATAAAAATTCGTACCACTAGATGCGTCACATACTGGAACTAAACAAATTAATTTATTCGATACATGATTTGTAACAAGACATTTTATATTCAGTTCTTAGAAGAAAAATTTTCATTGATTTCCTTTTTCAAATTTAGATAGTTTGCGCATTCTGTTTAGCCAAGAGAAATCATCAAGCAATTTAGTTCAAAACTCTGAAGTTTAACAATACAGGGGCGTAATTTGGGGAAGGTAGTAAGGCCAATTGTTCCCTGAGTGTTAGATATTTATTTAAATAAATTGTATACTAGTATAACTAACTAACTCTATGGCTTATGGAACCCGGAGATATAAGGCCTCACTAACTCTAACCTTACGAAACCCGGAGGTCAATGCCGCGTTCACAAAGGCTCTCCATTGACTTCTATCCTCAGCCAACTGGATCCAGTTTCTACTTTGTATTCGTATTTCTGCGAGATCCATCTTAATATTCTCCTCCCATCTGCGCCTAGGCCTTCCTAATGGTCGTTTTTCGATAGGACTTCCAGTTAAACCTTTGGAATCGTTCATACTTTCTTCCATTTTCGCTACATGACCTGCCCACCTGAACCTCCTGGACTTTATAACCCTTGCAATGTTTGGTGAACGGTATAAATTGTGCAATTCTTCGTTATGAAGCTTCTGCCATTCCCCATTCCCGTTCCTCTTGAGTCTGAATATTCTTTTCAGGATCCTGTTCTCAAATACTTTCAGTCTACGTTCTTCACTGAGAGTAAGCGACCATGTTTCGCAACCATACAGAACAACAGGCATGATTACCGTTTTATATATTTTAAATTTCAAATTCCTCGACAGAATACGGGACAGCAAAAAATTTTGAACTGAATAAAACACGAATTCTCTTCTTTTAATCGACATTTAATTTGTTCCTGAATATGATTTGGTCTTGTAATATTAATCCTAGATATTTGAAAGTATTCACTTTGTCGAAAATATTATTTGATGTTCTAATGCATATTGTATACTAATATACTAATAGAAAACAGAACTCGCAATGTTGATGGACCACCTAGCCTCCTGGCAAGAACTAAAATAACACTACTGTAAGAACATGTTTACTTCAGCTTTGCAGCTCAAAATAAATATGGAATACTAAGCAAACATGCTTCTATCGAGCATCAAACTATGGGCTGTTGCAGAAAAGGGGATATGCTGATAATTTGACTATAAGAGAAATATGTTGACTCAGTGGTAGAGCGCTTATCTCCGGTGTGTGAGATCCCTGCTTCGATCCCCGGCCAACAGAGGCGTGCGCACGTGGGGCAAAGTGGGGGCGCTCGCCCCACCTAATGTTTTGCCTTTGCGTTTTTTCGATTTTTTAAAATACTTTTTTCAGCTAATATAAATAATATTTCACAAAAACGGACCCTGAAAGACGTCTGTAATCATCGCTATACAAAATAACACTTTGAACTTTGCAATACTCGACCAAAATTTCCCGATTTAATTATATTTCATTCTTTCGTCCGTTTGTTTCCTCCCAGCAGTATATTATCACACACAAACAAACACATCTAACACACTATCTGTAGGTGCCGACTTTAAAAAAGGGCTTTTCTGTTCCTTCTCTCCAATCTAAAAGCAGAGGGGTTTTGCTCTTATATAATTATAAAGAAAGTAATGATTACAAGGTGGTTGCATATCTTTAGGAGTACCGCTATTGATTTGCCCTCCCTAATCCAAGGGTCTGCGCACGCCTGTGTCGGCCAAGTAAGTTCGTGGTGGACAATATCGTGTCTATGGATTATGTCGGGGTACTCCCATTTCCTCCCATATTTTCATTCTACCGATTATTCCATCGTCATCATTCACTTGTTTGTTCTTCCTTATTCTAAAGAGCATAATCATGGAATGCTAAACTGAAACATTTCATTTCATCTTATGTAGTTGTGAGGGAGCTCTAATTTATCTTCACATAGGTCTAACAGTTTTCCGAAAGGAAGAGAAAATATGAAAAACTCATTTTACCAACGTCTTAATGTAGAGAAAATCTTTTTTAAAAAATGACGCGAGGATGATTTTACTTTAATAGAAACAAGTAGCAGTGTCAGTGTACGCCACGTGAAGAAGTTTGATTTGTAGGACAAGATATTCTCTTAATTAATGCTGAAACCGAAAGTGGTGGTAGATTTCTAGCTCCTCCGGTTTCAGTAGAGAGATTATAGAGTGAAGATAGAATATATTCTTGGGACATTTAATTGATTCGAGAATACGACTTCTCGCTATACTACCGTTTTTGTTCCATAGTGATCGGAGTTCAAACCGGAAGTGGTTAATTTCTCCCACTTTCGCTTTGCATAGAGAATTAACAGAGATCATATCTTTTCTTGGAGTGCTAAATAAATTTAACATTTCTTACCACAGTTTTGTTATTTCTGCTATGTATATCTATATTGAAATCGGAAGTTGTAGTTTATTTTATCACTTTCGGTTTTAGTAGATAGTTAAGGATGAAAGCAAAGTATATTCTTGAGACACTTAATAAATTGCATGAAACAGCTTCTTGCTATCTATTACCGTTTATGCACTAGAAGGACAAATAAATAAATAAATAAATAAATAGTGATCAACGATAAAACACGAAATATTAAATGTTTACCACTTTCGGTTTTAATATATTTTTTTAACAAATGAACTGAAATTCTTAACATTCGACTGTCCACATTCTCGCCTGTCCACATTGATGGTGATTAATTAGGTCATTCTTCAAATTTTTTGACCCCCGCACTGAGAAAAAGAATTGAAGGTGGCGTACTTAAAAAGGTAGGTTAATGCGTAATTCCTGTAGTTTTTGAACAACGTACAGCAGACGTATAATTGAAAACGCATGTTTTATAATACTTTCCGTATAAGTGTTCAATCTTTATGTACTTTCCGTATGAAACAATATAGGCGGTCAGGACCTCACATACAAATGGACGTATGTAACATATAACTGACGAAGCTAATATACATACATATATGTATATAATATAATGAAGACTGTTAGATATCAAACATCCTGCAACTGTATGATTTAACACCTAAGGGCAGTCCCTATGTAGCATATCTATAACGTATGCTCCGTACTGATTTCTGTAGTAAGCAAGAGGATTCCGTATATTTGTACAATATACCGCTGTCCGAAGAACGGATTTTTCTCACAAGTAACACTTCCCAAGTGTAACACTCCGATTTTGATCAAATATGGCAGGCAGATACTACACATGAAATAAACGAATACGTGTATTTTATTTTCTGCGGAAAAACGGTTTTTCTTTTCAGGAAGATACGGAAGAAGGAGGTATTTCCTAACCTTACCTCTACAATATTTCTGCACAATTTCATTCACTTCGGTTCACTTCTTCTTGCCTCTCGAGCGTCAACTTTCAAAATTTTGGGTCGGGTCTTTTGCCCCTTAAAAAAGTTTTTTCCGCAGAAAATAAAAAAATATACGTTTATTTTTTTACATATTGTCCATACAAAAAGTTTCGTTGCAATTCTTCATGTCCTTTACACACATCTGACATACTGTTACTAGCACTTTTGATATTTCGTGCTCGAAGGTTTGGAGGGGTCCGTGCCTCACCTAACCGTTTTTTCCAGGAAAATACGAAACATGCATTCCTCATTTTGCGTTTGCAATATCTGTGTACAATTTCGTTCACTTCGGTCCATTTGTCTTTGTCTTTCGGGGGTTAACTTTCAAATTTTGGGGGGGAGGCTTTTTCCCCCTAAAACAGTTTTTCCACAGAAAATTTTAAAAAAAGTGTTCGTTTATTTTATGTGGAGTATATACCTGCCAAACGTTTATCAAAATCGGAGTGTTACACTTGGGAAGTGTTACTTGTCAGTACGGACTGACAAACTGGCAATTGGACACGGTAAATATATAAAAGAATTTTGGAAAATCAACCTCCTATAAAATGCCCGTTTCTTTGTTAATAATAACAATAAGTTAAAAACAAATAATAACAAGATATAAATATAATTAGGATCCAGTAGAGTGAAAATATAATTTTAAATACTATTTTTAGCTAGCAGAATACTCGTTCTTCGCACGGGGGGAATACGTTTCATTTTGGACATAAAGGGATGAATTTAGATTTAAACTATATCAGAAGTGTAACTGTTCGTGGTACTAATATGGGGTCTATCCAAAAATACATGCTTCAAAATCCTGCAGTACTTCCGCAGCAATTTTTATAGAGGTAGTTAGTGAGTACTTGAGATTATATGCCCGTAACCAAACTGCCTGCACAAAAATTGTTGCGGAAGTACTGCAGGATTCTGAAACATGTATTTTTGAATAGACCACATATTAGTTCCTTAGTAAAGTTTTGACCCGACTACGGTAGGTCCCATAGGAGCCATGGACCTTTAAAGTTATTTTTTTCATGTTTTCGGCAGCCTATAACTCCAAAAGGAAGCATTTGTGCACCCAGGTTGGTCTATACCTTTCGTCGTATTTTGGTGTCAGGAATCACCTTCCAAACGTTGTCGGCGTTGTTTCGAAACACCCTGTATAGGTATATACGGCTATTCAAAACAGGTAGTATATATAGGGCTACAATTGCAAGCAATAAGTACAAATTTTCAAAAAGCTCACTGAAAAATGGAAATTACTGGTGGAGGTCGCTGGCAAGAGAACGTGCGAAAATTGGATCGTAATATGAAATAGGTTGTCTAAAGTGCATAGAATTAGTACCTTAAATTAAAGAGTTCTTTCTTTTTCAATTCTAAAATATCAATGAATATGCAATTTATAGGAAAATGATAAGTGTTAAAATGACTGAAATTATGTTTCGTTCTCCTTAACAGAATAGCCAATTAATCTTTCTCTGATGAAGTCTAGTAAACAAGAGATGTTTCACCAGAAATGCTACAAAATATGCGACATTGACCTTTTTTTCCCTTATGAGTAGTCTCGCGCCGTTAAGTAAACTTTGTGTGTAAGTTTTGGCAGTTTCCACATGTACACATATGTCTCTATGCGTTACGAGGACATGTTTTATATCACTCAGAACCACATCATAAAAGATGTTCTCTTTGACAAGTGAATCTGTACCAAGGCCGCTAGAGCCCAAAGGAAGAATTTTGTGTTGGTCTACTTTTCCCTTTCAGCAATTTTCAACAATGGATTGTTGCAACTCTTAAGAGGCGGCAGTACGAAAGTGTACCTTTTACTTAAAGCTTTTATGCCTTCTAGATACGTTTTTCATATAGATCTATTGGTGAAATCAACGTTTTTTATCCCATCGCGGAAATGATTTTTTTAAACTTAATACTTAGTTTAGTGGGTTATTATCATAACACTAATTATATACCTCTATAATCGGAAACACACTTAATTGTTTGCATACTTCCACAAAACATACAAACACCAAATTTTGCATACTTGTTCGTCATGGGATGTGAGTAATGGGAAAATTCCGATATCACAAAAAAGGCGACAATTTCCATGTAAATGAAGTGTCGAAATTTTTCGTCGTTTGGAAATGCTGGTTTTTAGAGTAGTTCCGCACACCATAGGAACGTCATATTTTGTCAGGCAGTGAAGCTAGGAACATAGTTTATGATAGAAAAAAGAGCATTAAAATTCGTTTTTGTTTCGCGGCGCAAATCGAAAAAATGTGAAATTTGTAATGGCTGTATGTAGGACGTTGAAATTTAGAGGTGATGTTTATTCTGATGCGTAGTTTGCGAATCCGCCCTTAAACTTGAAAAAATAGTCATGTTCGGTGTAAGAAAGTGCTAGGAATATTATAAGGGGGCGTCTAATTCTACACAACTTGTAGATATGGTGGAATCACGAAATTGCGTTCAAGTGTGTAGATTACAGCGCATATGGGGGGAAAATTCCGGCATGTTGGAAAAGTCGTCATCTTCGATTCAAAATGGCGGCTCAAAAATTTGTAACCATGAAAATTGTAAGTTGTGCTCTTGGTAGGTAAGCCAGGTTTCGCTATGTTATTAAGGACGTAGTTCAGTTTAAGTGAAGAAACAAATCATTGGAGAAGTCGCCATCTTGAATTCAAAATTGCCATATTTTTGAATTGCCTTCATTTGGCCTCTTATGTGGTATATTGAGTAGAATAGAACAGAGAGAATTCAACGTAGTAAGTTAGCTCCGCGGTAAAGTGTCTGCTTTCTGAGCAGGTCTGGGTTCGAATCTCCGCAGACAATGTTTTATCTTGCATTTTATTCTTATCACGTTGCTTCATTTTACCAAATAGTTTCTGTTGGCATTGCGTGAACAAAATGTTTTCGTTATTACAGACAGACGGAAAGGATATATTTATACGCTAACTGATGAGATGGTCTCGAAACTAGGCAGTATGTTCGTGTAAAGTTTCGAGACGATACTGAAGTATTTAAAATCAAACATATGTAGCTTTGGAAATGGAGCATCACCAGTGTCTCTAACGGAAGCAATGTTCGGGGGGGGGGCGGGAGTATTACCCCGGTGGCACTGCTGATAACATTCTGTTTGTTATTGTATTATAAACGTATTATTTTGATCTCGCCAAGGGTGCTCTGAGGAGGCAGTGTCCCCTAAAAAGAGTCTGAAAGAAATATAGGGCATCATTTTCACGATATAGTGTCCATACAAGACAACAATGCATTTTGTCTCGCGACAACAGTGTCTGCTTCAAACCGGAAACGATTGCAAAATATCTCTCTCCCCTTTTATGTTCCTCGTTAAGATACATGCTTATACCAAATTTGAAGTGAATACCACAAATGGAAAGTATAAAATATTAATTTTAAGGAAATACACACACACACAGGGACGTACGCAGGGGGTGGGTCCTGGGGGTCCGGACCACCACCGAAATTCCAACTTTTGAGTAAATTTAGCCTAATTTTTTGGACAAGTTTAGGAATTTCAATATAAAATACACTGATATTGAGTTTGGCCCTTCCCGAAATAAATTCCTGCGTACGCAACTGCGCGCACACGCTCATACACGCACACACACACACGCAAATGGGCACTTTGAAAATTGTCTCGTCGGCAGCGTACATAATTTTAATATGTAAGATACGTGGAAAAGTGCCCTTTCGATTTAATAGTTTTAGTTGCGGGTCCGGTTGGAATGAAATGCCGTATATAATAAAGTCAAGCTTATTTTCAGTCACCTATGCTATAAAAATAAACTTTCAAAGAAAGAAAAAGTGAGAGAAAAACTTAGTGGGGATCGAACCCAGATCTTTTGCACAGTAGGCTCACGTCGTTCCCCTACACTAATCAATTCCTTAGATTTTGGATTTCCTACTTACTGCTCACATAGTACTGGTACGTAGCGGGCCCGCGTCCGTGGAATTATATACCTCTATAATCGGAAACACACTTAATTGTTTGCATACTTCCACAAAACATACAAACACCAAATTTTGCATACTTGTTCGTCATGGGATGTGAGTAATGGGAAAATTCCGATATCACAAAAAAGGCGACAATTTCCATGTAAATGAAGTGTCGAAATTTTTCGTCGTTTGGAAATGCTGGTTTTTAGAGTAGTTCCGCACACCATAGGAACGTCATATTTTGTCAGGCAGTGAAGCTAGGAACATAGTTTATGATAGAAAAAAGAGCATTAAAATTCGTTTTTGTTTCGCGGCGCAAATCGAAAAAATGTGAAATTTGTAATGGCTGTATGTAGGACGTTGAAATTTAGAGGTGATGTTTATTCTGATGCGTAGTTTGCGAATCCGCCCTTAAACTTGAAAAAATAGTCATGTTCGGTGTAAGAAAGTGCTAGGAATATTATAAGGGGGCGTCTAATTCTACACAACTTGTAGATATGGTGGAATCACGAAATTGCGTTCAAGTGTGTAGATTACAGCGCATATGGGGGGAAAATTCCGGCATGTTGGAAAAGTCGTCATCTTCGATTCAAAATGGCGGCTCAAAAATTTGTAACCATGAAAATTGTAAGTTGTGCTCTCGGTAGGTAAGCCAGGTTTCGCTATGTTATAAAACGAAATATATTATAAAAACACTTCGCTTTAGCCCTGATTCGTTTATGTACCTTTAAATCACTACGTTATTATAATAAATATATCAACTACTAATTACTAACCATAAACATGAATTGTGTCCAGATATCGTCGATTTATTCTTCTGTTTTATACGTACATGAAATGTCAACAGCAACCATAGCTTTTGTACATATCTTCCAATTTCGTGTGTATAACTCAGTAATGATCTTTTCCATAACAACTAATAATCTAGTCAATAACAAACCAATAGTTTTCATCATAGTCTTTTCCATGACAACATGTCCTGTCAATAACAACGTTCTTTCTTTTAATTATATCTAAGCTATATGCTTAATTATTGCGCCTCTGATCAGTGTTGGTAAAATGGGTACAGATTAATTATAATAGGAATGCATCGCTGTATGAATGTCGCCCAGAACGGGAATTCCGTAACAGTATTTCAGTGAAGGAAAGAACCCTGGATATTTTCAAAACATTCACTTTTTGAATAGCCCTCGTACTAATTATTACTAAATCAACTCTCCTATTAATTATTATTATTACATCAATATAAGTAGTTTTCTCTTCTCTTCTTTCTCCATATATATATCAATTCATTTATAACAACATTTTTCTTTTATTACTAATCACATATCATAAAGCGTCGATTCATTAAAAAATATTATTTGTGGGTCTATTCAAAATTATAAGTAACTGATGATTTACACAGAGTTACTAGTTAATTGTTCCTCTTTTACATTGAGCGATAACATTCATATACAAACAACATTATTTACAATTAAGATTGCCATCATATCACACGTCAACAACAAGATCAGAAGGTAATAATTACATTTAAAAGCTTCAATTTAAGTTCACTGTCATGGATTTCAAGTTAACACAATCAAATCTCTTTTGAACATGTAAAGTAAAATAAAGGTAAACATAACATTCAAAGTTAATACAAAGATAAGATAAATTAATCACATCATAACATGTTGCTCAAATATAAAGTCCAAATGAAGTATTCATAACACAACTCATAACATCTGAGAGAATAAATTAAGAATTGTTATCCAAGTTTAATTTAGTTAACAGCAGGTTTTAGTTTAAATTATGATTAATAAACGAGTCAATTAAAGTACATTGAACACCACAATCTTGGTTATTTTCTCTTGATCCATTTCCTGTTTCATTTATTACTTCGGTCCTATTCCGACAGTTCCTGCCATCTCGAGATCTCCAATTGCATCTGTTTTGAGTTACACCGGTATGCATGACATTGTTACTGTAATTGCGTCTTCCACGAAAGTTTCTCCCGTTCGTCCAACTGTTCCTCGGATTATTATAATTCGTTCCATTCCTACCGCTAGAATTGAATCTTCCATTGGCTCCAGTTCCAGTACGTATAACAGATCTCTCACTAATTCCAATGCCAGTATTGTCACGTGATCTCTCATCGCTGCGAAGATTTTCGGTATTTTCATTAGTTATATTCAAGTTTCTGACGGCAATCGGATTCGATGGATTACGATTACTCCCATTAGGATTCGGGAATTGATTCTCAAAGTTTTGAACTAAAATTATGAGATGATTGAAGTTTACGCATTGAGCTGACAACAGAATTTGTTGTAATTTATACGGCAATAAAATGCGTACGGAAGCGATTATTCTGGATTCGGGCTGAAACGGATTGACGAGTTTAAGTTCATTATATGCATTGATTGTAAAATCCGTAAGAGATTTATCGACCCGAGGTGAATAGTGTCGAGTTCGCACCATCGCATCACGGTTAGCTAACAAGAAATCATTTTCGTAATTAGCCAACAAGGCCCGTTTAAATTCTTCGTAGGATTTTATATGGTCGCGAATAGCCTTAAACCACAAGGAACAAGGAGGAAGTAACAGATGTGGTAACAATTTCATAAATTTAGATTGATCTACACCCATAATTTCACACTCTGCTTCAAATTTTTCTAAAAACGAGCTTGCGGTTTCGTCACACTTACCGCTGAATTTAGTCATGGCCTTAATTTCACTGACCTTAACATTTATTTTGCTATAGTTATGTTTTTGTTGGCGTTGATAATGGTCTGGAACCCTTTCGCACTTATTTATCTCCTTTCTCCTTTTGCGATCTGGACTTTGGAATCGCCTTCTGTGGTTTTCCACAACTAAACCATCATCAGTAGAACTCTTAGAAGAAGATATCCCGTCAGTTTCTATTAATGGAGTTCTCGGGCAGTGATGCAATGCTTCCTGTTGAAGATGCAATGTTTCCTGTTGATGATGCAATGTTTCCTGTTGATTGGGAGTACCCAAAGCCTCCTTATACATAGGATTATTGTAGTCACATTCCCTCTCTTGTAACGATCTGATTTCCTCTTGTATGTTGGATATCAGTATGCTATGTGAATTGACCTGGGCAGTAATATTCGCTATCTGACTTTTTTGTTGGGCTGTCGTCGATTCCATGGTTTCAACGACTTTCTTTATCGACTCGGTTTCTAGAGTTAGTTGATCCTGTCTATCTTGCCATTTGTTACTAAATTGTTGAAACCTGGTATCAACTTCTCGTGTCATATCATTTGTAATTTTGATGGTAACTTCATCAGCTAATACTTGCAAATTTTCTTTCAAATTGTGTTGCAAGCGGTCAAAATTCTCTTGCACACCTTGTACTTTATCTGCAAGAGATTTATGCTGCACTAGTATCTGTTCTAGCTTTTCATCGTTCAGTTTTTGTTGTTGATCAAATTTCTGTTCTAACTTTTCATCTAGCTTTTCATCTAGCTTTTCATCGTACAATTTTTGTTGTTGATCAAATTTCTGTTCTAGCTTTTCATCTAGTAGTTGACTAAACATATCAATAAGATTAGAATAGGAATGTTCAGACACAGTTACGGCATTTCCAGATATGGTTTCATTTGAAATACTGGGTACTTCTTCAATCTCGGAATCCTGCATATTGCTAATTCTTTGGATTCTCTTCCCACTTCTCAAAGTAGTGAAACTCATAAAATACGTATACACATAAACTCAGTTCTTACTATTCTTCGGAACTAAATAGTATAGTATAGTCCCGTGTCTTCGGCACCAGATAAAACGAAATATATTATAAAAACACTTCGCTTTAGCCCTGATTCGTTTATGTACCTTTAAATCACTACGTTATTATAATAAATATATCAACTACTAATTACTAACCATAAACATGAATTGTGTCCAGATATCGTCGATTTATTCTTCTGTTTTATACGTACATGAAATGTCAACAGCAACCATAGCTTTTGTACATATCTTCCAATTTCGTGTGTATAACTCAGTAATGATCTTTTCCATAACAACTAATAATCTTGTCAATAACAAACCAATAGTTTTCATCATAGTCTTTTCCATGACAACATGTCCTGTCAATAACAACGTTCTTTCTTTTAATTATATCTAAGCTATATGCTTAATTATTGCGCCTCTGATCAGTGTTGGTAAAATGGGTACAGATTAATTATAATAGGAATGCATCGCTGTAGTTATTAAGGACGTAGTTCAGTTTAAGTGAAGAAACAAATCATTGGAGAAGTCGCCATCTTGAATTCAAAATTGCCATATTTTTGAATTGCCTTCATTTGGCCTCTTATGTGGTATATTGAGTAGAATAGAACAGAGAGAATTCAACGTAGTAAGTTAGCTCCGCGGTAAAGTGTCTGCTTTCTGAGTGGCAGGTCTGGGTTCGAATCTCCGCAGACAATGTTTTATCTTGCATTTTATTCTTATCACGTTGCTTAATTTTACCAAATAGTTTCTGTTGGCATTGCGTGAACAAAATGTTTTCGTTATTACAGACAGACGGAAAGGATATATTTATACGCTAACTGATGAGATGGTCTCGAAACTAGGCAGTATGTTCGTGTAAAGTTTCGAGACGATACTGAAGTATTTAAAATCAAACATATGTAGCTTTGGAAATGGAGCATCACCAGTGTCTCTAACGGAAGCAATGTTCGGGGGGGGGCGGGAGTATTACCCCGGTGGCACTGCTGATAACATTCTGTTTGTTATTGTATTATAAACGTATTATTTTGATCTCGCCAAGGGTGCTCTGAGGAGGCAGTGTCCCCTAAAAAGAGTCTGAAAGAAAAATAGGGCATCATTTTCACGATATAGTGTCCATACAAGACAACAATGCATTTTGTCTCGCGACAACAGTGTCTGCTTCAAACCGGAAACGATTGCAAAATATCTCTCTCCCCTTTTATGTTCCTCGTTAAGATACATGCTTATACCAAATTTGAAGTGAATACCACAAATGGAAAGTATAAAATATTAATTTTAAGGAAATACACACACACACACAGGGACGTACGCAGGGGGTGGGTCCTGGGGGTCCGGACCACCACCGAAATTCCAACTTTTGAGTAAATTTAGCCTAATTTTTTGGACAAGTTTAGGAATTTCAATATAAAATACACTGATATTGAGTTTGGCCCTTCCCGAAATAAATTCCTGCGTACGCAACTGCGCGCACACGCTCATACACGCACACACACACACGCAAATGGGCACTTTGAAAATTGTCTCGTCGGCAGCGTACATAATTTTAATATGTAAGATACGTGGAAAAGTGCCCTTTCGATTTAATAGTTTTAGTTGCGGGTCCGGTTGGAATGAAATGCCGTATATAATAAAGTCAAGCTTATTTTCAGTCACCTATGCTATAAAAATAAACTTTCAAAGAAAGAAAAAGTGAGAGAAAAACTTAGTGGGGATCGAACCCAGATCTTTTGCACAGTAGGCTCACGTCGTTCCCCTACACTAATCAATTCCTTAGATTTTGGATTTCCTACTTACTGCTCACATAGTACTGGTACGTAGCGGGCCTGCGTCCGTGGAATTATATACCTCTATAATCGGAAACACACTTAATTGTTTGCATACTTCCACAAAACATACAAACACCAAATTTTGCATACTTGTTCGTCATGGGATGTGAGTAATGGGAAAATTCCGATATCACAAAAAAGGCGACAATTTCCATGTAAATGAAGTGTCGAAATTTTTCGTCGTTTGGAAATGCTGGTTTTTAGAGTAGTTCCGCACACCATAGGAACGTCATATTTTGTCAGGCAGTGAAGCTAGGAACATAGTTTATGATAGAAAAAAGAGCATTAAAATTCGTTTTTGTTTCGCGGCGCAAATCGAAAAAATGTGAAATTTGTAATGGCTGTATGTAGGACGTTGAAATTTAGAGGTGATGTTTATTCTGATGCGTAGTTTGCGAATCAGCCCTTAAACTTGAAAAAATAGTCATGTTCGGTGTAAGAAAGTGCTAGGAATATTATAAGGGTGCGTCTAATTCTACACAACTTGTAGATATGGTGGAATCACGAAATTGCGTTCAAGTGTGTAGATTACAGCGCATATGGGGGGAAAATTCCGGCATGTTGGAAAAGTCGTCATCTTCGATTCAAAATGGCGGCTCAAAAATTTGTAACCATGAAAATTGTAAGTTGTGCTCTCGGTAGGTAAGCCAGGTTTCGCTATGTTATTAAGGACGTAGTTCAGTTTAAGTGAAGAAACAAATCATTGGAGAAGTCGCCATCTTGAATTCAAAATTGCCATATTTTTGAATTGCCTTCATTTGGCCTCTTATGTGGTATATTGAGTAGAATAGAACAAACAGAATTCAACGTAGTAAGTTAGCTCCGCGGTAAAGTGTCTGCTTTCTGAGTGGCAGGTCTGGGTTCGAATCTCCGCAGACAATGTTTCATCTTGCATTTTATTCTTATCACGTTGCTTCATTTTACCAAATAGTTTCTGTTGGCATTGCGTGAACAAAATGTTTTCGTTATTACAGACAGACGGAAAGGATATATTTATACGCTAACTGATGAGATGGTCTCGAAACTAGGCAGTATGTTCGTGTAAAGTTTCGAGACGATACTGAAGTATTTAAAATCAAACATATGTAGCTTTGGAAATGGAGCATCACCAGTGTCTCTAACGGAAGCAATGTTCGGGGGGGGGCGGGAGTATTACCCCGGTGGCACTGCTGATAACATTCTGTTTGTTATTGTATTATAAACGTATTATTTTGATCTCGCCAAGGGTGCTCTGAGGAGGCAGTGTCCCCTAAAAAGAGTCTGAAAGAAAAATAGGGCATCATTTTCACGATATAGTGTCCATACAAGACAACAATGCATTTTGTCTCGCGACAACAGTGTCTGCTTCAAACCGGAAACGATTGCAAAATATCTCTCTCCCCTTTTATGTTCCTCGTTAAGATACATGCTTATACCAAATTTGAAGTGAATACCACAAATGGAAAGTATAAAATATTAATTTTAAGGAAATACACACACACACAGGGACGTACGCAGGGGGTGGGTCCTGGGGGTCCGGACCACCACCGAAATTCCAACTTTTGAGTAAATTTAGCCTAATTTTTTGGACAAGTTTAGGAATTTCAATATAAAATACACTGATATTGAGTTTGGCCCTTCCCGAAATAAATTCCTGCGTACGCAACTGCGCGCACACGCTCATACACGCACACACACACACGCAAATGGGCACTTTGAAAATTGTCTCGTCGGCAGCGTACATAATTTTAATATGTAAGATACGTGGAAAAGTGCCCTTTCGATTTAATAGTTTTAGTTGCGGGTCCGGTTGGAATGAAATGCCGTATATAATAAAGTCAAGCTTATTTTCAGTCACCTATGCTATAAAAATAAACTTTCAAAGAAAGAAAAAGTGAGAGAAAAACTTAGTGGGGATCGAACCCAGATCTTTTGCAGAGTAGGCTCACGTCGTTCCCCTACACTAATCAATTCCTTAGATTTTGGATTTCCTACTTACTGCTCACATAGTACTGGTACGTAGCGGGCCCGCGTCCGTGGAATTATATACCTCTATAATCGGAAACACACTTAATTGTTTGCATACTTCCACAAAACATACAAACACCAAATTTTGCATACTTGTTCGTCATGGGATGTGAGTAATGGGAAAATTCCGATATCACAAAAAAGGCGACAATTTCCATGTAAATGAAGTGTCGAAATTTTTCGTCGTTTGGAAATGCTGGTTTTTAGAGTAGTTCCGCACACCATAGGAACGTCATATTTTGTCAGGCAGTGAAGCTAGGAACATAGTTTATGATAGAAAAAAGAGCATTAAAATTCGTTTTTGTTTCGCGGCGCAAATCGAAAAAATGTGAAATTTGTAATGGCTGTATGTAGGACGTTGAAATTTAGAGGTGATGTTTATTCTGATGCGTAGTTTGCGAATCCGCCCTTAAACTTGAAAAAATAGTCATGTTCGGTGTAAGAAAGTGCTAGGAATATTATAAGGGGGCGTCTAATTCTACACAACTTGTAGATATGGTGGAATCACGAAATTGCGTTCAAGTGTGTAGATTACAGCGCATATGGGGGGAAAATTCCGGCATGTTGGAAAAGTCGTCATCTTCGATTCAAAATGGCGGCTCAAAAATTTGTAACCATGAAAATTGTAAGTTGTGCTCTCGGTAGGTAAGCCAGGTTTCGCTATGTTATTAAGGACGTAGTTCAGTTTAAGTGAAGAAACAAATCATTGGAGAAGTCGCCATCTTGAATTCAAAATTGCCATATTTTTGAATTGCCTTCATTTGGCCTCTTATGTGGTATATTGAGTAGAATAGAACAGAGAGAATTCAACGTAGTAAGTTAGCTCCGCGGTAAAGTGTCTGCTTTCTGAGCAGGTCTGGGTTCGAATCTCCGCAGACAATGTTTTATCTTGCATTTTATTCTTATCACGTTGCTTCATTTTACCAAATAGTTTCTGTTGGCATTGCGTGAACAAAATGTTTTCGTTATTACAGACAGACGGAAAGGATATATTTATACGCTAACTGATGAGATGGTCTCGAAACTAGGCAGTATGTTCGTGTAAAGTTTCGAGACGATACTGAAGTATTTAAAATCAAACATATGTAGCTTTGGAAATGGAGCATCACCAGTGTCTCTAACGGAAGCAATGTTCGGGGGGGGGGGGGGAGTATTACCCCGGTGGCACTGCTGATAACATTCTGTTTGTGATTGTATTATAAACGTATTATTTTGATCTCGCCAAGGGTGCTCTGAGGAGGCAGTGTCCCCTAAAAAGAGTCTGAAAGAAAAATAGGGCATCATTTTCACGATATAGTGTCCATACAAGACAACAATGCATTTTGTCTCGCGACAACAGTGTCTGCTTCAAACCGGAAACGATTGCAAAATATCTCTCTCCCCTTTTATGTTCCTCGTTAAGATACATGCTTATACCAAATTTGAAGTGAATACCACAAATGGAAAGTATAAAATATTAATTTTAAGGAAATACACACACACACACAGGGACGTACGCAGGGGGTGGGTCCTGGGGGTCCGGACCACCACCGAAATTCCAACTTTTGAGTAAATTTAGCCTAATTTTTTGGACAAGTTTAGGAATTTCAATATAAAATACACTGATATTGAGTTTGGCCCTTCCCGAAATAAATTCCTGCGTACGCAACTGCGCGCACACGCTCATACACGCACACACACACACGCAAATGGGCACTTTGAAAATTGTCTCGTCGGCAGCGTACATAATTTTAATATGTAAGATACGTGGAAAAGTGCCCTTTCGATTTAATAGTTTTAGTTGCGGGTCCGGTTGGAATGAAATGCCGTATATAATAAAGTCAAGCTTATTTTCAGTCACCTATGCTATAAAAATAAACTTTCAAAGAAAGAAAAAGTGAGAGAAAAACTTAGTGGGGATCGAACCCAGATCTTTTGCAGAGTAGGCTCACGTCGTTCCCCTACACTAATCAATTCCTTAGATTTTGGATTTCCTACTTACTGCTCACATAGTACTGGTACGTAGCGGGCCTGCGTCCGTGGAATTATATACCTCTATAATCGGAAACACACTTAATTGTTTGCATACTTCCACAAAACATACAAACACCAAATTTTGCATACTTGTTCGTCATGGGATGTGAGTAATGGGAAAATTCCGATATCACAAAAAAGGCGACAATTTCCATGTAAATGAAGTGTCGAAATTTTTCGTCGTTTGGAAATGCTGGTTTTTAGAGTAGTTCCGCACACCATAGGAACGTCATATTTTGTCAGGCAGTGAAGCTAGGAACATAGTTTATGATAGAAAAAAGAGCATTAAAATTCGTTTTTGTTTCGCGGCGCAAATCGAAAAAATGTGAAATTTGTAATGGCTGTATGTAGGACGTTGAAATTTAGAGGTGATGTTTATTCTGATGCGTAGTTTGCGAATCCGCCCTTAAACTTGAAAAAATAGTCATGTTCGGTGTAAGAAAGTGCTAGGAATATTATAAGGGTGCGTCTAATTCTACACAACTTGTAGATATGGTGGAATCACGAAATTGCGTTCAAGTGTGTAGATTACAGCGCATATGGGGGGAAAATTCCGGCATGTTGGAAAAGACGTCATCTTCGATTCAAAATGGCGGCTCAAAAATTTGTAACCATGAAAATTGTAAGTTGTGCTCTCGGTAGGTAAGCCAGGTTTCGCTATGTTATTAAGGACGTAGTTCAGTTTAAGTGAAGAAACAAATCATTGGAGAAGTCGCCATCTTGAATTCAAAATTGCCATATTTTTGAATTGCCTTCATTTGGCCTCTTATGTGGTATATTGAGTAGAATAGAACAAACAGAATTCAACGTAGTAAGTTAGCTCCGCGGTAAAGTGTCTGCTTTCTGAGTGGCAGGTCTGGGTTCGAATCTCCGCAGACAATGTTTTATCTTGCATTTTATTCTTATCACGTTGCTTCATTTTACCAAATAGTTTCTGTTGGCATTGCGTGAACAAAATGTTTTCGTTATTACAGACAGACGGAAAGGATATATTTATACGCTAACTGATGAGATGGTCTCGAAACTAGGCAGTATGTTCGTGTAAAGTTTCGAGACGATACTGAAGTATTTAAAATCAAACATATGTAGCTTTGGAAATGGAGCATCACCAGTGTCTCTAACGGAAGCAATGTTCGGGGGGGGGAGTATTACCCCGGTGGCACTGCTGATAACATTCTGTTTGTTATTGTATTATAAACGTATTATTTTGATCTCGCCAAGGGTGCTCTGAGGAGGCAGTGTCCCCTAAAAAGAGTCTGAAAGAAAAATAGGGCATCATTTTCACGATATAGTGTCCATACAAGACAACAATGCATTTTGTCTCGCGACAACAGTGTCTGCTTCAAACCGGAAACGATTGCAAAATATCTCTCTCCCCTTTTATGTTCCTCGTTAAGATACATGCTTATACCAAATTTGAAGTGAATACCACAAATGGAAAGTATAAAATATTAATTTTAAGGAAATACACACACACACAGGGACGTACGCAGGGGGTGGGTCCTGAGGGTCCGGACCACCACCGAAATTCCAACTTTTGAGTAAATTTAGCCTAATTTTTTGGACAAGTTTAGGAATTTCAATATAAAATACACTGATATTGAGTTTGGCCCTTCCCGAAATAAATTCCTGCGTACGCAACTGCGCGCACACGCTCATACACGCACACACACACACGCAAATGGGCACTTTGAAAATTGTCTCGTCGGCAGCGTACATAATTTTAATATGTAAGATACGTGGAAAAGTGCCCTTTCGATTTAATAGTTTTAGTTGCGGGTCCGGTTGGAATGAAATGCCGTATATAATAAAGTCAAGCTTATTTTCAGTCACCTATGCTATAAAAATAAACTTTCAAAGAAAGAAAAAGTGAGAGAAAAACTTAGTGGGGATCGAACCCAGATCTTTTGCACAGTAGGCTCACGTCGTTCCTTTACACTAATCAATTCCTTAGATTTTGGATTTCCTACTTACTGCTCACATAGTACTGGTACGTAGCGGGCCCGCGTCCGTGGAATTATATACCTCTATAATCGGAAACACACTTAATTGTTTGCATACTTCCACAAAACATACAAACACCAAATTTTGCATACTTGTTCGTCATGGGATGTGAGTAATGGGAAAATTCCGATATCACAAAAAAGGCGACAATTTCCATGTAAATGAAGTGTCGAAATTTTTCGTCGTTTGGAAATGCTGGTTTTTAGAGTAGTTCCGCACACCATAGGAACGTCATATTTTGTCAGGCAGTGAAGCTAGGAACATAGTTTATGATAGAAAAAAGAGCATTAAAATTCGTTTTTGTTTCGCGGCGCAAATCGAAAAAATGTGAAATTTGTAATGGCTGTATGTAGGACGTTGAAATTTAGAGGTGATGTTTATTCTGATGCGTAGTTTGCGAATCCGCCCTTAAACTTAAAAAAATAGTCATGTTCGGTGTAAGAAAGTGCTAGGAATATTATAAGGGGGCGTCTAATTCTACACAACTTGTAGATATGGTGGAATCACGAAATTGCGTTCAAGTGTGTAGATTACAGCGCATATGGGGGGAAAATTCCGGCATGTTGGAAAAGTCGTCATCTTCGATTCAAAATGGCGGCTCAAAAATTTGTAACCATGAAAATTGTAAGTTGTGCTCTCGGTAGGTAAGCCAGGTTTCGCTATGTTATTAAGGACGTAGTTCAGTTTAAGTGAAGAAACAAATCATTGGAGAAGTCGCCATCTTGAATTCAAAATTGCCATATTTTTGAATTGCCTTCATTTGGCCTCTTATGTGGTATATTGAGTAGAATAGAACAAACAGAATTCAACGTAGTAAGTTAGCTCCGCGGTAAAGTGTCTGCTTTCTGAGTGGCAGGTCTGGGTTCGAATCTCCGTAGACAATGTTTTATCTTGCATTTTATTCTTATCACGTTGCTTCATTTTACCAAATAGTTTCTGTTGGCATTGCGTGAATAAAATGTTTTCGTTATTACAGACAGACGGAAAGGATATATTTATACGCTAACTGATGAGATGGTCTCGAAACTAGGCAGTATGTTCGTGTAAAGTTTCGAGACGATACTGAAGTATTTAAAATCAAACATATGTAGCTTTGGAAATGGAGCATCACCAGTGTCTCTAACGGAAGCAATGTTCGGGGGGGGGGGGGCGGGAGTATTACCCCGGTGGCACTGCTGATAACATTCTGTTTGTTATTGTATTATAAACGTATTATTTTGATCTCGCCAAGGGTGCTCTGAGGAGGCAGTGTCCCCTAAAAAGAGTCTGAAAGAAAAATAGGGCATCATTTTCACGATATAGTGTCCATACAAGACAACAATGCATTTTGTCTCGCGACAACAGTGTCTGCTTCAAACCGGAAACGATTGCAAAATATCTCTCTCCCCTTTTATGTTCCTCGTTAAGATACATGCTTATACCAAATTTGAAGTGAATACCACAAATGGAAAGTATAAAATATTAATTTTAAGGAAATACACACACACACAGGGACGTACGCAGGGGGTGGGTCCTGGGGGTCCGGACCACCACCGAAATTCCAACTTTTGAGTAAATTTAGCCTAATTTTTTGGACAAGTTTAGGAATTTCAATATAAAATACACTGATATTGAGTTTGGCCCTTCCCGAAATAAATTCCTGCGTACGCAACTGCGCGCACACGCTCATACACGCACACACACACACGCAAATGGGCACTTTGAAAATTGTCTCGTCGGCAGCGTACATAATTTTAATATGTAAGATACGTGGAAAAGTGCCCTTTCGATTTAATAGTTTTAGTTGCGGGTCCGGTTGGAATGAAATGCCGTATATAATAAAGTCAAGCTTATTTTCAGTCACCTATGCTATAAAAATAAACTTTCAAAGAAAGAAAAAGTGAGAGAAAAACTTAGTGGGGATCGAACCCAGATCTTTTGCAGAGTAGGCTCACGTCGTTCCCCTACACTAATCAATTCCTTAGATTTTGGATTTCCTTCTTACTGCTCACATAGTACTGGTACGTAGCGGGCCCGCGTCCGTGGAATTATATACCTCTATAATCGGAAACACACTTAATTGTTTGCATACTTCCACAAAACATACAAACACCAAATTTTGCATACTTGTTCGTCATGGGATGTGAGTAATGGGAAAATTCCGATATCACAAAAAAGGCGACAATTTCCATGTAAATGAAGTGTCGAAATTTTTCGTCGTTTGGAAATGCTGGTTTTTAGAGTAGTTCCGCACACCATAGGAACGTCATATTTTGTCAGGCAGTGAAGCTAGGAACATAGTTTATGATAGAAAAAAGAGCATTAAAATTCGTTTTTGTTTCGCGGCGCAAATCGAAAAAATGTGAAATTTGTAATGGCTGTATGTAGGACGTTGAAATTTAGAGGTGATGTTTATTCTGATGCGTAGTTTGCGAATCCGCCCTTAAACTTGAAAAAATAGTCATGTTCGGTGTAAGAAAGTGCTAGGAATATTATAAGGGGGCGTCTAATTCTACACAACTTGTAGATATGGTGGAATCACGAAATTGCGTTCAAGTGTGTAGATTACAGCGCATATGGGGGGAAAATTCCGGCATGTTGGAAAAGTCGTCATCTTCGATTCAAAATGGCGGCTCAAAAATTTGTAACCATGAAAATTGTAAGTTGTGCTCTCGGTAGGTAAGCCAGGTTTCGCTATGTTATTAAGGACGTAGTTCAGTTTAAGTGAAGAAACAAATCATTGGAGAAGTCGCCATCTTGAATTCAAAATTGCCATATTTTTGAATTGCCTTCATTTGGCCTCTTATGTGGTATATTGAGTAGAATAGAACAAACAGAATTCAACGTAGTAAGTTAGCTCCGTGGTAAAGTGTCTGCTTTCTGAGTGGCAGGTCTGGGTTCGAATCTCCGTAGACAATGTTTTATCTTGCATTTTATTCTTATCACGTTGCTTCATTTTACCAAATAGTTTCTGTTGGCATTGCGTGAACAAAATGTTTTCGTTATTACAGACAGACGGAAAGGATATATTTATACGCTAACTGATGAGATGGTCTCGAAACTAGGCAGTATGTTCGTGTAAAGTTTCGAGACGATACTGAAGTATTTAAAATCAAACATATGTAGCTTTGGAAATGGAGCATCACCAGTGTCTCTAACGGAAGCAATGTTCGGGGGGGGGGCGGGAGTATTACCCCGGTGGCACTGCTGATAACATTCTGTTTGTTATTGTATTATAAACGTATTATTTTGATCTCGCCAAGGGTGCTCTGAGGAGGCAGTGTCCCCTAAAAAGAGTCTGAAAGAAAAATAGGGCATCATTTTCACGATATAGTGTCCATACAAGACAACAATGCATTTTGTCTCGCGACAACAGTGTCTGCTTCAAACCGGAAACGATTGCAAAATATCTCTCTCCCCTTTTATGTTCCTCGTTAAGATACATGCTTATACCAAATTTGAAGTGAATACCACAAATGGAAAGTATAAAATATTAATTTTAAGGAAATACACACACACACAGGGACGTACGCAGGGGGTGGGTCCTGGGGGTCCGGACCACCACCGAAATTCCAACTTTTGAGTAAATTTAGCCTAATTTTTTGGACAAGTTTAGGAATTTCAATATAAAATACACTGATATTGAGTTTGGCCCTTCCCGAAATAAATTCCTGCGTACGCAACTGCGCGCACACGCTCATACACGCACACACACACACGCAAATGGGCACTTTGAAAATTGTCTCGTCGGCAGCGTACATAATTTTAATATGTAAGATACGTGGAAAAGTGCCCTTTCGATTTAATAGTTTTAGTTGCGGGTCCGGTTGGAATGAAATGCCGTATATAATAAAGTCAAGCTTATTTTCAGTCACCTATGCTATAAAAATAAACTTTCAAAGAAAGAAAAAGTGAGAGAAAAACTTAGTGGGGATCGAACCCAGATCTTTTGCACAGTAGGCTCACGTCGTTCCCCTACACTAATCAATTCCTTAGATTTTGGATTTCCTACTTACTGCTCACATAGTACTGGTACGTAGCGGGCCCGCGTCCGTGGAATTATATACCTCTATAATCGGAAACACACTTAATTGTTTGCATACTTCCACAAAACATACAAACACCAAATTTTGCATACTTGTTCGTCATGGGATGTGAGTAATGGGAAAATTCCGATATCACAAAAAAGGCGACAATTTCCATGTAAATGAAGTGTCGAAATTTTTCGTCGTTTGGAAATGCTGGTTTTTAGAGTAGTTCCGCACACCATAGGAACGTCATATTTTGTCAGGCAGTGAAGCTAGGAACATAGTTTATGATAGAAAAAAGAGCATTAAAATTCGTTTTTGTTTCGCGGCGCAAATCGAAAAAATGTGAAATTTGTAATGGCTGTATGTAGGACGTTGAAATTTAGAGGTGATGTTTATTCTGATGCGTAGTTTGCGAATCCGCCCTTAAACTTGAAAAAATAGTCATGTTCGGTGTAAGAAAGTGCTAGGAATATTATAATGGTGCGTCTAATTCTACACAACTTGTAGATATGGTGGAATCACGAAATTGCGTTCAAGTGTGTAGATTACAGCGCATATGGGGGGAAAATTCCGGCATGTTGGAAAAGTCGTCATCTTCGATTCAAAATGGCGGCTCAAAAATTTGTAACCATGAAAATTGTAAGTTGTGCTCTCGGTAGGTAAGCCAGGTTTCGCTATGTTATTAAGGACGTAGTTCAGTTTAAGTGAAGAAACAAATCATTGGAGAAGTCGCCATCTTGAATTCAAAATTGCCATATTTTTGAATTGCCTTCATTTGGCCTCTTATGTGGTATATTGAGTAGAATAGAACAAACAGAATTCAACGTAGTAAGTTAGCTCCGCGGTAAAGTGTCTGCTTTCTGAGTGGCAGGTCTGGGTTCGAATCTCCGTAGACAATGTTTTATCTTGCATTTTATTCTTATCACGTTGCTTCATTTTACCAAATAGTTTCTGTTGGCATTGCGTGAACAAAATGTTTTCGTTATTACAGACAGACGGAAAGGATATATTTATACGCTAACTGATGAGATGGTCTCGAAACTAGGCAGTATGTTCGTGTAAAGTTTCGAGACGATACTGAAGTATTTAAAATCAAACATATGTAGCTTTGGAAATGGAGCATCACCAGTGTCTCTAACGGAAGCAATGTTCGGGGGGGGGGCGGGAGTATTACCCCGGTGGCACTGCTGATAACATTCTGTTTGTTATTGTATTATAAACGTATTATTTTGATCTCGCCAAGGGTGCTCTGAGGAGGCAGTGTCCCCTAAAAAGAGTCTGAAAGAAAAATAGGGCATCATTTTCACGATATAGTGTCCATACAAGACAACAATGCATTTTGTCTCGCGACAACAGTGTCTGCTTCAAACCGGAAACGATTGCAAAATATCTCTCTCCCCTTTTATGTTCCTCGTTAAGATACATGCTTATACCAAATTTGAAGTGAATACCACAAATGGAAAGTATAAAATATTAATTTTAAGGAAATACACACACACACAGGGACGTACGCAGGGGGTGGGTCCTGGGGGTCCGGACCACCACCGAAATTCCAACTTTTGAGTAAATTTAGCCTAATTTTTTGGACAAGTTTAGGAATTTCAATATAAAATACACTGATATTGAGTTTGGCCCTTCCCGAAATAAATTCCTGCGTACGCAACTGCGCGCACACGCTCATACACGCACACACACACACGCAAATGGGCACTTTGAAAATTGTCTCGTCGGCAGCGTACATAATTTTAATATGTAAGATACGTGGAAAAGTGCCCTTTCGATTTAATAGTTTTAGTTGCGGGTCCGGTTGGAATGAAATGCCGTATATAATAAAGTCAAGCTTATTTTCAGTCACCTATGCTATAAAAATAAACTTTCAAAGAAAGAAAAAGTGAGAGAAAAACTTAGTGGGGATCGAACCCAGATCTTTTGCAGAGTAGGCTCACGTCGTTCCCCTACACTAATCAATTCCTTAGATTTTGGATTTCCTACTTACTGCTCACATAGTACTGGTACGTAGCGGGCCCGCGTCCGTGGAATTATATACCTCTATAATCGGAAACACACTTAATTGTTTGCATACTTCCACAAAACATACAAACACCAAATTTTGCATACTTGTTCGTCATGGGATGTGAGTAATGGGAAAATTCCGATATCACAAAAAAGGCGACAATTTCCATGTAAATGAAGTGTCGAAATTTTTCGTCGTTTGGAAATGCTGGTTTTTAGAGTAGTTCCGCACACCATAGGAACGTCATATTTTGTCAGGCAGTGAAGCTAGGAACATAGTTTATGATAGAAAAAAGAGCATTAAAATTCGTTTTTGTTTCGCGGCGCAAATCGAAAAAATGTGAAATTTGTAATGGCTGTATGTAGGACGTTGAAATTTAGAGGTGATGTTTATTCTGATGCGTAGTTTGCGAATCCGCCCTTAAACTTGAAAAAATAGTCATGTTCGGTGTAAGAAAGTGCTAGGAATATTATAAGGGGGCGTCTAATTCTACACAACTTGTAGATATGGTGGAATCACGAAATTGCGTTCAAGTGTGTAGATTACAGCGCATATGGGGGGAAAATTCCGGCATGTTGGAAAAGTCGTCATCTTCGATTCAAAATGGCGGCTCAAAAATTTGTAACCATGAAAATTGTAAGTTGTGCTCTCGGTAGGTAAGCCAGGTTTCGCTATGTTATTAAGGACGTAGTTCAGTTTAAGTGAAGAAACAAATCATTGGAGAAGTCGCCATCTTGAATTCAAAATTGCCATATTTTTGAATTGCCTTCATTTGGCCTCTTATGTGGTATATTGAGTAGAATAGAACAGAGAGAATTCAACGTAGTAAGTTAGCTCCGCGGTAAAGTGTCTGCTTTCTGACAAGGAAGGGTCACGCAGCGGCTCCGCTGAGATCCGAATAAGACAATTGTGTTTGCATTTGATATGTTATAATTAGACGAATCCCAAAGTTATACGTGCCACCGAGCGGAATATCGTGAGTTACAACATATTTTGTAATGTAAAAGTTACGAAAAAATTACATTGTAAAATAATTTGAAACGGGCCATTTGTTCGGAAACGATTGGATAAATGGAAAACTCGGTGAACACGTGTCCCATAATTTTCAAGGGAGTACTTCTGGGGCTAAAAATTTTTGCCCCAGGGTCCTCTGTAGGGTCCCAGACGGGGTCCAACTCAAAAGCTTCAAATGGCAAGGGGGGTTAAGTCGCACATCGTTTGAAAGCTGTTGTTAAATGAAAGAAGATGGAGCAAGTCTCGACTCTCTACGACAACTCTGTGCAAAATGGCGGAGGGTCAAAATGTAAACAAAAACTTAATTGAAAAGTCCATGGCCACCCCTATAAATCGGAAACGGTGAGACAAATGTGAAAACAGGAAAGGACGTGTGGTATTACTTCCAAAGTACAACGATTTAAGTTAAAACGTCTTGTTCTAGGGCCCTCATAGGGTCCCAGGTGGGGTCCAACTCATAAGTTTCAACCGGCAAGGGGGGTTAAGTAGCACATCGTTTGAAAGCTGTTGTTAAATGAAAGAAGATGGAGGAAGTCTCGACTCTCTACGACAACCCTGTGCAAAATGGCGGAGGGTCAAAATGTAAACAAAAGCTAAATTGAAAAATCTATGGCCACCTTGAATCCAAAATGGCCGCTTAAAACCTATGTCATTCATAACAGTACAAGACTAAATCTCTATTTTACTCTATTATGTATTTAGAAATAATAGGAAGACTACAGAACAACTGACTTTCGATTCACTTCAACTATTATTTCATTCCGTAATAACACATATATGTTTTGTTCCTAATGTACGATCGTCACGGTTCTTTCGATATCATTTACGTGAAAATAATGAATATGCAATGAACACATAACTCTGACTTTCTATTCATAATGCTAAACAAAAGTTGAATATCTTCGGGACTTTTCTAATTTTCTCATAAGTAGTTAATACATAAAGGACTTGCTGCACCAGTTAGGTTGAGAGCTCTATTGTAACGTATTCGTGATGGTTATATTTGTATGCCATTAGTTGGTTTGATCACAATGTTTCAAGCAATACTAAATAAAAAAAAAAAACATTCATTTACAAGATTGGCGAGCAGTACCAACCACGTGCAAATCACTCCAGTACATCGAGCTGCGTCAAAGTTTGTTGGTTTGGTCATAATACTCCAAATAACATATTTATATACAAACTCAATTTTCACGCTGGCAGACATAATGGATTATAGATGATACGTCTTTGATATTTTCTGGATATCTACTATTGACCATAAACGTAAATACCACATTTCGCTTCTCCAATTCCAGTGGTTTGAGCTGGACATGGTTCGATAAATAGTGTGGCATTTTGAACACAAGATGTCACTTTTTGAATATTTCGTATCCTCTTGTCACTTATTTTTCCTGATCAGCATTCATACCAAATTTAGCTTTCCTAGCTTCAGCAGTTTGGTATGCCTATACTTTCGACGTAGGTTTTAAGCGGCCATCTTGGATTCAAGGTGGCCATAGATTTTTCAATTTAGCTTTTGTTTACATTTTGACCCTCCGCCATTTTGCACAGAGTTGTCGTAGAGAGTCGAGACTTGCTCCATCTTCTTTCATTTAACAACAGCTTTCAAACGATGTGCGACTTAACCCCCCTTGCCATTTGAAACTTTTGAGTTGGATCCCGTCTGGGACCCTACAGAGGACCCTGGGGCAAAAATCTTTAGCCCCAGAAGTACTCCCTTGAAAATTATGGGACACGTGTTCACCGAGTTTTCCATTTATCCAATCGTTTCCGAACAAATGGCCCGTTTCAAATTATTTTACAATGTAATTTTTTCGTAACTTTTACATTACAAAATATGTTGTAACTCACGATATTCCGCTCGATGGCACGTATAACTTTGGGATTCGTCTAATTATAACATATCAAATGCAAACACAATTGTCTCATTCGGATCTCAGCGGAGCCGCTGCGTGACCCTTCCTTGTGAGTGGCAGGTCTGGGTTCGAATCTCCGCAGACAATGTTTTATCTTGCATTTTATTCTTATCACGTTGCTTCATTTTACCAAATAGTTTCTGTTGGCATTGCGTGAACAAAATGTTTTCGTTATTACAGACAGACGGAAAGGATATATTTATACGCTAACTGATGAGATGGTCTCGAAACTAGGCAGTATGTTCGTGTAAAGTTTCGAGACGATACTGAAGTATTTAAAATCAAACATATGTAGCTTTGGAAATGGAGCATCACCAGTGTCTCTAACGGAAGCAATGTTCGGGGGGGCGGGAGTATTACCCCGGTGGCACTGCTGATAACATTCTGTTTGTTATTGTATTATAAACGTATTATTTTGATCTCGCCAAGGGTGCTCTGAGGAGGCAGTGTCCCCTAAAAAGAGTCTGAAAGAAAAATAGGGCATCATTTTCACGATATAGTGTCCATACAAGACAACAATGCATTTTGTCTCGCGACAACAGTGTCTGCTTCAAACCGGAAACGATTGCAAAATATCTCTCTCCCCTTTTATGTTCCTCGTTAAGATACATGCTTATACCAAATTTGAAGTGAATACCACAAATGGAAAGTATAAAATATTAATTTTAAGGAAATACACACACACACACAGGGACGTACGCAGGGGGTGGGTCCTGGGGGTCCGGACCACCACCGAAATTCCAACTTTTGAGTAAATTTAGCCTAATTTTTTGGACAAGTTTAGGAATTTCAATATAAAATACACTGATATTGAGTTTGGCCCTTCCCGAAATAAATTCCTGCGTACGCAACTGCGCGCACACGCTCATACACGCACACACACACACGCAAATGGGCACTTTGAAAATTGTCTCGTCGGCAGCGTACATAATTTTAATATGTAAGATACGTGGAAAAGTGCCCTTTCGATTTAATAGTTTTAGTTGCGGGTCCGGTTGGAATGAAATGCCGTATATAATAAAGTCAAGCTTATTTTCAGTCACCTATGCTATAAAAATAAACTTTCAAAGAAAGAAAAAGTGAGAGAAAAACTTAGTGGGGATCGAACCCAGATCTTTTGCAGAGTAGGCTCACGTCGTTCCCCTACACTAATCAATTCCTTAGATTTTGGATTTCCTACTTACTGCTCACATAGTACTGGTACGTAGCGGGCCCGCGTCCGTGGAATTATATACCTCTATAATCGGAAACACACTTAATTGTTTGCATACTTCCACAAAACATACAAACACCAAATTTTGCATACTTGTTCGTCATGGGATGTGAGTAATGGGAAAATTCCGATATCACAAAAAAGGCGACAATTTCCATGTAAATGAAGTGTCGAAATTTTTCGTCGTTTGGAAATGCTGGTTTTTAGAGTAGTTCCGCACACCATAGGAACGTCATATTTTGTCAGGCAGTGAAGCTAGGAACATAGTTTATGATAGAAAAAAGAGCATTAAAATTCGTTTTTGTTTCGCGGCGCAAATCGAAAAAATGTGAAATTTGTAATGGCTGTATGTAGGACGTTGAAATTTAGAGGTGATGTTTATTCTGATGCGTAGTTTGCGAATCAGCCCTTAAACTTGAAAAAATAGTCATGTTCGGTGTAAGAAAGTGCTAGGAATATTATAATGGTGCGTCTAATTCTACACAACTTGTAGATATGGTGGAATCACGAAATTGCGTTCAAGTGTGTAGATTACAGCGCATATGGGGGGAAAATTCCGGCATGTTGGAAAAGTCGTCATCTTCGATTCAAAATGGCGGCTCAAAAATTTGTAACCATGAAAATTGTAAGTTGTGCTCTCGGTAGGTAAGCCAGGTTTCGCTATGTTATTAAGGACGTAGTTCAGTTTAAGTGAAGAAACAAATCATTGGAGAAGTCGCCATCTTGAATTCAAAATTGCCATATTTTTGAATTGCCTTCATTTGGCCTCTTATGTGGTATATTGAGTAGAATAGAACAAACAGAATTCAACGTAGTAAGTTAGCTCCGCGGTAAAGTGTCTGCTTTCTGAGTGGCAGGTCTGGGTTCGAATCTCCGCAGACAATGTTTTATCTTGCATTTTATTCTTATCACGTTGCTTCATTTTACCAAATAGTTTCTGTTGGCATTGCGTGAACAAAATGTTTTCGTTATTACAGACAGACGGAAAGGATATATTTATACGCTAACTGATGAGATGGTCTCGAAACTAGGCAGTATGTTCGTGTAAAGTTTCGAGACGATACTGAAGTATTTAAAATCAAACATATGTAGCTTTGGAAATGGAGCATCACCAGTGTCTCTAACGGAAGCAATGTTCGGGGGGGGGGGAGTATTACCCCGGTGGCACTGCTGATAACGTTCTGTTTGTTATTGTATTATAAACGTATTATTTTGATCTCGCCAAGGGTGCTCTGAGGAGGCAGTGTCCCCTAAAAAGAGTCTGAAAGAAAAATAGGGCATCATTTTCACGATATAGTGTCCATACAAGACAACAATGCATTTTGTCTCGCGACAACAGTGTCTGCTTCAAACCGGAAACGATTGCAAAATATCTCTCTCCCCTTTTATGTTCCTCGTTAAGATACATGCTTATACCAAATTTGAAGTGAATACCACAAATGGAAAGTATAAAATATTAATTTTAAGGAAATACACACACACACAGGGACGTACGCAGGGGGTGGGTCCTGAGGGTCCGGACCATCACCGAAATTCCAACTTTTGAGTAAATTTAGCCTAATTTTTTGGGCAAGTTTAGGAATTTCAATATAAAATACACTGATATTGAGTTTGGCCCTTCCCGAAATAAATTCCTGCGTACGCAACTGCGCGCACACGCTCATACACGCACACACACACACGCAAATGGGCACTTTGAAAATTGTCTCGTCGGCAGCGTACATAATTTTAATATGTAAGATACGTGGAAAAGTGCCCTTTCGATTTAATAGTTTTAGTTGCGGGTCCGGTTGGAATGAAATGCCGTATATAATAAAGTCAAGCTTATTTTCAGTCACCTATGCTATAAAAATAAACTTTCAAAGAAAGAAAAAGTGAGAGAAAAACTTAGTGGGGATCGAACCCAGATCTTTTGCACAGTAGGCTCACGTCGTTCCTTTACACTAATCAATTCCTTAGATTTTGGATTTCCTACTTACTGCTCACATAGTACTGGTACGTAGCGGGCCCGCGTCCGTGGAATTATATACCTCTATAATCGGAAACACACTTAATTGTTTGCATACTTCCACAAAACATACAAACACCAAATTTTGCATACTTGTTCGTCATGGGATGTGAGTAATGGGAAAATTCCGATATCACAAAAAAGGCGACAATTTCCATGTAAATGAAGTGTCGAAATTTTTCGTCGTTTGGAAATGCTGGTTTTTAGAGTAGTTCCGCACACCATAGGAACGTCATATTTTGTCAGGCAGTGAAGCTAGGAACATAGTTTATGATAGAAAAAAGAGCATTAAAATTCGTTTTTGTTTCGCGGCGCAAATCGAAAAAATGTGAAATTTGTAATGGCTGTATGTAGGACGTTGAAATTTAGAGGTGATGTTTATTCTGATGCGTAGTTTGCGAATCCGCCCTTAAACTTGAAAAAATAGTCATGTTCGGTGTAAGAAAGTGCTAGGAATATTATAAGGGGGCGTCTAATTCTACACAACTTGTAGATATGGTGGAATCACGAAATTGCGTTCAAGTGTGTAGATTACAGCGCATATGGGGGGAAAGTTCCGGCATGTTGGAAAAGTCGTCATCTTCGATTCAAAATGGCGGCTCAAAAATTTGTAACCATGAAAATTGTAAGTTGTGCTCTCGGTAGGTAAGCCAGGTTTCGCTATGTTATTAAGGACGTAGTTCAGTTTAAGTGAAGAAACAAATCATTGGAGAAGTCGCCATCTTGAATTCAAAATTGCCATATTTTTGAATTGCCTTCATTTGGCCTCTTATGTGGTATATTGAGTAGAATAGAACAAACAGAATTCAACGTAGTAAGTTAGCTCCGCGGTAAAGTGTCTGCTTTCTGAGTGGCAGGTCTGGGTTCGAATCTCCGCAGACAATGTTTTATCTTGCATTTTATTCTTATCACGTTGCTTCATTTTACCAAATAGTTTCTGTTGGCATTGCGTGAACAAAATGTTTTCGTTATTACAGACAGACGGAAAGGATATATTTATACGCTAACTGATGAGATGGTCTCGAAACTAGGCAGTATGTTCGTGTAAAGTTTCGAGACGATACTGAAGTATTTAAAATCAAACATATGTAGCTTTGGAAATGGAGCATCACCAGTGTCTCTAACGGAAGCAATGTTCGGGGGGGGGCGGGAGTATTACCCCGGTGGCACTGCTGATAACATTCTGTTTGTTATTGTATTATAAACGTATTATTTTGATCTCGCCAAGGGTGCTCTGAGGAGGCAGTGTCCCCTAAAAAGAGTCTGAAAGAAAAATAGGGCATCATTTTCACGATATAGTGTCCATACAAGACAACAATGCATTTTGTCTCGCGACAACAGTGTCTGCTTCAAACCGGAAACGATTGCAAAATATCTCTCTCCCCTTTTATGTTCCTCGTTAAGATACATGCTTATACCAAATTTGAAGTGAATACCACAAATGGAAAGTATAAAATATTAATTTTAAGGAAATACACACACACACAGGGACGTACGCAGGGGGTGGGTCCTGGGGGTCCGGACCACCACCGAAATTCCAACTTTTGAGTAAATTTAGCCTAATTTTTTGGACAAGTTTAGGAATTTCAATATAAAATACACTGATATTGAGTTTGGCCCTTCCCGAAATAAATTCCTGCGTACGCAACTGCGCGCACACGCTCATACACGCACACACACACACGCAAATGGGCACTTTGAAAATTGTCTCGTCGGCAGCGTACATAATTTTAATATGTAAGATACGTGGAAAAGTGCCCTTTCGATTTAATAGTTTTAGTTGCGGGTCCGGTTGGAATGAAATGCCGTATATAATAAAGTCAAGCTTATTTTCAGTCACCTATGCTATAAAAATAAACTTTCAAAGAAAGAAAAAGTGAGAGAAAAACTTAGTGGGGATCGAACCCAGATCTTTTGCACAGTAGGCTCACGTCGTTCCCCTACACTAATCAATTCCTTAGATTTTGGATTTCCTACTTACTGCTCACATAGTACTGGTACGTAGCGGGCCCGCGTCCGTGGAATTATATACCTCTATAATCGGAAACACACTTAATTGTTTGCATACTTCCACAAAACATACAAACACCAAATTTTGCATACTTGTTCGTCATGGGATGTGAGTAATGGGAAAATTCCGATATCACAAAAAAGGCGACAATTTCCATGTAAATGAAGTGTCGAAATTTTTCGTCGTTTGGAAATGCTGGTTTTTAGAGTAGTTCCGCACACCATAGGAACGTCATATTTTGTCAGGCAGTGAAGCTAGGAACATAGTTTATGATAGAAAAAAGAGCATTAAAATTCGTTTTTGTTTCGCGGCGCAAATCGAAAAAATGTGAAATTTGTAATGGCTGTATGTAGGACGTTGAAATTTAGAGGTGATGTTTATTCTGATGCGTAGTTTGCGAATCCGCCTTTAAACTTGAAAAAATAGTCATGTTCGGTGTAAGAAAGTGCTAGGAATATTATAAGGGGGCGTCTAATTCTACACAACTTGTAGATATGGTGGAATCACGAAATTGCGTTCAAGTGTGTAGATTACAGCGCATATGGGGGGAAAATTCCGGCATGTTGGAAAAGTCGTCATCTTCGATTCAAAATGGCGGCTCAAAAATTTGTAACCATGAAAATTGTAAGTTGTGCTCTCGGTAGGTAAGCCAGGTTTCGCTATGTTATTAAGGACGTAGTTCAGTTTAAGTGAAGAAACAAATCATTGGAGAAGTCGCCATCTTGAATTCAAAATTGCCATATTTTTGAATTGCCTTCATTTGGCCTCTTATGTGGTATATTGAGTAGAATAGAAAAAACAGAATTCAACGTAGTAAGTTAGCTCCGCGGTAAAGTGTCTGCTTTCTGAGTGGCAGGTCTGGGTTCGAATCTCCGCAGACAATGTTTTATCTTGCATTTTATTCTTATCACGTTGCTTCATTTTACCAAATAGTTTCTGTTGGCATTGCGTGAACAAAATGTTTTCGTTATTACAGACAGACGGAAAGGATATATTTATACGCTAACTGATGAGATGGTCTCGAAACTAGGCAGTATGTTCGTGTAAAGTTTCGAGACGATACTGAAGTATTTAAAATCAAACATATGTAGCTTTGGAAATGGAGCATCACCAGTGTCTCTAACGGAAGCAATGTTCGGGGGGGGCGGGAGTATTACCCCGGTGGCACTGCTGATAACATTCTGTTTGTTATTGTATTATAAACGTATTATTTTGATCTCGCCAAGGGTGCTCTGAGGAGGCAGTGTCCCCTAAAAAGAGTCTGAAAGAAAAATAGGGCATCATTTTCACGATATAGTGTCCATACAAGACAACAATGCATTTTGTCTCGCGACAACAGTGTCTGCTTCAAACCGGAAACGATTGCAAAATATCTCTCTCCCCTTTTATGTTCCTCGTTAAGATACATGCTTATACCAAATTTGAAGTGAATACCACAAATGGAAAGTATAAAATATTAATTTTAAGGAAATACACACACACACAGGGACGTACGCAGTGGGTGGGTCCTGGGGGTCCGGACCACCACCGAAATTCCAACTTTTGAGTAAATTTAGCCTAATTTTTTGGACAAGTTTAGGAATTTCAATATAAAATACACTGATATTGAGTTTGGCCCTTCCCGAAATAAATTCCTGCGTACGCAACTGCGCGCACACGCTCATACACGCACACACACACACGCAAATGGGCACTTTGAAAATTGTCTCGTCGGCAGCGTACATAATTTTAATATGTAAGATACGTGGAAAAGTGCCCTTTCGATTTAATAGTTTTAGTTGCGGGTCCGGTTGGAATGAAATGCCGTATATAATAAAGTCAAGCTTATTTTCAGTCACCTATGCTATAAAAATAAACTTTCAAAGAAAGAAAAAGTGAGAGAAAAACTTAGTGGGGATCGAACCCAGATCTTTTGCACAGTAGGCTCACGTCGTTCCCCTACACTAATCAATTGCTTAGATTTTGGATTTCCTACCTACTGCTCACATAGTACTGGTACGTAGCGGGCCCGCGTCGGTGGAATTATTATTATATACCTCTATAATCGGAAACACACTTAATTGTTTGCATACTTCCACAAAACATACAAACACCAAATTTTGCATACTTGTTCGTCATGGGATGTGAGTAATGGGAAAATTCCGATATCACAAAAAAGGCGACAATTTCCATGTAAATGAAGTGTCGAAATTTTTCGTCGTTTGGAAATGCTGGTTTTTAGAGTAGTTCCGCACACCATAGGAACGTCATATTTTGTCAGGCAGTGAAGCTAGGAACATAGTTTATGGTAGAAAAAAGAGCATTAAAATTCGTTTTTGTTTCGCGGCGCAAATCGAAAAAATGTGAAATTTGTAATGGCTGTATGTAGGACGTTGAAATTTAGAGGTGATGTTTATTCTGATGCGTAGTTTGCGAATCCGCCCTTAAACTTGAAAAAATAGTCATGTTCGGTGTAAGAAAGTGCTAGGAATATTATAAGGGGGCGTCTAATTCTACACAACTTGTAGATATGGTGGAATCACGAAATTGCGTTCAAGTGTGTAGATTACAGCGCATATGGGGGGAAAGTTCCGGCATGTTGGAAAAGTCGTCATCTTCGATTCAAAATGGCGGCTCAAAAATTTGTAACCATGAAAATTGTAAGTTGTGCTCTCGGTAGGTAAGCCAGGTTTCGCTATGTTATTAAGGACGTAGTTCAGTTTAAGTGAAGAAACAAATCATTGGAGAAGTCGCCATCTTGAATTCAAAATTGCCATATTTTTGAATTGCCTTCATTTGGCCTCTTATGTGGTATATTGAGTAGAATAGAACAAACAGAATTCAACGTAGTAAGTTAGCTCCGCGGTAAAGTGTCTGCTTTCTGAGTGGCAGGTCTGGGTTCGAATCTCCGCAGACAATGTTTTATCTTGCATTTTATTCTTATCACGTTGCTTCATTTTACCAAATAGTTTCTGTTGGCATTGCGTGAACAAAATGTTTTCGTTATTACAGACAGACGGAAAGGATATATTTATACGCTAACTGATGAGATGGTCTCGAAACTAGGCAGTATGTTCGTGTAAAGTTTCGAGACGATACTGAAGTATTTAAAATCAAACATATGTAGCTTTGGAAATGGAGCATCACCAGTGTCTCTAACGGAAGCAATGTTCGGGGGGGGGGGCGGGAGTATTACCCCGGTGGCACTGCTGATAACATTCTGTTTGTTATTGTATTATAAACGTATTATTTTGATCTCACCAAGGGTGCTCTGAGGAGGCAGTGTCCCCTGAAAAGAGTCTGAAAGAAAAATAGGGCATCATTTTCACGATATAGTGTCCATACAAGACAACAATGCATTTTGTCTCGCGACAACAGTGTCTGCTTCAAACCGGAAACGATTGCAAAATATCTCTCTCCCCTTTTATGTTCCTCGTTAAGATACATGCTTATACCAAATTTGAAGTGAATACCACAAATGGAAAGTATAAAATATTAATTTTAAGGAAATACACACACACACAGGGACGTACGCAGGGGGTGGGTCCTGGGGGTCCGGACCACCACCGAAATTCCAACTTTTGAGTAAATTTAGCCTAATTTTTTGGACAAGTTTAGGAATTTCAATATAAAATACACTGATATTGAGTTTGGCCCTTCCCGAAATAAATTCCTGCGTACGCAACTGCGCGCACACGCTCATACACGCACACACACACACGCAAATGGGCACTTTGAAAATTGTCTCGTCGGCAGCGTACATAATTTTAATATGTAAGATACGTGGAAAAGTGCCCTTTCGATTTAATAGTTTTAGTTGCGGGTCCGGTTGGAATGAAATGCCGTATATAATAAAGTCAAGCTTATTTTCAGTCACCTATGCTATAAAAATAAACTTTCAAAGAAAGAAAAAGTGAGAGAAAAACTTAGTGGGGATCGAACCCAGATCTTTTGCACAGTAGGTTCACGTCGTTCCTTTACACTAATCAATTCCTTAGATTTTGGATTTCCTACTTACTGCTCACATAGTACTGGTACGTAGCGGGCCCGCGTCCGTGGAATTATATACCTCTATAATCGGAAACACACTTAATTGTTTGCATACTTCCACAAAACATACAAACACCAAATTTTGCATACTTGTTCGTCATGGGATGTGAGTAATGGGAAAATTCCGATATCACAAAAAAGGCGACAATTTCCATGTAAATGAAGTGTCGAAATTTTTCGTCGTTTGGAAATGCTGGTTTTTAGAGTAGTTCCGCACACCATAGGAACGTCATATTTTGTCAGGCAGTGAAGCTAGGAACATAGTTTATGATAGAAAAAAGAGCATTAAAATTCGTTTTTGTTTCGCGGCGCAAATCGAAAAAATGTGAAATTTGTAATGGCTGTATGTAGGACGTTGAAATTTAGAGGTGATGTTTATTCTGATGCGTAGTTTGCGAATCCGCCTTTAAACTTGAAAAAATAGTCATGTTCGGTGTAAGAAAGTGCTAGGAATATTATAAGGGGGCGTCTAATTCTACACAACTTGTAGATATGGTGGAATCACGAAATTGCGTTCAAGTGTGTAGATTACAGCGCATATGGGGGGAAAATTCCGGCATGTTGGAAAAGTCGTCATCTTCGATTCAAAATGGCGGCTCAAAAATTTGTAACCATGAAAATTGTAAGTTGTGCTCTCGGTAGGTAAGCCAGGTTTCGCTATGTTATTAAGGACGTAGTTCAGTTTAAGTGAAGAAACAAATCATTGGAGAAGTCGCCATCTTGAATTCAAAATTGCCATATTTTTGAATTGCCTTCATTTGGCCTCTTATGTGGTATATTGAGTAGAATAGAAAAAACAGAATTCAACGTAGTAAGTTAGCTCCGCGGTAAAGTGTCTGCTTTCTGAGTGGCAGGTCTGGGTTCGAATCTCCGCAGACAATGTTTTATCTTGCATTTTATTCTTATCACGTTGCTTCATTTTACCAAATAGTTTCTGTTGGCATTGCGTGAACAAAATGTTTTCGTTATTACAGACAGACGGAAAGGATATATTTATACGCTAACTGATGAGATGGTCTCGAAACTAGGCAGTATGTTCGTGTAAAGTTTCGAGACGATACTGAAGTATTTAAAATCAAACATATGTAGCTTTGGAAATGGAGCATCACCAGTGTCTCTAACGGAAGCAATGTTCGGGGGGGGGGGCGGGAGTATTACCCCGGTGGCACTGCTGATAACATTCTGTTTGTTATTGTATTATAAACGTATTATTTTGATCTCGCCAAGGGTGCTCTGAGGAGGCAGTGTCCCCTAAAAAGAGTCTGAAAGAAAAATAGGGCATCATTTTCACGATATAGTGTCCATACAAGACAACAATGCATTTTGTCTCGCGACAACAGTGTCTGCTTCAAACCGGAAACGATTGCAAAATATCTCTCTCCCCTTTTATGTTCCTCGTTAAGATACATGCTTATACCAAATTTGAAGTGAATACCACAAATGGAAAGTATAAAATATTAATTTTAAGGAAATACACACACACACAGGGACGTACGCAGTGGGTGGGTCCTGGGGGTCCGGACCACCACCGAAATTCCAACTTTTGAGTAAATTTAGCCTAATTTTTTGGACAAGTTTAGGAATTTCAATATAAAATACACTGATATTGAGTTTGGCCCTTCCCGAAATAAATTCCTGCGTACGCAACTGCGCGCACACGCTCATACACGCACACACACACACGCAAATGGGCACTTTGAAAATTGTCTCGTCGGCAGCGTACATAATTTTAATATGTAAGATACGTGGAAAAGTGCCCTTTCGATTTAATAGTTTTAGTTGCGGGTCCGGTTGGAATGAAATGCCGTATATAATAAAGTCAAGCTTATTTTCAGTCACCTATGCTATAAAAATAAACTTTCAAAGAAAGAAAAAGTGAGAGAAAAACTTAGTGGGGATCGAACCCAGATCTTTTGCAGAGTAGGCTCACGTCGTTCCCCTACACTAATCAATTCCTTAGATTTTGGATTTCCTACCTACTGCTCACATAGTACTGGTACGTAGCGGGCCCGCGTCGGTGGAATTATTATTATATACCTCTATAATCGGAAACACACTTAATTGTTTGCATACTTCCACAAAACATACAAACACCAAATTTTGCATACTTGTTCGTCATGGGATGTGAGTAATGGGAAAATTCCGATATCACAAAAAAGGCGACAATTTCCATGTAAATGAAGTGTCGAAATTTTTCGTCGTTTGGAAATGCTGGTTTTTAGAGTAGTTCCGCACACCATAGGAACGTCATATTTTGTCAGGCAGTGAAGCTAGGAACATAGTTTATGATAGAAAAAAGAGCATTAAAATTCGTTTTTGTTTCGCGGCGCAAATCGAAAAAATGTGAAATTTGTAATGGCTGTATGTAGGACGTTGAAATTTAGAGGTGATGTTTATTCTGATGCGTAGTTTGCGAATCCGCCCTTAAACTTGAAAAAATAGTCATGTTCGGTGTAAGAAAGTGCTAGGAATATTATAAGGGGGCGTCTAATTCTACACAACTTGTAGATATGGTGGAATCACGAAATTGCGTTCAAGTGTGTAGATTACAGCGCATATGGGGGGAAAGTTCCGGCATGTTGGAAAAGTCGTCATCTTCGATTCAAAATGGCGGCTCAAAAATTTGTAACCATGAAAATTGTAAGTTGTGCTCTCGGTAGGTAAGCCAGGTTTCGCTATGTTATTAAGGACGTAGTTCAGTTTAAGTGAAGAAACAAATCATTGGAGAAGTCGCCATCTTGAATTCAAAATTGCCATATTTTTGAATTGCCTTCATTTGGCCTCTTATGTGGTATATTGAGTAGAATAGAACAAACAGAATTCAACGTAGTAAGTTAGCTCCGCGGTAAAGTGTCTGCTTTCTGAGTGGCAGGTCTGGGTTCGAATCTCCGCAGACAATGTTTTATCTTGCATTTTATTCTTATCACGTTGCTTCATTTTACCAAATAGTTTCTGTTGGCATTGCGTGAACAAAATGTTTTCGTTATTACAGACAGACGGAAAGGATATATTTATACGCTAACTGATGAGATGGTCTCGAAACTAGGCAGTATGTTCGTGTAAAGTTTCGAGACGATACTGAAGTATTTAAAATCAAACATATGTAGCTTTGGAAATGGAGCATCACCAGTGTCTCTGACGGAAGCAATGTTCGGGGGGGGGGGCGGGAGTATTACCCCGGTGGCACTGCTGATAACATTCTGTTTGTTATTGTATTATAAACGTATTATTTTGATCTCACCAAGGGTGCTCTGAGGAGGCAGTGTCCCCTGAAAAGAGTCTGAAAGAAAAATAGGGCATCATTTTCACGATATAGTGTCCATACAAGACAACAATGCATTTTGTCTCGCGACAACAGTGTCTGCTTCAAACCGGAAACGATTGCAAAATATCTCTCTCCCCTTTTATGTTCCTCGTTAAGATACATGCTTATACCAAATTTGAAGTGAATACCACAAATGGAAAGTATAAAATATTAATTTTAAGGAAATACACACACACACAGGGACGTACGCAGGGGGTGGGTCCTGGGGGTCCGGACCACCACCGAAATTCCAACTTTTGAGTAAATTTAGCCTAATTTTTTGGACAAGTTTAGGAATTTCAATATAAAATACACTGATATTGAGTTTGGCCCTTCCCGAAATAAATTCCTGCGTACGCAACTGCGCGCACACGCTCATACACGCACACACACACACGCAAATGGGCACTTTGAAAATTGTCTCGTCGGCAGCGTACATAATTTTAATATGTAAGATACGTGGAAAAGTGCCCTTTCGATTTAATAGTTTTAGTTGCGGGTCCGGTTGGAATGAAATGCCGTATATAATAAAGTCAAGCTTATTTTCAGTCACCTATGCTATAAAAATAAACTTTCAAAGAAAGAAAAAGTGAGAGAAAAACTTAGTGGGGATCGAACCCAGATCTTTTGCACAGTAGGTTCACGTCGTTCCTTTACACTAATCAATTCCTTAGATTTTGGATTTCCTACTTACTGCTCACATAGTACTGGTACGTAGCGGGCCCGCGTCCGTGGAATTATATACCTCTATAATCGGAAACACACTTAATTGTTTGCATACTTCCACAAAACATACAAACACCAAATTTTGCATACTTGTTCGTCATGGGATGTGAGTAATGGGAAAATTCCGATATCACAAAAAAGGCGACAATTTCCATGTAAATGAAGTGTCGAAATTTTTCGTCGTTTGGAAATGCTGGTTTTTAGAGTAGTTCCGCACACCATAGGAACGTCATATTTTGTCAGGCAGTGAAGCTAGGAACATAGTTTATGATAGAAAAAAGAGCATTAAAATTCGTTTTTGTTTCGCGGCGCAAATCGAAAAAATGTGAAATTTGTAATGGCTGTATGTAGGACGTTGAAATTTAGAGGTGATGTTTATTCTGATGCGTAGTTTGCGAATCCGCCCTTAAACTTGAAAAAATAGTCATGTTCGGTGTAAGAAAGTGCTAGGAATATTATAAGGGGGCGTCTAATTCTACACAACTTGTAGATATGGTGGAATCACGAAATTGCGTTCAAGTGTGTAGATTACAGCGCATATGGGGGGAAAATTCCGGCATGTTGGAAAAGTCGTCATCTTCGATTCAAAATGGCGGCTCAAAAATTTGTAACCATGAAAATTGTAAGTTGTGCTCTCGGTAGGTAAGCCAGGTTTCGCTATGTTATTAAGGACGTAGTTCAGTTTAAGTGAAGAAACAAATCATTGGAGAAGTCGCCATCTTGAATTCAAAATTGCCATATTTTTGAATTGCCTTCATTTGGCCTCTTATGTGGTATATTGAGTAGAATAGAAAAAACAGAATTCAACGTAGTAAGTTAGCTCCGCGGTAAAGTGTCTGCTTTCTGAGTGGCAGGTCTGGGTTCGAATCTCCGCAGACAATGTTTTATCTTGCATTTTATTCTTATCACGTTGCTTCATTTTACCAAATAGTTTCTGTTGGCATTGCGTGAACAAAATGTTTTCGTTATTACAGACAGACGGAAAGGATATATTTATACGCTAACTGATGAGATGGTCTCGAAACTAGGCAGTATGTTCGTGTAAAGTTTCGAGACGATACTGAAGTATTTAAAATCAAACATATGTAGCTTTGGAAATGGAGCATCACCAGTGTCTCTAACGGAAGCAATGTTCGGGGGGGGGGCGGGAGTATTACCCCGGTGGCACTGCTGATAACATTCTGTTTGTTATTGTATTATAAACGTATTATTTTGATCTCGCCAAGGGTGCTCTGAGGAGGCAGTGTCCCCTAAAAAGAGTCTGAAAGAAAAATAGGGCATCATTTTCACGATATAGTGTGCATACAAGACAACAATGCATTTTGTCTCGCGACAACAGTGTCTGCTTCAAACCGGAAACGATTGCAAAATATCTCTCTCCCCTTTTATGTTCCTCGTTAAGATACATGCTTATACCAAATTTGAAGTGAATACCACAAATGGAAAGTATAAAATATTAATTTTAAGGAAATACACACACACACAGGGACGTACGCAGTGGGTGGGTCCTGGGGGTCCGGACCACCACCGAAATTCCAACTTTTGAGTAAATTTAGCCTAATTTTTTGGACAAGTTTAGGAATTTCAATATAAAATACACTGATATTGAGTTTGGCCCTTCCCGAAATAAATTCCTGCGTACGCAACTGCGCGCACACGCTCATACACGCACACACACACACGCAAATGGGCACTTTGAAAATTGTCTCGTCGGCAGCGTACATAATTTTAATATGTAAGATACGTGGAAAAGTGCCCTTTCGATTTAATAGTTTTAGTTGCGGGTCCGGTTGGAATGAAATGCCGTATATAATAAAGTCAAGCTTATTTTCAGTCACCTATGCTATAAAAATAAACTTTCAAAGAAAGAAAAAGTGAGAGAAAAACTTAGTGGGGATCGAACCCAGATCTTTTGCACAGTAGGCTCACGTCGTTCCCCTACACTAATCAATTCCTTAGATTTTGGATTTCCTACCTACTGCTCACATAGTACTGGTACGTAGCGGGCCCGCGTCGGTGGAATTATTATTATATACCTCTATAATCGGAAACACACTTAATTGTTTGCATACTTCCACAAAACATACAAACACCAAATTTTGCATACTTGTTCGTCATGGGATGTGAGTAATGGGAAAATTCCGATATCACAAAAAAGGCGACAATTTCCATGTAAATGAAGTGTCGAAATTTTTCGTCGTTTGGAAATGCTGGTTTTTAGAGTAGTTCCGCACACCATAGGAACGTCATATTTTGTCAGGCAGTGAAGCTAGGAACATAGTTTATGATAGAAAAAAGAGCATTAAAATTCGTTTTTGTTTCGCGGCGCAAATCGAAAAAATGTGAAATTTGTAATGGCTGTATGTAGGACGTTGAAATTTAGAGGTGATGTTTATTCTGATGCGTAGTTTGCGAATCCGCCCTTAAACTTGAAAAAATAGTCATGTTCGGTGTAAGAAAGTGCTAGGAATATTATAAGGGGGCGTCTAATTCTACACAACTTGTAGATATGGTGGAATCACGAAATTGCGTTCAAGTGTGTAGATTACAGCGCATATGGGGGGAAAAGTCCGGCATGTTAGAAAAGTCGTCATCTTCGATTCAAAATGGCGGCTCAAAAATTTGTAACCATGAAAATTGTAAGTTGTGCTCTCGGTAGGTAAGCCAGGTTTCGCTATGTTATTAAGGACGTAGTTCAGTTTAAGTGAAGAAACAAATCATTGGAGAAGTCGCCATCTTGAATTCAAAATTGCCATATTTTTGAATTGCCTTCATTTGGCCTCTTATGTGGTATATTGAGTAGAATAGAACAAATAAAATTCAACGTAGTAAGTTAGCTCCGCGGTAAAGTGTCTGCTTTCTGAGTGGCAGGTCTGGGTTCGAATCTCCGCAGACAATGTTTTATCTTGCATTTTATTCTTATCACGTTGCTTCATTTTACCAAATAGTTTCTGTTGGCATTGCGTGAACAAAATGTTTTCGTTATTACAGACAGACGGAAAGGATATATTTATACGCTAACTGATGAGATGGTCTCGAAACTAGGCAGTATGTTCGTGTAAAGTTTCGAGACGATACTGAAGTATTTAAAATCAAACATATGTAGCTTTGGAAATGGAGCATCACCAGTGTCTCTAACGGAAGCAATGTTCGGGGGGGGGCGGGAGTATTACCCCGGTGGCACTGCTGATAACATTCTGTTTGTTATTGTATTATAAACGTATTATTTTGATCTCGCCAAGGGTGCTCTGAGGAGGCAGTGTCCCCTAAAAAGAGTCTGAAAGAAAAATAGGGCATCATTTTCACGATATAGTGTCCATACAAGACAACAATGCATTTTGTCTCGCGACAACAGTGTCTGCTTCAAACCGGAAACGATTGCAAAATATCTCTCTCCCCTTTTATGTTCCTCGTTAAGATACATGCTTATACCAAATTTGAAGTGAATACCACAAATGGAAAGTATAAAATATTAATTTTAAGGAAATACACACACACACAGGGACGTACGCAGGGGGTGGGTCCTGGGGGTCCGGACCACCACCGAAATTCCAACTTTTGAGTAAATTTAGCCTAATTTTTTGGACAAGTTTAGGAATTTCAATATAAAATACACTGATATTGAGTTTGGCCCTTCCCGAAATAAATTCCTGCGTACGCAACTGCGCGCACACGCTCATACACGCACACACACACACGCAAATGGGCACTTTGAAAATTGTCTCGTCGGCAGCGTACATAATTTTAATATGTAAGATACGTGGAAAAGTGCCCTTTCGATTTAATAGTTTTAGTTGCGGGTCCGGTTGGAATGAAATGCCGTATATAATAAAGTCAAGCTTATTTTCAGTCACCTATGCTATAAAAATAAACTTTCAAAGAAAGAAAAAGTGAGAGAAAAACTTAGTGGGGATCGAACCCAGATCTTTTGCAGAGTAGGCTCACGTCGTTCCCCTACACTAATCAATTCCTTAGATTTTGGATTTCCTACTTACTGCTCACATAGTACTGGTACGTAGCGGGCCCGCGTCCGTGGAATTATATACCTCTATAATCGGAAACACACTTAATTGTTTGCATACTTCCACAAAACATACAAACACCAAATTTTGCATACTTGTTCGTCATGGGATGTGAGTAATGGGAAAATTCCGATATCACAAAAAAGGCGACAATTTCCATGTAAATGAAGTGTCGAAATTTTTCGTCGTTTGGAAATGCTGGTTTTTAGAGTAGTTCCGCACACCATAGGAACGTCATATTTTGTCAGGCAGTGAAGCTAGGAACATAGTTTATGATAGAAAAAAGAGCATTAAAATTCGTTTTTGTTTCGCGGCGCAAATCGAAAAAATGTGAAATTTGTAATGGCTGTATGTAGGACGTTGAAATTTAGAGGTGATGTTTATTCTGATGCGTAGTTTGCGAATCCGCCCTTAAACTTGAAAAAATAGTCATGTTCGGTGTAAGAAAGTGCTAGGAATATTATAAGGGAGCGTCTAATTCTACACAACTTGTAGATATGGTGGAATCACGAAATTGCGTTCAAGTGTGTAGATTACAGCGCATATGGGGGGAAAATTCCGGCATGTTGGAAAAGTCGTCATCTTCGATTCAAAATGGCGGCTCAAAAATTTGTAACCATGAAAATTGTAAGTTGTGCTCTCGGTAGGTAAGCCAGGTTTCGCTATGTTATTAAGGACGTAGTTCAGTTTAAGTGAAGAAACAAATCATTGGAGAAGTCGCCATCTTGAATTCAAAATTGCCATATTTTTGAATTGCCTTCATTTGGCCTCTTATGTGGTATATTGAGTAGAATAGAACAAACAGAATTCAACGTAGTAAGTTAGCTCCGCGGTAAAGTGTCTGCTTTCTGAGTGGCAGGTCTGGGTTCGAATCTCCGCAGAAAATGTTTTATCTTGCATTTTATTCTTATCACGTTGCTTCATTTTACCAAATAGTTTCTGTTGGCATTGCGTGAACAAAATGTTTTCGTTATTACAGACAGACGGAAAGGATATATTTATACGCTAACTGATGAGATGGTCTCGAAACTAGGCAGTATGTTCGTGTAAAGTTTCGAGACGATACTGAAGTATTTAAAATCAAACATATGTAGCTTTGGAAATGGAGCATCACCAGTGTCTCTAACGGAAGCAATGTTCGGGGGGGGGCGGGAGTATTACCCCGGTGGCACTGCTGATAACATTCTGTTTGTTATTGTATTATAAACGTATTATTTTGATCTCGCCAAGGGTGCTCTGAGGAGGCAGTGTCCCCTAAAAAGAGTCTGAAAGAAAAATAGGGCATCATTTTCACGATATAGTGTCCATACAAGACAACAATGCATTTTGTCTCGCGACAACAGTGTCTGCTTCAAACCGGAAACGATTGCAAAATATCTCTCTCCCCTTTTATGTTCCTCGTTAAGATACATGCTTATACCAAATTTGAAGTGTATACCACAAATGGAAAGTATAAAATATTAATTTTAAGGAAATACACACACACACAGGGACGTACGCAGGGGGTGGGTCCTGGGGGTCCGGACCACCACCGAAATTCCAACTTTTGAGTAAATTTAGCCTAATTTTTTGGACAAGTTTAGGAATTTCAATATAAAATACACTGATATTGAGTTTGGCCCTTCCCGAAATAAATTCCTGCGTACGCAACTGCGCGCACACGCTCATACACGCACACACACACACGCAAATGGGCACTTTGAAAATTGTCTCGTCGGCAGCGTACATAATTTTAATATGTAAGATACGTGGAAAAGTGCCCTTTCGATTTAATAGTTTTAGTTGCGGGTCCGGTTGGAATGAAATGCCGTATATAATAAAGTCAAGCTTATTTTCAGTCACCTATGCTATAAAAATAAACTTTCAAAGAAAGAAAAAGTGAGAGAAAAACTTAGTGGGGATCGAACCAAGATCTTTTGCACAGTAGGCTCCCGTCGTTCCCCTACACTAATCAATTCCTTAGATTTTGGATTTCCTACTTACTGCTCACATAGTACTGGTACGTAGCGGGCCCGCGTCCGTGGAATTATATACCTCTATAATCGGAAACACACTTAATTGTTTGCATACTTCCACAAAACATACAAACACCAAATTTTGCATACTTGTTCGTCATGGGATGTGAGTAATGGGAAAATTCCGATATCACAAAAAAGGCGACAATTTCCATGTAAATGAAGTGTCGAAATTTTTCGTCGTTTGGAAATGCTGGTTTTTAGAGTAGTTCCGCACACCATAGGAACGTCATATTTTGTCAGGCAGTGAAGCTAGGAACATAGTTTATGATAGAAAAAAGAGCATTAAAATTCGTTTTTGTTTCGCGGCGCAAATCGAAAAAATGTGAAATTTGTAATGGCTGTATGTAGGACGTTGAAATTTAGAGGTGATGTTTATTCTGATGCGTAGTTTGCGAATCAGCCCTTAAACTTGAAAAAATAGTCATGTTCGGTGTAAGAAAGTGCTAGGAATATTATAAGGGGGCGTCTAATTCTACACAACTTGTAGATATGGTGGAATCACGAAATTGCGTTCAAGTGTGTAGATTACAGCGCATATGGGGGGAAAATTCCGGCATGTTGGAAAAGTCATCTTCGATTCAAAATGGCGGCTCAAAAATTTGTAACCATGAAAATTGTAAGTTGTGCTCTCGGTAGGTAAGCCAGGTTTCGCTATGTTATTAAGGACGTAGTTCAGTTTAAGTGAAGAAACAAATCATTGGAGAAGTCGCCATCTTGAATTCAAAATTGCCATATTTTTGAATTGCCTTCATTTGGCCTCTTATGTGGTATATTGAGTAGAATAGAACAAACAGAATTCAACGTAGTAAGTTAGCTCCGCGGTAAAGTGTCTGCTTTCTGAGTGGCAGGTCTGGTTTCGAATCTCCGCAGAAAATGTTTTATCTTGCATTTTATTCTTATCACGTTGCTTCATTTTACCAAATAGTTTCTGTTGGTATTGCGTGAACAAAATGTTTTCGTTATTACAGACAGACGGAAAGGATATATTTATACGCTAACTGATGAGATGGTCTCGAAACTAGGCAGTATGTTCGTGTAAAGTTTCGAGACGATACTGAAGTATTTAAAATCAAACATATGTAGCTTTGGAAATGGAGCATCACCAGTGTCTCTAACGGAAGCAATGTTCGGGGGGGGGGAGTATTACCCCGGTGGCACTGCTGATAACATTCTGTTTGTTATTGTATTATAAACGTATTATTTTGATCTCGCCAAGGGTGCTCTGAGGAGGCAGTGTCCCCTAAAAAGAGTCTGAAAGAAAAATAGGGCATCATTTTCACGATATAGTGTCCATACAAGACAACAATGCATTTTGTCTCGCGACAACAGTGTCTGCTTCAAACCGGAAACGATTGCAAAATATCTCTCTCCCCTTTTATGTTCCTCGTTAAGATACATGCTTATACCAAATTTGCAGTGAATACCACAAATGGAAAGTATAAAATATTAATTTTAAGGAAATACACACACACACAGGGACGTACGCAGGGGGTGGGTCCTGAGGGTCCGGACCACCACCGAAATTCCAACTTTTGAGTAAATTTAGCCTAATTTTTTGGGCAAGTTTAGGAATTTCAATATAAAATACACTGATATTGAGTTTGGCCCTTCCCGAAATAAATTCCTGCGTACGCAACTGCGCGCACACGCTCATACACGCACACACACACACGCAAATGGGCACTTTGAAAATTGTCTCGTCGGCAGCGTACATAATTTTAATATGTAAGATACGTGGAAAAGTGCCCTTTCGATTTAATAGTTTTAGTTGCGGGTCCGGTTGGAATGAAATGCCGTATATAATAAAGTCAAGCTTATTTTCAGTCACCTATGCTATAAAAATAAACTTTCAAAGAAAGAAAAAGTGAGAGAAAAACTTAGTGGGGATCGAACCCAGATCTTTTGCACAGTAGGCTCACGTCGTTCCTTTACACTAATCAATTCCTTAGATTTTGGATTTCCTACTTACTGCTCACATAGTACTGGTACGTAGCGGGCCCGCGTCCGTGGAATTATATACCTCTATAATCGGAAACACACTTAATTGTTTGCATACTTCCACAAAACATACAAACACCAAATTTTGCATACTTGTTCGTCATGGGATGTGAGTAATGGGAAAATTCCGATATCACAAAAAAGGCGACAATTTCCATGTAAATGAAGTGTCGAAATTTTTCGTCGTTTGGAAATGCTGGTTTTTAGAGTAGTTCCGCACACCATAGGAACGTCATATTTTGTCAGGCAGTGAAGCTAGGAACATAGTTTATGATAGAAAAAAGAGCATTAAAATTCGTTTTTGTTTCGCGGCGCAAATCGAAAAAATGTGAAATTTGTAATGGCTGTATGTAGGACGTTGAAATTTAGAGGTGATGTTTATTCTGATGCGTAGTTTGCGAATCCGCCCTTAAACTTGAAAAAATAGTCATGTTCGGTGTAAGAAAGTGCTAGGAATATTATAAGGGGGCGTCTAATTCTACACAACTTGTAGATATGGTGGAATCACGAAATTGCGTTCAAGTGTGTAGATTACAGCGCATATGGGGGGAAAATTCCGGCATGTTGGAAAAGTCGTCATCTTCGATTCAAAATGGCGGCTCAAAAATTTGTAACCATGAAAATTGTAAGTTGTGCTCTCGGTAGGTAAGCCAGGTTTCGCTATGTTATTAAGGACGTAGTTCAGTTTAAGTGAAGAAACAAATCATTGGAGAAGTCGCCATCTTGAATTCAAAATTGCCATATTTTTGAATTGCCTTCATTTGGCCTCTTATGTGGTATATTGAGTAGAATAGAAAAAACAGAATTCAACGTAGTAAGTTAGCTCCGCGGTAAAGTGTCTGCTTTCTGAGTGGCAGGTCTGGGTTCGAATCTCCGCAGACAATGTTTTATCTTGCATTTTATTCTTATCACGTTGCTTCATTTTACCAAATAGTTTCTGTTGGCATTGCGTGAACAAAATGTTTTCGTTATTACAGACAGACGGAAAGGATATATTTATACGCTAACTGATGAGATGGTCTCGAAACTAGGCAGTATGTTCGTGTAAAGTTTCGAGACGATACTGAAGTATTTAAAATCAAACATATGTAGCTTTGGAAATGGAGCATCACCAGTGTCTCTAACGGAAGCAATGTTCGGGGGGGGGGCGGGAGTATTACCCCGGTGGCACTGCTGATAACATTCTGTTTGTTATTGTATTATAAACGTATTATTTTGATCTCGCCAAGGGTGCTCTGAGGAGGCAGTGTCCCCTAAAAAGAGTCTGAAAGAAAAATAGGGCATCATTTTCACGATATAGTGTGCATACAAGACAACAATGCATTTTGTCTCGCGACAACAGTGTCTGCTTCAAACCGGAAACGATTGCAAAATATCTCTCTCCCCTTTTATGTTCCTCGTTAAGATACATGCTTATACCAAATTTGAAGTGAATACCACAAATGGAAAGTATAAAATATTAATTTTAAGGAAATACACACACACACAGGGACGTACGCAGTGGGTGGGTCCTGGGGGTCCGGACCACCACCGAAATTCCAACTTTTGAGTAAATTTAGCCTAATTTTTTGGACAAGTTTAGGAATTTCAATATAAAATACACTGATATTGAGTTTGGCCCTTCCCGAAATAAATTCCTGCGTACGCAACTGCGCGCACACGCTCATACACGCACACACACACACGCAAATGGGCACTTTGAAAATTGTCTCGTCGGCAGCGTACATAATTTTAATATGTAAGATACGTGGAAAAGTGCCCTTTCGATTTAATAGTTTTAGTTGCGGGTCCGGTTGGAATGAAATGCCGTATATAATAAAGTCAAGCTTATTTTCAGTCACCTATGCTATAAAAATAAACTTTCAAAGAAAGAAAAAGTGAGAGAAAAACTTAGTGGGGATCGAACCCAGATCTTTTGCACAGTAGGCTCACGTCGTTCCCCTACACTAATCAATTCCTTAGATTTTGGATTTCCTACCTACTGCTCACATAGTACTGGTACGTAGCGGGCCCGCGTCGGTGGAATTATTATTATATACCTCTATAATCGGAAACACACTTAATTGTTTGCATACTTCCACAAAACATACAAACACCAAATTTTGCATACTTGTTCGTCATGGGATGTGAGTAATGGGAAAATTCCGATATCACAAAAAAGGCGACAATTTCCATGTAAATGAAGTGTCGAAATTTTTCGTCGTTTGGAAATGCTGGTTTTTAGAGTAGTTCCGCACACCATAGGAACGTCATATTTTGTCAGGCAGTGAAGCTAGGAACATAGTTTATGATAGAAAAAAGAGCATTAAAATTCGTTTTTGTTTCGCGGCGCAAATCGAAAAAATGTGAAATTTGTAATGGCTGTATGTAGGACGTTGAAATTTAGAGGTGATGTTTATTCTGATGCGTAGTTTGCGAATCCGCCCTTAAACTTGAAAAAATAGTCATGTTCGGTGTAAGAAAGTGCTAGGAATATTATAAGGGGGCGTCTAATTCTACACAACTTGTAGATATGGTGGAATCACGAAATTGCGTTCAAGTGTGTAGATTACAGCGCATATGGGGGGAAAAGTCCGGCATGTTAGAAAAGTCGTCATCTTCGATTCAAAATGGCGGCTCAAAAATTTGTAACCATGAAAATTGTAAGTTGTGCTCTCGGTAGGTAAGCCAGGTTTCGCTATGTTATTAAGGACGTAGTTCAGTTTAAGTGAAGAAACAAATCATTGGAGAAGTCGCCATCTTGAATTCAAAATTGCCATATTTTTGAATTGCCTTCATTTGGCCTCTTATGTGGTATATTGAGTAGAATAGAACAAATAAAATTCAACGTAGTAAGTTAGCTCCGCGGTAAAGTGTCTGCTTTCTGAGTGGCAGGTCTGGGTTCGAATCTCCGCAGACAATGTTTTATCTTGCATTTTATTCTTATCACGTTGCTTCATTTTACCAAATAGTTTCTGTTGGCATTGCGTGAACAAAATGTTTTCGTTATTACAGACAGACGGAAAGGATATATTTATACGCTAACTGATGAGATGGTCTCGAAACTAGGCAGTATGTTCGTGTAAAGTTTCGAGACGATACTGAAGTATTTAAAATCAAACATATGTAGCTTTGGAAATGGAGCATCACCAGTGTCTCTAACGGAAGCAATGTTCGGGGGGGGCGGGAGTATTACCCCGGTGGCACTGCTGATAACATTCTGTTTGTTATTGTATTATAAACGTATTATTTTGATCTCGCCAAGGGTGCTCTGAGGAGGCAGTGTCCCCTAAAAAGAGTCTGAAAGAAAAATAGGGCATCATTTTCACGATATAGTGTCCATACAAGACAACAATGCATTTTGTCTCGCGACAACAGTGTCTGCTTCAAACCGGAAACGATTGCAAAATATCTCTCTCCCCTTTTATGTTCCTCGTTAAGATACATGCTTATACCAAATTTGAAGTGAATACCACAAATGGAAAGTATAAAATATTAATTTTAAGGAAATACACACACACACAGGGACGTACGCAGGGGGTGGGTCCTGGGGGTCCGGACCACCACCGAAATTCCAACTTTTGAGTAAATTTAGCCTAATTTTTTGGACAAGTTTAGGAATTTCAATATAAAATACACTGATATTGAGTTTGGCCCTTCCCGAAATAAATTCCTGCGTACGCAACTGCGCGCACACGCTCATACACGCACACACACACACGCAAATGGGCACTTTGAAAATTGTCTCGTCGGCAGCGTACATAATTTTAATATGTAAGATACGTGGAAAAGTGCCCTTTCGATTTAATAGTTTTAGTTGCGGGTCCGGTTGGAATGAAATGCCGTATATAATAAAGTCAAGCTTATTTTCAGTCACCTATGCTATAAAAATAAACTTTCAAAGAAAGAAAAAGTGAGAGAAAAACTTAGTGGGGATCGAACCCAGATCTTTTGCAGAGTAGGCTCACGTCGTTCCCCTACACTAATCAATTCCTTAGATTTTGGATTTCCTACTTACTGCTCACATAGTACTGGTACGTAGCGGGCCCGCGTCCGTGGAATTATATACCTCTATAATCGGAAACACACTTAATTGTTTGCATACTTCCACAAAACATACAAACACCAAATTTTGCATACTTGTTCGTCATGGGATGTGAGTAATGGGAAAATTCCGATATCACAAAAAAGGCGACAATTTCCATGTAAATGAAGTGTCGAAATTTTTCGTCGTTTGGAAATGCTGGTTTTTAGAGTAGTTCCGCACACCATAGGAACGTCATATTTTGTCAGGCAGTGAAGCTAGGAACATAGTTTATGATAGAAAAAAGAGCATTAAAATTCGTTTTTGTTTCGCGGCGCAAATCGAAAAAATGTGAAATTTGTAATGGCTGTATGTAGGACGTTGAAATTTAGAGGTGATGTTTATTCTGATGCGTAGTTTGCGAATCCGCCCTTAAACTTGAAAAAATAGTCATGTTCGGTGTAAGAAAGTGCTAGGAATATTATAAGGGAGCGTCTAATTCTACACAACTTGTAGATATGGTGGAATCACGAAATTGCGTTCAAGTGTGTAGATTACAGCGCATATGGGGGGAAAATTCCGGCATGTTGGAAAAGTCGTCATCTTCGATTCAAAATGGCGGCTCAAAAATTTGTAACCATGAAAATTGTAAGTTGTGCTCTCGGTAGGTAAGCCAGGTTTCGCTATGTTATTAAGGACGTAGTTCAGTTTAAGTGAAGAAACAAATCATTGGAGAAGTCGCCATCTTGAATTCAAAATTGCCATATTTTTGAATTGCCTTCATTTGGCCTCTTATGTGGTATATTGAGTAGAATAGAACAAACAGAATTCAACGTAGTAAGTTAGCTCCGCGGTAAAGTGTCTGCTTTCTGAGTGGCAGGTCTGGGTTCGAATCTCCGCAGAAAATGTTTTATCTTGCATTTTATTCTTATCACGTTGCTTCATTTTACCAAATAGTTTCTGTTGGCATTGCGTGAACAAAATGTTTTCGTTATTACAGACAGACGGAAAGGATATATTTATACGCTAACTGATGAGATGGTCTCGAAACTAGGCAGTATGTTCGTGTAAAGTTTCGAGACGATACTGAAGTATTTAAAATCAAACATATGTAGCTTTGGAAATGGAGCATCACCAGTGTCTCTAACGGAAGCAATGTTCGGGGGGGGCGGGAGTATTACCCCGGTGGCACTGCTGATAACATTCTGTTTGTTATTGTATTATAAACGTATTATTTTGATCTCGCCAAGGGTGCTCTGAGGAGGCAGTGTCCCCTAAAAAGAGTCTGAAAGAAAAATAGGGCATCATTTTCACGATATAGTGTCCATACAAGACAACAATGCATTTTGTCTCGCGACAACAGTGTCTGCTTCAAACCGGAAACGATTGCAAAATATCTCTCTCCCCTTTTATGTTCCTCGTTAAGATACATGCTTATACCAAATTTGAAGTGTATACCACAAATGGAAAGTATAAAATATTAATTTTAAGGAAATACACACACACACAGGGACGTACGCAGGGGGTGGGTCCTGGGGGTCCGGACCACCACCGAAATTCCAACTTTTGAGTAAATTTAGCCTAATTTTTTGGACAAGTTTAGGAATTTCAATATAAAATACACTGATATTGAGTTTGGCCCTTCCCGAAATAAATTCCTGCGTACGCAACTGCGCGCACACGCTCATACACGCACACACACACACGCAAATGGGCACTTTGAAAATTGTCTCGTCGGCAGCGTACATAATTTTAATATGTAAGATACGTGGAAAAGTGCCCTTTCGATTTAATAGTTTTAGTTGCGGGTCCGGTTGGAATGAAATGCCGTATATAATAAAGTCAAGCTTATTTTCAGTCACCTATGCTATAAAAATAAACTTTCAAAGAAAGAAAAAGTGAGAGAAAAACTTAGTGGGGATCGAACCAAGATCTTTTGCACAGTAGGCTCACGTCGTTCCCCTACACTAATCAATTCCTTAGATTTTGGATTTCCTACTTACTGCTCACATAGTACTGGTACGTAGCGGGCCCGCGTCCGTGGAATTATATACCTCTATAATCGGAAACACACTTAATTGTTTGCATACTTCCACAAAACATACAAACACCAAATTTTGCATACTTGTTCGTCATGGGATGTGAGTAATGGGAAAATTCCGATATCACAAAAAAGGCGACAATTTCCATGTAAATGAAGTGTCGAAATTTTTCGTCGTTTGGAAATGCTGGTTTTTAGAGTAGTTCCGCACACCATAGGAACGTCATATTTTGTCAGGCAGTGAAGCTAGGAACATAGTTTATGATAGAAAAAAGAGCATTAAAATTCGTTTTTGTTTCGCGGCGCAAATCGAAAAAATGTGAAATTTGTAATGGCTGTATGTAGGACGTTGAAATTTAGAGGTGATGTTTATTCTGATGCGTAGTTTGCGAATCAGCCCTTAAACTTGAAAAAATAGTCATGTTCGGTGTAAGAAAGTGCTAGGAATATTATAAGGGGGCGTCTAATTCTACACAACTTGTAGATATGGTGGAATCACGAAATTGCGTTCAAGTGTGTAGATTACAGCGCATATGGGGGGAAAATTCCGGCATGTTGGAAAAGTCATCTTCGATTCAAAATGGCGGCTCAAAAATTTGTAACCATGAAAATTGTAAGTTGTGCTCTCGGTAGGTAAGCCAGGTTTCGCTATGTTATTAAGGACGTAGTTCAGTTTAAGTGAAGAAACAAATCATTGGAGAAGTCGCCATCTTGAATTCAAAATTGCCATATTTTTGAATTGCCTTCATTTGGCCTCTTATGTGGTATATTGAGTAGAATAGAACAAACAGAATTCAACGTAGTAAGTTAGCTCCGCGGTAAAGTGTCTGCTTTCTGAGTGGCAGGTCTGGGTTCGAATCTCCGCAGAAAATGTTTTATCTTGCATTTTATTCTTATCACGTTGCTTCATTTTACCAAATAGTTTCTGTTGGTATTGCGTGAACAAAATGTTTTCGTTATTACAGACAGACGGAAAGGATATATTTATACGCTAACTGATGAGATGGTCTCGAAACTAGGCAGTATGTTCGTGTAAAGTTTCGAGACGATACTGAAGTATTTAAAATCAAACATATGTAGCTTTGGAAATGGAGCATCACCAGTGTCTCTAACGGAAGCAATGTTCGGGGGGGGGGGAGTATTACCCCGGTGGCACTGCTGATAACATTCTGTTTGTTATTGTATTATAAACGTATTATTTTGATCTCGCCAAGGGTGCTCTGAGGAGGCAGTGTCCCCTAAAAAGAGTCTGAAAGAAAAATAGGGCATCATTTTCACGATATAGTGTCCATACAAGACAACAATGCATTTTGTCTCGCGACAACAGTGTCTGCTTCAAACCGGAAACGATTGCAAAATATCTCTCTCCCCTTTTATGTTCCTCGTTAAGATACATGCTTATACCAAATTTGCAGTGAATACCACAAATGGAAAGTATAAAATATTAATTTTAAGGAAATACACACACACACAGGGACGTACGCAGGGGGTGGGTCCTGAGGGTCCGGACCACCACCGAAATTCCAACTTTTGAGTAAATTTAGCCTAATTTTTTGGGCAAGTTTAGGAATTTCAATATAAAATACACTGATATTGAGTTTGGCCCTTCCCGAAATAAATTCCTGCGTACGCAACTGCGCGCACACGCTCATACACGCACACACACACACGCAAATGGGCACTTTGAAAATTGTCTCGTCGGCAGCGTACATAATTTTAATATGTAAGATACGTGGAAAAGTGCCCTTTCGATTTAATAGTTTTAGTTGCGGGTCCGGTTGGAATGAAATGCCGTATATAATAAAGTCAAGCTTATTTTCAGTCACCTATGCTATAAAAATAAACTTTCAAAGAAAGAAAAAGTGAGAGAAAAACTTAGTGGGGATCGAACCCAGATCTTTTGCACAGTAGGCTCACGTCGTTCCTTTACACTAATCAATTCCTTAGATTTTGGATTTCCTACTTACTGCTCACATAGTACTGGTACGTAGCGGGCCCGCGTCCGTGGAATTATATACCTCTATAATCGGAAACACACTTAATTGTTTGCATACTTCCACAAAACATACAAACACCAAATTTTGCATACTTGTTCGTCATGGGATGTGAGTAATGGGAAAATTCCGATATCACAAAAAAGGCGACAATTTCCATGTAAATGAAGTGTCGAAATTTTTCGTCGTTTGGAAATGCTGGTTTTTAGAGTAGTTCCGCACACCATAGGAACGTCATATTTTGTCAGGCAGTGAAGCTAGGAACATAGTTTATGATAGAAAAAAGAGCATTAAAATTCGTTTTTGTTTCGCGGCGCAAATCGAAAAAATGTGAAATTTGTAATGGCTGTATGTAGGACGTTGAAATTTAGAGGTGATGTTTATTCTGATGCGTAGTTTGCGAATCCGCCCTTAAACTTAAAAAAATAGTCATGTTCGGTGTAAGAAAGTGCTAGGAATATTATAAGGGGGCGTCTAATTCTACACAACTTGTAGATATGGTGGAATCACGAAATTGCGTTCAAGTGTGTAGATTACAGCGCATATGGGGGGAAAATTCCGGCATGTTGGAAAAGTCGTCATCTTCGATTCAAAATGGCGGCTCAAAAATTTGTAACCATGAAAATTGTAAGTTGTGCTCTCGGTAGGTAAGCCAGGTTTCGCTATGTTATTAAGGACGTAGTTCAGTTTAAGTGAAGAAACAAATCATTGGAGAAGTCGCCATCTTGAATTCAAAATTGCCATATTTTTGAATTGCCTTCATTTGGCCTCTTATGTGGTATATTGAGTAGAATAGAACAAACAGAATTCAACGTAGTAAGTTAGCTCCGCGGTAAAGTGTCTGCTTTCTGAGTGGCAGGTCTGGGTTCGAATCTCCGTACACAATGTTTTATCTTGCATTTTATTCTTATCACGTTGCTTCATTTTACCAAATAGTTTCTGTTGGCATTGCGTGAACAAAATGTTTTCGTTATTACAGACAGACGGAAAGGATATATTTATACGCAAACTGATGAGATGGTCTCGAAACTAGGCACTATGTTCGTGTAAAGTTTCGAGACGATACTGAAGTATTTAAAATCAAACATATGTAGCTTTGGAAATGGAGCATCACCAGTGTCTCTAACGGAAGCAATGTTCGCGGGGGGGCGGGAGTATTACCCCGGTGGCACTGCTGATAACATTCTGTTTGTTATTGTATTATAAACGTATTATTTTGATCTCGCCAAGGGTGCTCTGAGGAGGCAGTGTCCCCTAAAAAGAGTCTGAAAGAAAAATAGGGCATCATTTTCACGATATAGTGTCCATACAAGACAACAATGCATTTTGTCTCGCGACAACAGTGTCTGCTTCAAACCGGAAACGATTGCAAAATATCTCTCTCTCCTTTTATGTTCCTCGTTAAGATACATGCTTATACCAAATTTGAAGTGAATACCACAAATGGAAAGTATAAAATATTAATTTTAAGGAAATACACACACACACAGGGACGTACGCAGGGGGTGGGTCCTGGGGGTCCGGACCACCACCGAAATTCCAACTTTTGAGTAAATTTAGCCTAATTTTTTGGACAAGTTTAGGAATTTCAATATAAAATACACTGATATTGAGTTTGGCCCTTCCCGAAATAAATTCCTGCGTACGCAACTGCGCGCACACGCTCATACACGCACACACACACACGCAAATGGGCACTTTGAAAATTGTCTCGTCGGCAGCGTACATAATTTTAATATGTAAGATACGTGGAAAAGTGCCCTTTCGATTTAATAGTTTTAGTTGCGGGTCCGGTTGGAATGAAATGCCGTATATAATAAAGTCAAGCTTATTTTCAGTCACCTATGCTATAAAAATAAACTTTCAAAGAAAGAAAAAGTGAGAGAAAAACTTAGTGGGGATCGAACCCAGATCTTTTGCAGAGTAGGCTCACGTCGTTCCCCTACACTAATCAATTCCTTAGATTTTGGATTTCCTACTTACTGCTCACATAGTACTGGTACGTAGCGGGCCCGCGTCCGTGGAATTATATACCTCTATAATCGGAAACACACTTAATTGTTTGCATACTTCCACAAAACATACAAACACCAAATTTTGCATACTTGTTTGTCATGGGATGTGAGTAATGGGAAAATTCCGATATCACAAAAAAGGCGACAATTTCCATGTAAATGAAGTGTCGAAATTTTTCGTCGTTTGGAAATGCTGGTTTTTAGAGTAGTTCCGCACACCATAGGAACGTCATATTTTGTCAGGCAGTGAAGCTAGGAACATAGTTTATGATAGAAAAAAGAGCATTAAAATTCGTTTTTGTTTCGCGGCGCAAATCGAAAAAATGTGAAATTTGTAATGGCTGTATGTAGGACGTTGAAATTTAGAGGTGATGTTTATTCTGATGCGTAGTTTGCGAATCCGCCCTTAAACTTGAAAAAATAGTCATGTTCGGTGTAAGAAAGTGCTAGGAATATTATAAGGGGGCGTCTAATTCTACACAACTTGTAGATATGGTGGAATCACGAAATTGCGTTCAAGTGTGTAGATTACAGCGCATATGGGGGGAAAATTCCGGCATGTTGGAAAAGTCGTCATCTTCGATTCAAAATGGCGGCTCAAAAATTTGTAACCATGAAAATTGTAAGTTGTGCTCTCGGTAGGTAAGCCAGGTTTCGCTATGTTATTAAGGACGTAGTTCAGTTTAAGTGAAGAAACAAATCATTGGAGAAGTCGCCATCTTGAATTCAAAATTGCCATATTTTTGAATTGCCTTCATTTGGCCTCTTATGTGGTATATTGAGTAGAATAGAACAAACAGAATTCAACGTAGTAAGTTAGCTCCGCGGTAAAGTGTCTGCTTTCTGAGTGGCAGGTCTGGGTTCGAATCTCCGCAGACAATGTTTTATCTTGCATTTTATTCTTATCACGTTGCTTCATTTTACCAAATAGTTTCTGTTGGCATTGCGTGAACAAAATGTTTTCGTTATTACAGACAGACGGAAAGGATATATTTATACGCTAACTGATGAGATGGTCTCGAAACTAGGCAGTATGTTCGTGTAAAGTTTCGAGACGATACTGAAGTATTTAAAATCAAACATATGTAGCTTTGGAAATGGAGCATCACCAGTGTCTCTAACGGAAGCAATGTTCGGGGGGGGGGCGGGAGTATTACCCCGGTGGCACTGCTGATAACATTCTGTTTGTTATTGTATTATAAACGTATTATTTTGATCTCGCCAAGGGTGCTCTGAGGAGGCAGTGTCCCCTAAAAAGAGTCTGAAAGAAAAATAGGGCATCATTTTCACGATATAGTGTCCATACAAGACAACAATGCATTTTGTCTCGCGACAACAGTGTCTGCTTGAAACCGGAAACGATTGCAAAATATCTCTCTCCCCTTTTATGTTCCTCGTTAAGATACATGCTTATACCAAATTTGAAGTGAATACCACAAATGGAAAGTATAAAATATTAATTTTAAGGAAATACACACACACACAGGGACGTACGCAGGGGGTGGGTCCTGGGGGTCCGGACCACCACCGAAATTCCAACTTTTGAGTAAATTTAGCCTAATTTTTTGGGCAAGTTTAGGAATTTCAATATAAAATACACTGATATTGAGTTTGGCCCTTCCCGAAATAAATTCCTGCGTACGCAACTGCGCGCACACGCTCATACACGCACACACACACACGCAAATGGGCACTTTGAAAATTGTCTCGTCGGCAGCGTACATAATTTTAATATGTAAGATACGTGGAAAAGTGCCCTTTCGATTTAATAGTTTTAGTTGCGGGTCCGGTTGGAATGAAATGCCGTATATAATAAAGTCAAGCTTATTTTCAGTCACCTATGCTATAAAAATAAACTTTCAAAGAAAGAAAAAGTGAGAGAAAAACTTAGTGGGGATCGAACCCAGATCTTTTGCACAGTAGGTTCACGTCGTTCCTTTACACTAATCAATTCCTTAGATTTTGGATTTCCTACTTACTGCTCACATAGTACTGATACGTAGCGGGCCCGCGTCCGTGGAATTATATACCTCTATAATCGGAAACACACTTAATTGTTTGCATACTTCCACAAAACATACAAACACCAAATTTTGCATACTTGTTCGTCATGGGATGTGAGTAATGGGAAAATTCCGATATCACAAAAAAGGCGACAATTTCCATGTAAATGAAGTGTCGAAATTTTTCGTCGTTTGGAAATGCTGGTTTTTAGAGTAGTTCCGCACACCATAGGAACGTCATATTTTGTCAGGCAGTGAAGCTAGGAACATAGTTTATGATAGAAAAAAGAGCATTAAAATTCGTTTTTGTTTCGCGGCGCAAATCGAAAAAATGTGAAATTTGTAATGGCTGTATGTAGGACGTTGAAATTTAGAGGTGATGTTTATTCTGATGCGTAGTTTGCGAATCCGCCCTTAAACTTGAAAAAATAGTCATGTTCGGTGTAAGAAAGTGCTAGGAATATTATAAGGGGGCGTCTAATTCTACACAACTTGTAGATATGGTGGAATCACGAAATTGCGTTCAAGTGTGTAGATTACAGCGCATATGGGGGGAAAATTCCGGCATGTTGGAAAAGTCGTCATCTTCGATTCAAAATGGCGGCTCAAAAATTTGTAACCATGAAAATTGTAAGTTGTGCTCTCGGTAGGTAAGCCAGGTTTCGCTATGTTATTAAGGACGTAGTTCAGTTTAAGTGAAGAAACAAATCATTGGAGAAGTCGCCATCTTGAATTCAAAATTGCCATATTTTTGAATTGCCTTCATTTGGCCTCTTATGTGGTATATTGAGTAGAATAGAACAAACAGAATTCAACGTAGTAAGTTAGCTCCGCGGTAAAGTGTCTGCTTTCTGAGTGGCAGGTCTGGGTTCGAATCTCCGCAGACAATGTTTTATCTTGCATTTTATTCTTATCACGTTGCTTCATTTTACCAAATAGTTTCTGTTGGCATTGCGTGAACAAAATGTTTTCGTTATTACAGACAGACGGAAAGGATATATTTATACGCTAACTGATGAGATGGTCTCGAAACTAGGCAGTATGTTCGTGTAAAGTTTCGAGACGATACTGAAGTATTTAAAATCAAACATATGTAGCTTTGGAAATGGAGCATCACCAGTGTCTCTAACGGAAGCAATGTTCGGGGGGGGCGGGAGTATTACCCCGGTGGCACTGCTGATAACATTCTGTTTGTTATTGTATTATAAACGTATTATTTTGATCTCGCCAAGGGTGCTCTGAGGAGGCAGTGTCCCCTAAAAAGAGTCTGAAAGAAAAATAGGGCATCATTTTCACGATATAGTGTCCATACAAGACAACAATGCATTTTGTCTCGCGACAACAGTGTCTGCTTCAAACCGGAAACGATTGCAAAATATCTCTCTCCCCTTTTATGTTCCTCGTTAAGATACATGCTTATACCAAATTTGAAGTGAATACCACAAATGGAAAGTATAAAATATTAATTTTAAGGAAATACACACACACACAGGGACGTACGCAGTGGGTGGGTCCTGGGGGTCCGGACCACCACCGAAATTCCAACTTTTGAGTAAATTTAGCCTAATTTTTTGGACAAGTTTAGGAATTTCAATATAAAATACACTGATATTGAGTTTGGCCCTTCCCGAAATAAATTCCTGCGTACGCAACTGCGCGCACACGCTCATACACGCACACACACACACGCAAATGGGCACTTTGAAAATTGTCTCGTCGGCAGCGTACATAATTTTAATATGTAAGATACGTGGAAAAGTGCCCTTTCGATTTAATAGTTTTAGTTGCGGGTCCGGTTGGAATGAAATGCCGTATATAATAAAGTCAAGCTTATTTTCAGTCACCTATGCTATAAAAATAAACTTTCAAAGAAAGAAAAAGTGAGAGAAAAACTTAGTGGGGATCGAACCCAGATCTTTTGCAGAGTAGGCTCACGTCGTTCCCCTACACTAATCAATTCCTTAGATTTTGGATTTCCTACTTACTGCTCACATAGTACTGGTACGTAGCGGGCCCGCGTCCGTGGAATTATATACCTCTATAATCGGAAACACACTTAATTGTTTGCATACTTCCACAAAACATACAAACACCAAATTTTGCATACTTGTTCGTCATGGGATGTGAGTAATGGGAAAATTCCGATATCACAAAAAAGGCGACAATTTCCATGTAAATGAAGTGTCGAAATTTTTCGTCGTTTGGAAATGCTGGTTTTTAGAGTAGTTCCGCACACCATAGGAACGTCATATTTTGTCAGGCAGTGAAGCTAGGAACATAGTTTATGATAGAAAAAAGAGCATTAAAATTCGTTTTTGTTTCGCGGCGCAAATCGAAAAAATGTGAAATTTGTAATGGCTGTATGTAGGACGTTGAAATTTAGAGGTGATGTTTATTCTGATGCGTAGTTTGCGAATCCGCCCTTAAACTTGAAAAAATAGTCATGTTCGGTGTAAGAAAGTGCTAGGAATATTATAAGGGTGCGTCTAATTCTACACAACTTGTAGATATGGTGGAATCACGAAATTGCGTTCAAGTGTGTAGATTACAGCGCATATGGGGGGAAAATTCCGGCATGTTGGAAAAGTCGTCATCTTCGATTCAAAATGGCGGCTCAAAAATTTGTAACCATGAAAATTGTAAGTTGTGCTCTCGGTAGGTAAGCCAGGTTTCGCTATGTTATTAAGGACGTAGTTCAGTTTAAGTGAAGAAACAAATCATTGGAGAAGTCGCCATCTTGAATTCAAAATTGCCATATTTTTGAATTGCCTTCATTTGGCCTCTTATGTGGTATATTGAGTAGAATAGAACAAACAGAATTCAACGTAGTAAGTTAGCTCCGCGGTAAAGTGTCTGCTTTCTGAGTGGCAGGTCTGGGTTCGAATCTCCGCAGACAATGTTTTATCTTGCATTTTATTCTTATCACGTTGCTTCATTTTACCAAATAGTTTCTGTTGGCATTGCGTGAACAAAATGTTTTCGTTATTACAGACAGACGGAAAGGATATATTTATACGCTAACTGATGAGATGGTCTCGAAACTAGGCAGTATGTTCGTGTAAAGTTTCGAGACGATACTGAAGTATTTAAAATCAAACATATGTAGCTTTGGAAATGGAGCATCACCAGTGTCTCTAACGGAAGCAATGTTCGGGGGGGGCGGGAGTATTACCCCGGTGGCACTGCTGATAACATTCTGTTTGTTATTGTATTATAAACGTATTATTTTGATCTCACCAAGGGTGCTCTGAGGAGGCAGTGTCCCCTGAAAAGAGTCTGAAAGAAAAATAGGGCATCATTTTCACGATATAGTGTCCATACAAGACAACAATGCATTTTGTCTCGCGACAACAGTGTCTGCTTCAAACCGGAAACGATTGCAAAATATCTCTCTCCCCTTTTATGTTCCTCGTTAAGATACATGCTTATACCAAATTTGAAGTGAATACCACAAATGGAAAGTATAAAATATTAATTTTAAGGAAATACACACACACACAGGGACGTACGCAGGGGGTGGGTCCTGGGGGTCCGGACCACCACCGAAATTCCAACTTTTGAGTAAATTTAGCCTAATTTTTTGGGCAAGTTTAGGAATTTCAATATAAAATACACTGATATTGAGTTTGGCCCTTCCCGAAATAAATTCCTGCGTACGCAACTGCGCGCACACGCTCATACACGCACACACACACACGCAAATGGGCACTTTGAAAATTGTCTCGTCGGCAGCGTACATAATTTTAATATGTAAGATACGTGGAAAAGTGCCCTTTCGATTTAATAGTTTTAGTTGCGGGTCCGGTTGGAATGAAATGCCGTATATAATAAAGTCAAGCTTATTTTCAGTCACCTATGCTATAAAAATAAACTTTCAAAGAAAGAAAAAGTGAGAGAAAAACTTAGTGGGGATCGAACCCAGATCTTTTGCACAGTAGGCTCACGTCGTTCCCCTACACTAATCAATTCCTTAGATTTTGGATTTCCTACTTACTGCTCACATAGTACTGGTACGTAGCGGGCCCGCGTCCGTGGAATTATATACCTCTATAATCGGAAACACACTTAATTGTTTGCATACTTCCACAAAACATACAAACACCAAATTTTGCATACTTGTTCGTCATGGGATGTGAGTAATGGGAAAATTCCGATATCACAAAAAAGGCGACAATTTCCATGTAAATGAAGTGTCGAAATTTTTCGTCGTTTGGAAATGCTGGTTTTTAGAGTAGTTCCGCACACCATAGGAACGTCATATTTTGTCAGGCAGTGAAGCTAGGAACATAGTTTATGATAGAAAAAAGAGCATTAAAATTCGTTTTTGTTTCGCGGCGCAAATCGAAAAAATGTGAAATTTGTAATGGCCGTATGTAGGACGTTGAAATTTAGAGGTGATGTTTATTCTGATGCGTAGTTTGCGAATCCGCCCTTAAACTTGAAAAAATAGTCATGTTCGGTGTAAGAAAGTGCTAGGAATATTATAAGGGGGCGTCTAATTCTACACAACTTGTAGATATGGTGGAATCACGAAATTGCGTTCAAGTGTGTAGATTACAGCGCATATGGGGGGAAAATTCCGGCATGTTGGAAAAGTCGTCATCTTCGATTCAAAATGGCGGCTCAAAAATTTGTAACCATGAAAATTGTAAGTTGTGCTCTCGGTAGGTAAGCCAGGTTTCGCTATGTTATTAAGGACGTAGTTCAGTTTAAGTGAAGAAACAAATCATTGGAGAAGTCGCCATCTTGAATTCAAAATTGCCATATTTTTGAATTGCCTTCATTTGGCCTCTTATGTGGTATATTGAGTAGAATAGAACAAACAGAATTCAACGTAGTAAGTTAGCTCCGCGGTAAAGTGTCTGCTTTCTGAGTGGCAGGTCTGGGTTCGAATCTCCGCAGACAATGTTTTATCTTGCATTTTATTCTTATCACGTTGCTTCATTTTACCAAATAGTTTCTGTTGGCATTGCGTGAACAAAATGTTTTCGTTATTACAGACAGACGGAAAGGATATATTTATACGCTAACTGATGAGATGGTCTCGAAACTAGGCAGTATGTTCGTGTAAAGTTTCGAGACGATACTGAAGTATTTAAAATCAAACATATGTAGCTTTGGAAATGGAGCATCACCAGTGTCTCTAACGGAAGCAATGTTCGGGGGGGGGCGGGAGTATTACCCCGGTGGCACTGCTGATAACATTCTGTTTGTTATTGTATTATAAACGTATTATTTTGATCTCGCCAAGGGTGCTCTGAGGAGGCAGTGTCCCCTAAAAAGAGTCTGAAAGAAAAATAGGGCATCATTTTCACGATATAGTGTCCATACAAGACAACAATGCATTTTGTCTCGCGACAACAGTGTCTGCTTCAAACCGGAAACGATTGCAAAATATCTCTCTCCCCTTTTATGTTCCTCGTTAAGATACATGCTTATACCAAATTTGAAGTGTATACCACAAATGGAAAGTATAAAATATTAATTTTAAGGAAATACACACACACACACAGGGACGTACGCAGGGGGTGGGTCCTGGGGGTCCGGACCACCACCGAAATTCCAACTTTTGAGTAAATTTAGCCTAATTTTTTGGACAAGTTTAGGAATTTCAATATAAAATACACTGATATTGAGTTTGGCCCTTCCCGAAATAAATTCCTGCGTACGCAACTGCGCGCACACGCTCATACACGCACACACACACACGCAAATGGGCACTTTGAAAATTGTCTCGTCGGCAGCGTACATAATTTTAATATGTAAGATACGTGGAAAAGTGCCCTTTCGATTTAATAGTTTTAGTTGCGGGTCCGGTTGGAATGAAATGCCGTATATAATAAAGTCAAGCTTATTTTCAGTCACCTATGCTATAAAAATAAACTTTCAAAGAAAGAAAAAGTGAGAGAAAAACTTAGTGGGGATCGAACCCAGATCTTTTGCACAGTAGGCTCACGTCGTTCCCCTACACTAATCAATTCCTTAGATTTTGGATTTCCTACTTACTGCTCACATAGTACTGGTACGTAGCGGGCCCGCGTCCGTGGAATTATATACCTCTATAATCGGAAACACACTTAATTGTTTGCATACTTCCACAAAACATACAAACACCAAATTTTGCATACTTGTTCGTCATGGGATGCGAGTAATGGGAAAATTCCGATATCACAAAAAAGGCGACAATTTCCATGTAAATGAAGTGTCGAAATTTTTCGTCGTTTGGAAATGCTGGTTTTTAGAGTAGTTCCGCACACCATAGGAACGTCATATTTTGTCAGGCAGTGAAGCTAGGAACATAGTTTATGATAGAAAAAAGAGCATTAAAATTCGTTTTTGTTTCGCGGCGCAAATCGAAAAAATGTGAAATTTGTAATGGCTGTATGTAGGACGTTGAAATTTAGAGGTGATGTTTATTCTGATGCGTAGTTTGCGAATCCGCCCTTAAACTTGAAAAAATAGTCATGTTCGGTGTAAGAAAGTGCTAGGAATATTATAAGGGTGCGTCTAATTCTACACAACTTGTAGATATGGTGGAATCACGAAATTGCGTTCAAGTGTGTAGATTACAGCGCATATGGGGGGAAAATTCCGGCATGTTGGAAAAGTCGTCATCTTCGATTCAAAATGGCGGCTCAAAAATTTGTAACCATGAAAATTGTAAGTTGTGCTCTCGGTAGGTAAGCCAGGTTTCGCTATGTTATTAAGGACGTAGTTCAGTTTAAGTGAAGAAACAAATCATTGGAGAAGTCGCCATCTTGAATTCAAAATTGCCATATTTTTGAATTGCCTTCATTTGGCCTCTTATGTGGTATATTGAGTAGAATAGAACAAACAGAATTCAACGTAGTAAGTTAGCTCCGCGGTATAGTGTCTGCTTTCTGAGTGGCATGTCTGGGTTCGAATCTCCGCAGACAATGTTTTATCTTGCATTTTATTCTTATCACGTTGCTTCATTTTACCAAATAGTTTCTGTTGGCATTGCGTGAACAAAATGTTTTCGTTATTACAGACAGACGGAAAGGATATATTTATACGCTAACTGATGAGATGGTCTCGAAACTAGGCAGTATGTTCGTGTAAAGTTTCGAGACGATACTGAAGTATTTAAAATCAAACATATGTAGCTTTGGAAATGGAGCATCACCAGTGTCTCTAACGGAAGCAATGTTCGGGGGGGGGGAGTATTACCCCGGTGGCACTGCTGATAACATTCTGTTTGTTATTGTATTATAAACGTATTATTTTGATCTCGCCAAGGGTGCTCTGAGGAGGCAGTGTCCCCTAAAAAGAGTCTGAAAGAAAAATAGGGCATCATTTTCACGATATAGTGTCCATACAAGACAACAATGCATTTTGTCTCGCGACAACAGTGTCTGCTTCAAACCGGAAACGATTGCAAAATATCTCTCTCCCCTTTTATGTTCCTCGTTAAGATACATGCTTATACCAAATTTGAAGTGAATACCACAAATGGAAAGTATAAAATATTAATTTTAAGGAAATACACACACACACAGGGACGTACGCAGGGGGTGGGTCCTGAGGGTCCGGACCACCACCGAAATTCCAACTTTTGAGTAAATTTAGCCTAATTTTTTGGGCAAGTTTAGGAATTTCAATATAAAATACACTGATATTGAGTTTGGCCCTTCCCGAAATAAATTCCTGCGTACGCAACTGCGCGCACACGCTCATACACGCACACACACACACGCAAATGGGCACTTTGAAAATTGTCTCGTCGGCAGCGTACATAATTTTAATATGTAAGATACGTGGAAAAGTGCCCTTTCGATTTAATAGTTTTAGTTGCGGGTCCGGTTGGAATGAAATGCCGTATATAATAAAGTCAAGCTTATTTTCAGTCACCTATGCTATAAAAATAAACTTTCAAAGAAAGAAAAAGTGAGAGAAAAACTTAGTGGGGATCGAACCCAGATCTTTTACACAGTAGGCTCACGTCGTTCCTTTACACTAATCAATTCCTTAGATTTTGGATTTCCTACTTACTGCTCACATAGTACTGGTACGTAGCGGGCCCGCGTCCGTGGAATTATATACCTCTATAATCGGAAACACACTTAATTGTTTGCATACTTCCACAAAACATACAAACACCAAATTTTGCATACTTGTTCGTCATGGGATGTGAGTAATGGGAAAATTCCGATATCACAAAAAAGGCGACAATTTCCATGTAAATGAAGTGTCGAAATTTTTCGTCGTTTGGAAATGCTGGTTTTTAGAGTAGTTCCGCACACCATAGGAACGTCATATTTTGTCAGGCAGTGAAGCTAGGAACATAGTTTATGATAGAAAAAAGAGCATTAAAATTCGTTTTTGTTTCGCGGCGCAAATCGAAAAAATGTGAAATTTGTAATGGCTGTATGTAGGACGTTGAAATTTAGAGGTGATGTTTATTCTGATGCGTAGTTTGCGAATCCGCCCTTAAACTTAAAAAAATAGTCATGTTCGGTGTAAGAAAGTGCTAGGAATATTATAAGGGGGCGTCTAATTCTACACAACTTGTAGATATGGTGGAATCACGAAATTGCGTTCAAGTGTGTAGATTACAGCGCATATGGGGGGAAAATTCCGGCATGTTGGAAAAGTCGTCATCTTCGATTCAAAATGGCGGCTCAAAAATTTGTAACCATGAAAATTGTAAGTTGTGCTCTCGGTAGGTAAGCCAGGTTTCGCTATGTTATTAAGGACGTAGTTCAGTTTAAGTGAAGAAACAAATCATTGGAGAAGTCGCCATCTTGAATTCAAAATTGCCATATTTTTGAATTGCCTTCATTTGGCCTCTTATGTGGTATATTGAGTAGAATAGAACAAACAGAATTCAACGTAGTAAGTTAGCTCCGCGGTAAAGTGTCTGCTTTCTGAGTGGCAGGTCTGGGTTCGAATCTCCGCAGACAATGTTTTATCTTGCATTTTATTCTTATCACGTTGCTTAATTTTACCAAATAGTTTCTGTTGGCATTGCGTGAACAAAATGTTTTCGTTATTACAGACAGACGGAAAGGATATATTTATACGCTAACTGATGAGATGGTCTCGAAACTAGGCAGTATGTTCGTGTAAAGTTTCGAGACGATACTGAAGTATTTAAAATCAAACATATGTAGCTTTGGAAATGGAGCATCACCAGTGTCTCTAACGGAAGCAATGTTCGGGGGGGGGCGGGAGTATTACCCCGGTGGCACTGCTGATAACATTCTGTTTGTTATTGTATTATAAACGTATTATTTTGATCTCGCCAAGGGTGCTCTGAGGAGGCAGTGTCCCCTAAAAAGAGTCTGAAAGAAAAATAGGGCATCATTTTCACGATATAGTGTCCATACAAGACAACAATGCATTTTGTCTCGCGACAACAGTGTCTGCTTCAAACCGGAAACGATTGCAAAATATCTCTCTCCCCTTTTATGTTCCTCGTTAAGATACATGCTTATACCAAATTTGAAGTGAATACCACAAATGGAAAGTATAAAATATTAATTTTAAGGAAATACACACACACACAGGGACGTACGCAGGGGGTGGGTCCTGGGGGTCCGGACCACCACCGAAATTCCAACTTTTGAGTAAATTTAGCCTAATTTTTTGGACAAGTTTAGGAATTTCAATATAAAATACACTGATATTGAGTTTGGCCCTTCCCGAAATAAATTCCTGCGTACGCAACTGCGCGCACACGCTCATACACGCACACACACACACGCAAATGGGCACTTTGAAAATTGTCTCGTCGGCAGCGTACATAATTTTAATATGTAAGATACGTGGAAAAGTGCCCTTTCGATTTAATAGTTTTAGTTGCGGGTCCGGTTGGAATGAAATGCCGTATATAATAAAGTCAAGCTTATTTTCAGTCACCTATGCTATAAAAATAAACTTTCAAAGAAAGAAAAAGTGAGAGAAAAACTTAGTGGGGATCGAACCCAGATCTTTTGCACAGTAGGCTCACGTCGTTCCCCTACACTAATCAATTCCTTAGATTTTGGATTTCCTACTTACTGCTCACATAGTACTGGTACGTAGCGGGCCCGCGTCCGTGGAATTATATACCTCTATAATCGGAAACACACTTAATTGTTTGCATACTTCCACAAAACATACAAACACCAAATTTTGCATACTTGTTCGTCATGGGATGTGAGTAATGGGAAAATTCCGATATCACAAAAAAGGCGACAATTTCCATGTAAATGAAGTGTCGAAATTTTTCGTCGTTTGGAAATGCTGGTTTTTAGAGTAGTTCCGCACACCATAGGAACGTCATATTTTGTCAGGCAGTGAAGCTAGGAACATAGTTTATGATAGAAAAAAGAGCATTAAAATTCGTTTTTGTTTCGCGGCGCAAATCGAAAAAATGTGAAATTTGTAATGGCTGTATGTAGGACGTTGAAATTTAGAGGTGATGTTTATTCTGATGCGTAGTTTGCGAATCCGCCCTTAAACTTGAAAAAATAGTCATGTTCGGTGTAAGAAAGTGCTAGGAATATTATAAGGGGGCGTCTAATTCTACACAACTTGTAGATATGGTGGAATCACGAAATTGCGTTCAAGTGTGTAGATTACAGCGCATATGGGGGGAAAATTCCGGCATGTTGGAAAAGTCGTCATCTTCGATTCAAAATGGCGGCTCAAAAATTTGTAACCATGAAAATTGTAAGTTGTGCTCTCGGTAGGTAAGCCAGGTTTCGCTATGTTATTAAGGACGTAGTTCAGTTTAAGTGAAGAAACAAATCATTGGAGAAGTCGCCATCTTGAATTCAAAATTGCCATATTTTTGAATTGCCTTCATTTGGCCTCTTATGTGGTATATTGAGTAGAATAGAACAAACAGAATTCAACGTAGTAAGTTAGCTCCGCGGTAAAGTGTCTGCTTTCTGAGTGGCAGGTCTGGGTTCGAATCTCCGCAGACAATGTTTTATCTTGCATTTTATTCTTATCACGTTGCTTCATTTTACCAAATAGTTTCTGTTGGCATTGCGTGAACAAAATGTTTTCGTTATTACAGACAGACGGAAAGGATATATTTATACGCTAACTGATGAGATGGTCTCGAAACTAGGCAGTATGTTCGTGTAAAGTTTCGAGACGATACTGAAGTATTTAAAATCAAACATATGTAGCTTTGGAAATGGAGCATCACCAGTGTCTCTAACGGAAGCAATGTTCGGGGGGGGGGGGGCGGGAGTATTACCCCGGTGGCACTGCTGATAACATTCTGTTTGTTATTGTATTATAAACGTATTATTTTGATCTCGCCAAGGGTGCTCTGAGGAGGCAGTGTCCCCTAAAAAGAGTCTGAAAGAAAAATAGGGCATCATTTTCACGATATAGTGTCCATACAAGACAACAATGCATTTTGTCTCGCGACAACAGTGTCTGCTTCAAACCGGAAACGATTGCAAAATATCTCTCTCCCCTTTTATGTTCCTCGTTAAGATACATGCTTATACCAAATTTGAAGTGAATACCACAAATGGAAAGTATAAAATATTAATTTTAAGGAAATACACACACACACAGGGACGTACGCAGTGGGTGGGTCCTGGGGGTCCGGACCACCACCGAAATTCCAACTTTTGAGTAAATTTAGCCTAATTTTTTGGACAAGTTTAGGAATTTCAATATAAAATACACTGATATTGAGTTTGGCCCTTCCCGAAATAAATTCCTGCGTACGCAACTGCGCGCACACGCTCATACACGCACACACACACACGCAAATGGGCACTTTGAAAATTGTCTCGTCGGCAGCGTACATAATTTTAATATGTAAGATACGTGGAAAAGTGCCCTTTCGATTTAATAGTTTTAGTTGCGGGTCCGGTTGGAATGAAATGCCGTATATAATAAAGTCAAGCTTATTTTCAGTCACCTATGCTATAAAAATAAACTTTCAAAGAAAGAAAAAGTGAGAGAAAAACTTAGTGGGGATCGAACCCAGATCTTTTGCAGAGTAGGCTCACGTCGTTCCCCTACACTAATCAATTCCTTAGATTTTGGATTTCCTACTTACTGCTCACATAGTACTGGTACGTAGCGGGCCCGCGTCCGTGGAATTATATACCTCTATAATCGGAAACACACTTAATTGTTTGCATACTTCCACAAAACATACAAACACCAAATTTTGCATACTTGTTCGTCATGGGATGTGAGTAATGGGAAAATTCCGATATCACAAAAAAGGCGACAATTTCCATGTAAATGAAGTGTCGAAATTTTTCGTCGTTTGGAAATGCTGGTTTTTAGAGTAGTTCCGCACACCATAGGAACGTCATATTTTGTCAGGCAGTGAAGCTAGGAACATAGTTTATGATAGAAAAAAGAGCATTAAAATTCGTTTTTGTTTCGCGGCGCAAATCGAAAAAATGTGAAATTTGTAATGGCTGTATGTAGGACGTTGAAATTTAGAGGTGATGTTTATTCTGATGCGTAGTTTGCGAATCCGCCCTTAAACTTGAAAAAATAGTCATGTTCGGTGTAAGAAAGTGCTAGGAATATTATAAGGGTGCGTCTAATTCTACACAACTTGTAGATATGGTGGAATCACGAAATTGCGTTCAAGTGTGTAGATTACAGCGCATATGGGGGGAAAATTCCGGCATGTTGGAAAAGTCGTCATCTTCGATTCAAAATGGCGGCTCAAAAATTTGTAACCATGAAAATTGTAAGTTGTGCTCTCGGTAGGTAAGCCAGGTTTCGCTATGTTATTAAGGACGTAGTTCAGTTTAAGTGAAGAAACAAATCATTGGAGAAGTCGCCATCTTGAATTCAAAATTGCCATATTTTTGAATTGCCTTCATTTGGCCTCTTATGTGGTATATTGAGTAGAATAGAACAAACAGAATTCAACGTAGTAAGTTAGCTCCGCGGTAAAGTGTCTGCTTTCTGAGTGGCAGGTCTGGGTTCGAATCTCCGCAGACAATGTTTTATCTTGCATTTTATTCTTATCACGTTGCTTCATTTTACCAAATAGTTTCTGTTGGCATTGCGTGAACAAAATGTTTTCGTTATTACAGACAGACGGAAAGGATATATTTATACGCTAACTGATGAGATGGTCTCGAAACTAGGCAGTATGTTCGTGTAAAGTTTCGAGACGATACTGAAGTATTTAAAATCAAACATATGTAGCTTTGGAAATGGAGCATCACCAGTGTCTCTAACGGAAGCAATGTTCGGGGGGGGCGGGAGTATTACCCCGGTGGCACTGCTGATAACATTCTGTTTGTTATTGTATTATAAACGTATTATTTTGATCTCACCAAGGGTGCTCTGAGGAGGCAGTGTCCCCTGAAAAGAGTCTGAAAGAAAAATAGGGCATCATTTTCACGATATAGTGTCCATACAAGACAACAATGCATTTTGTCTCGCGACAACAGTGTCTGCTTCAAACCGGAAACGATTGCAAAATATCTCTCTCCCCTTTTATGTTCCTCGTTAAGATACATGCTTATACCAAATTTGAAGTGAATACCACAAATGGAAAGTATAAAATATTAATTTTAAGGAAATACACACACACACAGGGACGTACGCAGGGGGTGGGTCCTGGGGGTCCGGACCACCACCGAAATTCCAACTTTTGAGTAAATTTAGCCTAATTTTTTGGACAAGTTTAGGAATTTCAATATAAAATACACTGATATTGAGTTTGGCCCTTCCCGAAATAAATTCCTGCGTACGCAACTGCGCGCATACGCTCATACACGCACACACACACACGCAAATGGGCACTTTGAAAATTGTCTCGTCGGCAGCGTACATAATTTTAATATGTAAGATACGTGGAAAAGTGCCCTTTCGATTTAATAGTTTTAGTTGCGGGTCCGGTTGGAATGAAATGCCGTATATAATAAAGTCAAGCTTATTTTCAGTCACCTATGCTATAAAAATAAACTTTCAAAGAAAGAAAAAGTGAGAGAAAAACTTAGTGGGGATCGAACCCAGATCTTTTGCACAGTAGGCTCACGTCGTTCCCCTACACTAATCAATTCCTTAGATTTTGGATTTCCTACTTACTGCTCACATAGTACTGGTACGTAGCGGGCCCGCGTCCGTGGAATTATATACCTCTATAATCGGAAACACACTTAATTGTTTGCATACTTCCACAAAACATACAAACACCAAATTTTGCATACTTGTTCGTCATGGGATGTGAGTAATGGGAAAATTCCGATATCACAAAAAAGGCGACAATTTCCATGTAAATGAAGTGTCGAAATTTTTCGTCGTTTGGAAATGCTGGTTTTTAGAGTAGTTCCGCACACCATAGGAACGTCATATTTTGTCAGGCAGTGAAGCTAGGAACATAGTTTATGATAGAAAAAAGAGCATTAAAATTCGTTTTTGTTTCGCGGCGCAAATCGAAAAAATGTGAAATTTGTAATGGCCGTATGTAGGACGTTGAAATTTAGAGGTGATGTTTATTCTGATGCGTAGTTTGCGAATCCGCCCTTAAACTTGAAAAAATAGTCATGTTCGGTGTAAGAAAGTGCTAGGAATATTATAAGGGGGCGTCTAATTCTACACAACTTGTAGATATGGTGGAATCACGAAATTGCGTTCAAGTGTGTAGATTACAGCGCATATGGGGGGAAAATTCCGGCATGTTGGAAAAGTCGTCATCTTCGATTCAAAATGGCGGCTCAAAAATTTGTAACCATGAAAATTGTAAGTTGTGCTCTCGGTAGGTAAGCCAGGTTTCGCTATGTTATTAAGGACGTAGTTCAGTTTAAGTGAAGAAACAAATCATTGGAGAAGTCGCCATCTTGAATTCAAAATTGCCATATTTTTGAATTGCCTTCATTTGGCCTCTTATGTGGTATATTGAGTAGAATAGAACAAACAGAATTCAACGTAGTAAGTTAGCTCCGCGGTAAAGTGTCTGCTTTCTGAGTGGCAGGTCTGGGTTCGAATCTCCGCAGACAATGTTTTATCTTGCATTTTATTCTTATCACGTTGCTTCATTTTACCAAATAGTTTCTGTTGGCATTGCGTGAACAAAATGTTTTCGTTATTACAGACAGACGGAAAGGATATATTTATACGCTAACTGATGAGATGGTCTCGAAACTAGGCAGTATGTTCGTGTAAAGTTTCGAGACGATACTGAAGTATTTAAAATCAAACATATGTAGCTTTGGAAATGGAGCATCACCAGTGTCTCTAACGGAAGCAATGTTCGGGGGGGGGCGGGAGTATTACCCCGGTGGCACTGCTGATAACATTCTGTTTGTTATTGTATTATAAACGTATTATTTTGATCTCGCCAAGGGTGCTCTGAGGAGGCAGTGTCCCCTAAAAAGAGTCTGAAAGAAAAATAGGGCATCATTTTCACGATATAGTGTCCATACAAGACAACAATGCATTTTGTCTCGCGACAACAGTGTCTGCTTCAAACCGGAAACGATTGCAAAATATCTCTCTCCCCTTTTATGTTCCTCGTTAAGATACATGCTTATACCAAATTTGAAGTGTATACCACAAATGGAAAGTATAAAATATTAATTTTAAGGAAATACACACACACACACAGGGACGTACGCAGGGGGTGGGTCCTGGGGGTCCGGACCACCACCGAAATTCCAACTTTTGAGTAAATTTAGCCTAATTTTTTGGACAAGTTTAGGAATTTCAATATAAAATACACTGATATTGAGTTTGGCCCTTCCCGAAATAAATTCCTGCGTACGCAACTGCGCGCACACGCTCATACACGCACACACACACACGCAAATGGGCACTTTGAAAATTGTCTCGTCGGCAGCGTACATAATTTTAATATGTAAGATACGTGGAAAAGTGCCCTTTCGATTTAATAGTTTTAGTTGCGGGTCCGGTTGGAATGAAATGCCGTATATAATAAAGTCAAGCTTATTTTCAGTCACCTATGCTATAAAAATAAACTTTCAAAGAAAGAAAAAGTGAGAGAAAAACTTAGTGGGGATCGAACCCAGATCTTTTGCACAGTAGGCTCACGTCGTTCCCCTACACTAATCAATTCCTTAGATTTTGGATTTCCTACTTACTGCTCACATAGTACTGGTACGTAGCGGGCCCGCGTCCGTGGAATTATATACCTCTATAATCGGAAACACACTTAATTGTTTGCATACTTCCACAAAACATACAAATACCAAATTTTGCATACTTGTTCGTCATGGGATGTGAGTAATGGGAAAATTCCGATATCACAAAAAAGGCGACAATTTCCATGTAAATGAAGTGTCGAAATTTTTCGTCGTTTGGAAATGCTGGTTTTTAGAGTAGTTCCGCACACCATAGGAACGTCATATTTTGTCAGGCAGTGAAGCTAGGAACATAGTTTATGATAGAAAAAAGAGCATTAAAATTCGTTTTTGTTTCGCGGCGCAAATCGAAAAAATGTGAAATTTGTAATGGCTGTATGTAGGACGTTGAAATTTAGAGGTGATGTTTATTCTGATGCGTAGTTTGCGAATCCGCCCTTAAACTTGAAAAAATAGTCATGTTCGGTGTAAGAAAGTGCTAGGAATATTATAAGGGGGCGTCTAATTCTACACAACTTGTAGATATGGTGGAATCACGAAATTGCGTTCAAGTGTGTAGATTACAGCGCATATGGGGGGAAAATTCCGGCATGTTGGAAAAGTCGTCATCTTCGATTCAAAATGGCGGCTCAAAAATTTGTAACCATGAAAATTGTAAGTTGTGCTCTCGGTAGGTAAGCCAGGTTTCGCTATGTTATTAAGGACGTAGTTCAGTTTAAGTGAAGAAACAAATCATTGGAGAAGTCGCCATCTTGAATTCAAAATTGCCATATTTTTGAATTGCCTTCATTTGGCCTCTTATGTGGTATATTGAGTAGAATAGAACAGAGAGAATTCAACGTAGTAAGTTAGCTCCGCGGTATAGTGTCTGCTTTCTGAGTGGCATGTCTGGGTTCGAATCTCCGCAGACAATGTTTTATCTTGCATTTTATTCTTATCACGTTGCTTCATTTTACCAAATAGTTTCTGTTGGCATTGCGTGAACAAAATGTTTTCGTTATTACAGACAGACGGAAAGGATATATTTATACGCTAACTGATGAGATGGTCTCGAAACTAGGCAGTATGTTCGTGTAAAGTTTCGAGACGATACTGAAGTATTTAAAATCAAACATATGTAGCTTTGGAAATGGAGCATCACCAGTGTCTCTAACGGAAGCAATGTTCGGGGGGGGGGAGTATTACCCCGGTGGCACTGCTGATAACATTCTGTTTGTTATTGTATTATAAACGTATTATTTTGATCTCGCCAAGGGTGCTCTGAGGAGGCAGTGTCCCCTAAAAAGAGTCTGAAAGAAAAATAGGGCATCATTTTCACGATATAGTGTCCATACAAGACAACAATGCATTTTGTCTCGCGACAACAGTGTCTGCTTCAAACCGGAAACGATTGCAAAATATCTCTCTCCCCTTTTATGTTCCTCGTTAAGATACATGCTTATACCAAATTTGAAGTGAATACCACAAATGGAAAGTATAAAATATTAATTTTAAGGAAATACACACACACACAGGGACGTACGCAGGGGGTGGGTCCTGAGGGTCCGGACCACCACCGAAATTCCAACTTTTGAGTAAATTTAGCCTAATTTTTTGGGCAAGTTTAGGAATTTCAATATAAAATACACTGATATTGAGTTTGGCCCTTCCCGAAATAAATTCCTGCGTACGCAACTGCGCGCACACGCTCATACACGCACACACACACACGCAAATGGGCACTTTGAAAATTGTCTCGTCGGCAGCGTACATAATTTTAATATGTAAGATACGTGGAAAAGTGCCCTTTCGATTTAATAGTTTTAGTTGCGGGTCCGGTTGGAATGAAATGCCGTATATAATAAAGTCAAGCTTATTTTCAGTCACCTATGCTATAAAAATAAACTTTCAAAGAAAGAAAAAGTGAGAGAAAAACTTAGTGGGGATCGAACCCAGATCTTTTACACAGTAGGCTCACGTCGTTCCTTTACACTAATCAATTCCTTAGATTTTGGATTTCCTACTTACTGCTCACATAGTACTGGTACGTAGCGGGCCCGCGTCCGTGGAATTATATACCTCTATAATCGGAAACACACTTAATTGTTTGCATACTTCCACAAAACATACAAACACCAAATTTTGCATACTTGTTCGTCATGGGATGTGAGTAATGGGAAAATTCCGATATCACAAAAAAGGCGACAATTTCCATGTAAATGAAGTGTCGAAATTTTTCGTCGTTTGGAAATGCTGGTTTTTAGAGTAGTTCCGCACACCATAGGAACGTCATATTTTGTCAGGCAGTGAAGCTAGGAACATAGTTTATGATAGAAAAAAGAGCATTAAAATTCGTTTTTGTTTCGCGGCGCAAATCGAAAAAATGTGAAATTTGTAATGGCTGTATGTAGGACGTTGAAATTTAGAGGTGATGTTTATTCTGATGCGTAGTTTGCGAATCCGCCCTTAAACTTGAAAAAATAGTCATGTTCGGTGTAAGAAAGTGCTAGGAATATTATAAGGGGGCGTCTAATTCTACACAACTTGTAGATATGGTGGAATCACGAAATTGCGTTCAAGTGTGTAGATTACAGCGCATATGGGGGGAAAATTCCGGCATGTTGGAAAAGTCGTCATCTTCGATTCAAAATGGCGGCTCAAAAATTTGTAACCATGAAAATTGTAAGTTGTGCTCTCGGTAGGTAAGCCAGGTTTCGCTATGTTATTAAGGACGTAGTTCAGTTTAAGTGAAGAAACAAATCATTGGAGAAGTCGCCATCTTGAATTCAAAATTGCCATATTTTTGAATTGCCTTCATTTGGCCTCTTATGTGGTATATTGAGTAGAATAGAACAGAGAGAATTCAACGTAGTAAGTTAGCTCCGCGGTAAAGTGTCTGCTTTCTGAGTGGCAGGTCTGGGTTCGAATCTCCGCAGACAATGTTTTATCTTGCATTTTATTCTTATCACGTTGCTTCATTTTACCAAATAGTTTCTGTTGGCATTGCGTGAACAAAATGTTTTCGTTATTACAGACAGACGGAAAGGATATATTTATACGCTAACTGATGAGATGGTCTCGAAACTAGGCAGTATGTTCGTGTAAAGTTTCGAGACGATACTGAAGTATTTAAAATCAAACATATGTAGCTTTGGAAATGGAGCATCACCAGTGTCTCTAACGGAAGCAATGTTCGGGGGGGGGGGGCGGGAGTATTACCCCGGTGGCACTGCTGATAACATTCTGTTTGTTATTGTATTATAAACGTATTATTTTGATCTCGCCAAGGGTGCTCTGAGGAGGCAGTGTCCCCTAAAAAGAGTCTGAAAGAAAAATAGGGCATCATTTTCACGATATAGTGTCCATACAAGACAACAATGCATTTTGTCTCGCGACAACAGTGTCTGCTTCAAACCGGAAACGATTGCAAAATATCTCTCTCCCCTTTTATGTTCCTCGTTAAGATACATGCTTATACCAAATTTGAAGTGAATACCACAAATGGAAAGTATAAAATATTAATTTTAAGGAAATACACACACATACAGGGACGTACGCAGGGGGTGGGTCCTGGGGGTCCGGACCACCACCGAAATTCCAACTTTTGAGTAAATTTAGCCTAATTTTTTGGACAAGTTTAGGAATTTCAATATAAAATACACTGATATTGAGTTTGGCCCTTCCCGAAATAAATTCCTGCGTACGCAACTGCGCGCACACGCTCATACACGCACACACACACACGCAAATGGGCACTTTGAAAATTGTCTCGTCGGCAGCGTACATAATTTTAATATGTAAGATACGTGGAAAAGTGCCCTTTCGATTTAATAGTTTTAGTTGCGGGTCCGGTTGGAATGAAATGCCTTGCCCCACTTTGCCCCACTATCATGATCCGCTTTGCCCTACCGGTGGGGCAAAGTGAATAAATTGTAGTAGTTCAGTAATTACGCAATATCATTTATGTATATGCAATTCTCGTTACTATTGTATTGTTATTTGAAAATTTAATAATCATAAAATATTTCCTCAAAACTTCGGTTTCCTAGTCTTAATTTTAGTTGCCATTTGAGGCCTTTGAAGTTAAGTGATCCGCTTTGCCCTCCTATTACCTATCAAGCATGCTGGTGGCGGGGAAAGACCTATTGCAAACCAACTTTTCTTATCAGCAATAAAATTGTCTAAGTGATTTTCAGCACAGGGATAGCATATTTTCTTGTTGCGGCACTGTTGTCAGCAGTGGCGTATTTACGATTTTGTTTAGGGGGGCTTTGCTAACTTTCGGGGGGGGCTTTCCTTGAAAATGTGAAAATTCTTCTGCAAGATATTTCATTTACTATACTATAGTAAGTAAGATTTCGTGGTGAGGGCTTAAGCCCGTAATCCCCCCCTAAATACGCCACTGGTTGTCAGTTATGTTTGTATTCCAGCAGAACAGCGGGAGAGCATTGTTTCTGGAGTCTTCTACTTCATGGTGACTATGTTCCAGGCCCGTATCCAGAGTTAATCTAGGGGGGGCGCCCCCCCTAAATTTTGACTGGCCCCCTAAAATTTTCACGGTAGTCTGACAAATGGACTATAATATGGTGATGAACTATAATATGGTTGGATCGGGCCCCCCCTAACTTCAGCCGGGCTCCCCCTACATTATTGGGCTGGCTACAGGCCTGCTATGTTCAATGTCCATAGCCTTCTTCATGAGATGAGCTATTTGCAGAGCATATTCAGAGAATACTATAATGAACTGTGTGGGTCTTTTTCTTTTAGATTAAACTCTGGTTATGTTACTAAAATGTATATATTGCGAGATGAGACTTTGACGTGTAATATCCAATATTGTTTGAAGAGGAACTACTTTGATAACACAGGTGAAGATATTATTCTTGTCAGATGTATTAGAACTATTTTCCTCCTTGTAAAATGTATAATTCTTTTCTGTTATTAAATCCATGTTCTTTGAGAGTACTATGTGTTCTTAAAACTCTGACTCATGAACGCAACATGTACATTGGATTACGTCAAAAATAACGCCCATTTGATAAAGTCATATGTATTCAGGAGACGTTTAATAGTCTCCAGAGAACTACGTCTTCCAGAGAAAAGATGCGGAAGAATTTTTATATACAATATACAGTATGCTTACAGTGTTTAGATTTAACAATTAAAGTGAATCAAAGTCATACAAAAGAAAATCAAATTACGTTCGTTTGATTTAAATACAGTGTTAAAGTGTTTGGTTAGGATCCAAGAGTCCTCTCGTAACGTCATCTTTGTTGTCGGGTGAAAACGAATTGTCTTTTCTACAACCTAACGAGTGACATCTGTTGACAGCTGAAGTAGATACGTTTCACACTGACATTGACGCTGGTACGGTAATTAACGAATTCTAAATTACAGTCGGGTCGAGTTATTTTTAAGTTAACACCTGTTTAAGTCTTTCAAAAGAACTGAATTCTTGACTTTGTTGAGGAAGGAAACAACTTATGGACGTAAGTCTATTTGTTTTCCTTTTCAAGCATCACCATCACTCAACTTTCTCCTTCCTATATGCAGGGATATACATTGGGGGTGGGTCCTGAGCAAGGGCGTCGATCCTGGGGGTCCGAAGGGCCCGGGCCCCACAAAGCTCATATGGGCCCCCGCATTGTATTTATGAATATACAATATTTGGCATAATTTGAATGCAATTTGTCTTAAAATCCTTATATATATGCCTTCTGCATCTGGATGTCCCCCCCCCAAATTTACAGAGAAATCGGCGCCCTAGTCCTGAGGGTCCGGACCTCCCCCAGAAATCCCAACTTTTCTGTAAATTAAGGCTATGGCTAACAACGATGCGTTTCCGATACGTTACCCCTCGCAGCGAACGCGACCTAGGTGGCTACTTAGGCCTAGTAATTTTACTTTCGCCAGAGTTATAAATCATACTGTGACCTAGTCAGGGCTTTTTTTATTTCCCTTCTTCATTCTGAGAATTCTTTTCCATTCGCTCCCAATCTGGAACAAATCTCTCAACCACTTCTCTCCACATTTTTATTTTTTAAAGCATGATTCATGTAATTCGGATCTCTTAAATCGTATAGACATGGCCTATTTTGTATTTTGATTAAAAACGCCTCTATGTTAAAACACGCTAACCATGATTGGAGATGTACAGTGTACACAGAACACGTTTCCAAACACAACTGAAAATTTCTCTTTGCGATTACACTTGTATTTATCTCCTAGGGGGTAGAGTTCGAGCTTCGGAGATAGGTACTCAAATTCAAGTTATTTCGTTATTTCATCTTTTGTCTAAAACCAAATATTTTGCTCATAGATTACCATGGCGCCAGTTAACTGTCAATCAAATCATTGCCACAACCTTATTCTCATTCATGCGAATCACAGGAAATAACCCTATTGTGTTACATAATTTTTTCTGTGATTAGCAATTTTTTTAAATTTCCTTGTATTTTTGTGATTTTTCTTTTCTTATACACACACATACATTATGTACTTTATAACAGCAGAGTTCCAATACTCTGCACAAAGCATCTTCCAAGTAGCTGTTTCTTGCTAAAAATTATCTTGCCTGGCAACTCGTCTTGGCTTTTTGTCCTTCCTTTAGACATCTTTTACTGATTCTGAAACAGCAGGCGGACCAAATACACCCGAGCCGATGTGTTCCTGCGCGTTTTAACTGCTTTCGCGTTTGCAACACATTTTGATTAGACATCAACATTTAAATGTACACTCGTGTCCAAAATTATTGTCGCATGTCTATGTTGTTGTAGGAATATAATTTGATAACGAATTCGCCCGGTATTTCTTAGAATGTTAGTACGAGTATGTGTATAATCAGCAAAGCCATGTATGTGGCAAATTTCATGACAAAAGAGCAGTAAATAAGAACAATATAACGAAAAAATATTTCTTATCCATTTAGCAAGCATTTTGTTTTACTCATTATAATTTTCGTACTTATAATTCTTTTCCTATGAAATTTACCAGAAATATACATTTTCCGATTATACACATAGTATCAGTATTAAAAGTACTCCGCAAAATCATTATCAAATTATATTCCCACAACAAGACAGTTATAGATATGCGACAATCATTTTAGACATGACTGTACATGGTCAGCGTATTCCAAACGTACACATGAGCCATAAAAACGCATTGCGAACGCATTGAATAGCCGTGAACTTAGTCTAATTTTATTTCTAATTTTGCACATTTTAATACAATTTACCTTCATATTGAATTTGGAGCCTCCCGAAAACTTTGGAATTATGTTATAGTAACACCAGAATTTGTATTTAATCACGGCCCACAGAAGCGTCAATTTTAAGGGACGGCAATTTAAAAAAAAAAAATGAGAGTGGAATATAAGGGAAAAAGTTGTCCACCACACCGCGACCTAGTTTTCTCGTTACGACGCTACTTGCACTATAAGGAGCTAAACGCAATTGCGTATTGGCTTGCAGCCAGAGGTAAAAGTGCTGGAGAACGCGGGGAACGCCGGCAATTTATTGGAAAGTTTTAATATCGCGTAGCAGCGGCAACGAGTCGAATTTTGGAAAAATGAATAGAGCCTTCACCTTCTTTAATGATGAAGTAAAAATTGAAACTGTCCGAAGGTTTTTTCTTGCGGGTGGACAATAATTCCATTAAATATGTCTTGTGAAAACGGAGTCGGCAGAAAGTCGGTAAACAGCGGACGGGCCGACAGCGGCAAATGTTGTCAGAAAGACGCCGAAACGCTTGCGGCTTGCCGACAAGTAAAGAAGCCGATAGAAGGTCGCCCAACAACGAACGGACCGACATCGCAAAAGATGCTCGGACAGGCACCGAGCCGCTTTTTGCCACTGAAGAGCCTGATTGGAGAAATCGTCGTCTGGTCGCACTGCCTGTATGTTCGGTTCGCGTTCTTCGTTTGTCACATGGTGATGTAGTGTGGGTGAACTGCTTCAAACAAAGTTTGCTGATTCTTCACAAATTCAAGTGAAGGTGAGTTTACAAGTGGGAAAAGAGTTTGTGTGTGATAAAAATGTTCATTCATTGGCAACTGTACCAAGTTGCTGGTTAAGCAAATATGATGAAAACATGATGTGTAAGTGCCCATGGTGGGGAAGACGAAGAATAAACTAAATATTAACCGGCTAATAGTATTCCACGTGAAACCTGCGGAATCGTGGCCTGAGTACTAAGAGGAAGAGCTATATATATGTGGTGAGTTAATTTAATATTATACATATACATTTCAAATTGTCATAAAATGTTATATGTTGTGTTACATATGTTAATTGTTGCTGTACATGAAAAAGATTCGGTTATAGTATGTTCCCGCGCACTGGCATCTCTGACATGTAAAATTTGGGGTCCCGGGTTCGATCCCAGCCCCCGCCAAGTGAACTTTGTGGTGGACAAACACCGTATGCGTGGGTTTCCTCGTTGCTTCTCCCGTTTCCTCCCACTTTCTTCATTCCACCATTTCATTCATTACTCATCATCACCGTCTCCTTTATCCTCACCCGCATAACCGTGGGACGTAAAACTCAAAGATTTCATTTCATTTCATTTTTCGATTGCAATCGTTTCACAGCCTGAATATTATATTCCAAACAAATATAATAATTATTATTTATATGATATTCTGTCGTTAGTAAATAAATTAAATTAGAATAAAATATTGGATATTTTGTACTTCAAAATATTGGGGGGAAGCGTCCCCATCGTCTCCCCCGCCAGAGACGCCCGTGTTCTCGCGCAATAGAACGTTAGGTTACTATTGCATAATCACTCCCCGCTACGCCCGAACAAGACACGCAATAAAAATAAGTGGGTAAGACTCAAAGTACTAGATTTGGGTTAATTGCTGTATCGCCGGACCAATTTCAGGAAATTTACGGGGTAAAATGGAGAATTTGTTTAAGTTTCTGAGGAAGAATGAGTGAAAGTCAAGTTATGGGAATAATAAAAGTTAAGAAAGTGGTTGTTTTCGATGTAAGTTTCACTGTATGTGTAGGCGGAGAGACTATTTCGCGGAGAGGTACACTTTTTTACGATATAGTGGCGCGAAAGGCAATGTGGAAATGACGCGTGTATGTCAAGGGAATGACATATCATGTGTGAGTTAGGCCTATATAGAATTATTAAAAAATGGGGGCGCGGTGGCTCAGTGGTAAAGCGTTCACCTTTAGTGCTTGGGGTCCCTGGGTCGATCCCATCTTGCGCCCCATCTTGGACTTTGTGGTGGACAAAAACCATGCTCGTGGGTTTTCTCGGGGTTCTCCCGTTTCCTCCCACTTTCTTCATTCCACTATTTCATTCATTTCTCATCATCACCGTCTCCTTTAGCCTAACCGGCATAATCGTGGGACTTATTTTTTATTTAAAAAAACGAGCGACAGTTAAGAAACTATAGTACACGATTTTCTTCTTGAAATTGCAAAAGTTTACAAGCCTTAGTTTTGAAGGTAAATGGCTTCTAACTCAACGGCAATGTATTTCTGCACAGTGTACGAAAGCTGTATTTTATGTTTACAACTGTAGCGTTACTAATATGAAACCATAACAAGTGATATTGAAATATGTATGATTACCAAAGCCCATATGTTTTCACTACCCTCGCTTACGCGTATACCCACCGTCACTGACGCACCTGCTCCCTTCGGACACACTCCCGCGCTACCGCGCGGGCCCACCAGCGACGCCCTACCCTGACTCAGTTATATAGAATTCGTGCTCTTTAGTGGCCAACTAGTACCAAGGGCGAATCCAGGGGGCGATCGCCCCCCCCCCAAAAAAAAGAGGAAACTTTTTTATTTTATATAGACCCTATAAATAAAACCCATTCCAGAGTTTGGAGTTCTTAAAAGTAGCTCTAAGTCAGTGGCGTAGGGAAGGGGGGGCCCGGAGGGGCCGGGCCCCCCCCAAAGAGGTCCGACAATGTACTTTGGTACTTTGATGTTTGTAATTTTTTATATATGTTTATGTTTATATATTTTTTTGTTTGTAATTTTTCTATATGTACCTATAACAGCACTTGGGCCCCCCCCAAACACACATCCTGGCTACGCTACTGCTCTAAGTAGTAGTATTACAAACCACCGGCCCCCCAGATGTCCGTCCTGGATCCGCCCCTGATTAGCACAGGTTGGTTTGTGTTTTTTGCACTGTAATTTTTATGCCCCTAATCTAATGTAACGTAATCGAACGTAACTTAATCTAATCCAACCAAATATAACCGATTGGAGTACGTTTTGGTACTTTTTTTTCGATTTTCAAATTGGTCCTGCGATACAGCAGTAATTCTCTAAATTTAGGTTAGGTTAGTTTGGGTAATTTTTAGATAAAGAGCTCTGGCTTACTGTTATAGGTGATAACTTGAGTTTGTCTTTTTGTGAATAGTTGTTGCATAATAGAGTGAAAAAGTGAAAAGCAACGTTTTATTATGGCAAAAATACTTAATAAAGCGAGGGGGTATATAGGCTGCTCCCCTATAATACAATCAAAAGAACGCTATATCAAGCAGAAATCCGTACTCCAGGGAGGAAAAGCGTCAGCGCGGTGTGTAGTAGGCCCGGTTTGAATCTCTCCGCCACCACATACCTTTTATTACAATATTTTTATTTAATTTTTACTTCCTTAATTTTTATTTAAATCTCATTTTCCAGGGGGAGTGTGACCCTTGTAATTTTAAAAAAATTAGAAAATCATTCACGTTTAAAATCCTTTTTCAAACAGCTGATGGGAAAACGACAGCCTGAAAAGTCCGTATTCCGACGGATTGCTGCGGCTTTTATTTTATTTTATTTTATTTTTCTCCGAAGAAAGCGTTTGCAACGAGCAAATTTTGAATGCATAGAACAGTGTTGTTCCTAGTGGTCCTGATGTGCTTTCAGGGAGAAAATGTACTGATTGTTATAAGTTTTTCACATTAGGCCACAGACGTGCTAATTAAATTATTCTTAACGGGCATTATTAGCTGCTTACTTGTTATCTTTAGGTCGCTTTTAAGCATTTGTAAGTCATTCCCAGATACTTTTCCTCTATATGGCACTTAAATTGTGCTGAGAATTGCAGAAATGTACTGTACCGCGTATTTACCGAGTGCAACATTACTGATGGGAATCCGCCATGATTTTCATTGCATTGCTACGCACCTTTTCTGCTGTATGCCGACTGCTTGGAAAGGCTACTTTCCACCATGTCCGTGAACCTGGCCCCACCCACATCGGCACTAATTTTAAAACATATGCCAAAAATTAGTGCCCAATTAGTGCTGACGACCTGTAATGTTAAAAAAATTTGTGCCGTTACACAGACTTCAAAAAACAAAAAGGATTCTGGGTGGGGCTAGGTTCACGCTAGCCCCACCCACTCAACCGATCGAGATGAAACCTATACCCAAGGTTAGTGTTAAATTAGTGCTGTCGATACCACATAAAAAGAAAATTAGTGCTATTATCAGAAAGCCAAAATATATTCGAAAATGTTCAATGGCGGCATCATCAAAGAAAACCAAAGATCCCTCATTTTTATGATAAGATATATAGCACGAATCTTCTTTCTATGCAGTATCGTCAGCACTAATTTAGCACTAATTTTTGGCATAGTTTTCAAAATTACTGTTCCATTATTAAAAGTGGGTGGGGCTGTCTTCACGTGAACCTGGCCCCACCCACAGCGGCACTAATTTTAAAACATATCACAAAAGTTAGGGCCGAATTAGTGCTGACGACCTGTAATGTTAAAAAAAATTGTGCCGTTACACAGACTTCAAAAAACAAAAAAGATTCTGGGTGGGGCTAGGTTCACGCTAGCCCCACTCAACCGAGTGAGATGAAACCTATGCACAATGTTAGTGTTAAATTAGTGCTGTCGATACCACATAAAAAGAAAATTAGTGCCACTATCAGTAGGCCAAATAATTCGAAAATCTAATATGGCGGCATCATCAAAGAAAACAATCGATTCTCATTTTAATCATACTATACATAGCACTAATTTTCTTTCTATGCGGTATCGTCAGCACTAATTTTTGGCATAGTTTTCAAAATTAGTGCTGTTACACAAACGTCAAAAAACCAAGAATATGTGGGTGGGGCTAGCGTGAACCTGGCCCCACCCACTCAACCAATTGAGATGAAACCTATACACAATGTTAGTGTTAAATTAGTGCTGTCGATACCGCATAAAAAGAAAATTAGTGCCACTATCAGTAGGCCAAATAATTCGAAAATCTAATATGGCGGCATCATCAAAAGAAACAATCGATCCTCATTTTTATCATACTATACATAGCACTAATTTTCTTTCTATGCGGCATCGTCAGCACTAATATAGCACTAATTTTTGGCATGGTTTTCAAAATTAGTGCTGTTACACAAACGTCAAAAAACTAAAAAAAAGTGGGTGGGGCTAGCGTGAGCCTGGCTCCACCCACTCAACCGATTGAGATGAAACCTATACACAATGTTAGTGTTAATTTAGTGCTGTCGATACCGCATAAAAAGATAATTAGTGCCATTATCAGTAGGCCAAATATATTCGAAAATCTAATATGGCGGCATCATCAAAGAAAACAATCGATCCTCATTTTTATCATACTATACATAGCACTAATTTTCTTTCTATGCGGCATCGTCAGCACTAGTATAGCACTAATTTTTGACATGGTTTTCAAAATTAGTGCTGTTACACAAACGTCAAAAAACTAAAAAGAAGTGGGTGGGGCTAGCGTGAACCTGGCCCCACCCACTCAACCGATTGAGATGAAACCTATACACAATGTTAGTGTTAAATTAGTGCTGTCGATACCGCATAAAAAGAAAATTAGTGCCACTATCAGTAGGCCAAATAATTCGAAAATCTAATATGGCGGCATCATCAAAAGAAACAATCGATCCTCATTTTTATCATACTATACATAGCACTAATTTTTTTTCTATGCAGCATCGTCAGCACTAATATAGCACTAATTTTTGGCATGGTTTTCAAAATTAGTGCTGTTGCACAAACGTCAAAAACGGCACTAATATTTTCGTTATTTCTGCCAAGTTAACGCTGTTTTCAAAGGTTTTGTATTTACTTGTAGCACCTACATTAATAAATCAGGAACGGTAGGTTGTTGGGCATTAAGAAGCACTAGCGATGCACTAACAATTGCGCTGGGAGGGATCATCAGTGCTTTTGATTTTGGTGGAAATTTAACGGAATGAAAACTTCCCCATGGATTTCTTATGGAGTTTCGTGACATGTAATTAGCCATATCTACATCAATAGTTATGCATTTACTAAACAATGTGTGTTTTGTAGAAGCGCAAACGATGCATGAACGAATGAAACTTACTTTCCGTTAGTGCTTAAAATGGGAGCCAAATTTACGCTGGTCCCAAATGTTTTTCTACTTGTAGAGCTTACACTAATGGAGCGCTAACGTTAGTTGTCGGTGCACTAGGAAACACTAACGAATGACACTAAGTTTTTCATTAGTACTTGACATTTCAGGTGCAGCGTCAACTTGGCGCCACAAAAGGTTTTTATTTGTAGCTCCTATAGTAATAAAGCATTAACGATAGGCGTTAATGCACTAAGAATCATTAACGATGCACTAGCGATTGACACTAAATTTATCGTTAGTGCGTGATGTGGAGGTTATGTTCAGGGACGTCGTTAGTTCTTCTTAATGAAGGTGTTAGAAGGAAAACCCTTCGTGGGACAATTTCTTGCTGCTACAGATACTTCAACCACTAACGGAAAAATTAGAGCCATTCGTTAGCGCATCGTTAGTGCTTCTTAATGCACCAAATCGTAACGTTAGTGCTTCATTAGTATAGGTGCAACATGTAAAATACTTTGAAAAATAGTATGAACTTAGGAAATAATTAGTGCGATTCGTTAGTGCATCGTCAGTGCTTCTAGAAAAAGTTTCGTTAGTGTTTATAAGAAATTTATGAGGAATTTATCAGTATATCAAAGTTCTACCACATTTAAAAGCACTCATGACCTCTTCTAGTGCAATCGTTAGTGCAGTGTTAGTGCTTGTTAGTGTAACAACCCCTAACGTTAGTGCTTCATTAGTGTAGATGCTAAAACTAAAATATATTTGGAAGTTGGCTTGAACTGTCCCCACTTCAAGAACTAACGAGAAAGTTAGTGTCATTCATTAGTTCTAGAAGACACTAACAGCTTGTATACAATTTGATATTTCTGTAGTTTGTCCCCACCGAAAGCCTTGAAGAAATACCAAAATATGGTAGCAATGACGTTAGTGCCTAGTGCGTATAAGTATTCTAACAATGCACTAACGATTTGTCATTAAGCCCATGTTTCTACGTCAATTTGTATAGATTTGGATATTTCTGAAGTTGCCCCCACCAAAAATCTCCAGTAACTCGTAAACGCTGATAGCATTAACGTTAGTGCTTAGTGCGTTTAAGTGCACTTTCCATGCATTAACGATGTGCGATGTTTGGTATAATTTGGGAGAGGTGGGGGGCCAACTTCAAGCACGTGTATACATAGCAATATTTTTATTTCTATGCGACGTGTTTGAAGTTGCCCTCTCCCTACCTCTACCAAATTACAACAAACCTCGTACATCGTTAGTGCATCGTTAGTACACGTCAGTGCAATCACAATTTACGAGATATTGAAGATTTTTGGTAGGGGCTAACTTCATATGTAGTTATTCTCCCCACTAAAGATGGATTAGTGATTGCCGTTAACCCCATGTTTCTACGTCAATTTGTACGGATTTTGATATTTCTGAAGCAGCCCCAATACCAAAAGTATTCAATAAATCACAAAATATGATGGCACTAACGTTAGTGCTTAGTGCGTTTAAGTGCACTAACGATGCACTAACGACTGCCGTTAACTCCATGTTTCTACATAAATTTGTATGAAATCTGATATTTCTGAAGTTCGCCCCTCACCAAAAATCTTGAATTACTCGTAAACTCAGATAGCACTACCATTTGTGCTTAGTGCGTTTAAGTGCACTAACTATGCACTAACGATGTGTGACGTTTGGTGTAATTTGGAAGAGATGGGAGCCAACTACAAGCACGTTTATACATAGCACTAATATTCTTTCTATGCGACGTGTCTGAAGTTTGGCTCCCACCTTCCAAATTACAACAAACGTAGCAATTGTTAGTGCATCATTATCCACTAAACGCACTAAGCACTAACGTTAGCGATATCAGAGTTTACGAGTTAGTGAAGATTTTTGGTGGGGACCATCTTCAAAAATATCAAATTCCATATAAATTGACGTAGAAATTTGGGGTTAATGGCAATCCTTAGTGCATTGTTAGTGCATTTAAACGTACTAAGCATTAACGTTAGTGCTATCATATATTGTGATTTATTGAAGATTTTTATTGAAGGGCCAACTTCAGAAACATCAAATTCCATACAAGCTGTTAGTGTTTAATGGAAGCACTATCGATATACCAATGAATATCACTATTTTTTTGGGGGGGAAGTTCAAGCAAACCTCGAAAGATATTTTACTTTTAGCACCTACACGAATGAAGCACTAGCGTTAGTGGTTGCTGCACTAAGAAGTACTAATGATGCACTTACGATTGCACTAGAGGAGATCATTAGTGCTTTTGAATTTGGTGGAAATTTGACGCAATGAAAAATTCAACATACATTTCTTATCTGTGTTCTCTGACATGTAATTGGACATAAATACACTAACAGTGAAGCACTAACGAAATTGTTAGTGTTTCATACAACCACTAAAGATGTACTAAGGAATGGTACTAATATTTACGTTAGTACTTGAAGTGGGGGCTCAAGGTTCACGCACGGCCTATACTAACGAAACACTAACATTAGGTGTTGGTGCACAAAGAAGAACTAAAAATGCATTAACGATTTCCTTAGAAGAGATTATTAGTGCATATACATTTGGCGGGAATCAATGCAATGAAAAATTTCCCATACATTTCTTATGTTAATTTCGTGACATGTAATTGGCCATAACTAAACTAATAGTCCAACATTATTGCAACTGTTAGTTTTTTGAAGCACTAACGATGTACTAACGAATGCCACTCATTTTTTAGTTAGTACTTGAAGTGGGACAACTAACTTCACCCTAACGTTCAAACCTATTTTATTTGTAGCATCTATACTAATAAAACATTAACTTCAGTTGTTGGTGCACTACGAAGCACTTACGAATCACTAAAAATTGCACTATTAGAGGTAATTAAAGCTTTCGAATGTGATAGGATTTGGAACAATAAAATATCCCCATGTATTTCATATGGGAGATTCATGACATATAACTCACCACCTCCAGATAAGCAATAAAGGAAACATTATTGCGGTTTTAGCAGTTTGTGTAATAGCACTGATTTTGTAAACTATGCCAAAAATTAGTGCTGAATTAGTGCTGACGATATCGCATAGAAAGAAAATTAGTGCTATGTATAGTATGATAAAAATGAGGATCGATAGTTTCCTTTGATGATGCCGCCATATTAGATTTTCGAATTATTTGGCCTACTGATAGTGGCACTAATTATCTTTTTATGCGGTATCGACAGCACTAATTTAACACTAACATTGTGTATAGGTTTCATCTCAATCGGTTGAGTGGGTGGGGCCAGGTTCACGCTAGCCCCACACACATATTCTTGGATTTTTACGTTTGTGTAACAGCACTAATTTCGAAAACTATGCCAAACATTAGTGCTATATTAGTGCTGACGATACCGCATAGAAAGAAAATTAGTGCTATGTATAGTATGATAAAAATGAGGATCGATAGTTTCCTTTGATGATGCCGCCATATTAGATTTTCGAATTATTTGGCCTACTGATAGTGGCACTAATTTTCTTTTTATGCGGTATCGACAGCACTAATTTAACACTAACATTGTGTATAGGTTTCACCTCAATCGGTTGAGTGGGTGGGGCCAGGTTCACGCTAGCCCCACCCACATATTCTTGGTTTTTTGACGTTTGTGTAACAGCACTAATTTTGAAAACTATGCCAAAAATTAGTGCTATATTAGTGCTGACGATACCGCATAGAAAGAAAATTAGTGCTATGTATAGTATGATAAAAATGAGGATCGATTGTTTCCTTTGATGATGCCGCCATATTAGATTTTCGAATTATTTGGCCTACTGATAGTGGCACTAATTTTCTTTTTATGCGGTATCGACAGCACTAATTTAACACTTACATTGTGTATAGGTTTCATCTCAATCGGTTGAGTGGGTGGGGCCAGGTTCACGCTAGCCCCACCCACATATTCTTGGTTTTTTACGTTTGTGTAACAGCACTAATTTTGAAAACTATGCCAAAAATTAGTGCTATATTAGTGCTGACGATACCGCATAGAAAGAAAATTAGTGCTATGTATAGTATGATAAAAATGAGGATCGATAGTTTCCTTTGATGATGCCGCCATACTAGATTTTCGAATTATTTGGCCTACTGATAGTGGCACTAATTTTCTTTTTATGTGGTATCGACAGCACTAATTTAACACTAACATTGTGTATAGGTTTCACCTCAATCGGTTGAGTGGGTGGGGCTAGGTTCACGCTAGCCCCACCCACTTCTTTTCTGTTTTTTGACATTTGTGTCACAGCACTAATTTTGAAAACCATGCCAAAAGTTAGTGCTATATTAGTGCTGACGATACCGCATAGAAAAAAAATTAGTGCTATGTATAGTATGATAAAAATGAGGATCGATAGTTTCCTTTGATGATGCCGCCATATTAGATTTTCGAATTATTTGGCCTACTGATAGTGGCACTAATTTTCTTTTTATGTGGTATCGACAGCACTAATTTAACACTAACATTGTGTATAGGTTTCATCTCAATCGGTTGAGTGGGTGGGGCCAGGTTCACGCTAGCCCCACCCACATATTCTTGGTTTTTTACGTTTGTGTAACAGCACTAATTTTGAAAACTATGCCAAAAATTAGTGCTATATTAGTGCTGACGATGCTGCATAGAAAAAAAATTAGTGCTATGTATAGTATGATAAAAATGAGGATCGATAGTTTCCTTTGATGGTGCCGCCATACTAGATTTTCGAATTATTTGGCCTACTGATAGTGGCACTAATTTTCTTTTTATGCGGTATCGACAGCACTAATTTAACACTAACATTGTGTATAGGTTTCACCTCAATCGGTTGAAGGGCACAATTGCTAGTTCTGAAAGTATATAATACTTGAATGTCCCATTCAATTTCTGCTTTTTTTGGCTTAGAGTGCTGCAAGAAAGCAAAAAGGAAGAAATTTTATACTGGGACACGCAAAAAATGCAAGTATTATACTTCAAGAACTTGCAAGAGTGCTCCTTGTCGAGAAATCATAGCATGGGGGAAGACTTAGGCAAGACTATTGTAAAAGGTGATGAAAATTTTGCCTTCCCGAATGGTTGATTTCCAGTCGGCATAGGGCCACATTTCGACGGTGGCAAGAGGTCGGATGCCACCTGCGCAGGAATCGGGAAGCCGACATCGAAAAGAGGTCCTTTCGAGCAGTCGGCAAACAGCCGGAAAGATGTATAAAATGCACCGGTGCCGCCACTGGAAAGCAGTAGCGGCTCGTAGTCTGTACAAGCACCGGTTGCAATGTTGCAATATAAAGGTATGTAGGTACGCGCAAGTGTTCCCCTCCCCCAGCATTCTTGAGTCTTATCCAAAAATATTCAGGAAATATGAAGAGGAAAGTCTTTTAAGCTCTATTTGTATGTTATTGATTAAATTATTTCTCTAATATTGATTTAATGTACTATTAATGTACGTTTATACACTATTTATATACAAAACCTCTACACTCATGTTATTGAACACGAGATAAATCGAATATATAGTATGTGCTGTAAACCATGGATGATGGCGTTAATCCGAAAAGAAGAAAAAAAGCAAGAAAATTGCATGCACGCAGTTAAACAAAAGTATTTAATTATATAAACTATGCATTATTTTAGAATGGAAGGTCCATCTTCTCTTCCATCTTTTGGGCTTCACATTTTTCTATGACTTTATTGAAATCTGAAATGCTGCTCGCCAAGTTTCTCTGAATAGAAAGCATCGCTACCGCAAATATTTTCCGCTTTATTTTCTTTAGGGTCCAGAAACACCTCTCTCCTCCGACAATATGCATTTTGTTAGCATTTCTTTGTATAAATATACGGTACAAAAAGTCCATTTTCAGAAACCACGTATTTTTGTCTGTAAAGAAGCATGAAATCTAAGATGTTTTCCTTCGAAAATGAAAAAAAAAATAATAAAGTAGTTTAACATTCCAGCAAATTAGGCTAAAGAAGACAGATGAGTATTGGAAGTGAATGATTTGATATTAATTTATGCTCTCCGCCGGAAATCGAACACAGAATCATGTGCACGAAAGACACAGAGCTAGGAATTAGACCAATAGTAAGACATTTTCTTCTTCGAGACTCGATCGACCCCCCAGAATAGGATTTTTTAAAAAATAAATCTTATCCCAAGAATTTTCACCTTTGTATTATAAATGTTAAATAAAATCTATTGACTTCGAACGACCGCCCCCAAACTTTCAGCCTGGATCCGTCCCTGCTACCACCAGACTTATATTTGTTCTTTGCGAGTTTGTTTTGTGAATAACTTCTTTCTTCCAAGCGTCTGTATCTCGCTCACCCTATCAATTGAGTCAAGCGCTGCTAAGCGGAGGAATTCGTAACTATTACAGAAGCTGACCAGTTGCGGTAAGAAAGGCAACCGCATGAGTCCAATAGGGGAAGATAGGAGCGATGCAAGGATAAATCCACTTCCCCATGTTAAGAGATAGGAGCTCGCTGCCATATGCTCAATGTTACTGCTTCCAGTGGCAACGTTCGCTGCCACCGGAAATGTAAATCTCTCTCTTTCTTTCCGTTTTTTAATTGACTTTTTTTCAGAAATGCATCAATAGTGTTTTGCGCTCAAGAGCAGAGGTTTATTTTTTACTAATATACACTACTTTAATACTTAAAAATAGTTTTAGTATTAAAAAATATCCGGTTGCACAACCATGCAACATATAGTACCAGCCGCCGCTGCTGGAAAGTAGCCTTTCCGAGCAGTCGGCAAAGAACAGAAAAGGTGCATAAAATGTGTCCGCGCCGCTGTCGAAAAAAGGCCTTGCCGAGCAGTTGACAAACAGCCGTAAAAGCTCAGTAAATGCGCCGGCGCCGCCGTCGAAAAGAGGTCGGAAAGAGCCCTTTTTCCGACTCTGATGGTCGGCAAGAGTGGCAGAGTCGGCAAAGGGCATTTTTTTTTACGATTTTCGACCGCTTGCCGCCTCGGCAAAAGGTCGGCAAATTTGAACAAGTAGATCGTCGTGCCGCCGCGGACGGGTGCCGGCTGCCTACCAGCGGCCTGCCACCGTCGACGGCGGCAATTTCTCTTGCCGATCGCGACTTCTTGATGGGGTTGGATCGAATTTTGGAAAAACGCTTCGTCTTGGTCTGGTGCCTGGACCAAGGTACCCGTGACCAAAATTTAATAACTCTCGATCCACTTGTCTGATCCCGAGATCGGTCCCGGTAAACATCCCCCTGAGACACCCTGGTTCGAATTTTTTTTTAAAAAAAAAAACGCTTCCTCTTAGTCTGGGGCTTGGACCAAGGTACCCGTGACCAAAATTTGGTAGCTCTCCGTCCACTCATCTGGTCCCTATGCCGCACCCAGACAAACAAGCACTTTATTTTATTTATATTAGAATAGCAACCTATTGACAGGATGACCGCAGTGTTGGCAGTAACAAGAGAAAGAAAAATTGTGTTGTTCTCGAGGCAAAGAGCGACAATGTTTGAAATTGTTAGTATTAATATGGTAATAGGTAGGTCTTCCACAGTCACTAACTGCAGGGGGGCTCGAAGTCCTACACAGCCAAGTCAAATATTGTTGCCATGGTGTGGGGCAAGAAGCCCCAATTGTAGACCTGCATCCATTATTATTTTTAAATAATGTACTAAGGCTTCTCATCAGTTAATGGTCTTATTATGTTGCCAAAGGTATGTATAAATAAGTTTTGAGTAAAGTTTATGTTCAATGTGTCTAATAGTTTTTTTACAGTACTTTACTAAGTCCTTAAATGTCGCCTATTGCCCCACTCACCCTACTCAATGACTGACAAATGTTTCTGAGCAGCTAGAAATACAAAATTTAGCACATTGGTATGGGGTAATATGTAAATACGTCTTCAGAAAATGTAAACATTTCGGATTCCACTGCTAGGAGGCAAAGAGTGCCATCACCTCTCAGATAGACTAAAATAGTCATTTTGCAATAAGATGTTACTTATACATATTTCTGTGCATTGCCGGCATATTTGGTCTTAAGCCCGACATGTATGAGGCATGATATCCTTTGGAGAGCACATTTTTGGGGGGAAGGGATCTGGAACTTGTATGTTAGACACCATCCCGGAGCTTGCCTGATGTGAACAAGGAAAATCCTCACTCAGGGTAACTAGTCTGAGAAAGTTGTTATATCTTTTTGATTGAGTGTCCCCACAGGGAATCGAGCCTGGGACCGCTTGCATTAAAGGTGAGAATGTTAGGAACTATACTACAAAGAACTATGGTCATTTTCGATCACCAGTGTTGAATAACTACATAACATCAGCAACGCTGAATGATGCTAGTAATAACATATAGAAAAGTACCAGGTTCTAGCGTGTCGGGGTCCATCGAGGATGGAGATGTGAACCCCCTTAAACTAGGTTTTTCGTGTTTCCGGATGACTCACTCACTCGCTCACTGACTGACATAAATGTTTGGTATGTTCCCAGCTAGCTAGCAACACGAAATATCGCATATTAATAGGGGATAAGATGTACACTCATGTCCAAAATTATTGTCGCATGTCTATAAATATGTTGTTGTAGGAATATAATTTGATAACGAATTCGCCTGGTATTTCTTATAATGTTAGTAGGTGTATAATCGGCAAAGATATGTATGTGGCAAATTTCATGTGAAAAGAGTAGTAAATAAGAACAATATAACGAAAAAATATTTCTTATCCATTTAGCAAGCATTTTGTTTTACTCATTCTAATTTTCGTATTTATAATTCTTTTCCTATGAAATTTACCACAAATATACATTTCTCGATTATACACATAGTATCAGTATTAAAAGTACCCTGCAAAATCATTATCAACTTCTATTCTTACAAGAAGATAGTTATAGATATGCGACAGTCATTTTGGACATGAGTGTACACTCCAGAAAATTCCAACACTTCGGATACCACAGCTAAGGTAGCCAAATAGCACCATCAATCCTCCCGCCCCAGACTATCCCTTGTATAAACCGAAATTATTTGTTTACTATAACTACAGGGTGGCCCAAAATTAGGTATAAAATCCCGTACTGATCAGCTCACTGTATTTTATACCATTTCTTATTGTTATCAAACAGGTAGACCTAGTTTCATTTTTTTTTTTTTTTTTTTGTTCTTAACGTCTTTTTACTTATAACTTAAGCCCGGAGCAGTCGAAGCAAATCAATCCATAAACTAGATTGTTATACTTGATCAATGCAGGGTTGTATACCTACTTTTGGGCCACCCTGTATAATAATGTCATCAACTTCAAATTGCAGACAGTTACTAGTAAACCCGTATTAAGGGCGGAGCAATTGCTCTTGGGCCCCATAACTAAGGGAGGGCCGAAGATTTTTGTCTGCTATAAAGCTCACATAGTGCAAACCAGGATTGAACGAGGGACTCGCGAATAACAAGTGAGTACTCTACCAAAGTGTTCAAGTGATCCATCTGCTTACTTGTAACGAATTGTTCTACAAATCTTATAAACCTTAAGTGCAACGGTTCATGGAAGGTTGAGTTATGAACCCATCAGAACTGCATTTCTCGTGTAAACTGTGAGAGAGATCGAAATGGTTGTTTTCAAGACACCATACTGCTGACTAACAAAAAAATTGAACAAGTGTCGAATATCTTTTCGTTATCATTTCTCAGACTATTTATCGAATGGAATTATGTTTGCGACTAATTAGAAAGTTTGCACATTCAAATACGTAACATTTACATATATAGTAAAATACCAAGATCTTCCAAAGATCTGCCAAATTCTTGAAATAAAATTCCTCGTTCTGAAAGTATCTCAAGAACTTGGCCAACGAATTACGTTATCAATCAAGTCAAATTCTGTCAAGGTAAGTTATGATATCAATTCTGACATAAATAAATAAATAAATAAAATAAATAAATTTTCTCATTCTGAATGTATGGGAAGAACTTGGCCAATTGGTTACAACAGATCATAACTTACCATGGCTAAAGAACTTGGCAGTATTTATAACGTACCTGGTTGTCCAAGTTCTTCAAATACCTTCAGAATAAAGAAATTCTTTCAAGAACTTGGTAGAATCGATATCATAACTTACCTTGGCTGTGATAACTTTACTTTTTTTTTTATCCGTTCGTAACTTGGCTTCTTTTTGACACAGAATGATATAGATTGGAATGAAAAGTGTTTATATTTTATAATGTATGTGAAAAGTATATATAATAAGAACTGTTTACGACTTATGTTAAATCGAAGTTCCTAATTCAAAGTAGCTGTCTATCTCTGTTCATTCTTAAAGGGTAGTGGACAAACTACGTGAGATATTCTACTTGAAAATTCTTTGGATAAAGTACAGCAGTATTATCTCCGAACTGTCTTCATATATTGTTCATAATAAAGATGAGAAAAACATGTTTTTACAAAACCAGGAAACCGGTTTGTAAAAAAAAAAAAAAAAAAAAAAAAAAAAAAAAAAAAAAAAAACGACATTTCAGTTTTCTTTAAAATAAGCTTGGCTTTCTTAATAGAAAACCGAAATCAGTTTTGATAGAAAACTGAACCCTTTTTTAGAACGTTCTTTAGAATTTTGTTTTTTCTTAAAACCGATAAACCGGTTTTTGCGCCACCACTAGTTGGAAGTACGCTGTAAAACAATAATTTTAGATGTGTTTTTCATTACTATACTGTAATAGTTTTACAAACAGTGGTGATTTCAGAAAGCTTCTCCGGGTGGGAGCATTTTCAATGCACAACGTGGTTTAAAGTAGTACTGAAATAATACCAACCCACGTTGAGCACAATTAGAGATTTTCCCCAGAAGAAGGTATTTCGTTGCTGCGGAACACATTTTATCCTAGATCAGCTCCTGAAATCATTACTGATTGTAAAGGCTAGTAGAAAATCATACTAAAAACACTGTAATTCATTTTTACCTGATTCCCCATTGCTGAATGAAATTTATCCTTCTCGAAGACGAGTTTTCAAACCACTTTTACACATATTAGTTTTCTATATTTAAGAAAAAAATTGTCCTAATCTAATTAACAATAGCGCGTTTCCAGTTTTCAATTAGCACACAACTACATTTTTTAAATGTAAACTTTCTAAACACATTATTAATTAAACTAAGAATTACAGTTCCAGTAGTAATACAACAGAAACGAATTTATACATAACATTCCGCTCACACGACATTGCCGAGAAAACTCTTAAGGAAGATCACACGTTACGTATAACCCAAACGAATCGTTTCACTCCCACATCGACATTTCTCTGACTGAAGAAGTTTTCGTCAGAGCGGTTAACCAAACGCCTCAATATGTATTTTTAGCGCAATTCGTCAACGAAAATGGATTTCTTTTCCTTTTCATTTTTTTTTCAAAAAAATAGAAGAAGAAGAAGAAACCGAACATTCGCTCCATTTCCTTCTCTTACTCCTTCACCGTTCGCAGCATCCCTTAAGTGCCGCCCGACTCACTTGCGTAGTTTTTGTATAGGATAGCGAAATGACCGGAAATTCATTTTATGCTGATTTGACAGAAAAATGAAACGAAGTGTCGACAAAAGACCTATCTAGCTTTACAATGCAACAAGAAGAAATAGAGCAATATTATTGACAGTTCATATATATCATAGTTAGATCAATAGCTCACAAAGAAGATGGAATAGATTAGTTCGGTGTGTTTATGCTATGTTAGATTGTTTGTTCCCAAAAATAATGTGTTGTGTACGGCAATAACAACAGATGGCGGTCGTAATCGTTTTACAGCTATGCTTTACCAATTTTCCTCTCCAATAAACATGAACAGTTGACTGCGCAATTAAAATATTGTAACTTTTAAAATAGTTAGTTTGCTTGTTTACTTTGTACGTAAAGCAGGCACTTTCTCCAACAATCTAAAATTATTTTCGTTCTTATGTTCTTTCTTTCAGAAGGCATGCTTCTATTTACAGCACTCAATTCTGTAAGATTTTTATTACTTACAGTTGGTTAAAAGGATGAGAAAGAAAAATCCTTTTGTGAAAAGCAGTTACACGTACATTCTGGTGGGGTCTAACGAACCCCAATTTTATCTTTCACGAATATTGAATTTTATTGTTATTTTTTTTTTTCTAATCTGATGCTGAGCAATTTCTTTGATTTTTATTCTTGTTTTGGTTTAGGATTTAGATTTCTGGAATCTATGGTCATGTTATGAGGGGTGACGTACCTCGGCGATCACACAATCCGGGAAGAGGGAAGGAAGGAAGGATTGGGGAAGGAAGGAAGCGGCCTGGGACCTATAAGTTAGGTACCACCCCGGCATTTGACTGGTGTAAATGAGGAAAACACACTAAAACCTTATTCAGGATGGTGGTCTGAAAAAGCTTTTTATAATTTTTCGACCGAGTGTCTCCACCGGGAATCGAACCGGGACCGCTCGCACCTAAGGCGGGAGCGTTGGGCACTACGCTACTTGGGCCACTCCCTTGCTTCGGTATTTGCAAGTAAGTTGTAATCTCACATTCACCCTGTAACGGAAAGCCGAATATGAAAGGTTGAATGTATGTACGAATTTTTTTAAAATGTAACTTTGTTCCTGCTTAAAGATGGGCTAAACGTAGAAGATAACGCCTTCTCCAGGCTCAGTGGCATCCGTTGTGTCGTATCGAGAAAACTGTGTGTAAAACACCAAATTTATAATTATAAAGGTTATATATTTAAAAAATCGAGTTCATCATTCACGTTCACGTTCAATAAATAGTAATATGTATACTCAGGTGGGGTATATCAGACCCCCAGTATCGTATTGTGACAAGCACAGGACTTGTTTTTGTTTCTATTAATGCAATGATAGTTCACGCGAAACTACAAGGGTACACAAGAATCCAGTACCAACTATTCACAACCTTTAAATTTATATAGGAACTAATGACGATTTGGGGTCTGTGAGACCCCCACCAGAGTAGTTAAGGGTTAAAGAGAAGGAGAATTGAAGAAATATTTTTTTTAGTTTAACGTCCCACTGTTATGTACCGAGGATGACGGCGACGATAATGAGATTGTTGTAAGTACATAGAATTATCAACATGTATACTACCACGACCTTCTATAGCACTTGTAGTGGTTTTCCACTATTAATTTTACTATTTATAACATAAAATACAGCTTTCCAATACTATGCAGAAATACTCCGCCGTTGGAAATTAATATCTAATACAGTTCTCTTCATATGCATTAAAACATTTCAACCGTAAAATTATTATTTTTATGACGGGTCATTGTAAGTCTGCATGATAACTTTTATGTAAAACCAAATATACGAGGAAAAGCTAAAAAGTAAAGGAACAGGAGAAAAGGTACAGTTTTCTAATGATAGAAAACTGAAACATACCTTATTTTTCTACATAATCTCTCTTCATTTCAATGCACTTTTTCCCAACGTTTCACAAGTTTTTTGATTCCGTCGGAAAAAAAAAAAAAAAAAAAAAAGCTTTTCGGTTGCACCTGTAACCAATTTTACACTGCATCAATGACTTGCTGATGGTTGACGTTTAAATTTCTTAACTTCTGGTGATGATGGTTGTTTCCAAAGCATGCTCGCAGTCTTACTTTCCGGTTAGTGATACTATAGTCAAGTTCCTCAGTCGTTGACGTCAATGGCCTGCCCGATTTTTTCTCGTCACATGAAGTTCTTTCCTGTTTGAAACGCTCTATCCATTCGTAGATCTTGCTCCGCGATAAACAGCTGTCACCATACTGTGCTTGCATTCGAGGAATAATTTCGGCAGGTTTAACATCTTCCACAAACAAAAAGCGAATCACTGCTCTCATTTCCTCCTTGGTGCAGATCGACAATGGAACTGCCATGTTTAACAGTCTGCTACACTCCAACGACTAACGCGGAAATAAGAGTGGCACGTTGCATAGAAATGTTGAAGACGACATTAATTCAGCCAAGGATGTTATAAAATAGAGGATCTGCCCATACGTATGTTCTTCATATGAACTTAATGAAGCCAAAAAAACAACCGAGCATCGTCTGAGCCGGCACGTTTGATTGGCTATTCTCGTTTCCGCCATGATTGTTTTCTCGGAACATTGCTACCTTAGTGGCGCGTAGTGGGCAGAGTAGGTGTGGGGAAGCTGTGACGTAGGGCTTCACGATTTTGTTGTATGGGCAGATCCTCTAATTTTTTAGCATCCTTGAATTCAGGGCTGAATATTAGCAGTGTTAACAAACTCTAGAGCTTTAAATTGCTGAAGTCCCTTTAGTTTTTGATTTTTCCTCGTATAAGTAATTTTTGAACATATAAACAGCGTTAAAAAGTATGATGCATTAATACGCAATTGTAATTCACAGCTAGCTACCAATAACTGTATCTAGCACATTTCCTAGAAATTTAGTAGGGTCTAGCTTTATCTTTCTTTCTTTACGTCTTACGATTACGCGTTTTAGGCTAAAGAAGAGAAAAGATTAATGAAATAATGAAACTAAATGAATGGAAACTGAATGATGGCCGATGTCGTCCATCATAAACTCACATGAACTGAGATTGAAGCAGAGGCCACGTCACTCTATAACTGACCCATTGAGCCGTCTAGCATTTGTTGGTTCGTGTTTTTCGCATTTCTTTTCCAATGTGGATGTCCCACGTCGCTCACGCTGGCAAAGTTAATAGTTTCCATGGAATATAAGTTTGTAGGAATATTATAAATCTCCATGTAGTTGATGAGCAGACAAGAAAATACGATTGTGGAAACCATTAGGGCACTATTTCCATTAAGAAACATGATGATCAAGTGTACCAATGTGATTCTGTATTTTTAATCTGCAGAAATAAATGTACTTACTATGGTGAGTATATGCTACTTGTAGTTAAACCGGACTATTTTGTGTACTTATATTGGTTAGCAATAATCGTATCAAATTTATTAAATTGAAATTTATACTTATCTTCAGAACGATACAAAAATGACATTGTTACTTATGTAACTGCCCTACCAACGGTTTGTTTGTAACTAATTTTGGCTGCGTTCATTAAAATTCACAGCAGACGAATGCTTTGATTTCTTCATCTGAATTGGGCTACACCACGATTAGTTTATTAAAACTTACTGTTTGATGTTCTGTCGATTCTTATATCGTGCTAGACTTTTCTTTTTTATGTCCTTAGTGCAAATTACAAGAACAATGCACAGACCATAACATTGATACCAAACTATCAGAATTAAAACATTGTCACTACAGCGGTTCGATGTTTTTGAAATGTAAATTTGAAGCACAATTGAGGAAATTGCTTAGGTTAAATGAGCTACTAATGAAGAAGTGTTAATAATAGTGAAGAAAAGAAACAAGTATTAATAAAAGGAAAAGGAAACTAGTTATAGCATAATCTGAAATGTATTCTAAGGCATGTGATGATAACTATCATGAACGGAAACAGGAAAAGAAAAAAAAGTGGCTCCAATTAAAGCGGATACGCCGTATATAAAGATGAACAGGCTAACTGACAAGGGAGGTTCACAAAGTGGCTTCTCTGAGATTCGAATAAGACAATTGTGTTTGCATTTGATGACCTGAGAAGAAGTCTCAATAGTCACAACCACCAATCACGTTTTTTTTTAACAGCTGAAGATAACGATATTCTGGATTTCGGTGGGAATCAGGGATTTATTTGTAGCCAGGGAAGCCTGGGAATTTCCCCCCTTCTAAGTTTTGACTTCCTTGTCTCTTAGTTCAGTCTTCCCAGGGAAAATACCCCTTTCACAGGCTATATAATCTGTTATAAAGTACAATAATTAAACTTCACGTTTTAGTAGCAATCCTTTATAAAAATTCCCCCCTTCTACAAAATCCACAAATAAATCATTGGTGGGAATGAATGAAACTGTGATATGTTGTAGGTATTGTGATCCCTAGGGGTCTGCAGGCAACCAGTTGAGTAACACTGCTGTATTGAAAATGGAAGATTAAAGATAATCTATTGATGCTTCTTTAATTTACAATTGACGTGGTCTATCTACAGTTGATTGCCCTTTAACTAACTTTGGTAAGTTGAAGTTTACGATGCAGAGAAGTTTTCTCTCACCGGTAAATTTACATTGTAGAGCAGTGATTTCCAATTATTTGAGAGTTGCAGACTCCTACTTTTAGATTTAAGGTAAGGTACAGACTGCGCATCTTTAAATTTTAGTAGCGAGTGACTAGGAAAGGACCAGTACGGAATAAGGTCCCTGGTGTAATAATACTATTCATTAAAACATATTGTTATTATTATTTCGTCAGAACTTCGTGTTAAATGCATGCTGCAAGATTTTTCAGTCTTTCTGTTTTATATTTTCCTCGTACCACGCCTGTCGCTTTTGTCTTCCTGAACATCCAAAAGGCCAGCTTCCTCCGCATTCGTTCAGTTTCGTTCATCGTGTTAGATTTGTGTATTCCTTAAATAGTCTTCGTCTGCTGGGAGCGACAGGTGAGTGATTGTCACTGCCCACTCTTGTGATTCCATGAGCAGGGCTAAAGGCTACGGGAAAATAGCTTTCAATGCATTGTTTCAAGAGTTTTACTTCAAAATCTATCAGTATTCGAGTGAAGTTTAAACAGCATAGCCTATTATAAAATAAATCCACTTTAATAAAATTAATTGTACTAATATCAAAAAGCATAATTTGAGACTGATGTATAAATGTTTGGATAGGCTTAGCCATATAGTCTTAATGGACCCTACATCTCTGGAAATAGGTAGCAATATTGACAATAATTAAATTATAAACCTCTATTTATGTTATAAACATATAGTATACAATGCAAATATACAGCGAGTTTATGGCATTAAGACATAAATAATACCACGAATCCTATGGGGTCGCGGATAACTAGGTGAGAAACACTGCTCTATAGGGAACGAAAAATCAAAAGACGTTCTGCCATCTGTTGAGCTTCTTAAATTTGCAATTAATATGATCTATTGATATTAGATGGGCCTCTAACTCACTCTTAACGACTTAAGTTTTCGATGTAAGAAAGTTACCTCTATCATACAAAATATGGATTAAATGTATGTTAGAGAGGAAGTTAATCCGAATTCATATTTTATTCTTCTAGGCATTCCTCTTCTTCCGCTTTTGAAATTATTGATTGTCTTACTAAAAATCACCACATTGACGAAATAACAGCCATTATTCTTTAAGATCTATGGAAAGTAAGATGATAAACAGCCTAGCAAATTAATCACCAACCTTTTTGAACTATCAAACTCACTAAAAAGATTTCCTGAATCAATTCTCCACAAGATGACTTTGAATTGTTCTTTCTATTATTGTTTGATCTTCGTTTGATGAAGTTTCTCGCTTCTTTCTTCGTGTTTTCCTCTTTTGATAAACGATTTCGCTGAAAGCAATTTGAATTTCAAATCTCTTCTGACACTAAGTATCAAAACAACATATAGATGCTGCGTCTAGCAGGAAAATATATTTTTCTCCTTTTCAACGGAACATTTTCATACCAAGAGACTTCCCAGTTTCCATGTAAAACAAAATTTGTGGGATATAGTTAGCACTTCACCAACTAGAATGAACCAGCCTATATATACATAACTATTCAAGTTTGTAATGGCAATGAATAGAATCTACGAAAGTTCTTTATGAGAAATGAGGCACTCTAATGGGGAATGAACCACTGTGAAATTTGTACTGATAAAAATTGTAGGTATATAGTATTTCTTCACACATTTTTGTAGCTATTAGAAAAAAAATTAAATTACGCTTAAATTGTTATACATATAAGACTGGAAGAAGAGATGCCAGATTCAATTCCACGTTACATAAGTTTGTGATGGACCAGAAATGTCTATTCTTCCATCATCCCGTTACACTCTATTGGCATCTATTTCCTAAAAATCAAAACAACTTAATAAATTACTCTTTCGTTCTCCAACAGTGGCGTCACCTTATGTAGTTCACAAGAACACGTGACCACCTAATATTGCGTGTAGTTCATTGTTCCTTAATATATTTAATAATATTCAGAATATTACATTATCATGTTATTTCTTTCATTTATTTTATTTCCTGTAACATTGCAGCCCTTTGCTTTTCCCCCGGCGTATATACATTTCACAACAGCGCTGTGAGCATGACTGGCTTCTCTGTGTGAGTCCAGAAGGGTAAACGGGGGCAGCGGAGGAACTGCGGTCTTCCGATGTCCAAAACAAGAATTAAATGTGCAGTGTTACTGCTGTTGATTATTTTCGTGAATTAATATGACACTTTAAACACTAATTTCTTTTTGACTCAATTTTTCATAATAAAAATAAACTAATAAAACAAACAGAATTACGGTTTTCCGAAGTGTACGGAAGAGGATGGGAGGTTTAGAACTCTTCCCTAACGACGCAGAATAAAAAAAACATTTAAATTTATTCTGAAATATTTTTTATTTAGTACATAATCTCCGATTTCTTTTTTCTTTCGGGTACGGTTTTCCTAATTAAACTGAATATTTGTAAGAAAAGCGAACAGCTTATGAAATCACACTGTATTGTGTAACATTGCTACAATGGTAAGAGCTTACCTGCTGTATTGTGAGTACTTGAAAGAAAATTTGGAACTGATTTTCTTATTTCATCATCTTCCTTCTGAATTAAAGCTTTTACCTTATTGGTGGGTGTCAGCAAACGTTCTCCTCAGTAGCGTAGCCAGGATATGTGTTTGGGGGGGCAAGTGCTGTTATAGGTACATATAGAAAAATTACAAACAAAAAATAAATAAACATGAATATATATATATATATATATATATATATATATATATATATATATATATATATATATATATATATATATATATATATATATATATATATATAAAAATACAATCATCAAAGTACCAAAGTACATTGTCGGACCTCTTTTGGGGGGGCAGCTCCTCTGGTCCCCCCTTCCCTACGCCACTGGTTCTCCTCACTTTCCGATTCGAAGTGTAAACCATAGCACAAGGGTAGTAATGAGGAGATAAGGGTGTGATGAGTCAGGAAGCATAAGGGTCAAGATGATTTACTAAAACACATTACAAGAGATGATAAATTGTTTCTGTGATATTTTTTAGTGTCAAAATGATATAAACTGGGATTATAGCGTGTTTTCTTGCAAAAATTACACGTGTTTTCTGAAAAAAAAATAAGAACAGAACAGAAAGGAAATGAAAATTCTGAAGCTTTGTAGAATGTTTCCAACTGATACAAAAATACCATGCGCTAGCAACTAGACAAACGAAGATGGATAAATGACTATGAACGAATTGATGGAATGAGAATGTGGAAGGACGAAATGGGACAACTCTGAGAAAACCCTTCGCCTTCGTAAACGCTCATGGCCTTGTACCGAACCAACAACTTAATAACCACTGAGCCACGGTGCCCCCACTTGCAAGACTTATATAATATTCCCTTTTCTTCTAGCTTAACTATTCTCTGTGCAACAAGAGCTGGCTCGTGACAGTTGGATAGAGCGCGTGGAATATTGGAGGCGCTGTTACCAAAGGCTCTGTAGCTGACACAGCAGCTTTGGCGCCAAATTAGGGCGTTTAACAAGTCATAATTTTATAATCGTAAAAATATAACAGGAATATATGATTTCCTAATAGCAACAATAGTGGTTCTTCGAGTATTGATATTCTAGAACAAAAGTAAGCTGTTCCTACCTTGAGTTTACATCAACTTCGAATCTTAAGCAGCTTCAATATATTTGTGCACCTAATGGAGAAACTTCGCAATCTTCTAATACTGAACCGAATACCAAAAAATATTTTCATTAAATTTTCATTATACTTTTACAAAGTTTAGGCTAATTATTCCACAGTTTTCCCAAAATATTGAAATTACTACTTCCATACACTTCCAATACAAATTCTTATGCTAACAGGGAATTAAAAGATTTTTTTTTTTTTTTTTTTTTTTTTTTTTTTTTTTTTTTTAGAGTTAGTGGAAGACAGGCATCAGAACAGAAAATTATCTACAACAAATGATTTACTGGGCTTGCTTTCTTGTTATATCTTCAAAACTTTAATTAACTGTTTTATTTAATAATTTTCGTTATAGTTTATCTTTCGTGCACAGGCCTATAGGAAACCAAAATCCTGAAGTTTGAAGGGAATAATGTTGATTACGAGACGAGACGAGACATAAGGTTTCCTCGTCTCGTCTCGTAAAAATATGTTGTCTGTTGTCTTTCATGATTTAAATAGAAGAATACAGTACGATATGAATCCCTCACATGTAACACCTACATGCAACAAAATCAATCTCCCTCCTTTACAAATTGGGACAGGCATTGTACTTTTCGATGTCGAGTCAGTCCAACATTTGCTATTTGAGTGCATAGCATTGACCCATGTTTCGTCAAGCCATACTATTTTCTCGGGTTGGAGATTTGTCATTTAACTCAAAAAACGACAGCGCATAATAACTACAGGGTGAGGCAAAAGTCTCGATATACCCCTATAAAAGTCAAACAGTGTGAGGAATCATAATGTCTTCCGGTATGGGGTGTCTATAGGTAGGGGTGAAACTTATAGGAGCTATTTCAACAGCGGCGGCCATCTTGAAATCCGCCATCTTGGATTTGTGTTACATTTTTCAAATGAGAAGGGGGTCATGTCGCATATCATTTTACACTGCCTTTTTGCAATTTGTTTTGCGATATCTTCATTTCTGTAGGAGTTATGACCTGTTAAAATTTTAAATTGCAAGGAGGTGATCATTTTCTTTATCGTTGCAGGTAATCCACAATGGCACTTACAGAGGAAGAACGAATTGAAATTGTCTTAATGAGTGGTGGACGAAGTACCAGAGTGATTGCTCTTGACTTCAATGCCCGACATCCTGAGTGAAATGGCATTTCATATATGACAGTTTCCAAGTTATTGGACAAATTTCGTGCAACAGGTTCTGTAGCGGACAGGCCAAGCAGTGGACATCCAAGAGAAGCCACCGACGAGGAGACTGCAACAGCAATTGTGGCATTGGTTGTGAAAAGTCCACATCGCAGTATGCGCCGCAGCAATATCCGGTGTCAGTCAGTGTTCAATCCTGCGTATGTTGCACACACACCAATGGCACCGTACATTTGCAGAATGGGCTCTGGATCAGTGCGACAGTAATCCAGACTTCATACGACAGGTGTTGTTCAGTGACGAAGCTAACTTTCATGTGCAAGGTGAGGTAAACAAACAGAATCACCGTTACTGGTCAGATGACCTCGAGGGTAGATCCCTGTAAAGGTGTTGGTGGTGTAAAAGTGATCGTTTGGTGTGGGATTGGGAACACAAGAGGTCCACTTCATATTTTTCGCTATTGTTTATTTATTTATTTATTTATTTAGAAAACAACACAACAGGCTTAATGCCTAATTATAATGTCGTATAATACATACATATACATATGTACTTTTACCCGTACAATTAATCAATGCACTTCGAGTGTCAGGTACTCGGTAATCTTGTTTCTAAATACATATTCTGACATACTGAATATATCTAATACATCAGTTTTATGACTTAATTCATTGTAGGAGTCACACATTCTCCACAGCGGAGATTTACTGAGAATATTTGTTCGTGCCCTTTCACAGAAAAATATACCAGTATTCCCTGGTCTTGTTCTGCCTGTTGGAACGCTCAGATATATTTTCGTGAGTAGCTCTGGACAGTCAATTTTATTATTTAATACTTTATATAAAAATAGTAAATCAAACATCTTTCGTCGATTCGTCAACGTTAGGAAATTCAAACTCCTTACTAAGTCCACGTAGGGAATCTGTTTGGGATAGAAAGCTGTTTTCTTGAACGTAAGCATTTTTAGAAACTTAAATTGTACGTTTTCTATCGCTTGTAAGTATTTATTTACATTCGGTGTCCAAATAACGCACGCATATTCTAATCGGGACCTTACGTACAAATTATAAAGTTTAATGAATGTTGACTCGTTTCTAAACTCTTTACCCATTCTATAGATAAAACCGAGGTTTCTGAATGCAGCGTTAGAGATTGTATCAATGTGATGAGAGAAGGTCAATTTTGAATCAAAAATTACTCCTAAATCTTTAACTGAATTTGGTTTACACAAAGATATGTCATTAATTATATACAGATGATTGATGGGATTTTCTTTCCTTGAGAACGATAAAGACTTGCATTTAGAGATATTCAATGAAAGTTTGTTTTTGGCACACCATTGCCCAACACTCTGTAAATCCTGGGGTAATTTATATAATTACAAATTTAGAATTTAGTTCGGAAATTATTTGAAAATTGGGATACGTGAAGAGCATTGACCATGATGTAGAACACACAAAGTTTGTGTGGTCAAAACCTAACAAAATATATTTTGCAAAATAATTTTAAATGTCTCAGTATATAGTTACATTATTTCTTAATAGAAAAACAAACATCGTAGTTTCAAATTAATTTTGAAATTTTACTGATAATGGATCACTTGTCAGAGAATCGCCCTATATGGATTTCAAAGGAATTATGACTCTGAATGGAATAAGGAAATATTAATGCCTTTCTGCTTACTTCTTATAAACCCACATATACTATTAGGTTTCTGCTTATATTGCCTTGTATTTATACAACTCCATTTTGATGGTAAAAAAAAAAAAAGTCAGAAATTGTTTTAGTGTATAGTTACATTATTTCTTAATAGAAAAACAAACATCGTAGTTTCAAATTAATTTTGAAATTTTACTGATAATGGATCACTTGTCAGAGAATCGCCCTATATGGATTTCAAAGGAATTATGACTCTGAATGGAATAAGGAAATATTAATGCCTTTCTGCTTACTTCTTATAAACCCACATATACTATTAGGTTTCTGCTTATATTGCCTTGTATTTATACAACTCCATTTTGATGGTAAAAAAAAAAGTCAGAAATTGTTTTCATTTTGATTAAAAACAAAGTATACGTGACATATCTGAAAAGATAACTGCTAAAACAAACTTGGAAATCTTATTATTAATTGAAGTGTTTTCTGTCGCGTTAGGTCAACTATCATAACATGGCTATTCTAACCTAAAGCTTAAGCCACTGCTCATCTCTTCCATTTGACGCACAGCGGAACAGTGATAAATGGTTATTGCAAAGGATTATAACTTCTTTCTCTGCATTTGTCTAGTTCTGTTTATCAAAGAAGCACACTAGCTCTTCGAATTAGAGTGGCTCCTTTCAACTCTACGCTAATCCCGTCTGACACGGTTTTTCCTTAAATCTCGCTTCATTCTAAGAATAAAACATTAAGTAGGGTTAAATGTGAATTAGGAATAATATTAAAGAAGCCCTTTTGTAATTCTTAAGCTCAACGGTTGCTTTCCATGCTGTGTTCTTAAGAAAGTAAGTCTTCTCTAGTCTATCTCATTCCCGTTCCTCTCTCTCTCTCCCTCTCTCTCGGTCTCTTAGATTTTGCTTTTGTCAAAATAGACGAACTAATCAAGTGAAGAATAGAACTAAAACAAAAGACTCAACAATGAGTTTAATCTTTGATTCACAGAAGAAGTTTCACTGGGGCAAAATTTTCAGTGCATGTTGAGGAATGAAAGAGCAAAGGCACACTTCCCTATCCTTTCTATGAAGTCTTAACAGTCAGTTGACTGTAAATATGTACGTACGAAGGGGTATCATAAAGTTTTAATTACCACCAGGAAGTTATTAAGATATGATGGTAAAATTTTGTCAGTGTTATTTTGGCTCTTATGTGCATTATGTTAAGGAAAGTAGCTCCTAGTGATTGTTATTTTTTACAGAGTGTTCCAAAAGTAACCAAAGTGCAAGATGGATAAGATTGGGGCTCGCAGTGTGATGAAGTTTCTGCATTTGAAGGGTAATAATATCAGAGAAATTCATGACGAGATGAAGGTTGTGTATGGTGATGATTGTCCATCTTATGACACTAATGTAAAGTGGGAAAGGAAATTCCAAACTGGTCATATGTCCCTCACAGACGACCCAAGACAAGGAAGATCATCCCTGACGGATGATGAGCCCACTGTGAAGAAAGTGGAATTTTTAATCCTCGAAGGCAGACGTGTAACCATCCAAACGATTATCAATGAGTGTCACAAGGGAACATCTTATATTAATAGTAGCATTGCCCAATCAAACAATGTGCAATCGATAGAGGATTGAAGAAAAGTGAGAAATTCAAAATTTGACGGGCCGACACCCAAAAAACACAGGAGATACAGAGGAAAGAAGAATCTAGGATCGTGTGAAGATAGCAATGCAAAAAATACACTGACACAGAAAGAACTTCAAAATGATTAAAGTAATCAAAATGATATTTACACAACAGTATAGTAAGCAAACATTGTACCCACAGAAATGCTCAATAACATCATATGTAATGCAGTGTTGCCAACTGAGCACAAAATGAAGTTTTGTTCAATGGTACGGAACACAAATTATAGCATGTAGAAAATCTAATTATGATTAGAACCATACCTGTGAAGTCATGATGTACCGTGTTGCCAACATTTGAAGATAGGCTTATATGAATTTCGGATGTAAAAGAGTACATACATTACCAACACACTGCGGAGCGCTTTATCAACAACAACACTGAAAAATTTACTACCAACAATGTGTGAGGTGATACACTATTACGTGCATCAGAAACGTGAGCCTGCTAATCAATTGTCAATCCAAGAGCATGCATCATTTCGGTTTTGTGTGTTGTGTTTGATATTATTCTGATTTTCCACGTGGACAAACCTGCTTCGACACTGTGCTTCGTCCCTTATTTTCGTGCATCACTGATTATATTATTGTTTGTGGTCTCATATTTTGGTTTTAACTAGTTAGAATCGTATACTATATGTTCTCTTCTACATCCGATATTCATATAGGCCTATCTTCAAATGTTGGCAACACTGTACATCACGACTTCACAGGTATGGTTCTACCCCTAATTAGATTTTCTAGATGTTATGATTTGTGTTCCGTGCCATTTAACAAAACATTTTGTGCTCAGTTGGCAACACTGCATTACATATGATGTTATTGATCTTGTCTGTGGGTACAATGTTTGCTTATTATACTACTGTGTAAATACCATTTTGATTACTTTAATCATTTGGAAGTTCTTTTTGTGTCAGTGTATCTTTTGCATTGCTATCTTCACATGATTCTAGATCCTAATTTTCCTCTGTATCTCCTGTGTTTCTCTCGTGTCGACCTGTAAAACTTTGGATTTCTCACTTTTCTTCACTCCTCAATCGATTGCATATTGTTTGGTTTGGCAACGCTACTATCAATATAAGATGTTCCCTTGTCAGTTATGGTAGTGTGTGGAAAATTATCCATGATGAACTTCAGATGTCTAAGGTATCAATGGCATGGGTTCCTCGTTTGCTGACACATCTTCAGAAACAAGTACGGAATGACCTCAAGTTGCTGTCGACAAACCAAGGAATGTGGCTTCCAGGTATTGCAGCATCCGCCTTATTCTCCCGACCTCGCATCCAGTGACTATTTCTTATTTTCGAAAATGAAGAATCGTTGCTTAGTCGTCATTTTGACAACACAGATGACGTCATTCATGAGGTGGAAGAGCGGTTTCAAGCACAATGTATAGACTTCTACAATGATGGTATTCGTAAAGTGAAGGAACGCTGGTGAAATGTGTAAATCTGGGTGGGGACTACATAGAGAGGGGTTAACAACTACAAATCACAACACTCTCTGTATCCTGATTTTTTTTTACTATGATAATTAAAACTTTACGATACCTTATCGTACATAAGGTTTTATTGGCCAGTTGTAAGCAGAGTTGCCATTATCCACAATGTGATATGAAAGACTTCGAAACTGAATAGTCTTATTTCAACATGATTTCAGGAACTTTATTAAAAGAATTATGTTTTTTCTCCCTTAAGGAATACTGCAGTAAACTTGGCTCATTCCGTATTCTCAACTTCCTGCCAAAAGAAGCAAGCGGGAAGAAAGAAGTATCTATAGAGTGAATATCTTATTCCGAAACATTAACTTCAAGATGTTATGGGTAATTAAACATTTATTCATTGACATACTGCGAGGTTAATTGTTTTCTTTTTGTACTGAATGTAATTGTTATAATGTACGAAATAGCAGTTCCGGCAGTGAGTTAAGATTGCAGAGAAAAGTCGAGGAATGACGCGCACCTAAGAATGAATGACACAAAATTTTTGAAGCTATTTTGTGGCCTACGAAGCTCAAACTTTCACAACATATTTTGAGGTCCCTCCTGTCGTATGAATAGTGAATCTTTTTTTGTAATTATATTAGGAAAAATAATAATGAAAAAGCGAAGATACTGCATTGTGCAGAGTACCGTGCACATTAGTCGGTAATGCCGCACAACTGGCAAAATTTGTGAGTAGGCCTACATCAACAAATATTTGAAGTTTTAAAATGGACATTGTTGAAATACAATACAAACCCTGTTGTTATAAGCAGTAACTACTTGAGACTAACATATGGAAATGGGCATATACGCTGGGAATTCACTACATATATACTTCAAATGAAAGTCCCTCTTTAAGAAGTGCTTTGTGAGATGTCGTTTCCGAAAATTTCTGGTAGCCCCTGGTCGTAGATCTACCTCAGAATATCCTGCTGGTACTGCGATTTACTTTTGAAATCCTTCTTTACTCTACGAATCTTCAGTTTACTTTGATAACGTAGATAACATAGCAACTAATTCTTTCGGGAAAACTTAATATGCATGTTCGGATCCACTTTGTAAAGCTTTAGGCCTTAATCCCTGTATCCTTGGTTTGCAGCAGTCGGAAAGGTACATCCACATCTCATCTAATGTGGCAATACCGGCATCTTTGATTTCCCAGGTGCTGCTGGTACAGCTTCCGAATCCTACTCTTGCGTTCCGATTGGTGGGCATCGGTAAGGTGATAACCGCTGATCTTGAACACCTCTTCAAGATAAATTCGTTCACGAAAGGTACAGTCGACAGTTCACAAATACACACTTAGACGATTCTCTATCTCTTGTGCTCGGGAGATTCTTTTGCATAGTCATTCTGTGGGTAAGTTTATCCAGCTTACTGGTGGTAGTTTGTGTGCACAGCCGTGTTCTTGTCCCTTGTACTGGAAAACCGAATGTTGTGGCCAAAAAGTCCTTATACTTAACAATCATATTCTTAATTGAAGTCAAGCTAATGTCATAATCCTTGCTCTTAATATGTTACACTGCTTCCTGATTCAATTCCTGATCCTGGTAAAAAAAAAAAAAAAAAAAAAAAAGGTTTCTATATCATAACTTTCCCAACGGTGGCTCAGTTTTGGCGGTATTTTCGGCCCAGCGAGAAAACTCAAACACAAAAGTTCTACAACTAACTCCTTCCGAAAAAAGCCTCATTTGAGAACGATTTTCCTCTCAACGAGAAAACAAAAACTCTCTTACACAATTGAGCGAGTTCGATCTGCATGCGTTTGGTCAAACATACGCGGAACAACCTTCTGTAAAGATTTTCCAAGACAGAGTGTGTGCTAGATTTTTTTTTTTTTTTGAAACAATATTGTCTGTTGGGATGTACAGTACATTGTAAGATTTCTCTTACAATGCATGTGACACCATGTTCAATCCCCGGCGGAGCACATAATACTAATTCAGGTCATATTGTAATATAGAATTCCTATTTTATATTTTCAGAATAGCTTGAAACACAGCAAACAACGTTTAAATAAATATCCCGTATCTTCTTTGTTCTAATACTTGTTGATAAATAGCACAGACGGACATCACACTTCCATAGTTATTCAGATATAGTTTGAAATTTTTTTTTAAAAAATGTTATTACGGTAAACGTAAATGAAAATATAATGGATTGACACAATAACCAACTGACATAGTCGAGCGATCTATTCCATTAGCAGTCAATCGTATGACCTGTCTCTTGTTACCAATCCTGCTCAGAACATGAGTATTTTGCATGGCCTTTCACGATTCATTTCATTATCATCACTAACTTTTTATCATCTCATTTAGCCTAAAGGACACAATTTTGGATTGTAAAACACAAAATTAACTATATATATATATATATATATATATATATATATATATATATATATATATATATATATATATATATATATATATATATATGGATGGTGAAAGACCATGCAAAATACTCGTGCTCTGAGCAGGATTGGAAACCACAAGAGACAGGTCATACGATTGACTGCTAATGGTATAGATCGCTCGTTTTACCGTAATAACATTTTTTAAAAATTTTCAAACTATATCTGAATAACTATCCAAGTGTGATGTCCGTCTGTATATATACAGGGGTCGGCGAAAAAATCTAAAACGGTTGCAAAAGTGTGAAAATCATACTAACAAGTAAGTATGGTGTGGGGCCTCCTTTTGCGTCCGAAACAGCTTGGATCCGACGGGGAATGAATGTATACAGCTCCTGAATCGTTGTGTGTGGAATTTTGTACCATTGCTGCTCCAAAACATGTTCCAGTTCCTTAAGGGATGCTGATGGAGGGTAATGAGTCCAAACATGCCTTTCTAACTCAGACCACAATGGCTCAATAATGTTCAGATCTGGTGATTGTGGGACTCAGGGGAGGTGTGATAGCTCCTGGCCATGCTCCTCAAACCATGATTTCACCGTTTTTGCAGCGTGACAGGGTGCCAAATCATCTTGGTAGATCCTAATTCCCAAAATGGCCTCATACGCCTTACATTCATCATTCCATGCAGGGCTATGATGGAACCCGCAGAAAACCACGATATCACTGCCCATACTGTAACAGAACCACCCCCATGCTTTACAGTTGGGAGCAGACTGTATCATAGGCCTGCGACGGTGTTCTCCATACGTAAACATGACCCGTTGTTGTAAACAAGGTGAAAGTCGATTCATCGGACCACATTACGTGTTACCACTGCTTATGAGACCACACCTTGTGGTCCTTGCACCACTGGATACTCCTCTTCGCATTTACTGCTGTGACCAGGGGTTTGGCGATAACAGCCCTGTCATAAATTTTCATTTTATGAAGTTCCCGTCGCACTATTTTCGATGGAACCGGGTTCTGTAGGCCGGAATTCAGTTCAGACGTAATTTTCATTGCAGTGGTCTTCTTTTTAGCTGCTACAATCCGTTTTAATGCCCTCCGGTCCCAATCTGACATGAATGTCTTTCGACAACTGTTGTGTTTTGCAGACGTCGTTTGCCCATGAGTTGTGTATGCCCTCGTGACATTGGACACAGTGCCTTTCGATACTCCCACAATGTTCGCCACTGTTGCCACTGAAGCTCCAACCAGGCGGGCACCAACGATCATGCCTCTTTGGAAGTCTGTTAGGTCGCCCATTTTACCACACCACTTTCACATCACGGCACTCATAGGTGATCTGGTTAGTGCCGACGGAAGACCAAATGACACATTGAAAACAAAAAAACGATCAGCAACCGCAACACGTGTTGTACAGTGGAGAGCCAAACTTACGTCCTGTATGAAGTGTTTTTAGATTTTTTTGTCCAATCCCTGTATATATATTCCAGCATAGCTCTGCAGCACCTTGAGCAAACTCAGCCAAACTTGGAACAGATTACTTACAATTTTATGAAAATACTACTCTAGGGTAAGAGTCCTAGATAGTGGAAGTAGTTGCATGTAAAAATAACTTTAAAAGACCGATATTAGTGTCGAATCCATAGTTTTCGAAGTCGCTGAAATAAGTAATGACACTTTCGATACCATTTAACTCCAAGTGCGTTCCCAATCAGCATGAGTGTGAGAAGAGGTGAGTAGTGAAACAGGTGGAGGTGGACAGGGGCACGAATTTCTCTGAAACTTTGGGGGAGTCCATTCAGATGTGTGTTTCATTGTAGACAAGGGTCTAAGAAGGCATATATGAGGATTTTAAGACAAAAAGAATTCAAATTATGCCAAATATTGTATATTCATAAAAAATACATATAACAATAAAATACATATAAAAATAGATATTCATTAAAATACATGGGGGCTCACATAAGTATGGGGCGACCAGGCCCCCAGAATTGGCGTCCTTGGAGATAGAAATAAGTGAAAAATAAATTGTCGAAAATTAACATTATCTGTTGTGAGATTGCATCACAGGAAAACGGATGACCCTTTTTTTAAATTAATTTAGGAACATAGTGCCTACCGGAGATGGAGTGGGTCGGTGGGTCGGGGATCAAGATTTGAGAGTGAGTCAGTGCGTCGGGGTCAACAGGACGTGACCCATGCGACCCACCATACACCGTGACCCACCGATCCAACATTAACCTACCGATTCACTCTGCTCAGTGCGTTGTAGACAGCCTGAACACTTGTGAATTTGTCTGTTTTACTTTCAAGGCCTTCTTTTTCCTCACTTTTTCATTTGTTTTTACTTACTTACCTGACACGAAAATATCTAACAAGGAACGGACATGAACCTGGCAACCGGACATCCGAATCAAACCCAGTCCATTCGATAACATAACAAAAAATAGGTGTCATGGACAACGGAGTAAGTCCCTGGGGCCCATTGACCCTGTTAGTATAAAGAAAATCGTAGACTCGTAGTGAAATAGTTATTGCATCAACACTGTTCTTTGGAAAGTCATGGTTTATAGTTCATTGTCTTCAGCATGAAACATGCTTTCCAGAGGTGCTATTTATTGGAGCCTATAACGTACTTGAAGAGGGAAAACGGGGAGAATGTCGGGAAAATTCCCCCCAGAAATTCATCTCATTAACTTTGGCTGCCCCTGGAGTGGTTTCGGATAAAAGCACAGAATCCAATTGTATGTCGAACAATATTACAGGGATAATAAATGTGTGTACCAAGTTTTGCATTGATAGACTGAATAGATATGAGGGAAAAGATTGTATACCAATACACGCTGTACCCTCATACCTATTCTGATTATCAATACAAAACTTGGTATATACATTTCACATCCTCTATAGTATTTTTTGACATACATTTGGATTGTGTGCTTTTACTCAGGGCCACTCCAGAGGCAGTCAAAGTTAATGGGAGGAATTTCTGGAGGGAATTTTCCCGACATTCTCCCAGTTTTCCCTGTTCAAATACGTTAGGCCCCAATACATAGTATCTCTGGAAAGCTTGTTCCATGCTGCAGAGAATGAACTATAAACCATGACTTTCCAATGAACAGTGTTGATGTAATAGACATTTCACTGCGATTCAACGATTTTCTTTATACTAACAGGGTTAATGGCAGGGGCGGATCCAGGACCAACTTCTGGGGGGGGGGGCGGTGGGTTGTCATACTGCTACTTTTAAGGGCTCCAAACTTTGGGATCGATCGCCCCCCCCCCTGGATCCGCCCCTGGTTAATGGCCCCCAGGGACTTACTCCGTTGTCCATGGCACCTAATTTTTTGTGCATGAACATATCTTTGTTAAGTTTATCGAATGGGCTAGGTTGATTCGGATATCTGGATGACAGGTTCATGTCCGTTCCTTGTAAACAAGTGGAAAAAGAACTTCAAGCAATTTTCGATATTGATATTTGTAATTGCAGTAATAGCAATAAGACTTACTACTTGGCTTTCGAAAAATGAAATTAAAATCTTTAAGTTTTACGTCTCACTGTTATGCCGGCTAGGCTAAAGGAGACGATGATGATGAGAAATGAAGGAAACGGTGAAATGAAGAAAGTAGAAGGAAACGGGAGAACTCCGAGAAAACCCACGCACACGGTGTTTGCCCACCACAAAGTTCACATGGCGCAAGCTGGAATCGAACCAAGGACTCCATGCACCAGACGTGAACGCTCTACCACTGACCCACCGCTGCCCCAATTTGGCTTTTGAGACACAGTCGACTTTTTTTTTAACGTTCGTTTACTTTACCTTAATTTAAGATTTTCAAATTTCATGCTATTTTCCATTGAAAATTATCTGTAATTCAATAAGAAAATAATTAAACATGATAATTAAATTAAAATTCATCGTATTATGGCGCATGACAAACACTTTACCATTTTATATCGTAAATTTCAGATCTACAGATATTGCAACAGAGCGGTGCTTGTGCGATTGACCGTAAAAATTCAAACTCCGATTAGTGACAATTTCACAGCCTTGCTTTTTATACAAAGTGTAAACTCTTTATTCAGTGGAGAGGAGAACGTGGATTGGTCAGAATTGATGACGATGGGTTTTGGTAGATGGTAGGTCGTGGGTCACGGTGGATGATGGGCCAAGTGTTTAAGGGCCCGCGCCATCTCTGGTACCTACCTCGGTCAATTTGATTATAGAACATATCCTAAGTGGGTAGGGGGCTCAAACATTTCTGGCAAAAAATATTTTATGTATTTTAATCATTACATATTTTCTTTAAAATGCGTATCCTAAGGGGGGTAGGGGTTCAAATATTTCCCATACACTTATTCTCCCCGTGCGATGGATGAGTAGTAAACAAACAAATAAAAACAAAATTCAAATTGAATAAAATCGTATTGTAAATATATAATGCATAACATTTCCAGTGGTGGATCTATCCCGAGGCAGGGGAACCTACCCCCCAGTTTTTTGAGGGACAAAATTAATTGAAGTGTGATTTATACATTTTTGAAAGTTTAAGGTAAGCGTTTCCTTTCATTCTTTATTGTAAAACTTTTTGAAACGTTATATATTCATGCCTGTTGTTCTCTATGATTGCGAAACATAGTCGCTTACTCTGAGGTAAGAACACAGACTGAAAGAATTTGAGAACTGAATCTTAAGAATATTCGAACCCAAGAGGAACGGGAAAGGAGAATGTTGGAAACTTCATAACGAGGAACCACCAAATTTATATCGTTTACCAAACATTGTTGGGGTCATCAAATCTAGGAGGCTTAAGTCATGTAGCCAGAATGGAAGAAAGTAGAAACACTTTCAAAGGGTTAACTGGCAATCCAATCGGAAAACGACCATTAGGAAGACCTAGGCGCAGATGGGAGGATAATATTAAGACGATATCGCAGAAATAGGAATACAAAGTAGAAACTGGATAAAGTTGGTTAAGGATAGTCAATGGAAAGTTTTTGTAAACGTAGCATTGAACCTCGGCTATAGGCTATACAGTTAGTTACGTAGATGGATAGATATTCCTAGTTCCTGTGAACGAAGTGCATAAACGAATTTCAAATTAAAAATTATTTGTGTAAGCTCATGATACACCTATCATAGTCTGGATTCTGAAATAGCCCACCCAGTTTTTACTTTCTAGATCCGCCACTGATAGTTTCTTCAAAATGAAATATAATGGCTATTACCTTACTCAGTGGCGTAACTAAAGGCTTGGGGGGCCCTCCCGCAGACAGCGTGGAGCGGTACCCCTTCTCTACGTCCCACTTCACGATTTGGGGCCCCCCTGATGACTTGAGGCCCCCCAGCAATGCGGTTTCTGGGGGCCCTTATTTACGCCCCTGACCTTACTCATAAATTAAAAATGTTAACGGGAGCTCCTCCGTGGCTAAGCGGTTAGCGTACGCGCCTTTGGCGTGGGAGGCCCGGGTTCGATTCCCGGCGGGAGCTCATGTGGTTCGGATTCCACGTTAATCAGTAGGTCCACGTCTCATATAGCCTCGCTGCTGAAAAGGGACGTTAAACTCAAAATCAACTCAACTCAACTCAAAAATGTTAACGGAAAGCTCATGTTCAGAATACAACACGGCTACCTGTTGCGCTATGTAGTATTGTTGTACCAAGAATTATTATTACTTTTTATTGCAAGAATAGCTTAATTAAAATAATAATAAACGAACTTTTTTTTGTGCTTCTTGATAACAATAAAATGCTAAAAACTGAACTCTTTTAAGTGTAATGAAATTAAAACCACCGACTCCTTAATTTTCCTTCAAGTTTCTTTTCGTTTAAGGGGGCCGCGGTGGCTCAGTGGTAGAGCGTTCACCTCTGGTGCTTGGGGTCCCGGGTTCAATCCCAGCCCCCGCCAAGTGAACTTTGTGGTGGACAAACACCGTGTGCGTGGGTTTTCTCGGGGTTCTTCCGTTTCCTCCCACTTTCTTCATTCCACCATTTCATTCATTACTCATCATCACCGTCTCCTTTAGCCTAACCGGCATAACCGTGGGACGTAAAACTCAAAAATTTCATTTTCGTTTTCTTTTCGTTTAAAAAGAGGGAGATACGAAAAAGAAGCTTCTACTTTCCCTTTCGGTAGAAGAAAGACAGAAACGTAACGTGCAGAAAACTTTTAAGTAGCTACTTCGTATTACTCCTCAAGAATCTCCACGCGCACACACACAACCACACAATATCATGTTCTTCCTTCTTATAAGCTTAATGGACAAAAGAGTTAACAAAAATATATCGACTGTAAAGAAGGCTGTGGTGACGTCACTCCCCAGGAGAAAAAGAAAGGGAGGATGACAGACAGGAAGAGAAGAAGAAGATGGAGGATAGTCTGTGTATATACTCGTATACTTGTACACAACTCCAGACAGGAATTGATTCGCCCGGCCTAGGAAGGTTGCCAGCGAAAATGAGGGAGGCAAGAAAATCTGATTTATATGCAGACTCTTCATCCACTTTCGCTCTTCTATCTTCTTTTCCATTATCCTCTTTAACTTTTTTTCTCCAACACTCTTTTAAAAGTCTGGAATGCTTCCATAGGTAAACGTGCAGAGCAAACTACTCGTGAACGTTCGCAAGGGCGGGCGAGGAAAGGTCATTGCTTTCTCCGCCCTTCAGCCATCCTGAAATTTCTGCTACTGGGACTTGCGGTATGGTCCTGTAATCTAGCTTGAGCCCTATAGATTGTGCAGTTGAAATAAAGAGCCTGTTAGCCTATGCTCCAGACAATTACATCATAGGCCTATCTAAGTCCGTGAGTCTATCTATTTATAGGGCTATGTTCATGTTCATGATTTCATATCTCTTGAAACACACGACCGAACTCTATCAAATTTTCAACATAGACCAGGTTCGGGCCTGGGATTTTTTTTTTTTTTTTTTTTTTTTTTTTTTTTATCATTTCACTTTGACAGTACAACTAAAAGGGAAGGGTGAAGATATTTAAAAATGATCGAAAATGACCAATATTGGCGTCGGATCCATAGTTTTCGGGGTTGCTGAGACGAACAGTGACACTTCCGATGCAATTTATATCCAAATTTAGCCCTTTATGTCCAAAATGAAACGTCGTCTCCCCATGCGAAGAACGGGGAGAATACGTTTCATAGAGTAGTAATTTCGGTGCTACATAAAACAATCTATTAATCAACATTTCAGTTGAGACTTATAATAACCATTGACATCTTTTGTATACAACGAGATGGTCAGCTTCAACATAAAATCAGATCTAAAGGTGAATCTTGTCTGTTCATACATAAACTATCAATTATCTCTATATATTAAAGAAGTCCTGAGTAATTCATCGACATTTAAGTCAAACTATCGAACTTAAAATTTGGACAGTACAAAGGAGATTTCTATGGATAATTAAGTCAAATGAGTAGTGATGGAATAATAAGTGGAATGAAAGTGTGGAAGGAAACGTGAGTACACCGAGGAAACTCACGGGCACGATGTTATCCACCACTTACTTGGTCGGGATTCGAACCAGAGAAAGAAGGATTCGAAATTCGAAGTGGAAAAAGGGTAATGAACGTTGCGATTATTATAATAAGATGTGTTGGCCTATATCTCCGAATCTCTTAAAGATAGAAGATATGAAATTTGGTATTTGGACTCGTAATCTATACGCATAGATATGCGTTTGTTGGGTCACTAGCCATAAATGATATTCCTCACTTAGGATTTCCTCCCCTTCTCTACCCATTAAAGATTTCACTGGAGAGTGAAACTTCATCGTCAAACATCCTTCGTATTTCTTGATTCGACAACGCATTGTTACCCATTGTTACTGGTTAGAAGCAGTTAAATGATAAAATATTGATTATTTAAAAAGTATAACAGTAAATTATTCAGTGGTCAATAATAGCAAAAGTATCAAAACATCCTTACCCAAATAAACAACTTGTTTATGTGTTTATATTCGCTACGGAGCAGAGATATTGCCTTAGCAGCAGCATCTTTACACATACTGACAAGTTCAGACTTGATTATCTGACTTATCCTAATTATCCCTTCAATTATTACCAACAGATTTGCATTACATGAAACATAAACTGTGAGATGCCAAGTTGCATGTGATGCGTCCCAAGCTTCTATAGTTTTGGAGCGTTTATGTTTTCCGGCGTTCGTACTTCCTGGTTCAGTTTCCGATGTGCTACTTGCCTGTGATAACAATTCGAGCTGCTTTGAATCTTACTTTAACCAGGAGATACTGCCTAATATAGCTTTAGTACTTAAAAGTGACGTTAAATTTAATTTAAACAGTAACCAATCAATCCGAAGTTTAAAAAAAAAAAAAAAAAAACACCGTATTCTTTTAAGCGTCTCTGAAGATACAAGTATCCATAATCGTTCGGTGAATTGGGCAACATACGAGGCTCCATGCCATAGCAGGAGAAGTAATAAGTTTACAATTTGTAATTCAGTACTAGGACTCAAGATTTTCAGAAATGATGCACCATCATTTTGTAAGACATTTTTACGACTTAGGAATCATTTTCTGAACTCATCTAATAACACTGGGTTGAAAATGGCTAGTTTAAAAGTGGAATAAAGGATTAGCATTCAAGTCTCTTGTGAAATTTAAAAAGTCAACAATACAAACATTCCGAATGCTAATCGAGGCATGCGGGCAGTGATATTTGTACAGGGATTAGACAAAAAAAAAAAAATCTAAACACACTACATACAGGACACGTAATTTTGGCCCTCTACTGTACAACACGTGTCGCGGTTGCCGATCTTTTTTTTTTTCAATGTGTCATGTGGACCTTCCTCTTCCGTCAGCAGTAACCAGTTCACCTGTGAGTGTCGTGGTGTGAAAGTGGTGTGGTAAAATGGGCGACCTCACAGACTTCCAAAGAGGCGTGGTCGTTGGTGCCCGTCTGGTTGGAGCTTCAGTGGCAATAGTGGCGAACATTGTGGGGGTATCGAAAGGCACTGTGTCCAATGTCACGAGGGCATACACAATTCATGGACAAACGACGTCTGCAAAGCACAACAGTGGTCGAAAGACAATCCTGTCAGATAGGGACCGGAGGGCATTAAAACGGATTGTGGCAGCTAAAAAGAAGACCCTGCAGTGAACATTACGTCTGAACTGAATTCCTGCCTACAGAACCCTGCTTCATCGGAAACAGTGCGACGGGAACTTCATAAAATGAAAATTCATGGCAGGGCCGCTATTGCTAAACCCCTGTTCACAGCAGTAAATGCGAAGAGGCGTATACAGTGGTGCAAGGACCACAAGGTGTGGACTCATGTGCAGCGGAAACACGTAATGTGGTCCGATGAATCGACCTTCGCCTTGTTTCTAACAATCGGTCGTGTTTACATATGAAGAACACCGTCGCAGGACTATGATACAGACTGTCTACTCCCACCTGTAAAGCATAGGGGTGGTTCTGTTACAGCATGGCCAGTGATATCGTGGTTTTCTGCAGGTCCCATCATAGCCCTGCATGGAATGATGAATGCTAAGGCGTATGAGGCCATTTTGGTGGACAAGGTTCTTCCCATGGCCCAAATATTGTTCCCTGATGGTGATGGCATCTACCAAGATGATTTGGCACTCCGACACGCTGCAAAAACGGTGAAATCATGGTTTGAGGAGCATGACCAAGAGGTACCACACCTCCCCTGGGTCCCACAATCACTAGATCTGAACATCATTGAGCCATTGTAGTCTGAGTTAGAAAGGCATGTTCGGTCTCATTACCCTCCACCAGCATCTCTTAAGGAACTGGAGCATGTTTTGGAGGACCAATGGTACAAAATTCCACACAGCACGATTCAGGAGCTGAATACGTCCATTCCACGTTGGATCCAAGCTGTTTTGGACGCAAAAGGAGGCCCCACACCATACTATGTATGATTTTTACACTTTTGCAAACGTTTAAATTTTTTTGGCCAACCTCTGTATGTCCATATAACAAGTCTCAATAACATAAACGTATGTCAAAGGGGAGGAAAACTGTTGTAAACAATGATCGTTCAGGCAGGTCGAATTCTCCAGTTACTGACACAAAGATCAACGGAGTAACCTACACGACGTGATCAGAAGTGACCGACATTTTAGTGTGCATCCAGTGGCACAACTAGTGAACTAGTGTTTGGCCGAATATCACAGAAGAATGAGGAAACTGTTCCCCAAAATTACACCGAAAAATATCTCTCAAGAACAAAAAGAGTGCCGTCAAATTTGTATGTGGACATGCTACAATACTCTAAAAATGAACCAGACTTGTTTGTAACTTATCACCTTCGATGAAATATGGATCTCTACCTAAGACCGTGATATAATGCTAAGTTTACGCTTGACGTAAGTTTTCAAAAATATAGCGTATACCCACCTCGTATATGCTCGTTTCTTTGTAAATTTAAGGTAGACTCGAGTTCGATTCAAGGCGGGAACTCATGTGGTTCGTATTCCACGTTAATCAGTAGGTCCACGTCTCATATAACCTCGCTGCTGAAAGGGATGCTAAACCAAAAAGATCAAATCAATCAACGCCACACTATAAAAATATTTGATCTAGATGGATATATGCCGCATTATATCACTGCCTAGGACCCCGAGACTAAGCAGCAATCCATGCGCTAGAGGTCTGCACGGGCTCGGACCGTAAAATTTTAAATATAAGTCATATTTCTCGAGCCTTTCGGACCTACTTTGTAAATACACCGTACAACGATATTTATTGGACCTTTCTTTCTGGAGAACTTTTAAAGAACAACAGCAAAATTAAAGTTCTAATTGCTGTCAATAAAAATACAATTTTACGTTAATTATTAAGTTTCTGTAATTCAGGCTTATTTCGGGCTCATTTGATTATCACACGAGCTCGCACCTAAATGCTAAAACAAATTTCGGACTCGGATCGGGCCTCACATTATAAATTAACGAGCCAGATCGGGCCGGGCCAAGGCTAAACATTCCGGCCCGTGCAGACCTCTACCATGCGGTGAAAAACCTCAGATCTTCCAGACCGAAAATAGTAGATATATCACGCTCAAAGTGTAAAGCAATGCTGTTTATGTTTTTCCACATTCATGGTGTTGTAACATTTGAACCGGTCCCTACTAACTGTAAGTCATTTTCAATCAGCACTACTACGCTGAGGTTTTGATCAGACTTTACGAATAAGGTGTGTGAAGAAAGAGATCTCAAGTGTAGAAAAATTGATGGATTTTACGCCAAGACAACACAATGGGCCATGAAGCTCTGTCTTCCGGTCAATTTTTGCCACGAAACATTACTCCATCTGTCGAATCTGGCACCATGTAACTTTTTTCTTTTTTTTTAAACGGTGAAGTCTGTCCTCAAAGGAACACGTTTTGCTTTAGTTGGAGAAGTCAATTCGGAAACATCAGACGTCCTACGTAAACTCACAAAAAGTGACTCCTAATGTTGTTACTAAGAGCGGCAGCAGCAAAAGTAGAAAAGTGTGAATGCCGAGGATGATTCATGCGAAGATAGACTACTGCACCAGGCAGTAATGCTATAAATATCAGAGCTTATGAGTCCAGTTCTTTCTTTTCACTCGTAATTGATATGAAAAGTCAAAATTGGGACAGAATAATTTGTTGTTCCAGGATATAAAATTCTGACCTACGTAAATTGCTCCACGGTATACTTTCGCCCCAGGTTCCGCAAATCGACGGAATAGCCCTTCAACGAATCAGTTAACTTCTAAAATGTTGTAAAGCTAGCTAGGCTTAGCACTTCAGTCTGATACAATAATTCTGCGATCAACTGAACATTTTGCAGGAACCCCCAGTGGATCCATACGTTACGAATCGCTGATTTAGGCAGTAGTTGTATCCTAATGAACGTGATAAAAGTTATGATGGAAGGAAAAAGAGGTAGAGCCAAAAAAGATTGCAATTTATAACAGCGGCTCAAATCTGTTTTCAACATTAGGGGAGACGGGTAAGACTTTTTTTTTTTTTTGGGCGATGTTCAAAATATTTATGAAATTGAAAAACAATGCTGTAGAGGATCAGGGGAGCAGAGTTGTCAACATTGGGAGGCGCCCAGATTTGAGGCTTATTCTAGGGAACATCAATTCATCTCACTTTCCTTTGTGGCAATCGGACACAAATCATCACATTTCTTTCCCCCCCCACCCCATAAAAAACACATTTCAAGTCGGATTATTGGGGAAAGTCCCCCCTCAGTTCCAAGATTGGAAGGGACATGTCCCCCTCATTCTCCCCCAGGATTTGCGCCAGTGATTGACAATATTAGAAAAGAAAATTTCTAGGTGAAAACAGAGTGAAAAATACCTATTATGATTATATAACACAGAAGATTTAATGCAGAAGTAGAAGCTTAGAAGAGGTCTTTCATATCAAGAAACCATTTTATTAGGAAGAGGAGATAAATGTTTGGAAGCACGTTTATTGGGAAATACACTCAACTAACATTTATATCTATATACGCGTATTAACACTTTCAATCTTGGACTAATCTGACCTTATTTATTCCGGTGTCCTGGGATTTTTAGCCATTTTTAAAAAATATATAGTGCATTGCTAAATAATGATAGACACTAAAAACATTGGAAACAAATTTTTGGATCTTAGATTTTATTACGAATATATTTGGTGATGTAATTATGGGTAGTTTGCTGCACTGCTGTTTGAAATGTGTGCTTTTTGAACAATCGAAGAAAATTTACAATAGAAAAATAATACTATCATATACTGCTAATGTTTAACTTGTGTATATTTTTGCACTCTTTTAACAATATATTTTCAAATACATGCCGTTTTTGTTAATAAGTGATTTACATGGCAATAGCGCGTGAGTTGGATATACTTTTTTTTTTATAAATACATATTTTTTTCAGTAGAAGTGAAAATGTTTACAACGTTCTTTACCTTTAGTTAGCTTTAGTATAGTAGAGTTTGAAACACTCTGGAATACAAACACCAACTCGACAGTCCTTGCGTCACCAAGAGGTTTCTCTTCTTCCCAGTTTACATGTATCGTTCTTGACCTTCTCACTACATATCCTCCAAATCTGAATCATCAATTTCACCTTCCCAGCCGGAATCTAAACTGTACTCTTCTAATATCATTGATATATCTTCTATATTCATTTTACTTGCTTCAAACTGTACAATTTCTGTAAAATGAAATAGTTTTGGAAACAGAATATTCCACTATTTTATCGAACATGCTGCAGTCAAACGCAGGAAGTTGATCACAACAATGAACCGGCAGAATGTTCGTTTACTCTTCGTTAGATGACAGGTGAATAGTATTTCTTCAAAAACTGAGTCTCAGTACGTATTTAATACGGCTTCAACGACCGGAACCCATAATAAGTTACATAGGGGCTATTACGTAAAAAACGAGTTAGACTCGGGCTTCGGCGTTTTGGAATAAACATACAATACAAGTTTGACTCGGGCTTAGGATCGAAAGTGTTAAAATGCTAGGTTTATATGTTTGTCCCCATTCCTTTCGACAATGGAACTTTGAAAACAACACGTGGTGCAAATGTGCCGCTTTCGCTGGTCAATTCCAAATTTTGTGAAGATTGTCCAGTTCTAATTCAAATTTTCAAAAAAAAAAGAAAGAAAGAAAGAAAGAAAGAAAAAGAAAAAGAAAAGAAAAAATGTCGTTATTGTTCTATTCAACATTTTAGAGGCCGTTTTGAGTCCATAAGATTATCGTTGCAGGCCGAAAATACGGTGTTAAGCAACCAGTAGAGAAGTTACGTATGGCGGGTTGACAGACGTTGCAGGCGCTTTGCTTAAATCTGAATGGCAAAACCTATTGCATACTACCAACTTCAAAGGTCTCAAGAGACGCAATGAGGCGTATCGGACGGATATGGTTTAATTAGAAAAGAAAATATTTCCACTTTATATTGTGTTACTTCTACAAATTTACTACAAAGTCACTCCAAAATCAGTACATATCAATTCACTTAGTTTATGAGTCTCCTATCCTTCAGACGTGGGAGTAAGGAGAATGCACAGTGGGAAGGAGATTCACGGTCATAACAGAACGATGCGCAGAGTAGACAGTGCAGGTTGAGCTAAAAAAAAAAAAAATAAACACCCTGCTGAACAAGACTGCACTTATTTAATATAAAAAACACATTATAAAAAACACTTATATTAAATAAGTGCAGTCTTGTTCAGCAGGGTGTTTATTTTTCTGATTTCATTCGCAAGACGTTGACTATGTTTGTGTGTCAGGTTCAGCTAGTACTTGATTAAGATATTAACTCTGAGATTTCTAAGGTGGTGTTTTGTAATTCGTGTTTCATTATATCCTTTAGTGTTTATTCTTTTTACTTATTAATATATATTTATGTACACTGCTTAAACTTAAGATTAACTTCATTTCGAGGGGGACACAATGTAGGACGCTTACCTCTCATGCATGCGGCCCTTAGCTCGATCCCCGGCTAAGTAAGTTTGTGGTGGACAACATCGTGTTTGTGGGTTTTCTCGCGGTACTCCTGCTTCCACCTATTTTCTCATTTTATCACATCTTCCATCGTTATTCACTTGCCTTAATCATCCTCTCCCTTAACTTAAAGGGCTACATTGTGGGACAAACTGAAAGATTTCATTCCATTTCAATTTCACTTCATTTCGAACGTTAAGTTTCGTGAATGTTCTATTCTGTGTAATTAAGAATTTATTTCAATTCCAGACAAATACGCAATAATTCTTAATTCTCTCAATCTTTTCTCCTTTTATCGATTTGTGATGTATTCCTAAATATATAAAGGTAACCAAGTAAGTTCGGTCACTTTTTGTGGAGGTCTGTGTTCAATTAGCCCTCACGACTGTGACTTGAATGCGAATGAAGGTAACGCGAAGGTCACTTGTTAATGTGGGTATATCCAACATACTCTCTGGTTGCGGCATTTCAATTACACCGTGAACTTGTGTAAGAACAGAGTGAACATGGTACCTCCACACAGAGTAATAAGGGCGTGTATGCTGTACGAGTTCAAACTGAGGTTAAACGCCGATGCAGCGGGGCAGAAGATATGCCAGGCTTTTGGTGAGGTTGTCGTGACTACGCGGACAATGCAACGATGGTTTAATAAGTTTAAGGACGGTGACGAAACATTCGAAGATTCACTACGTGCCGGAAAAAACAACACATGTACAAAATGAAGATCTTCAGGCAGCAATTGAGGCGGACAGTGGCCAGACATGTGAGGAACTGGGACTACAATTCAATGTGAGTGGAGAAACCATTTGGTAGCATCTCCATCAACTTGCGAAACACAAAAAAATGTGTCGATGGGTCCCACATGATTTGACTCCGGGCCAGAAGAGAACGCGAGCAGACATCTGTGTTTCTTTGCTGTCTCGTCTGAGAAAGGAGCCATTTCTGGACAGGGTGTTGACATGTGATGAGAAGTGGGTCCTGTACGAAGCTCCACAGCGCCGTCATCATTGGTTAGCATTCCATGAACCAGTTCCGAAACAACCTAAACCAGCACTGCACCAGAAGAAGATCCTCTTGTGTGTTTGGTGGATTGCTCGCGGCATCGTGCATCGGGAACTGCTACCAGCTGGTCAGAGCATGAATGCAACTGTGTACTGTCAGCAGTTGAGCGGTGTTCAAGAGAAACTCAAAACTCTGGAGCCAGAACTTCTGAATCGCAAAGGGGTCCTCCTGTTACGGGACAACGCTAAGCCTCACGTGGTTAGGATGACTCGGGATACCATTCTACACCTTAGGTGGGAAACACTATTGCATCCGTCATACTCCTCGGACATTGCACCGTCCGATTATCACCTGTTCCATTCCTTGGAAAATCACCTTAACGGGATGATCTACCTTTTCTCGGCACAAACATTTTTATATTGGACCTTATGGGGAGAACATGGCTACCGAATTTCCTCAGTTTCTAAGGAACTAGGTATCTCTAATGGGAAAGAAAAATTTTGCAACATTCTACAGAAGTTTATTAACGGGTTGAAATACTTAAATTGTATATTTGTCTGCTAGTTTAGCAGAAATAAATTATTAAAAAATAAATAAATTAGTTTCTTTTTATACAAATTATGATATGTCTAACTTTGGAACCAATTATGGTAGAAAGATCAACTTTTTTTTTTTTTTGTTTTATTCCTTGAGAAGAAACGACTCTAATAGTTTTAATCACAACCATATCTGATACGCCAATTAAAAAATAGTATTTTAATATAAGTATTAAAGTCCACCTGTCAAAGTTTGACGAGGGTAAGTCACGCCCCACTCTAAGCTTGGCCGCGGAAAGGGCGGAGGTTGGTGAAATGGAGGGGGAAGGGGGTGGATGTCTGAATGAAACAGGTTCTCGACCAGTTTCTGAGATTACCTGTCAGCTGCCAAATACTTTTAGCTTTATAGAGTTTGTCTCCCTCAATGGTTCCATACTAAGAGACTGGACGATGTGGTGTGAAGTATCCTCTTTTCCCCGTTACCTCTGGAAGTTCATCAAGATGCATTCTAGAGAGCGCGGGAAGAACAGTATATACTGTATCAGAAAATACTGTTATTTTGGGATTTTCCCCCCTTCCGGACAAATATTATAGCATACAGTAGTGGCGAAGGGATGGGGGGCAGAGGGGTGTCCCCCACAGGATTCCGAAAAGTCCTGGCCCCCATATATAGGTGTCCGTAAAAAATGTCTCCTAAGTTTTTTTTATAACGTCTTGGGAATATATTTCAAATTTGAGGTGTTTTCCTGGTAGCCGTCATTTTCCAATATGGCCGCCGCACTACGTAAATCTCTCTCTCTCTGTATATATATATATATATATATATATATATATATATATAAAGAGAGAGATCGTTAACCAAGGCACTTAGAAAGATAATTTTGGTATCAAAGTATAGGTTTTTGAGGCCGATGAATTTAAATATGGCATTGTTTATTGCCACTTTGAAACCTTACAACCTGGCAACACTGTTGTCTAACGGAGCTTCCTCTTGGCTAAGCGGTTAGCGTACGCACCTTCGGCGTGGGAGATCCGGGTTCGATTCCCGGCGGGAGCTCATGTGGTTCGGATTCCACGTTAATTAGTAGGTCCACGTCTCATATAGCCTCGCTGCTGAAAGGGACGCTAAACTAAAATCAACTCAACTCAACTGTTGTCTAACGATTAACTGTATCTACACAGTTACAAATGCGTATATGCACGCATTACTCCAGGATGTAGCGTACTTCCTCAGGACTAAGCGAAACCTACTTTTTCTGGTAGCTTTCATCACGACAAGACATGTTTTACATGGTAACATGAGAGAACATTTGTCTAAATCCAATATGGCAGCCAATATGATGGCTAATTACTAGGCAACCAAGTAATGGACTTATTCAAATGCCTGTCAGTGCTAATTGGCCTAGAGCCTAGAGAATGGGAGAAAGAGGCAGGATACGGTCTCATTGAAGAAGCGTCTCCTGAGGGGGCGAGGGACATTTAAAATACTCCATTTTTTAATGAAAAACACGGTTTTGCCTCCTTGTCCGCAGAGAACACTGCACACCAAATGCTCTATAAGACGTTCTCTAAATAGCCCTGTTAGATCCAATCTGTATTATGTAAACCGTGCATTTTTACGGGGGAACAGCGGAGCAAAAGTCCTGTTTTTTTTGTGATATTTCTGGTTTCTCGTGCTTACTTCGCTAAGACTAAGCACTGTAAGCCAATCTCTAATTATCCTATAGCAGTGTTAATTTCAGATCATTTCCTCCGGAGGCACCACGCACAGAGGGGGAAAGCGACTAAAAATTGCGTGCTCCACAGAAATTTCTGCGAAGATCTCAAGCACCCGAGGGTGAATTTCGTAGCTCTTGGGAGAATTTTCCCCCCAGAATCACCCCTGAAATCATCACTGTCCTAGGGAGTTGAAACAAGAAGCAGGATACGCAAAAAAGAACAAACTTTCAAAGCATTTAAAGTTTAGGCTCGTTGCGCTAAGCGCCTTCTTAGGACGAGGATATGGGAATTGAAAAGTGCACGTTTTCTTTTATTTATTTATTTATTGAAAAACATGTTTGCCCTTTTTTGTCCCCAGACGACACACACCAATTGTCTTATACAAAAATGTTGCCATGATAGCTCGTATAAGACCCATTTGGAACGGTGTCCATACTGTGCATTGTTATATGGGGACAAGGGAGCAAAGCCCTGTTTTCTTTGACTTTTTCGTTTTCCGCGCTTACCCCGCTAAGACTACGCACTGTCAGTCTCGATTTATCCTAAAGAGTTGAAACAAGACGCAGGATACGCAGAAAAGAACATACTTTCAGAATGATGACGTACTATGGGTGGGACCTACAGCTTAACGTAGGATCCGAACCACTTGTGTCCCCATCGGGAATCAAACAAGGGACTCCTTGATTATAAGGGATGAGCGTAACTATTCATCCACGACACACAAATACATACATACAAACACACACACACACACACACACACACACATATTATATATATATATATATATATATATATATATATATATATATATATATATATTACAATAATATTCCAGGAACTTTTTGACTGTCCCCCCGTATAATCTTTATTGTCTAGTAATGCATTCACATTGAAGGCTACGTCTTTGAAAATAATGTTGACAAATTACAAGAATTCTTTGAATATGTTCTATCGACTTTTTTCTGTAAGACTATTGTACATGATTCTAACACAATTACTCAACTATTGACACTTGTAATATCCAACATTTCTAGGATAGCACTGCAAACCTTTGATCACGAAATTAGTTTGAGGTTTCTCATTTAAACAAGCGCCTCTTTTAGGGTCTCTTCTCTTTTACATTCTTGAGTTTCTTGAAGGACCTGCAGCTCTAGGTTTCTGCTCTATTATCTTCTCCACCAAATTCAAAATAGAGGTTTTTCTACTCTTTTGTTTTCCTGTGACAACTCTCTACAATATCCAGGAATTTACAGATGTTGTATCCGTACGTGCACTAAGAATCGTCTTGAACCTACCCGAATGAAGCATTCTGGTCGTTTTGGTTGAGTATGTCAACACCATGTTATGTTGCACAACAGCTCTCCTTCCTTTTTCCCTTCAAATGACAGAGTTATGATACATTTCAACGTAGAGTATTAAACTAGGATCAGGGGCGGATCCAGGACGGACTTCTGGGGGGGCGGTGGGTTGTAATACTGCTACTTAGAGATACTTTTAAGAGCTCCAAACTCTGGGATGGGTTCTATTTATATATATAAAATAAGAAAGTTTTCTCTTCTGGGGAAGGGGGCGATCGCCCCCTGGATCCGCCACTGACTAGCATATATACGGTATATAGCTAGTCGTGACAAAAAGTATAGACCAACTCGAAATTTCAGAATCCTGCGATATACTTCCGCAATGATTTTTATAGAGGTAGTTGGTGACTACTTCAAATTATATGCCCGTAGCTAAAGCCCCTCTATAAAAAAATTGTTGTGTGAGTACCTTAGGATTCTGAAACATGTATTTCTGGATAGCGCACCTATTAGTTCCTAAGTGGAGTCTTGACCCGACTACGGTAGGTCCGATAATTATTTCTTGTGAAAATGTCATATATTACCTTTTACAGCCCGTGACGACAGTAAGATTTCTGTGATTCGGCCAATTCCTGTTCCTACTTGCAAATGCCTGATTTATAGCATTTACGCTATTAGTGAGCGCTACTGAAGTCAATAAGAGTTGAATTAGATTTTTGCGAGGGGCGCATTGTTATAGCATGTTTTCTAACGCATAAAGGGATGTTCTGATTGGGGGCAGCTATGTGTATATTTAGTCAATGGAGCCATTTGTATCTTTGTGGCTTTGCACTCTAACTCCAAATAATAATAATAATAATAATAATAATAATAATAATAATAATAATAATAATAATAATAATAATAATAATAATAATAATAATAACTTTTGCCTCCTGAAAATAACCAGATGGTAAAGATATGGTCGATACATTTTTGGAATTCGAAGGCATTTTAGAATGCTTGTCTATCATCTGGCTATCAGAAATAATTGATCACCATTTTCTCTACATATCTATAATTTTCTTACAGGGTAGAAACACCTTCTCGGAAGAGAGAGAGAGAAAAAAAGAGAGAAAGTGGCCGAACTTGGGCTATTGAACGTGAGGACAAGATGTTTACATTTGCATTGACACCTGCTGTGAAAACGGTCTGTGTATATAGCTGAAAGAGATTTGTGAAGACCCTTCCCTTCATATCTCTCGGGACGAAAACAAAAGAAAAGGGTGGGCGCGGATGCCTTACCCTCGTCAAACTTCTTGACAGGTGGACTTTAATACTTATATTAAAATACTATTTTTTAATTGGCGTATCAGATATGGTTGTGATTAAAACTATTAGAGTCGTTTCTTCTCAAGGAATAAAACAAAAAAAAGTTGATCTTTCTACCATAATTGGTTCCAAAGTTAGACATATTATAATTTGTATAAAAAGAAACTAATTTATTTATTTTTCAATAATTTATTTCTGCTAAACTAGCAGACAAATATACAATTTAAGTATTTCAACCCGTTAATAAACTTCTGTAGAATGCTGCAAAATTTTTCTTTCCCATTAGAGATACCTAGTTCCTTAGAAACTGAGGAAATTCGGTAGCCATGTTCTCCCCATAAGGTCCAATATAAAAATATTTGTGCCGAGAAAAGGTAGATCATCCCGTTAAAGAACACCAATTCAAATCCCTTGTAGAGGTGCAAAATGCACTTGATACCTTCTTCGCTTCACGGCCCACTAAGTTCTACCGCGATGGAATTCATGGCCTTCCAGAACGTTGGTACAAGGTCGTCGATGCTGATGGGGAGCATTTTGATCTTCCAGGTACGTCTTAGGTGACATATCGATTCGAAGGTGATGGGTGAAAAAGTGACAGAACTTTCTTGATTACCTTTATAATATATTATGTGTCGGGGAGGAATTCTGGTAAATTTTGAAAATCGTTTCTCAAATAACTCTTTAATATGATAAATTAGCTAAATGTAAGAATTTTGATTTTTATGAAAGTTCTTTGTTTTTCCTTGTAGTCAACACTTCTGCTTGAATGAAACTTGCATGCTTTTCCTTATTCTTTAGAATGGGAAAAATGATCCTTCCTGGTTTCGTAAATTCCTTTGTAGTGCTGAATCAAATTTCCCTCCTACGTCAACTATTCCTAATTTTGAAAGGAAAGAATAAAATACTTTCTGGGGCAACCTGAAGACCACTCTGATTTTACTTGCAATGAGTCACTTCAGTCGACGGTATCATTAGAGGATTAAGCTCCAGTCTCTCGATAACTATCAATTCTTGAGCACGTTTTTCTTTTACATCTTAAAATCAATCACTCATGAATATAATCTAACTATCAGACTGAGTGAATAAGTCGGTCTTCTTCAAACACTTCATGCACTTAAGTTTTCATCCACTAACTGTCTAAGTTGTATATACCATTCTATAGATTAGGGCTGCAGTACATCATACCTCCAAAGTAATGAGCTGGACACTTCTAAACGCGTTTCAAGCACCTCTATTTTACTGTCCTCGCAAATTGAACCTTGTATTCATTCTTCGATCTTCTGGAGTTTTAGATGTTGGATTTTTATTGCCACGGTGTGTTCAGAGATACCATACGATGTTATTTTTATTCCAAACTTTCAAACAGGTAATATTCCTTATTTTGCTTGTGTCTTCCACGAGTAATGACCTTTAAAATATCTCTGGACTTCTGTTCTCCTGCAAAGAAAAGAACATGATATTATTTTTCATCCAAAGCAGATGTTGGTTGAAAGCCCCACAACCTCGTCAAGATCTCTACCTTTGTGAGGGCCTACTTTTGACTGGAGAGGGACTTAAGATCATACGCACCATACGATCTTACGCCGGAGAACCAGATTCTAGCAAATTCCTTGATATTTCACTTAGCAAACCCTTTGGAATTCCTTTAATGCCAAAGATTTTGTCAAGTAACTTGCTAGGGATGATGATCAGAGGAAGGGTTAGGGAATTCTAACAAATTCCTTGGCATTTCACGACGCAAACCCTTTGGTATTCTTTCAATCCCAAAGATTTTGCTGCGATACTTTACCAAAGAATTTGTATTATCAGCAAAAAAAGGGAGACAGAGAATGATGAAGTAGAAGAATGCTAATGTGTGTAGAGCAGTGGCGTATTTACGATTTTGTTTCGGGGGGGCTTTGCCTGAAAATGTGAAAATTCTGCAAGATATTTCATATACTTTACTATAGTAAGATTTCGGGGGGCTTAAGCCCGGTAGCCCCCTAAATACGCCACTGGTGTAGAGGATTGATGATGGTGAGAAAATAAGGAAATTTGAAAGAAAGTGTTAGTGTAAGCAATGAGGGAAAATGAAAATAAATAAATAAAATACTGCTATGGTTATAAAGGAACATTGTTGTATTTTTTCTTTTATTTTTTGCTCTTAAATCGACATTTTTTTTGTAATTATTGTTTCATCGCTATTGTTGTTTATTTATTTAACGATTAAAGCAATAAAAATGTGTTGGATCTTCTCGTGTGCTCTAACATAAAAATACACATTCTTACCAGGTTTGTGATTGATCTCTTGCAGTACTCCTAGTATTTCTGACACAAATTTCGCACCAACGAAAGAAAGTTTCTCCTTTTCGAGGTAAATCTCACAAAATGTCTGCATTTATGACAACTAGTTTACGCATGCTTATAAAGAAATGCATTTGTATTGTATTTGTAAAATGGCATATTGACTAAAACACTGTATCAGGTAAGCTCAAATGTGTTGAGCCTTTTGCATACGAAATAGCATGTCTACAAAATCTCAGAGTATATGAGTCGCAGTGGGCCAAACCCAAGCTTGCCAACCATACAATAATTTACCGAGATATACGGTCATTTAAGCCTTAATGTTATTTACAATAATGACCTTCAGATAATAAGTGAATATAGGGTCTACGATAATTTTAGAACGCACGCGTTTTTGCAGTCTTTAAATGAGCAGATAAATTGCAGATGTGCACTAAATAATAACAAAACACGCCTAAGGGTTCTAACAGACATTTTCGATCAAATAAATCGATAACGATTTGCAAATTGGCAAATGGCAACCCTGTATCCATTCTTTAAATTCAACTATGTTTAGGAGGGGATGGAAATATTGTTGTTGTTCAAAGTACGGTAGTGTTAATAAAGATCAAAAAAGAAGAAAAGATTGAGGACAGTGACACCAATTTGGAGTTGGAAACTGAAGATTGTTAAATAAGTTTATTATATATTATTAGTAGTATTATATTTGTTTCTACAATTATCACGTACACAACGAATACTCCATTTTTTTGTAATATACGATAATTTTAGAAACGAAAATTGATAATTTTATTCTCTAAGGTTGGCAACTCTTTCCAGATAGTCTATATATTAAAATGCTAGGTTTATATGTTTGTACCCAATCTTTTCGACAATGAGATCTCGAAAATAACACGTGCTAGAAACGTGCCGTTTTCGCTGGTCGATTCCAAATTTTGTGTGGATTGTCCAGTTCTCATTCAAATTTTCAAAAACCGTGTCGTTATTTTTCAATTTAACATTTTAGGGACCCTTTTGAGTCCATAAGATTAACATTGTTGCAGGACGAAACTACGGTGATAGGCAACCAGTAGAGAACTTGCGTATGGCGGGTTGACGGACATTGCAGGCGCTTTGCTTAAATCTGAATGGCAAAATCTATTGCATGCTGGCAACTTCAAAGGCCTCAAGAGACGCAATGAGGCGTATCGGACCGATATGGATTTATTAGATAAAAAAATATTTCCATTTCATATCGTGTCACTTCTTCAAATTTGCTACAAACTCATTCCAACATCTACATGGTAATTCACTTAGTTTGTAAGTCTCCTATCCTTTAATCGTATGAGTAAGGAGACATGCACAGTGGGAAGGAGATTCATGGCCATAATAGAACGATGCGCTGTGTAGAGAGCGCAGCTTCAGCTAGTTGTCCCACACAAGGATCTATTTACAAACATCAACATGTGCTTCTATTTGTTAACAACACCACGTGCATTTTTATTACAAGTTACTATAGCAAGCAGACCAGACGAACCATCGTCACCACTGGATCATATGATGGAAGAAGAACACCAGCGTCACCGCTATACAGGAGGAGCTTTACAATTCCGAGGACCACCACAACTGATATGAGTTTTGGCTGGTCAGCTGCCTTCTATTAGCATGCAGTGGAACTCTGAGGTTTATTTTCCCACTTAGCTTGCAGTGGAGCTCTAGGAGAATCTTACTCTTACCCAGACCTGTGAGCATGCAGTGGAATTCTGAGGTTTATTTTCCACTTAGCTTGCAGTGGAGCTCTGGGAGAATTTTACTCTTACCCAGACCTGTTAGCATGCAGTGGAACTCTGAGGTTTATTTTCCCACTTAGCTTGCAGTGGAGATCTGGGAGAATTTTACTCTTACCCAGACCTGTGAGCATGCAGTGAACTCTGAGGTTTATTTTCCCACTTAGGTTGCAGTGGAGCTCTGGGAGAATCTTACTCTTACCCAGACCTGTTAGCATGCAGTGGAACTCTGAGGTTTATTTTCCCACTTAGCTTGCAGTGGAGCTCTGGGAGAATCTTACTCTTACCCAGACCTCTTAGCATGCAGTGAACTCTGAGGTTTATTTTCCCACTTAGCTTGCAGTGGAGATCTGGGAGAATCTTACTCTTACCCAGACCTGTTAGCACAGTGGAACTCTGCGGTTTATTTTCTCACTTAACTTGCAGTGGAGCTCTGGAAGAATCGTACTCTTACACAGACCTCTTAGCATGCAGTGGAACTCTGAGGTTTATTTTCCCACTTAGGTTGCAGTGGAGCTCTGGAAGAATCGTACTCTTACCCAGACCTGTTAGCATGCAGTGAAACTCTGAGGTTTATTTTTTCACTTAGCTTGTAGTGGAGCTCTGGGAGAATCTTACTTTTACCCAGACCTGTTAGCATGCAGTGGAACTCTGTGGTTTATTTTCCCACTTAGGTTGCAGTGGAGCTCTAGGAGAATCTTACTCTTACCTAGACCTGTTAGCATGCAGTGGAACTCTGAGGTTTATTTTCCCACTTAGATTGTAGTGGAGCTCTGGGAGAATCTTACTCTTACCCAGACCTGTTAGCATGCAGTGGAACTCTGAGGTTTATTTTCCCACTTAGCTTGCAGTGGAGCTCTGGGAGAATCTTACTCTTACCTAGACCTGTTAGCATGCAGTGGAACTCTGAGGTTTATTTTCTCACTTAGCTTGCAGTGGAGCTCTGGGAGAATCTTACTCTTACCTAGACCTGTTAGCATGCAGTGGAACTCTGAGGATTATTTTCGTACTTAGCTTGCAGCGGAGCTCTGTTGGAACTTAGCCCTTCTCTTAGCTTGCAACGCATTTCTGAGCAGTTCCTGTCCACAAGCCACCCAGTTTGTAGTACAGCTTCGTGGTTTCCTTTCCCACTTAGCTTGCAGCGAAGTTCTGACAGATTTCGACCTCTATTTGCCCTCAGCGAAGCACTGAGAATCCTACTTCACCTCATTTAGCATGCAGCGAAGCTTTTTGAGGAGTCCTTCCCTTGGTTGACTAGACCTTGGGCTACTTGCTTACCCTAATTAATAGTGAATTTTGAACTCATTTAGTGAAACTGTATTATACTATTCTATAACAGAAAGTTTTATAATAAAACTGGTTGTGGAAGAAAATCGATTCCCACGTGTAATTACTGTACCTTCTACCTGCTTTTAGCAGAATTCTACAATATTAATTACCTATACAGTATTACTTTTATAATATAATGAATATATTAAAAGTAACATTCCGATATTCAGCTAATGTACTGAAGAAAGCACAGGGAGTCGGCTGTGGGATTCAAACGTGAGCACTCAATTGCCATATGAGAACATCGATTAAATCATTGTTACAAAGGATACTACACGGATGACATCCATTATAATTTTATTATTTAATTTGTCAAATTGTCATCCAAGACAGTGATTTTGATAGTAAATTAAGTTTCCTTCTCTAGAGTTTGATGGTCATTGATTCAGTTACGATGGTAATTACTCCATTAAAGTGACGTTTATTATATTTTTTTTTCTTTTTCGAAATAGCACTTTTGAATAATTACCGTTTTAAGAAGACTTTGATTGACGTTGAATAATGTTTAATTTTTTATCTTGGTAAGCTGTGCTTCAATATGGCACAATTCTTTTCTTTCCTTTCTTAGACTAAGACCCACCGCTCATAATCAATTCATTATTTTAAAATTCTTTCCCATAATTAACTTTCCTTTTGAGAACGACTTAAAATTCCCATTTATATCAACATATTTCAATCATACATTAACAGATAATACAAACTACACACACTTTCTTACAAGGCTGTCTATAATCTTTATTATAAATGAACTAGAAATGGTAGAGTTTCGGAAGTATATCACTTTCTTCTTCAGACTAATTCTCCAACTGAAATCCAACTAAATAAAGATTATAGACAGCCTTGTAAGAAAGTGTGTGTAGTTTGTGTTTAAGATGGACACAAGGCCTTTTTATCATAATAACATATAATATTGCTATATTCTGTAACATAATGTTATTACTGTAATTTACAACGAGATACTTTGTATAAATTGATAATTACTTGTATTTTTGGGCAGAAAGTGCTTCTACATAAGCACTATACCAGATATAATGTTAATTTAATAATAACAAAAGAAGAATGTTTTTAATATATGTAAGAAACATACATTATAATATAATTAGTTGCTATGTAGTTGTTGATAGATACCTAACAAACATGTACGATTGCAATACAGTCTATGTACATATTCGTTCAAAGAGAATCAACGAATAAAATTGTTTAAAACGTATCATTGTTTTGTAATTTCAATATAAAAGGTGAGAATACTAGTAAATGTAATCACGGAAGATATTTTAATATGTAAACAAATACTACCACTCAAGATCTACTTATATTATTAGCCGAACCAGGTTGATGACTACCTTTGGTGAGTCGTTGTAAAAATTTTGGTTTACCTCACCCGGGAATCTTGTAAATTCATATCCCGAAGTAAAGTAAACGTGAATTTACTTCTGTAATAAGGTTAATGACTACGAACTTGACAAGACTTAGAAGTGGTAAAATAATCACAAGAAAAATGAACGGTGAGGCAATGCAGAAAGAAACCAGTGATAGTGATAACGGTGAACGAAGTGCAGCACCAGGAATGACATTAGAAGACCGAATTTTACTAGTCTTACAGCGGCAAGAACAAAGCCGAAAAGACGATATGGAAGCCATGAAGCAGGAATTAAAGCAGACGATAGACAGACAATATGAAGAATTAAAGCAGACGATGGAACAGAAGTCCGAGGAATCCAACAGACGATTGGAGCAGAAGTCAGATGAGACGAAACAATTTATTATCCAGGCAATGAATGACATCACTTCGCAGTTTGATGAAAAGTTAAAAAGAATAGCTGAGGATTGCCAGGATAATCAAAACCATCTAATCCAAGAAGTCAGTGGTGTAAAAAGGGATTTGGAAGTAATAGAATCTTCTGTACAGCAACAAAAGATTCAGGTCACGGATAACTCCAACCAGATACGTGTGAATACACAGTTGATAGCTACCTTACAAGAGAAAATCAGGACACTACAGATCAAGGACAACACATACCACAACAACATGGATAATGATCGTGTAGAATTCCCTTGTTCACAAGAGATGACTTCGCCTTCACCCGTATCTGATGAGGACATTATTTTGGAAGAAATTCATCCGAGAAGTACAGATGGGCGGAAAAGAGATGGCACAACTACACATCACGCCATAGGTAGGAATTGTCACTCAACAAGAACACGGAATGATAAAAGGAAGGTAAAGTTAAGCGTAAAGATGAGTGAAATACGTGCTATGAGTAAGTTCAGTGGTAAATGTAATGAGAATGCTACTTCTTTCCTAGAAAAATTTCAGGACGAGTGCAATATAATGTGTATAGATAGATCACAATATATGAAACTAATCCCTCATTTATTACTCCCATCATGTTCTTTATGGTTTAAAGCAGTACGAGATCACGTTAGTACGTATGAGGAATTCAAAGCAGCGCTAATCGCAAATTACGAAAATGACTTTTTGCTTGCAAATAGAGATGCCACGATTAGAAACCAACATTTCAATCCTCGTTTGCACAAATCTGTTGTCGAGTTTGTTGTAAATACATACAACGAATTAAAAGTTGTAAATCCATTACAATCGTAATCTAGAATCATAGCCTCAATTCGAAATTTGCTACCGTTTAAACTACAACAGATCCTGTTTTCTACCCAGTGTATGAGTTTTAACCATTTATTAATGCTTGTTCAATGTTATGAAACTCAATACCATGCTCTGAATCAACAAGCAGGAATAGGCAAAAGTAAAAATAATTCAGATCATTTTGTACCTGTTCGGAATCTAAATATCCGTAGTGTGAACGATACGGAACACAACCTAAACCGAGTAAATTCAAGCAATCAGAACGAGCAAAATAGGCAGAGCTATGTAGGGAATCCGCCTAACCTAATTAGTCGTGACAATAATTATGTCAGATCACTCAACCGAAGTAGACATAAAAACAATCGAAATACATGGCGAAATTCTAGAAATGCTACAAATTCTATGTATAGACATAATCGTTGTTCAAGAGATGGCATGTCGTATCAAAATCAGAATCACGACGCAATACATGTACAAAATATTGCGGAACCTAATCATGATAGTGCAGTACAATGTACTTTATTAGAATCATATGCTAGTACAAATTTAAACTGACTCTAGTTAATGAAGTAAGGGTTAAACCCATACCAGCTATAGATTCTTGTGAATATTTATTTTTAAGTTTATGTGTTAATATCAATAATGAAAACAATTCTTATGACTTCGATATACAAGCACTATACTTGATAGGATTGGTTAATGGACTCATAAATATTTCATCACATTTGTTTCAACAAATGATAATTTTCAAATGATTTTAACTCTTTCTTGTTAATATGAAGAATTATAGTTCGATTCATTAAAAGCAAAGGTTATTTATAGTATATTTGATTTATGTTGAAACTTAATTGTCAAAGATTATGTTAAGTATATGATTCATTCTATTAAGCTAATTATTCAACGACTGTCTTCATGCACAATCTTATATGTTACTTGAATAAGATTCTTCTATATTCTGACGCCTAATTGATACAATGCATACTGCAGAATATCAGCTAAAATAACTAATATATAATGCGCCCTTGATCATGGTGACTCATGTTTTAAAATGTAATTGCTTCTTACTATTTTGAATTCGTACCCTTCGTTAATTATATAAATAACCGACGACGTTTTAATAATAAAATATATATTAATATAATAAAAGATAAATGATAATGAAATGAAAGATTTATTATAAATATATTTATATGAATGAAAATAAATAATGTTATATATATGCGAGGGTCGATCAAAATGTATGGGACATAATTAATGGAATATTGTTCTTATAAACGGACCAGTGGTTCTTAAATATAAAATCCAAGCTCCCTTGTAACTTTTATATTCAGTCCCATCGTCGGGCGACATTTTTATACAACGAGATACTTTGTATAAATTGATAATTACTTGTATTTTTGGGCAGAAAGTGCTTCTACATAAGCACTATACCAGATATAATGTTAATTTAATAATAACAAAAGAAGAATGTTTTTAATATATGTAAGAAACATACATTATAATATAATTAGTTGCTATGTAGTTGTTGATAGATACCTAACAAACATGTACGATTGCAATACAGTCTATGTACATATTCGTTCAAAGAGAATCAACGAATAAAATTGTTTAAAACGTATCATTGTTTTGTAATTTCAATATAAAAGGTGAGAATACTAGTAAATGTAATCACGGAAGATATTTTAATATGTAAACAAATACTACCACTCAAGATCTACTTATATTATTAGCCGAACCAAGTTGATGACTACCTTTGGTGAGTCGTTGTAAATTCAAGTTGCCTTCAACACCGGCCTAGTGGTTAGCCTCTGTGCCTTTCGAGCACCAAGGTCCAGGGTTCGATTTCCGGTTAGAGAGCATCAAACGTACTACAGTGGTTCAGACTATCTAGTGCTGTTAAAATTCGAATAATTCATTGGTCGATTATTGGAGTAATGGATTCTTGGAATGTTCATTATTCGAATATTCGATCAGAATTCGTTATTCAAACATTTATATGGATAACGAATAAATATTCGAACAATTGCTCTAATAACGAATGGATGTTCGAATATTTGGATATTCGTGACAGAATGATTACCTTGGAGCAGCAAAAATTCTTCCCAGGAGCAAGAATTCTTCATGCTCAATGGGTCATTCATGAATGAACTGACTCTTTTGAACGGTTCATTCATGTGAACGCCATTGTAGTAACAAACTAATTTGTTTATTTTTAATCGCTCGTTCGAAGTAACTGCCTCGACTCCAGCACCGAAGACAGTTCCTCACTTCTCGTACAATGGTGGTATGTATATCTTACAGCACCGCACACGACTCCAGCACCGAAATGGCCAATAAGTATGCAGTCAGGATCATCATATCCTCTTTTATGACATGTCAAATTTTTAGAGTAAAATAAGCCGCCGGGTGGATTTTCTCCCAGAGTGAAATAGTCAGGTTTGCTATCAATTTGAGAAAAATTGAAAGTTGAAATAAATAGTCATATCTCCATTCTTGCAAACATTTGTATCTGTCGACCACAGAGGAAGTGTTTAATAGTTGAATGCAGCTAGTACATAGTCTGCTAATACTGCACAGGAACAAGCTATAATTTGCCCAGTGGGAACGCATATTAAGTACATTGACATTTGGCGAGTAAAAATAAATGAAATCTGCATTTGCATGATAATTGTTTCGAACAAAATACATTTAGCTTTCCTGTCCCCAAATCACTAAAGTAGTTTCAAACTTTACTATTTTTTTTTTTTTTTTTTTTTAAGATCTGATAGACACAACTAAATTATATAGAAGTAACTAAACACAAGTTTCACTAAGCATAAAATAGTACGCAACTTCAGGATATCACTAGAATTCTACATATGCACTGTAACTTCTAGGACTTTACACATTTAAGCAAATTGAGAGTTTTATTGCAACAGCAACTTCAACAGTTAGACCCAGACATAGATGCCGATCCTGAGAGCTTGAGTTTCCTTGGGTCCAAACAAAATCTTAATCTACCTATTTGCTAGAATATATGCCAAAGATACACACGTTTCAGAACGGGGGCACAGAAATCAGTGCCACTGCACCCAGAGAAACAATGAGTTTAATATGTTTACCCTTTACCATTCGCCTAGGACACACACGTATACAGAAAGAGAGACGACACTTGCACTTCCAAAAGTTCTTTTCGTCGGAATGATCCTTGGTTGTATCGTAGTTCCTACTTGATATAAGGGAGGAAATCTTCCATACACTGTATGTTAGTAATTTCTAAACTAACCAGAGTAAGCGGGAACGCAGGGATATGTCGTCTCCCAACTTCCAAAAAATATCTATAGCGTCCCTCCACTTCCTAAAAAAATTACAATGGGCTAAGATAGGCACGGGGTATACCCTGGTGTCATGCGTACCCCTACCTTTTCAGATCCAGTTTTACTTCTGAAACTAACTAACTAACTTTATGGTCTATGAAACCCAGAGGTTCAATGCCGTGTTCACAAAAGCTCTCCATTGACTTCTGTCCTTAGCCAACTGGATCTACATTCTACTTTGTATTCCGCGAGATCCATCTTAATATTGTTTTCCCATCTGCGCCTAGGTCTTCCTAATGGTCATTTTCCGATTGGACTTCCAGTTAAAACTTTGAAAGTGTTCCCACTTTCACAAGTAATTTCACAAATAGTAAATGCCCATACTACTGTATTTCAAAGAATCACGTATAGAAAACAAATAAACAAAAAAAAGAAAGAGAGAGAGAGAGAGAGAGAGAGAGAGAGAGAGAGAGAGAGAAAGATGAGTATATTTCTGTAGATTTCCGTCTTTAAATAATAATGTTACATGTCTACTACCTCTGTATTCGACGCACTTCTGCATTTTATTACTATCCCCAAGCACTTTTCATGAATATCTGGAACCTAAAATTATTGTAATCGGTTTCTCCTCTATTACTGTTTCTTCCCTCTGAGGTAGAAAATCGTTTCTTTCACTAAACATTTAAACACAATAATGACGTGACGAGACTTTCTTACAGAAAATTTTGCCCAGGAGTGCAAAATCAAAATATAGGGGACGATCAGGCCCGCATCCAGGGAAGTCTAGGGGGAGCCGTGCCCCCTAAATTTTTGTTGGTCCCCCCTAAAATTTTCACGGTAGGTTTGCAAATGAACTATATTATGGTGATGCACTATAATATGGTTGGTTCTCCCCCCCCCCCCGAACTTCAGCCGCCCCTTACATTTTTGGGCTGACTACCGACCTGGGAAGGATGTGACTAGTGTTTGTTTATTTATTTATTTATTAAATAGAATACAACAGGATAGATCCCAATTACAATGTTCGGACTATACATTATTCTTACTACAGTAAAAGTATAATATTCCCAATAATATGTTGATTACCAATATCAGTTGTTTACTTATTTGCGTATTGCTTCATTATATCTATAACATATCTCTTAAATGTTCGGATGTTGTTTGTACATACATCAATTTTTGGACATAATTTGACTGTGTTATTGTAGGCAGCACTGATTCTTACTATCGGTGACTTAGTCATTAGAAAAATAAGTCTGTGCGTGACTTATTGATACTAAAGAAATTATGGTTCATGTTCCGTGTTTTAGTCGACGGAACAGATATACTTAAGCTGGATATAATTTCTGGACAATCGACTTTCGAATGCAAAATATTATATAAATATAAAAGAGTATTTGTTAGTCTTCTTTGTTCCAACATTAACATGTTATAGTTACTAGACAGGGTAGAGGAGCTAAATTTACTTGGGTAGAAACCTGTGTCCTTAAACGTTAAAAATCTCAGAAAGTTAGCTTGAATTTTTTCGAGCGTGAACTTATCTTTACTGGTTTGAGGATCCCAAATTGTACACGCATATTGAAGCTTTGAGTGTACGTTCGCATAGTATAATGATTTCAAAGTATTGATATTTTCGAATTCTTTACCTAACTTTATGACTAGGCCTAGATTGCGAAATGCCTCATTGGTAATATATTCAATATGGACATTGAACTTTAGTTTCGGATCAAAGTACACGCCTAGGTCTTTGACTACATCTTTCCTAAATAGTGGCTGTTCATTAATTACATACTCAAATGAAATACAGGACTGTCTTCTAGTATATGACATTACACTACATTTGTTAGCATTTAGTACAATATAATTATTTTACACCAACTGCCTATGTGATGTAGATTCGCTTGCAACAGTTCACAATCTTGAACTGAGTTGACTTCCATATAGATATTGAGATCATCAGCAAATAGTAATTTATGTGATTTACTTATACAGTCCGGTAGATCGTTGATATAAGTGAGAAATAGGAGTGGTCCTAAGTTCGATCCCTGAGATACGCCTGAGCTTGGCGAGAATGTAAATGATTTGTAGGATCTGTACACGACGAATCGTTTACGGTTTGTTAGATAGGGTGAAAAGAATTTTACAAGATGTTGAGAAAAATTAAGGTGTTCTGGTTTAGTTAGTAGGGTTTCGAAATATACTTTGTCGAACGCTTTCGTAAAATCAGTGTATACAACATCTACTTGTTTGCCATTGTCAAGGGCAGTGGAGATAAAGTTTGTTATCAACGTCAAGTTTGTTACCGTTGATCTTTGTGTAAGAAAGCCATGCTGGTATTCAGAGATAGCGGTTCTAGTGTGAGCCATTATACATTCAAACAGAATGGTTTGAAACGCCTTGGAACGTGACGATGATATAGCAATAGGCCTGTGGCCTTCTATTGTTTCACAAGTCTGAAATGAAATGAAATGAAATCTTTGAGTTTTACGTCCCATGGTTATGCCGGTTAGGCTAAAGGAGACGGTGATGACGAGAAATGAATGAAATGGTGGAGTGAAGAAAGTGGGAAGAAACGGGAGAACCCCGAGAAAACACACAAGCACGGTGTTTGTCCACCACAAAGTCCACACGGCGCGAGCTTGGATCGAACCAGGGACCTCAAGCACCGGTGGTGAACGCTCTACCACTGAGCCACCGCGCCCATCTTTCACAAGTCTGAGTTTTAGGAATAGGGCAGATTTGTGATCTTTTCCAAAAGTTGGGGTAAATGCTTCTTTTTAGCGGTAAGTTGAACAAAATAATCAAGGGGTAGATAAAGATCTCTTCGCACCCTGTGTTGAACAGGTGACGAGAAAAATGACAATTCTCGTCACGTTTCCGAGGTGAGAAATTCGTCGAGTCTCGTGGACAACACTTCTTCACCCAAGACTTAAATTTCAAACGCTATCTTATTATTACATGTCTCATAGTAGGGATGCCAACGAAACAAGATTTGTGGCTGTCTCGTCTCGAAAATGTGTTGTAAAAGTGATGTCTCGACTCGAAAAATGTATATTTCTCTATTGGAAGAGCCGTGTCTCGACTCGAATTTTGTTAGGAAAATCCTGTCTCGACTCGTCTAGTGCGCATCCCTATTTCATAGTTTATAAATTAATAAAGTAATTCTAGGAACACAATAAAGAGCATGTATCAACGTTTAAATATACTCGAGTCATTACACAACATACTCCAATAATAAATATGATTTAAATATTATTACATCACACGCTTCATGAACCTCGTGATGCAGAATATTTCTGATAAATTCTTGAAATTGAGAACAAAATCAAAGTTTCCATTTTGCACATAAATCTTCAAAACGTGACGACTAATCTTTCCGAAAATCGAGACGAGATAGAATTTTTCGAGAATCCAGACAAGACGAAAATTCGATAAAAATTTACAAGACAAGACGAGAAAACCTTATTCCTCACCTCGTAGGTAATACTAATTAGATGTGACCTCCTGTACAAGTAGAACTGTAGTTGTAATTTAATTTATATTTTCTCTGGGAGGGAGTGACCGTTGGCTAATTCCAGAAGGAACCCCGGAAGTATGTCGGAAAAAAAAAATAAGACTGAATGTGATCCAAAATCTAAGATCTTGAAGATAACACATAAGCGACACGGAAAGGGACGGCAAAAAAACTTTTCTGTAACTCAACATCCAGGTACTTTTTCTAGCAAAAATTGACCCTTCAAACTTTTTTTTTAACCCTTTAATTGGCAAGCATTGATACCATTATCATTAAAATATTTAGTTTGTTTTTATGGTTGAACCATGTCTTTCTGATCATAATTTCTTAATTTCTGAAGTGTTTATGCACTTTGGTTACAAAATACAGGATGTTTATTTCAAAGCAACATTGTCATAAAATAGGTCTTATGTGTTGTTACTGAGCAGCATTGCCCTATTATGGTCAAATATCATAAGATATTTTCAGCAATTAGCAGCAGTTTCGTTGAAATATCTTTCTACAGAGCGAGGAACCGAAGATTAAAAAAAAAATTTAAAAAAAAGAATTTTCGTGGAACGTAGTAGGTAGAGCTTCTACGAATACTAAATTTGACTATTCCCTGTTGACGAAGATTAGAAATATCTAAACAAGCGACCAGCAAACCATGTGCACGAATATTGTATGAAAGAAATAATGTCAATTAAATGATCACTAAAGTTATAATTCATGCAGATAGCGCAATAGAATGCGATGTTGCTTGCAAGCAACAATGTCAAATAAAGGGTTAAATAAAAGGGTTAAAGGGTTAAATTAAAAAATGTCTGTTTCTTTTCAGTGTATTCCTTATTTTAGCAACAATTCGATTGGAACATTAACATATGTATTGAACGATGAACTATTTGACAACACAATAATAATAATAATAATAATAATAATAATAATAATAATAATAATAATAATAATAATAATAATAATAATAATAATAATAATAATAAAACAGAAATTCTTTTAAGTTCAGAATCTTTAAATTACAAAATCTTAAGTTAGTAATTTAGGCTTAATGGCTTAATACATATAAAATTCTAAAGGGTAGACGCTGTATACCCTGTCTCCCCTCAAGCCTCGCCACTGCCAACACATGTAAAAAATGAAGATCTTCAGGCACCAATTGAGGCGAACAGTGGTCAGACATGTGAGGAAATGGTATTACAATTCAGTGTGAGTGGAGAAACTATTCGACAGGACATCCATTAATTTGGGAAGCACTATAAGTTACGTCGATGGGTCACACGTGATTTGACTCCGGGCCAGAAGACAACGCGAGCCGACATCTGTGTTTCTTTGCTGTCTCGTCTGAGAAAGGAGCCATTTCTGGACAGGGTGTTGACGTGTGATGAGAAGTGGGTCCTGTACGAAGCTCCACAGCGCCGTCATCATTGGTTAGCATCGCATGAACCGGTTCCAAAACAACCGAAACCAACACTGCACCAGAAGAAGGTCCTCCTGTATATCTGGTGGACTGCTCGCGGCATCGTGCATCGGGAACTGCTAAGAGCTGGTCAGAGCACCAATGCAACTATATACTGTCAGCAGTTGAGCCGTGTTCAAGATAGCCTCAAAACTCTGGAGCTAGCACTTCTGAATTGCAAAGGGGTACACCAGTTACAGGACAACGCTAAGACCCACGTGGCTACGATTACTCGGACATCATTCTACGCCTTGGATGGGAAATACTATTGCATCCGCCATACTCTCCGGACATTGCATCGTCCGCATATCATCTGTTCCATTCCTTGGACAATCACCTTAGAGGACGTCAGTTCAAATCCCTAGTAGAGGTGCAAAATGTACTTGATACCTTCTTCGCTTCACGGCGTACCAAATTCTAAAGCAATGTAATCCATGGCCTTTCAGTACGTTAGCAGAAGGTAGTCGATGTTTATGGGGACTATTTTTTATCTTCCAGATACGTCTTAAGTGACATATCGATGTTGGAAGGTGGTGGTTGAAAAAGCGACAGAACTTTCTTGGTACCTTTATTGTAACTCTCCACTTGTAAACATAAAATACAACTTCTGTACACTGTCCAGAAATACATTGCCGGTGGAAAGTAGCATCTAATAGAGTCATCTTCGATATGCACTTAGTTATTTTATCCGTCGTAAAGCACTTATTATGATTTTGCACTAGTAACCCTACACTTGTAAACCGAAAATGCAGGTGTATTACTTTGTATTTAACTCTGTCGCCTGCAGAAATTTGTTCCTCGTAAATATGACTTTTCATGCAACGTATTGAATTGTACAGGGAATAATTTAGTTTCCGGGGGTAGGGTATAAACTATATTAGGCTCAGTAAACCGGAAGTAGTTAAATTTGGTATCGATCGATTTGTTTTGTCAAGCTGAATCGATTGATGTATAGAATGTATATGTTTCCTTGCTGATTATACCCCACCCCCGGAAACTAAATTATTCCCATTGTACATGACAAAACTACACCAGCATCCTTAATTTTGGACAAAATTTCATCTTTGAGGCAGTTTTTATAACATATTTGAGAATTTCTCAGCGACAATATACTCAATCTTGTTATAATAATTTTCTATTTGTCTTCCAGAAACTGTTGGGCCGTTACAATATGAACTAGCAAGATCGAAAACTTGTCTCGAGAAATATTTATGAATAACATGAAAATGTAATCTTCATCAAGACTCTCTTACAGAAAATCTATATCTTAAAATCTTCCCTAAATGGAAATACGAAACAACAATTCTATTCTCAAGACAAGATCATAAGATACACTTTGTTAAGATACATCTATAAATACAGTGCTGTGCCATCTGCTAAAAAGCATGGGAACTCATTGAACGGAATTGTTTCTCATAGCAGCATCGGTGCCGTAAGTAAATGACAACCATTACTCCAACACCGACTTTGACAACTAGTTCAAAAATGAACTGGTATACTTTAGAACGACTCCCGTATCAGTGCCGGAGCGAAAGAGCAAGCTTCAGCAGAGGAACTGATTTTACACATCATTAATGACCTCATTAATGACCAGTATACTCACAGCAGGCCCGTATCCAGGGGGTCTAAGGGGGCCGCCCCCTAAATTTTTGCTGCCCCCCTTAAATTTTCACGGTAGGCTTGCAAATGAACTATAATATGGTGATGAACTATTATAAGGTTGGATCTGCCCCCCCTAACTTCAGCCAGGCCCCCGTACATTTTTGGGCTGGCTACCGGCCTGATTCACAGTATTAACTATTTTTCACTCCCCGTATATTAAAAGCCCTCCTCAAGGGCAGGCTCAATTAACACACTCTTGTACCCTATACTTCTGGAAACACCATTCCAAAACATTTCTACTGGATTTTAAGATGCTGTTGTTACTGTTACCCCGTACTTTAAACAGTTCTCTCTATTTCAGAGGGAATTTAAAAGTCTATAGAGAGAAGCATAAGTTCATGAAATCACCAAGAAGAAATTTACCTGGAAGAACCATTTTAATACACTATTCAACGTATTCCCCCCGAAGCTCAATACACTTTCCACAACGATATTACATTTCTAACCCTTGGAAATAGAATGTCTTGTCCTGCTGTGCAAACCAGCCCTCCCCCTCCGCAATGAGTGCCTCATCGGATGGAAAATATTTGCTTTTAAGATGTGGGAAGAGATTATAGTCGGAGGGGGCAGATCAGGTGAGTAGGGTAGGTGAGGTACACAGGTGAAGCCCAGATCCACCAGCAATTGCATAGTTTGATAAACCTTGTGGGAGGGTGCATTATCCTGGAGAAACTGAACACCACTGCTCACTTTTCCCTGACGTTTTTTCTTCAGAGCCTCCTTCAGCTCAATCAAATAATTGTAATAAACCTCAGCATTGATGGTTTCCTTTTTAAGATATTTGATAAGGATGATGCCGTCCTTATCCCAAACCACCGATGCAAATACCTTCCCAGCTGATCTTTGACTTCGGAACTTCTTTGGTCGAGGAGATCCACTGTGGTGCCACTACATGGATTGCTTAGTCTCTAAATCATAGTAGTGCAGCCATGTTTCATCTTCTGTTACCAGACTGCGCAAGAACTCACCAGGGTTTTGAAACTTTTGCAAAATTTGCGGTGACATCTACACCAGTGTTCTCTTCTGGTCAGCATTCAAACATTTTGGAATCCATTTGGCACTGATCTTCCACATGTCCAAATATTCTGCTATTATGACACCCGCACGCTCACGCGATATTCCCACACACGCAGCAATGTTTTTGATCGATATACGCGTATCCTTCATGATCATGTTATGCACTTTGTCGATGTTTTCCGTGATCACTGCACTTGAAGGCCTGCCTGAGCGAGGTTCATCTTCAGTCTCACAATGACCAGTCTTAAAACGCCTCACCCACTTCGCTACTGTTGTATATCCAGAAGCGTGTTCCCCCAAAGTATGATGCAAAGTTTTATGAATTTCCATAGAGGATTTGTCTTGCAGCACAAAAAATTTTATGACACTGCGAAGCTCATTCTTCTCGAATTTCCTTAGAACCTCCGCCATATCTTCTTACAGAACCTGTAACAAAGCAAATAACAATGATAAAATGATCATATACGGAATGAGAGGTTCACAATATATGACCTTTCTAATGACTACAATGATAGGTTTCAATTTTTATTTCTTCTTGATGCTTTCATGAATTTTCCAGCCCCCTCGTATATTCATCACCTAAATTCTACGAATATATATTCTAGAATTTTGGAGGAATTCTAGAACTTTGTAGGAGAAATAACGCTCCCCTGCCCTAACATGCCTAGATAAGACACAATTGTTTTCCATTCTGTTTTAATACAGGAGGAAAATTTTATATTTTGATCGTTTTTCGACTTCGCTGCAACGATCATATTAGTCTAGGGGCATATATAATTCCGTGGGATTTTGAATGAAGAAATATTGAGACTTTTCACGATGTATTTGATATGGAGCATGTGCTACCAGGTGTTTGGCCTGATTCCATTGCAGACAGACTGCAGACTTCATAATTTCAAGATGACTGCCAGAATAGATACCAATACCTTTTTTCGTCTGTAACTCTTTTATGGTTAATTCTATGCAAATTTTGTAAATAATATTTTTTGTTAGGAATAAAGAAAGGAAAAGAAAAGTTTATTATATTTTTTACATCTCTTACCCTTTCTGAGATATAGTCATAGTTTTGTTTTCTCAGTTGCTTTTCTATTCAAATTAAATTTCTGTTCTTTTCTGTTTTCTAGGAAAGAAATGCCTGCCGAATACAAAATTACAAAGTTTACCAATATCCAAAGGTTGCCAATAAGGTCTCTCTTGTCTCATTCAAAAATTAAGGATGCTGCTAACACCATTCCTCGCAAATAAAATCATATTCCATTGCACAAAAGATTAAAGAAAAACTGCTAGTTAGTTGGAGGAATGAGGCAAAGTTATCAGATGGAAATGATGTTCGAGAACTTCAAAACACTCAAGAGGAAGCTGATACCAAAATTATTCTACATCCATTGTACATCTCACGTCATTCTACTACCCTGCACATATATTCACCAGATACACATGTTTTCATCCTTTCACTTGGCGGTCGCAACATTTTCCGAAAGACACTGTTTGTTTGTCACAGGATTTGGTGCTAATAAACGATTTATTGATATCAATCTGGTTTATTCCAGTATAGGACCGACAAAGGTTCAGGTATTGTTAGCTCTTCGTGCATTTTCGGGCAGAGATATTACTGAGTACTTCAAGAATAAAGGCAAACTATTTTTTTGGAAAGCTTTGCAAACCTCAGATAAAGAAGTTTTTCAGGCTTTGGCATTACTTGGATCTCTAGAAGAATTTAAACTAGAACATGAGTAACTAGTCGAGCAATTAATTAATTTGCCAAGTTTACTTTCCAGGGAAAAAAATATCAGACAGGTGAATTGCGCTGGTGATGTTTTCAAGAAAAGATGTGCAAAGTGAAAATTTACCTCCAAAAATCTTCCCTGACACCACCCTATATTAAGAGTATATTATCAAGTGTTGGAGTTGTGCATGCTGATAAGTAACACTCAAACCTCTCAGAATCATCACAGTATAGATGGGAGAAATCTGGAAACACGTATTCTCCTATGATGAGTTCGATGCCATATGCACCAGAATGGTTACTGAAAGTGGACGTTTTGGTTGTGGGAAAGGACGTTGTGTTGTAAATTGCATGTGTAAAACAAGGACTTTACCGAGCGCGGAAATGTGTAAGTGTGGTGGCGATAAAGATATCCTCGCGGAAACCTGTGAAGTTTCCTCTACATAATATTTTTATGTGTTAATTATACCATAAAAAGAATATATGTTCATATGTTAAAATAATATAGTTGAAACATTAAACATGTAGAAATTTGCCATCTTCTTAGAATATTACATGTAAAGACATGTAAGTAATATATAACCCAACAAGTAATTTTCAGTGTTGGCATTGGAAAGAGCATCTCCATCCAATGCATTGTTGACTCTACTTTCTTGACTGGTGAGTAACCAGGGTCGATATGGGTATGTAGAGAACCAATAGGCTCTGTAAGTGTGTTCGAGCAGGAGTCGAAAAATCGATCGACGGTTCCGACAATGTTGTAGTCACTTCTCGGGTCACCTTGCGCAACAGGAGAGGCTTCCGGTGGAGATCTTTGGGTCTATCCTCATCTCTTGACACCGTTTCGTCATTCTATGGTCACACTACCCATGAAATTACAGAGATCCAGCAGGATCTTCACAAGAAGTGACCAGAACCGACACAGAAACACAGATTGTGGGGGCGCATGTCTCCGCTGACCGACTGGCTCTTAGGGCATTGTGGGTATGGGGACAACGGGAAAATACGATAGTTTCTAAATATGCAAATTCCAGTGTCACATTTAAAGTTGTTCCAGTGTCAGAGCTCAAAACGGCCAAACACTGCTGATCGCTCTCGGCCAGCTGAACTTGGTTTGGTTCCAGTTGCAACCCATTCTTGGACTTAGTGGGTTGTGATATCCAGCAGGCCCGTAGCTATAGGCGTATGTTATGGAGGAGGCATAGTTCAGTTTATTCCCTGACATACATACACACACACAAAACAAGCTCAGCTGACGAATAGGTCGAAATAGCAGAGAGCAATCAGACTGTTTAGAGCTTTGGAACAGTCCCTGAGGAGCCCGTCGGTCACCGGAGGTACGCCCTCGTAAACAATTCGTGCTTTTGGGCCGGTTATCGTCACTTCTTATGAGGATCTTACTATCTCTGTGGTTTCATGGGTCTTATGAGGATCTTGCTATCTCTGAGGTTTCATGGGTCTTATGTGGTTCATATGAGGATCTTGCTATCTCTGAGCTTTTGGGCCGGTTATCGTCATTTCTTATGAGGATCTTGCTATCTTTTCAGTGGCTCACGGTGATCCGAGAAGTGACTACAACATTGTTGGGAACGTCGATCGGTTTCCCGACTCCTGCTCAAACATATCTCACTTTGCGACTTCCGAGACCAACGTATTCGTGACCTACAGAACCAACCAGCTCTCTACATACCCATGTCAACCCTGGTATTCACCGGTCAAGAAAGTAGGGAGTCACTGAAGATGTCCTTTGAATTGGTACTAGAATATTCACCCTTCAAAATATAGGTTAATACAGCGAGAACAATGATCCAAACGGTTTTTACGAAGGAAGGTGGAGGCGGATGTGATATGAATGAAAAACAACTGAGAAAACTTAAATCTATAACTATATCTCTGAAACGGTAAGAGATATCAAAAGAAATATTATAATGAACTTTTCTCTACTTTTTTTTTCATTTTGAACAAAATGCGTTATTTACAAAATTTGCATAAAATTAATCATAAACGAGTTACGGACGAAAAAAGATATTCATATCTATTCTGGTGGCCATCTTGAATTTATGACGTCATAGATCCCGTCTGCAATGGAATCAGGCCAAACATCTGGTTGCACGTGATTATATGCTTCATTTCAAATACATCGCGATTAGTCTCAATATTTCTTCATTCAAAATCCCACGGACTAGGAGATATTTTCTTATGCCCCTACACTATATCATCGTCAACAATTGATCTAGCTCTCAGACGTAGTTTCAGTCTTATTGTTGAACACACGTTTAAGGTGGATCACTAGGTGTTCTCTGTGCTATGCTAAAAGCTAATTGAATAGTGCGGTGTTGCTAGGTAGTGTCGAGTGCTTACTGGTGCCAGATAAAAAAGTAATCATGAAATTCTGCTTGGATACTTACTGTAGAAATTAGTTTTCGACCCTTACCACAATTCACAGCAAAGTTCCGCTTCTTGAACTGCAACGCTAGAATCCAGAAGTTAAACGTATAAATTTGGCAACAACGCATTATGGCGTTCTGCGCAAGTTTCTTCTCAAAATCTATTTCCTTAAATGTAAATTAATATTTAAATAAAATGTGAAACATAACACGAAAAACGGTCAAACAATATATCTATTTCGTAATAAGATCGTTACTTTAAAATACTTTACACACACAAATAAACATTTCATAAAATTGATCACTTCTAGTAAGATCTAACAGCAAGTGCTATCTTGTGTGCTCATTGTAAAACGAATCAAATATTTTCTTTTATTTGTTCCTTTTTTTTCGATATCAGAAGACACAACCAAATGAATCATTGTCTTGTGTTGTAGCTGAAACAATACTCTATCTTATAGTACAATATTTATAATATGTAACGTTTCATTGCGCAGTAGTTAAGGGAATGAGCTAAATTATGTACTGACTTCCAGGTAGTGATCCATCGGAAAAGAAAAAGTGAAATGATATATTTAAGTTTTAAGTCCCTCGGTTATGATGGCAGTACTAAAGGAGACGGCGATGATGAGAAATGAATGAAATAAGGGTATGAAGAAAGTGGGAGGAAACGAGAGAAGTTCGAGAAAACCCACACACGGTATTTGTCCACCACAAAGATCATTTGGCGCGAGCTGGGATCGAACCAAGGAACCCATGTGCTGAACGCTCTGCCACTGAGCTACCGCGGCTTCATGAAAAGGGAAAAGTGTATTTAAATGTTTGTAATGCACATCGGAAATTTCTTTGAATTTATTTATTTTGTAATATAAAGGAGAGAGAGATCAAAATATGCTCTTTGAGGCGGCATGTCGCCCTAGGATCCAGGCTACTTAGCCTAAGTGATAATGCGGGCCAGGAACGATATATGGGAAAGGCAGGGGCAATTGCTCCCCCCTGAATTTCAGAAAGTTTTTTTTTAATTATATACTGATAAAGTAATCAAAAATGTGAACCCTTATGGCAGTGGACAGCCTTTGAAATAACACTATTGATCTGTGCCTGCTAAGGGGAATTCTTCTGAAATCATCAATATTTGCAACCATCTTGGGTTCGATTCCTGGGAAATTCGTATGTTTTTTATCCCACATTAAACTGAAAGTTCACGCTTCATAAAGACTCGTTGCTGAAAGGAAGCTAAACTCAAGTCAAATAAAAAGAAGCAAGGGAAGAAACCTTCTCACTACATTAAAGCGATACATTCTACGCTATATAAGTTTGTTCTTGTATTCTATGGATATTTTGAACCAGAGATGTGCGTCTACGCGTAAAAAACCATAGTTTACGTTTACGTGTCAACTATGCGTAGACAATGTAAACAACGTAGACTATGTAGAATATGTCAACAACACGTAATTTAATATGGCATCGTGGACAATAAAGGAGCTTTATTTTGTCGTTACCTTGCGAAATAGCGTACAAAATAAAATGCCTAGACCAGCGAACAGTAACTTTCGAATACTTAGTTTCGTCTTGATGAAGGAAAATGAAAAATATTATGCATTTTGTAAAATATGCAAGAAAAAATTGTCAAATACAGCAGATTCAAGACTGAAAGCCCACAGGTGAGAATTAGTTTTGTAAATTTCATTATAAAAGCAGTGCTCGAAGTGGAAAATCTAAGGAAGTCGTATGTGCAGAGCAGAGTAAACATACAGATTAGATAATTCCCTCTACTTTTTATATGTTAGTCGTTTCTCTAATCTTTCGCTGCACCGAAGCAAAACAACTGAATGAGGAAATATGAACAAACGAGCAACGAAATTGTTCCTTACATTTGATAGTGGTTGTCTACATAGTCTACACGGGAAAAGGTGTAATGTAGATTACGTATAGATTACAGTAGACAATCGCGTAGACGTAAAATTATAGTTTACGGCACATCACTGTTTTGAACAGAAAACAAAATTGGCGTGAATTTTACTTGAAAAAATATTTGCACTTTGAAATTATAAATAAATAAATAAATAAACTCTTGTAATGACAGTAGAGAAAGAATTACGAGAACTTTTTCCAAGTGTGGGTTATCGATAGTCACCGTTAAAATTACCGTTACCTGTTGTAGCCGCCCCTTCACTTTGTTGGGTCACAACTACTGGACATCATCAAACCAACCCGAGACGGTTCCAAATAGATTAATATTTTGTTTTGGCCCGGATATCACTAAATACGCCACCAAGTTCCCTGGTCGTGATCCGTTGCTCTGTAGAAGTACTATGTGAATCCATATGTCTAATTGGAAAATCAGCCATGAGATGATCAACACAAAATGAAGGTAATTGAATATAAGGATGCTTAAATAAGAGATACTGTATTACATGCTACCTTGTGTCGATCAGGCTTCTTAACTATGGGCCACAGACGTGAACACTAGGAAGAGAACAATACGCTCTAACTAATCATACGCGGGCTCTTCAGCACCTGCATCAACATACTGCAGCGTTGCCTCTATTTTACACATTCACCGTGACATTATTATATATACACCTGACGATCATACGTAGTCAGTAGCTATCAAAATATACAGTACTCATTCACCACGTCATCCTAAGGAAATAGAAGTAACTAAAATGATCAAATCTGGATGTCACAACGACCATCTGTTTATATTTATGCTGACTATAACCAACGACATAACTGGAAACTAAATTTCATCTATAGTATGAAAGAAGACTGGGACATCATTAGGTGTTAGGAGATTTGGTCAGGGATCTCAACTACTTACTCGAACATAATATAATTATTAGCTTCACTTACAAACATATCTATTCAATCGAAAAACAGAGATACGTGGTTTAAATTATATATTTTATATATAATATTAAATATGGGATACTAACAACTAGTATAATCCCTGTATTTAGAACAATATACACGTTTAGCAGTAACTACAACGTAATCAACATTCAAAACTAATTTTCATGACATTTTTTAAACTCCATCTCAGTAAATTCTGTAACTACAATTTTTTTCTTTTTCTTCTTTACATATTTTTTTTTCATTAAGAGTTCGTTTTCCATTAAAATAACTGAATTGTAGATTAGATTTCCAAAGGGTTACACTGGTAAAATTTATAATTGTTTTGTTACATAATTTTAAATATATTTAATTACAAAATTAGATTTTTATTGTATAGTTCATTATTCCGAATCTGCACATTTACTAATAAATTGAACATCTAGATATAAATAATCTTTGAAACAATGACGAAGTAAATAAAATAATCCAACTATTTGGCTTTCATATAGGCAGATAAAACGGGAGTTGACAAATTTGAATTTCTATTACAGCATAGATTTACTGTAAAGACCATGTGTCAAAATGGTCCGTTACACTGTTAAAATGTAAACGGATTGGCTCCATTAACAAACTCTTGCAAGATAATCGCTCTGGCTTTCTATTGCAACAAACATAATTTAAAATTTCGTATTCGTTTAAGAGTTATCGTGGGGAGTTACGGGCGTACGGACATACTAACAACACAATCTTGTTTTATCTGCATGATCCTAGTAAATAAAAATTTGCGAAAATTAGCAAACGGGCAGCTATCTGGAATCTACGCATATTACAGTGTTGCCAGGTCCGAAGCTCAAAAAGTCGCTTCTGTGTCGTCAAAATTCCGTTATGCTCCGCTACCCTTACTGAAATTACGCTACTTTCCGCTACACTATAAAATTGAATTTTAATGGTAAAAAGACACTGTTAACCAAACTGCAAAATATTTCCTGTGTCCCTACCGAAATAGAACTAGAGACTCCTTGGTTACAAGACGGCGAGCTTATCAGGACATTATGGGCCTTATGCAGAGTCATTTTGATGCGTGATTCGTACCATACTAAAGAGTTCGACTAACATAAATTTAATGCAGTAATCAGGCCTTTAGAATGACGCTAATCATATTTCGAAACGACTCTGCATAAGGCGGTATAGGATATGGGAACATTTTAAGATTGGCCCTTAGTAATCAATGAGATATTATGAAATTTTAGGATTGGCCCTAACATTTTAAAATTTCTATGACTCGAAATATTTATTAATTTTTTTATGAAGGAAAATATTTATTAAATTTAATCTAAGTAGAATCTTTGATTTTTATTAGAGATATCTCATAAATGCAGCACACTTAAAGACAATGGGCCTTATGCAGAGTCGTTTTGACGTCTGATTAACGTCATACTACGGGGTTGACTAACGGATGGATATCAAAATTGTATTCAGAGTCTCTGATTAGGACGTAGTATTTGACGAAGTTAATCACATGTGACTAATTAATCTAGAGCAGAAGCAAATCTTTTACCCACGGTTTAGCGTGCGACACAACATTTTGTATTTCGTATTTCGTATTTCATATATTTTCATTTTTACAGACTACACATGCGCTCATCTACTTTTCCGTAGTTGCCACATTTATTTTCCTCACCTGATGCATTGGAGTTATATAAGTTAATCATATCCAAATCATCTTTTTAGTTGTACTCAAAGTAGACTCTGAATACCATAACGTGCACCTCCCTTTGTAAAGATTTAGTATGCCTACTAACTAGTCTGTGACTAAACTTCGATTAACGAATTCTCTCTGAATACCGCCCAATGAGCCTTATGCAGAGTCGTTTTAATGTCTGATTAAAACCACACTACGGGGTTGACTAAAGGATGGTTATCAAAATCGTATTCAGAGTCTCTGATTAGGACGTAATATTTGACGAAGTTATTCACATGTGGCTAATTAATCTAGAGCAGAGGCTAATCTTTTACCCACGGTTTAGCGTGCGACTCAACATTTCGCATTTCGTATTTCATTTATTTTCATTTTTACAGAATACGCATGCGCTGATCTACTTTTCCGTAGTTGCAACATTTATTTTTCTCACCCGATGCATTGGGGTTATATAAGTTTATCGTACCCAAATCATCTTTTTAGTTGTCCTCAAAGTAGACTCTGAATACCAAAAGTGCATCTTCTTTAGTAAAGTGTTAGTATGCTACTAACTAGTCTTGACTAACCCTCGATTAACGAATTCTCTCTGAATACACCCAATAAATTCTTAAACATGGCTACGAACCTGCCATCAAAACACTTGTCAGCATATAATCTTATTTCAAGAAGCACATTTCTTAGAAACAAACATTAGTACTTTATTTCTCAAATGGGTCTACATGTGCGCTTTAGGAAAACTATATTATGGAGTTAAATGTAAATAATGCAGGAGTAGCATGTTGACTTAACTACGAGCGCACTTTCCCCCTCCACCCCCTAACTACCAAAAATTACATATCCGCCACTGACCATTGAACTTTAACACAGAAGGATAGCATAAAGCGAGATTGGGTAATTGCACTGCGCATATGCTTTTATGACATTTAAAATCATAAAAACTTACATCTAAAACTTACATCTAAAAACTTACAATCTAAAACTATTTCTCTTCTATCTTATAGTGTCCCCATGGTAGAGTATCTATCCCATTCTTTAAAACACATCTCTTATCATCCACACAACTTAAAGCTAGCTTATTTACTTCTATACTGTACAAATCGTGCTTATAACTTCTAATCAAGTTCATCTTCTTATAATATTCTTTTTGGCTAATCAAACAGTCCTTATATTCGTTAAATGTGAGTTCTTTATACACAACACTCTTCTTAACACCTTTAGCTTTCTTGCAACACTTTTCCTTATCGAACTTACCTTTAAAGTCTTTATCTGTTAAATCTATTTGAGGTGCTTTTATACTGTACATCTTACTTCTTAAACCTACAAACTCTTCTATGATTGTACCTTTAATCTCATCCTTCATCTTACCAAGTATTTTCTTATTGATTTGCGGTATCTTATATTTGTTATCTTTAGGGTAGTCACTGGTGTCGAAGTAATCAATGCAGTTTTCCATGTCCTCGTACACATCTTCTGTTTGAATATGGTATATATAGCTATCAGTATCTGTATAACATACTTCTATTTTGTCTTGGTATTTTGGTTTCATCACATTGTAATGGAAGTCGTACATTAAATATTTCGATAGATCTAAGATACTCATTCCAACATATATTGGTTTATTGAAAGTTAATTTTGTTTTATTCATTATGATCGCACATAGATTCTCAGTATAAATAATTCTATCTTTAAAATTTGGTTTAGCAATTAGTTTTTCTACTCTTGTTGGATCACATTCTATTTTTATAGGTTTACATCTCTTTCTAATATTTTCCAGTCTTTCAAAAAACTGAATTGTTCATGAGCTTATAAAAGTCTTTTTCAAAGTCATTTGTTGCTCTAGTTCTCATCTGCGTGTTTAAATCAATATATTTCTTTAACCAATCTGATTGTTCGAACTCTATTACTCGGTGTATCTTGTTAAGTTTTAATCCAAGTGAAAGACATTGTTTTAGGTTTCGATAGTGAATTACATATTTTTCTTTGTCATATAGGGTTGTTAAGAGTTTTGATTGTTTTGAACCAGGTGGACACATGTTTTGAGGTGCTAATGGGTCGTCTTTGTGATAGTCATGCAATTCTTTAGGATATTCAAGATCAACTTCTAATATGTAACCAGTATCAGAATCATCAGGTATATTTGTGAAATTTATTTCTCTTATCTCATCTTCACTTAACCATCTGAATCCCTTATACTGCATATATTGACTCATTGCCCACCCATACAAGTTATTGGCATCTAGATACATTAAGTAAGAATCTTCTTTATTCTTATTGTAATCTTCCATATACTTATTGTTTGCTTTCACATATCTTTTTGAGCATTGACTAATCCCACCTCTTATACCTTTCTCTACCATTAATACCATATCGTAATCAGTTAATAACTCTAGTTTTATAGTTGTCATCTTTAACATTGCATCCCAAGCTAAACCTGGTGCTGTCATATACCAAGCTGGATCGAGACCATAAGCTTTAAGACATGTTTCTCTAAAGTTCTCAAACACATCTGCTAATAACAACACATCGGTTTTTAGATATAAGTCATGGTATTGTCCGAGATTCTTAATTTTAAATGTTTTCCACACTTTCTTTGCATGCTTATAATCCTCATCGCTTATATGTGTGTTGTTAAGCTTGTTGTAGAATGCTTTCTTTGGTGGTAATTTTCTTTCTCTAAACCTATCCCAATTGTTAACATAATCGTACGGATAAACACCTTTTCTTGTTACAAGGTTAAATTGTTCTTCATCAGGATAGAAGTGTTGTGTGTGCACCATTTGTTCTCTCGTTAGGTTTGATGATAATTTGTCTAAACTACATGCCATAAATCTGAATGAATCTACGAATTTTAATTTGATAGTTCCAACTTTTTTACTGAATGATATGTAGCGTTGCTCGTTATCAGGTATTAATTCTATTTGTTCTTTATTACATCCTAGCTCTTTTATAAACAAGTGAGAGTCATATCCAGATAAGTTATGTATAATCACTGGTAGGAACTTAGGCATTTTAACTTTTAAGTTACAGTTGTTACATAATGCAGCTACAAACTCTCCTGTTATATGATTGTGATGTTTAACTTTATGGTTTTCTGGTGTATATTTTACTTTACAGTAAGAGCAGGATTCGGATTTGTTGAACTCTTTTCTCTGACTTTTTGTTAATGGTAATTCGTTGTTTTCTTTATATATGTTCGAAATTTGTTTGGCTTCTTTCTTTAACATTCTTATGAACTTCTTAGCTGCATCTTTACCTCTATACACAACAGGATTTGTTTTACTTCCATCACTTTTTACAATATAGTAACAGAACCCTGATGGTTTGTGCTGCTGATATTTTTTAGTATATGATTCATCTTCCGGATAACATTGTTTACATCCCATAACCTTATGTAGCAGACATTCGAAATCAGCATAAATCACAAATTGCATCTTCATCGTATATTGGTAGTTCTTAAATTCAACGTATGTATTTTTTGGTGGCATTTCTATTTTAACAGCTTCATGACTAGAACAATCTTTCTCATGTCTATCTAATGCACCTTGTGAGTAGAAATATAACAAACATCTATCACATAAATATTTTCGGGCTCTCCACTTTGTCATTTGACTGCTAACTAACCTACTCAAGTCTTTTATCCAGCAGTAGTGTGTTTTAACTTGGTCTTCATTTTGCTCTTTTATATATAATAAATTCACATGGGTGTCTTTTTTGTTTTTAGTATGATATAAAACGTACACTATATACTTTCCATCATCATTATATGTATAAACGTTAAATGATATATTGAGTCGTCTTTCAATTTTTGGGATGTCACTTAGTTTTACAGGAAAATGAATATCTTTTAATTTTTCTTCTAAGTCTATAACGATATGCTTGTACTTTGGCGGTCGTTGTGGGTCTTTTTCAACAGGATGCAATGCAGAGGCAATTGAATACAAGAAACACTTTTCATCTTTGTTCTTTACATTGATAACAGCTTGTTTTCTTTTGATTTCATTTGATAGTTCTATATATGATGATCCTCTATATGGTGCATATTTATTAAGAGCTAACTCTAAGTAGTTTATATTTGTAAGAGTCCATACAGAACCTCTAGCTTGGAACTCATCCATTCTTGCTCGTAATATTTGTTTAGCATCACTTATGAATTCTTTTAGATTGGATGATTGGAATACCTCTTTGTTATTAATGTTGAAGTAAATGTCTTGAATCTCTTTACCTTTCTTATATTGACAGCTTATTAGGAGATTAGCCTTTAACGATCCATGTTTTTGTAAGCTGATGTTCAATCTATTTATTAAAGCTTTTGATGTTGAGGTGATATATTGTTCTAGTGGATCATGTTCTTTATAAGTTGTTGTAAATCTCCATGTTTCTAATCTTGATTTGAATGCTGTGCTTTTAAGTTTTACATCGATTGGTTGTGATTCAACTTTGATTCTTGGTTCTTCAAATACTTCTTGTTGAAATGGGTATATATTTCTAATCTGCCTTCTGCTTTGTTCATCGTCATATTGTTTAAGAAGGTCTATCAGTTCTGCTTTTCTTAATCGGAAATATCTTCTGATTCCCCTCTCTTTACATTGGCGTCTTAACTCTACTACAGTAAATTTACTATAATTACTCATCTTATTTATTATATAGAAAATCTTCAATTTTTATCTTCACCGGGTTATTTCAGTTCATTTTCATTTGTCCTAGTACAACGCTTAACATTGTACACCCCTACCATTGTCTACATATTACGCGTTGTATTAGAACACGGCTTTTATGGGATTAACCCATCAAAGTCACATATACACATTTAAAACTGAATCATTTTTGTAAGCTTACTCATCATCATCAGCATCATCATAATCATCACTACCATATTTGTATTCATCATCACTACTCAAATCAGATGTTTTTTGTTGCATTACTAATAACTCTTTTTCCTTTAACAGTATTTGCTTCTCTAGTAGTGTTGCTAAGAGTTTAAGATCATGATGAATTAGTTCAAGTCTATCATGTAATAAATCAAAATGTGCTTCCATATTTGTTATATAGAAAACCATAAAAGTTGTTACCTTTACAAATATCTAAACACACAACTTATTGTTAATTGTCTCTTATACTCAAAAACAAATCAACAACAAACTCGTCGTCTTCTCCTTCAATATCCACATGACAACCATACGAAACAACACAGCTGTATTTTTCTTTGACTTTGTTTAGGAGGTTGACTGAGTTTGGATCTTTGGTTTCTGATAACACTGACATTCTTGGATACTTTTCTTTAAGACACTGAAGTCTTGCTTTGATGTTTCGCTGCTGAACCCTTCCAACCCAATATTTGTATGACTCGTAACGCCTAACCTGATCGTGTTTGTCTGTGTCGTACTTGTCTACTATGTCTTGAAGCTGACCAGCTGTGAGGTTCTTTTTAATAATAACTAGCTTGTGTACTTTCCCTGGGTCTTCTGTATGTTCAGCTGCGATTGATTTAAGGTGTTGATTTTCAGTTTCTAATTTCTCATTGTTTATACGTAACTGATTCATTTGTTGTTCTATCTCTTGCACTCTTGCTCCTAGTTGCTCCTGTTTATCCTTGTATTGTTTAAAGTCTTTCGTGTAATAGTCGATAATGATTTGATTGCATTTAAGGTAAAACTCAGGAGAAACCCATCGAGATATATCCAAAATCAACTCTTTACATACATATGTTCCTCTTATTTCGCTCCATGTTTCACCTTTACCTCCTGTTATTGTTTTGATAATTTGATCTCCTATCATGAGAGTAGGTGAAATATACTCTATCAGTTCTTTAGAATCTTTATTTTTCAGCCAGTTGTCAAACCTCTTACCACCACTCTGACACAACTTGGTAGCATTGAAGTATCCTGTACTCTTATCTATAATCAACTTGAAATCACCGAAGATACCATACCAATAGTTATCTTTGATCTGTTCGTAGCAAATATCGTTTAAACTAGGAAAACTATCCATAGTACTCATATTTATTATATAGAAAATCTTTATTTTTAACTTCATTTTCGTTACCGGCGCCAGATATCCCGCACCGGCTTTGATTTATGTAAGAGACCTTATTTTTTGAAATGAGCTTGTCTTCTGATGGTGTATTTTGCAACCGGAAAATCTTCCGTTCGGAGTTTGTTTGTTCTAATACAACGCTCGTACTTTGATGGGCTAACCCATAAAAGCAATGGTATATTTAGTTTCTCGTATTTTTATACTTAAATGTCTCTTAACTGAATAAACCTGTCAACAAGATCTATATCGCTCAAATCTGTGTTCATATGCGAACCGTGCCAAGTTATCTTAACATCATAGCGTTCTTTAGCTCTGTTGTATAAGTTGATAGAGTTTGGATCGTCGACGTTAAGCAGAATACTCATACTTGGATACTTAAGTTTGAGTTGTTTAATCCTACTTTCGTAATTGCATGTTTGTACTCTTCCAACCCAATACTTATATCGTTCTATTCTTTCTTTTTGATCTCGTTCTTCTTCGTCATAGTAAAGGAGTACATTCTCAAGTTGTTCTTTAGTAAGGTTTTTCTTGATAATGAATAGCCTATGTATCTTTCCCGGATCTTCTGTATATGGCGCTGCAACTGTTTTAAGATAATCAACTTTGCTTTCTAGTTCTTGATTGTACAATCGTAATTGCTCCATTTGTTGTTCTATCTCTTCTACTCTTGATTGTAACTCTTTTTGGTCTTCTTGAATCTGCTTAAAGTCTTGTGTGAAGTAACTCTCGATAATGTCATAGCACTTGTCGTAAAAATCATCTGATAACCAATTGGCAATGTCTAGTATTATCTTCTTGTAAACGTATGTACCTGATATGGTGTTATTGATCTTGCTGCCTGCTAGTTTGACTTCATATGATGCTTGTTTGAAACGGTCGGGAAGCCGACCGTTAATTTTTTTCTTGTAGTACTCCATTCGCCTCTTAGATCTAGTGTTTTCTAACCAATGCTTAAGTTCTTTTCCGCCAGCCTTACACATCTTGGTCGCATTGAAGTACCCAGTGCTCTTGTCTATAATCAACTTGAAATCACCATAAATACCATACCAATACTGATCCTTGATCTGCTCGTAACAAATATCGTTTAAACTAGGAGAATTATCCATAGTACTCATATTTATTACATAAAATGTTTATTTAATCATTTTCGAAATCGTTATCGGGACCCGTATTTGTTTGTATGTAACTTTGTCTTGGAGCGACCCCTCGTATATGAGGAGTCGCTTATTTTTTGATAATTTCCACAGCTCGAATACAAGCGCTGGAAATATATGTTATGGGGTTGTCGTTTCGCTACCCCCCTTATCTCATTTAAACCAACCTTTTATGGCATAATAACCATAAAAGACAAACATTTATATTTACACTACAACATTACTCTTATCTATCCAACTATTATGCGAATCATCAAACCCTAGCCATTTGACATATACTTTATCACCTTTCTTTCTCAACACCTTTTCTACCAAGTATTCATCCTTATGTTTCGTCTTTAATAGTTCTGGTTCGTAAAATCTACCTTGCACATCCTCTTCTTCTAAATCTTTAATGCTATATGTAGATGGATTGGATGGAATAACTTCACTAATAACAAATACTTCTGTTGACCAATTAGGTGTATATCCTTTCTCAAATAACCCTTTCGATTTACTTATACGAACATGATCACCTAACTTGTATTTGGGCTTAACACTCTTATATTCTTTTTGATACACTTTCTCCAATATCGTTCTCTCATTCTTCTTGCTAACTTCTATAGGTTTTAAACCAATTGTTCTATGAATTTGATGATTATACTCTTTAACTAGTGTTGGTAATATCTCTATCCATTTGTAGTTCCCTTGTGTTGTGAACCTTTTCCACATGTTCTGCTTAAGCGTTCTATTGAATCTTTCAACCACAGAAGCTTTCTTACCACTATAGGTTGAGTAGTGATTAATCTTATTTTCATCCATTAACTTCTTAAACTCTTTATTGTAAAACTCTTTACCTTGATCTGTTTGTAAGTTGCTAGGTTTTCTCGTTCTTAATATGGATTCGAATGCTTCTGTAACATTCTTCCCACTCTTATCTTTAACAGGAACAGCAAACGCATATTTCGAGAACACATCTATAATCGTTAGCAAATACTTATAACCTTTATTGATTTTGGAAACGCCTTTTAATACTACACTATCCATTTCTACAAGATCAGCTTGCCAAAGATCATCGATACCTTTTATAACTACACTTAATCTGTCAAAGTTTTTTCTAGATGGTTTGTGAATTTCTTCTATAATGTATTCTCTAACACCTTTACCTTCTTCTAGTCAATCAGGCTTTTTAACGAATTGAGTTTTAGTAACACAACATACAGAACAAATACCTTTCTTTAGATATCTTCCATTCTTTGTTTGTTCAATTCTAATAGTATTTTTCTTCGTATCTGTTGCTTTCTTACACTTAACACAATACATCCTGTTTATTATATAGAAAATCAATAACTATCGCTGTTTAATACAATGCTATCAACATTCTCACTATCATCATCACTATCTTCGTCTTCTCTTTCTACATGCATAAGAAGCAATAGTAATTTACCATGTTTCAGATCAGAACCTTTAGATGGTCTAATTGCTAATTTATCATTTGTATTAAAGTGCAATGGAAAAGTTTCAACTAGAGAATCATTTAAATATAGATCTATATAATACGTATTGTAAGATGACTCTATATGCATTAACCTACCTTTATAAAGAAATTTGTATGTGATAGATAGATTATGTATTAAAAAGAACGGAGTTTCAACATTTTCTGATATCAATCGACTATGAAGCTCTATAACATAACTCCGTTTGATGAAGTTAAGCTCTTCTTTCAACATAGCAATATCTTTTCTCACAACTGTATTATCTAACTCTGATGTCATTTTAACATTACCAAAGATATCCATATTTATTATATAGCAAACGTCTTTAGGAAAGCTCTCTTTCTATGTACATTACAACAAACAATAATTGTCCTTCTTCCATAGCAGAATTTTTATGTGGTTTAATCGTAATTATCTCGTTCTTCTTAAAGTCAAAAGGTATATCTTTAACCAAAGTATCACCCAAATATATATCTAGAAAGTATTTATCCAAACTTAAGTCCATGTGCATTATTTTCCCATTATAGAGAAATTTGTAACCGTTAGAGAGATTAAATATTCTAAAGATTGGCTCCTTAACGTATTAAACTTTTAATCGATATAGTAGAGGCATGGTTTCTTTCTGCATAACCAATTTAGTAGTATCCATCCTAATCTTTTGAAAATCTTCTTTCTTTATGTATGTGTCTTGTAACGTTTCTAATGCATCTTCAAATCGTTTTCTATCGTTCTCTAATTGGGCTTCTATTGACCTAAGTTGACTTACGCTAACAACATCATTTAAATTCTCCAACAATTTTAATTTTTCTTCGCTAATATCAACATCACCTTTTCTATCTTTAACATTACCAAATATATCTATACTCATTTATTATACAGAAAATGCCCATCCTAGTTTTTCAAAACATTTCTTTAACATCTCTATTTGTTTAGGTGAGTGTTTAAAATCAATATCAACATGAACATCATGCTTTTTCAACAGATGGTACAATACACATTTCAGGTTAATAAACAATGCTCTTTCCGGATACAGCTCCCTAAAGACCTCGTGTAAGTTTTCGAAGTCGTTTATAAGTGCTTCCTCCATATGTTGTAATTTTAATGGTTTTTGATCGGTAAGGTGATAGTGTATTAAATAGACATCACCATAATATTTTATGTATTTGTTTTTCTTTAGTACTTCTAGAACATCTTTTGTTGATATTAAATCTCTTGGTATATCTCTAAGTTCATCATTTAACACCTTGAGCACCTCTTCGGGAATAATTCTATCCTGTAAAGCTTGCAAACGAGATAACTGTAACTTAAATCTTTTTATAGTATCATACCATGGTTTTCGTACGCAAGCAGCTTTCGTTTCTTCACAAGTACTGTAAACCCAACCATTCTCTATAGAACAATCGTTACAAATGTAACTACTCATACCTTTTGTTAATGACTTACTACCACAATAACTGCATTGTAATGGTCTAGAGCTATAATTCGACAAGAAGTCCTTTAAGGTAATTATTGGGCGTAACTTTTCCAACTCTTCTTCCGTGTACAAAAATTTTGGTATTAACCTTTTCCATAGATCAATAACATTATATACGTTGTTTTTATCTTTTAAGTCTATCTCGCTAACATCCTGAAAATACTGATAAAAATTATATCTATCTAGTGCACCTAGTTCATCCTCATGCTTCTCAAAATAATCTAAAAATCTATTGTGTATAGCTTCCATATTTATCTTAAAGAGAAACTTTTATGGATGTAAACCATAAAAGCACTTAAACCTACCGGGGGCTACGCTAAAGCCCAGACTCATTGATGAAGATTGTATATGGATGTGTTTTTGGTAAGGGCGGTGAATTGCCACCCTTAACTTCTGAAATTTTTTTCTTATCTTCTTCTGATGTTTTGTTTTGTGTCATGATGGTGTATTTTGCAATCGGAAAATCTTCCGTTCGGTAGTTTGTTTGTGTTTGTATAGCTGTATAAATATTGCATTGTCGTAAAGTCGACCGAGGAAAAATTTACCAAACATCTTAATCATTCTCTTACTTCGTTTAATTTCTTGCCAATGTTTTAGTTCCTTTCCGCCATCTTTACAAAGTTTAGTTGCGTTCATGAATCCGTTGCGGTAGTCGTCGCTCTTAATCATGATAACGACAAAACTTTTATGGATACAAACCATAAAAGCACTTAATCATTTTTAATCATATACATAACGTCACTAAAAGAATACCCTTGATTTAGAAGATTTAAAACCTTAACACAAAGATGGCCACATATAACTGAGTTAAAGTCTTGTATTCGTTCGTCATTGTAAAGTAAGTTTTCGGTACCAAGATATTGTACTAGTTGCTTAGGAGGCACACCACCATAAGAATCGAACACGTACTTTATGTTGTTATCTTTCCAATAGCATATCCAATGAGTACCAATGTTTTCTGATTTATCAAGGTTAACTACGCCACACTCATGTACATAAGGTTTTTGTGGAAGTTCATCACTCATAAATACACCTCTAAATCGTTTTATCTTTAATTCTTTAGCCAACCTCTCTATATCGAAGTTGGTCAATGGTTTTAGTTTTTTGACTTCTTTGGTTTACCTGCCCCCTGCTTTTCTTCCATAGCCATATTGTGTCTTTTTTGTTCTTCAAGTTCTTGTTTATTCTTCTTAGCATCAAGTACAGTTTTAGTAATCGCTGCTGCACCACCTGCTAATGAGCCAACTGCTCCTAAAGCTGCTAGAATGGCTGGAATTGTAAAGATAAAACCGCCAATATGCTCTTTCTTAATCTTTTTCATTTGTGCAGTAGTTAAAGTTAAATCCATTCCTTTACCTTCTTTAATTTTCTTGGCTTTATCGTTAAGTTGTTTCTTTGTTAATACATGATCAATATTTAAATCCTTTAGTTCGTTATAAGGAACACTAAACATACAACCTTTAATAGAACACATCTTCCTATTTATCTAAGAGAAAATCTTGGTTTGCAAAAGTACAGTTGTTGTTGCTCCACCAAAATCAATTAAGGAATCATTCTCATCTGTTATCCTTATCTCGAAATTGTCAACCTTGTCTTTGGATATAGAGAAAAATAATGGATAAGTAGGCTCGTAAATAATACTATGTTTGAACTCAGCATCTGTTTTGAATGATGCAATAATTCCTGTTTCTCTATGTGTGTATTCTGTATCTTTAACAAACATGCCATCTGCTATATTACAGTGAACATTTATAGTATCAAACGGATGAAACTTTGGCAACTTACTTCCAATATGTGTTTTGTTCTTTTCTAAAACTTCAAAAACATTAAACCCGAGGACAGTGCCTATACTCCCAATTGTAACATCATTACTATCAGTTTCAATTTTAACTCTATTTCTTAAATGATCTTCTGATAATGTTATGTTGATGGATTGAGATTTTAAATATTCATTAAGACTGTTTAAGCTGTATTGCCCTTCTGGTATAAAAACTTGTCTATCACCATATGAGAAACTGTTTTTTTGTGTTGTTATGTTTGGTGTCAGATATGTACTGTAAAACCCAACTAGTCCTATACTTAAATAGTTGCTCTTGTTGTCTAATTCGTAATGGAGCTTCTTCTTTAAAACAGAAGTATCACTCGTTAGCTTAAATACCTTAGCCATTTATTATATAATAAATGAATGAGTTTGATTTACCTAGAGATATTCCAAGAGAAAAAGTAATCAAGTTAATAGAAGATGTCATTCGAAAGTTAGAATACAGTTTAAAGAAGAAAAAGAGAAAACTACGAATTGTTAAATATGCATACTACACTTTGATCGCGTTGTCGGTTATTCTTTCTGCAACAACTGGGTTTATTAATATTTTTATACCTGTAACAATTTACTCGATATTGACAACGTCTCTTGCAACTGGAAGTGCTATAATAACAGGTTTGTCTTCGAAGTTAAACATAAGCAAAAGAAAAGACGAGTATAAAACCATTGTCACTTGTATTAACTCATTTAAAGAACAGTTAGAGATGATAATAACATTGAATGGTGAAATGGATGGTGAATATATAAAAGATACGTTGCTTAAGATCAGAGAACAACTTAAAGACATAAGATCATAAAAGGTGCCCCGCTGTATTCGAATGTCCAAAATGTTCTTAAGGGTGAGCAAAACGCTCACCCTACAGTTCATCCTCAAACTGTTTGAAAGGGGTCCAGTGCTGGTGGACCCCTGATTTTCTCTATAATAAATGAGTAAGAAAACTATTAATTGGGATGTAAAAGAGATGATAAAAGAAACAACAGCTAAGAAAAGAAATGGAGAACTTATACCTGATGATGTTCGATGCCTTATCGTAGGTTCGTCAGGGTGTGGTAAAACGTTTTTGCTATTTAACTTCTTATTACAGCCAGGTTGGTTAAACAATAATTACTTCTACATATATTCTAAAAGCATGAATCAGCCAAAGTATGAGCAGTTAAAAGATCGATTTGAAAAGGCAGAACTAAAGTTTAAGAAGCAAATAGCAACGTTCTTAAGCGGTAATGATTCTATTGTACCTATTGATGAATGTGAAAAATACTCTGTTGTTGTGTTTGACGATTACATTTTGGAGAATCAAGATACTGTTAGAAATTACTTTACAAGAGGTAGGCATAGACATTTAGACTGTTTCTATCTCGCGCAAACATATTCAAAAGTACCTAAACAGCTTATAAGAGATAACGTCAACTTCCTATGTATATTCAGACAAGATGATACTAATCTTAAACATGTGTATAATGAGTTTGTTGGGGGAGATATGTCTTATGATAAATTTAAAGAGATATGCTCAAAATGTTGGCAAGAAGATTATGGTTTCATAGTAATTGATATGACAAGGAAGGTAAACAATGGTAAGTATAGGAACAAGATAAAACACTTCTTGAACGTTTGATGTTTATTGACGTTTGACGTTATAACGTTTGACGTTTATTGGCGTTTATTGACGTTCTTTGACGTTTATTGACGTTCTTTGGCGTTTGTTCGTTTGCTATACAATAAATGGATGAGAAAGAAATTGATAAGAATATTAAGTTGAAGGAGTTCTTGATAAAGGGCTTCAAATCTTGGAAGAAAGAAAGAGCAGGTATATACGATAAATTTAAGACACAAGAGCAACCTGTAATTGATGCTATTCAAAACTTAGGAAGTGAGATCAAAGAAGTAGCAGAACAAAATAAAAATCTAATAACTGAACTTGTTCCAGTTGCACATAAGACGGCTTCAATAGATCCTAGTCTACTAGAAACACCTAAAAAGATAACTTATGATAGTTCTCCAAGTAGTAGTGATACGCCTATAACGGGAGAAATAAAACAAATGAGGAAACAAATTAAAGACAAAGTGGAAGGAGTAGAACCTTTAACAACAGCACAGTCATTTGGTAAGATTGCAACCAAATATTATAGTAAAAGAAATGATACTGTGTTTGGAATAAGAACTGTAGAAGAAAATGAAAAAATAATAAACAAGATAGGAAATATGGAAGTTAAAGTGAATGGCGATGATTTGATAATTAATGGTAAAATTTATAAAGGAACAGAAGGTCTATGGGAATTGTTAACGACGAATACTAATAAAACCATTGAAGATTATGATGATGATGATTTTGAACAGTACAGGGAAATAATAATAGACTCAGATGCTGCCTTCCAAAAATATAATCGAGATAAAAAGGTAGCATCTAGTAGAGGTTCAAAGTACATTAATATTATCAAGCCTATTTGGGATAATTATATTAAACCAACTTTACCCCAACTCCTAAAAAGAACACGACACCTAAAAGGACTGGTGAAGGAATTAAACAATATACCGAGATACCTAAAGAATATATATGGATGGATGATGTGAGAAAGTTAATTGATCGGTTAATAGTTATAGATGGAGAAGAAAGGGCTGGTAATCATAACTTTTACAATGAGAAAGTAGGTATAGTGAGTATGATTAATAATAAGCTTTCACAGTTTATTCGTAATGATCCAAAAGGTATAGGTTATTTGATTAAGATCTTAAATACGTTACCACCACGATTCTGAAATGATGAGAAGCTTGGGAAAGGATTAGTAAATGATTTGATTAATAAGCTCCCATTTGAATTACATATTCCAGGTTTCAGATTTTGCGGGCCTGGGACTAAGCTTCAAGAAAGGTTAGAGAGAGGTGATGAAGGCATTAACCCATTAGATGAGGCTTGTAAAGAACACGATATATACTACAGAGACAATAAAGATACAGAGTCGAGACATATTGCAGATAAGGAACTGGAAACTAAAGCATGGAAAAGAGCATTTAGTAGTGATGCGCCAATTCGTGAACGATTAGCTGCTTTTGGGGTTGGTACTGCTATGAATGCTAAGGTTAAGTTGGGATGGGGATTATAAGAAGGTCGAGAGAAAGTCCAAGACTTCAACATGTATACTTTTAATAGCACCGATCGGAGCTCCCTATCTGTTAAGTATTTAATTGGTATTATGTATGATTCTTTTATGGGTATATCCCATCAAAGCGTTGTTTCAAGATTTTCTTTATAATAAATGGATAGTGTTGACAGTTACGAGTTACAGAGTTTTAAAGCTAACACAAGAACATTTAATAATTTGAATGAAGCTAACAAAGATATTGAGTTTGATTTCAATGTGGGCGATGGCTTTATACATCCACACAAAGCAGATTGTCATATGACTTTTGAAGTTGTTGGTGCATCAGTTGGAGGAACATTTGGTGCAAATGATACTATAAAACTTGTAGATAACTTCTTCCCATTCTTCTTTTCTCAAATTGAGGTTAGAAAGCATGGAGTTGTTATAGATAAGATTGAGCTACCTGGAATAACATCTACAGCTGTCGGAACATTAAAGATTTCCAAGCCAGAAGTTGAATATTTAAAACAAGCAGGATTTGAAACAGATGATAAACTTGGTCTAAGAAAGGACTTTAGTGTTTTGTACCCATTAAGATTAATTCCAGGCTTTTTAAGTGATTATAAAGAGGTTATGTGGAAAGGCGGATTGAGAATAACATTTACAAAAGCTAACAACAATAACGATGTCTTGTACAAATGGACTGGATCAGGAGCAGCTCCTCATGATGGAAAAATAACAATAAAGAGTATGGAGATAAGAATGCCTATTGTTGAATACGAATCTAATTATGAAAACAAGTTAAAGTTGAACATTCTTAAAGAACCAAAAATCATGTTTTCATTCCATACTTATCAATGTGTTCAAAAGACTGTTGTAGGTTCTTTCTTGGAGTTTGATGTTACTACTCAATTTAATTCTAGACAATTTGATATGCCTGATTTCGTAGTTGTAATGTTCCAAACTGATAGAAGTGGTAAACAAACGGCAGATGCAAGTAAGTTTGATCATTGTAAGGTAAAGAATATCTATCTTAAGAATGAGGTATTTCCAAAAGAATCAAGAAACTTAGATATTGCTAACAAGGATTATTTCAAGATGTACGAAGATTATACTGCATTTAAGAGAATAACGTGTGGCAACACCGAAATGTACTATGATCCTAAAGAGTTTATAGATAACAGACCAATGTATGTGATTAATTGTAGTAAGAGGAAGAATGTATCGGTAAATGAGAGAACAAACATAAAGATTGTTGTAGACTTTGCAGAAGCTGTGGCTGCTGATACTATATGTTATGCGATTTTAATTGGACGAAAGAACTTTACATATGATCCTAAGAATGAGAAAGTAGTAGAAGAGTTTTAGATAGTTAACAAAATATCAACGGACATATAGAGATTTTTAAGGGTGAGCGTTTTGCTCACCCCACGGTTCAAGAATCTAAGGTTCAGTATTACTGGCCCTTTATCAATTAGCCATAGGCAACTTTAAAGGGTATCGAAAAGATACCCTTGCATCCTCAAACTGTTTTCATTAACGATTGGTTTATGGAAGTTTTTCCATCAAACGAAATTAATAAAAATGATTAAATATTTTTTAGTGAAGATAAAAATTGAAAATTGATTTTCTATATAATAAATACGATGGCAAAACACGTTGATTTTTTAAACAAGCTTGGAAGTCTTGAACAAAAAGAGGTTATTGGGTTAAGAGAATTAGAATTAAATACAGAATATAAGATTGTGAAAATGGAAAAGATTAAAACTAAGTTTGGGAAGAGCATATTAGCTGAGTGTGAGAAGTTCAAGGTTTTTCTTCCACCTAGATTTACAAAACACTTAACAGATAAAATGATTGATGAGATCGTTAAAGATGGAATAAAAATCAAATACACTGGTCTAAAAGGTAACTATCCAACTGTTGAGTTCTGTATGTAAATCCAAAAATGAACGAAAATGAACAAAAATATGTTGTCATAAGTAAAAAATGGAGTGTTTAGAAATGGATCCCCAAAAGAAGTTCATTCTTACTAATAACTTCAATGTAATTGTGAAAAATGTGCAAACCGAAGTTCAAGTAGTTTTTGATATTAACGGCTGTCTATTCAGCCTGAATTACGATCAGTGGACAGAGTTTAAGAAGTCATTGTTTCCTATAGAGAACGAAGTTAACAGAAGATTCCATTATCAGTATCCGAACTTGTAAATTTAAGTATGTTTTAACTGTATAAGTGTTTTTATAGTATCAACACTATAAAAGCTAAGGCCTTTGAATATACAGAACATAATACCATTTGAATTTTAAAGATACATGTATAAATAAGGGATTTATTTGAGTTTTTTATAAATATATCCTTAGAGTTATGCAATTTATAAGACATTCAATAGATAGGAAATTTATTTGTCTATTGATTGCCGTTTGAATTTTGAAAATCGGTTAATATTTGACGAAGTTACAGCAAGTTCAAAATTTCGGGAATTTTTGCGGGTTTATTTTTGAGTTTTCGGGAAAATGTTATTCTTTAAAAAAGTCTTAGAATTTTGTGAAGATTATGCTAGTATTTTTTATTTTTCAAATATCTGAATTTTTATTTTTGCAGTGTTGCAAACTTAGGATCAAATTTGTTACTAGACTTAGTGATTTTTAATTTTATAGGTTGGCAACACTTATGGGTCAGCCAAACACTAATTGCCAAAAATTAAATATCAACCCTCTGTCTCTTATAGGAACCAAGATATCCACAATTTTCTTATTTTTCGTTTTAAATTTGCCGAGCAGGCGAACATATTCAAGCAGTTACTCACCTACTCAATAGATGGCGTTACATATCACTTAGTTTATCACTTTGCTAATAGATGGCGTTACTTGTAGAAGTATTTGTTCATATATAAGGACCGATTTTCTCTCCTATATACAGCGTTAACCCGTAGCTCAGTTGGTTAGCGCGCAGTTCCATAAAGCTTGTGGTTCGTAGCTGATAACGTAAGTTCGAACCCTTGCCTAGGACTTGCGAATTTATATCTACGGCCGGGGTATAAATTTGTAATTTCTCAAGGAACTGTAAAGTGAACTGAGCTATACGGCTGTCTTTCATCACAGATGGCTACAGTGTCCTCACCTCTGACTCATGTGTGGGATATGGCTGGGCGTCTCTGTTACTTGGGACAGCAAAAAGGGAAGGGAGGGGGAACCTGGCGCCAGGAATGGGACGGGATGGATGCAATAAGATTGTGAGCTGTGTGGGTGAATGTTGTGACTCGTATTCAGATAGGTAGCTATACTGAGGCTGGGTGGAAAGCCACAAGTTCGCTTACAGACCTCAAAGGAAGGAAGGAAAGAAAGAAAATAGAAATTGAACAAAAAATCCTAGGATCTATCTGGGGGGAAAACAACAACAACATCAGCGCTGACCTCTCAGATGGATCCTAGGATTTCTGCGACGGCAGTTTTGCTAAAATAAACTCTGATTTTTTTAAACATATTTCTTATGATCTCGTGTGGTGGTGTTCCAATGTTAGAATTGGAGTCGTTCAAAATGAATCAGTGACAGATCACCTGTTCCGGAGCTGTATGTATTCCTTCTCATTGAGTTTTTAAAGCTAATTATTAACGGATTTTCATGATTCAAGTGTCAAATGAAAGCTTATAAACTGGAGATTAAGATGCGATAAATATATTGTGTGTAGGATTGTAAGTTTTTATGATTTAAATGTCATAAAAGCATATTCAATCTCACTTTGGGGTATTCTTCTGTGTTAAAGTACAATATAGTCGATGGCGGCTTCATAATTTTTTTTGGACAGTTAGGGGTGGAGGGGGAAAGTGCGCTAGTAGTTAGGTCAACATGCTACTTGCAGGTCAACAAATATGGTAATTTCCGTACATGTAGGTATCCAGACAGAAGCGGAGCTTGGGGCTATCCAATAGGGCTACAGCCCCAGGCCCCGCGCAACAAGGGGGCTCCGCATTCCCGAATTTTACCAGTACTCAGGCTCCCTGGGGTGATTATTATTGGCACTAGGTCCAGCGCGTACCCAACGCTACCTCTGTTTTCAGAAATTTTATTGGGAGTGATCTCTAAGTTTTTCCAATTAGAGTCTAAATTCAGCCTGAATATAAATATATTAATTCTGTAAGATACTGATGAAGTTATGTCAAATTTATATAGAAGTTGGAATTCCGGGTTATCTCTCGTCCTCATACCCTCACCCCTGCATACCTATCTGTTTGCATAGTGTTTTCCATTGCTTCAAAATTATAACATTTTATTTAAATAACATGGATTATATGGCTTTTTGTTGTGGATGCTGGCTGCCAGTTACATTAACAGAAGACGCATCTTATGACTCAATTGCAATTCCTATTTTGAATAAGGTCAACACCAGCAGGAGCAGGCATGAGCACTTGTGTAATTCTCCTATCCTCCTACATATAGCGTTCTCGAAAACGGGACAATCCTGTTTATTGAAATTTGTGTACTTTCCCTCTACAAGGGTGAATTTCCAAAGTTGGTCGTCCGTTCCTAGCAAAATTTAGAAAGTTTACCGGGAAGAAATGAATAATTTGTTTGTTTGTGTGGTTGATAATGTATAAGGAGAGCGAAAGTTGTGTTTATTTTCTGATATAAGCGGTTCTAAACATGGAACTGTTTGGCAAGCTGAGGGAACTACTTGGTGCAAAGTTACTGCGTGGTAGGATTGTAGGAATGCATACAGACACCCTGGATATGAGGTAACATTATTACATTTTGTGAAGCAATAAGGTGATAATAAGGGAAACCTAATAAAAGTAAGGAAAATCATGGCTTAAAAATCAATTGTAGAAAATGTGCTAAGCAAATAACTGTAAAGAAATGTGAAGAAAGTTATACTTTTCAATGTAATGGTAGCACTGGCGCCTCTGGTATGTAAAATTTGCGGGAGACATCAAAGTGATTGAAGTGTTACTACCTAGCCCTACCTGTTTATTATCTGCGATTCCATTTGTTACCTTTCTGTTTCCCTTCACGGACCCCCTGAAGTATATATCAATAACTCTTATAATCGTTTTACAACTTGAATATTATATTCCAAATAAATATAATTATTACTATTTTTATGTTATTCTGTCGTTAGTAAATAAATTAAATAAAATATTGAATATTTTGTACTCCAAACTATAGGGGGGACGCGTCCCCCTCGTCCCCTCGCCAAAGACGCCCCTGAATGGTAACATAGCCAACATGGCGGCAAGGTCCTAGAACACAGATCACTCTTCCCATTTAGCTGTAATGAAGACAGAAAACAACGTGACCTGCGGGGCTTTAACCCGCCTTCACTCGCTAACGCTCACTCGGCAATACTATGTGAATTAAGTATTAAACTTTGGTAAGGAAAGGAACCAATTATTACGCTTATAGCCAAAAACTAGACGGACGACCAACTTCGGGATAAATGCCCTCTACAAAACTACATTAAGCATTTTAGAAAGAAATAAGTGTTTTCTATCCTAATTTGTTCATTTCTTTCAAGCTATGGGGGGAAATCGGAAATTTCAAGATAGGTTTTCAAAAGTCACTACGCGTAGCGGAATTCCACTACGTCTGACAACGCTGGCCATACTATTTTTCGCTTCACACTTGTCTGTAATTGACGTATTAACAAACAGTGTTACCAACGGCAGCGGTTTCCCGCTAAATCTGGTGGTTTTACGATCGTGTCTAGCGGTGAAAATTGGCTGGCAGCGGGGCAGTGGGAAATCTAGCTTTTTTTAAAAAAAATATATTTTCAATGTATTTCAAAACATTTTACTTTATGATAAAATGTGTTACTGTTGTATTTTTTCTTATCTAGGTATTGGACGAGTGTATTACAGATTATTGCGTATTACCTGTGTACTATAGAAGTGGTATGTGGCAATGTTGCTCTCGGGACGTGGTATGTTGGCAACGTTTTCTTTTTCCGAAATCAACGGGACAATCCCGTTTAATCGAGACATGTGCTCGTCCCTTCCGTTCCTTTACTGGATATGATCGTTCCGAATTAAGCATCCGAGACGTCCTAATTTTGTTCGAATGAGGACTCTGTTCCCGCTACCACTTTCCGTCAATTAATAATTGTTAGTTGACAGTTCTGTGGTCGGACGTTTTTCTGGTTTACGCGGACTTGTGCTACTTTTAATGTTTCTTGACTATAATTGTCATTGTGTAGTGTAACAATGGGACGAACAAGAGCAAGTTATTCTCAAAAATCTAGAAAAGACTGGCTAAATGATCCAAATTTGAAAGACTAGGTGTTGGAAGTTGAGGAAGATCGTACGGTAGCTCGGTGCAAATACTGCAAGTGCAAGTTGAAAGCAAAGATTTTGTGATCTTATAGCACATAGCAAAACTAAAACATATGTAAGTGCAGCTGAATCTTTTAGTTCAAATAGACAAAAGAAAATAGAATTCCCGCTGACAAACGTTTCTTTCGACACTGCTCGAGTCGAGGCAGTTTTGGCTTTATTTACCGCGTGTCATTCATTGTTCTATTAGAAGCATTGGCCATCAGTGAATTATGCAAACGCTATTTCCAAGTGAAAGAGGTACACTTACATCGTAGTAAGTATAGTGCTATGATCAAGAATATTTTATTTCCATACTTTAAGAAGAGCCTTCGGAAAGACATTGGTGACAGTGACTGTAGAATTCTTCTTGATGAATCAACAGATATTGGTGTAGTCAAACAGCTAGGTTATATATTATTTACTATTCTGATGCACGTTCTACTGTCATGTACTTTAGGAATGTACGAGTTACAATCGGCTGATGCTAATTCAATTGTGAAGGTACTAAAAGTAGCTTTGAAAGATTTCGGGCTTGATTTGAAGAAACTACGCTGTTTAGGGACTGATAACGCTAATGTCATGGTGGGAGTTAATAATGGTGTATACCAAATTTTAAAAAAGAAGTCCATCATCTCGTATTAGTTCGTTGTATTTGTCATTCTGTGCAAATGGGAAGAGAGATGGTTGACCCTATTCTTACTACTCGTGCAGAGTTGAGACGACTCGGGAAGTGCTGCCATGATTTCGATTTACCATTTCCATATTACAAAACATTCATACTATGACAAGAGCAACGTACTACAATGTACAAGTTGAAGATGTACGAATGTACGAATCGGAGGATGAATTAGCTCAATTAATGAATTAGTGGTAAGTACTGTGCTTTAATTTTTTAAATGCTATATTTGTAGATCGCAATATTTTTTAGTGGAATTCTGGCGGTTTTGGTTTTCAATTTAGCGGAATTTTGTGCAAACTCGTTGGCAACACTGTAACAAATGAATAGTGTTGCCCGTGGCATATGTAAAGAGCGTATGCTTTACAGCTGATACCTCCATGAATTTTCACATCTGTTAGAAATAATGTAAACAAAATTACATGGAATTAGACCAAAGTAAACAAGCTATTTCACACGTTTTTAACTTTATCCTGGTTTTCAGCTGTAACGTAAGTATTCTAAAACATAAGTTCAGAGATCACGTGCAATGGGAAAACTATTCGTCAGAATTTACCCTTGTACGTTTAAAAATAATCTTGATCATTTTCTTTAAGGTATATCATAAAAGTTTAGTGTGTGTGTGTGTGGTATTCGTAACCGTAAACTTACACTGTGGAAGTGGAGGCCCAGTAATAGAGCGTTCAATCTGGTGCGAGGGGGTAATCGTTTCGATTCCATACTATCTATAAGTGTAGTGGATAACGTGTCCATTGATTTTCTAATTATTCTCCCATTTCCTCCCATGGTTTCACTCCATCAGTTTATAATCATTCACTTTCGTTTATAATCGTCCCTGCCCGGCGGAAGTTCATGTGGTTTGGGTTAATTTTAAGCATATTATACGAAACACACTGTTCCAGTTCCAGCATGTAACGAAGGAGTTGAGTTAATTCTGAGTTTAATATTCCTTTCAGTAGCGAGGCTATATGAAACGGGACCTACTGATTAATGTGGAATCCGAACCACGAGCTTCCGCCGGGAATCGAACCCGGGACTCCCTATGTAACGAAGGAGGCGTACTCTTTAATTGCTCCATGTAGTTTTCGTATCATGCATACATCTTACAGTGCTGGGGCGAATGACATCAGTATTGTGCATGTTACTGTCTACCCATTTCATGGAAGATACCGGTAAATGATACGTGGTTTATATTTTAAGAGAGATTACGTGGCAATCATATACACTCTTAACCTCGGTTTATGACAACCTCCAATGGATGCGTCTTCGTGGAAAGATATTTATGCAGTTGATTTTTGTAGTTGTGTTCTGAGTTCAGTTCTCACTACGGATATTTGTCTCGGTTAAAAGCGCAAATAAGGCAGATCTTTACTTTAGACAGTTCGTTCAATGAATCGATTTCTAAGCAACTCATTCCTCGAAACAATTGAAATGTTCCGAAGAACCAGTTCTTCAGGACGTATCGGTTTACTTTTGGCGCATCACTAAGATTTGTTGATGAATTATAATTCTTTCACTAATTTCATTATTATTGTCCCCTAAAAGCTTTCCGCTGGACGACATGAAAATATCTCACTTGGCATAGATAAAATTCAAGGGGGTTACCAGAAGTAATTGTTGAAAATTTGCAATTTTGCGATTTGCGTGTAAATATGGCTTCCGGGTGTGTGGCATAAGAACCACACTGCAAAAATAGGTAGTTGTTTACTAATGGGGGGCTAACACTAACGAAAAGAGAAATCAACATGCCCTGCGAGGCTCTAACCCGCCTTCACTCGCTAACGCTCGCTCGGCAATACTGTGTCAAATGTTATTAACCTAACCTAACCGAATGTGAATAGAATATCACAAACGACTCCGTTAAAATCCTTGCCTCCCAAAGCTAAACAATAGCCAAAAGCAAACAAACCTGTGCTAGGTGGTTTCTAAAAAGTGCGAATGATATCTGAGTCAAAACGAAGCGAAGTTGGTGGACCCACGCGTGAGTGCATCCTAAGTAGGCGCGTCAGCGATAGTGGGTATGCGCGTAAGCGAGAGTAGTGAAAAGTTGGTTTTGGCAATGACGAGTTTTAGTAGCACTTGTCATGTTTCATACTAGTGACGCTTCACTTGTAAACATGAAATACAGATTTTGTACGCTATGCAGAAATATGCCACTGATGGAGAATAGCATCTAATAGAATTATTTTTTTTATATGCGCTCGCTTATTTTATCCGTCGTAAAGTTCTTTTGATGACTTTATACTAGTAATCATACACTTGAAAAACCTAAAATACAGGGGTATTACTTTTCATTTCTTTCTGTCCCCTGCAGAAATTTGTTCCTTATAAACTTTGTTTTCATGCAAAGTATTAAATTTAATCTTTAAATCTTCCAAAATGACGTGCGCCAAATCTACTCTGTTAAATTAATGTATTGTTTTTTTGTTTATTCTAGGTTTAATGAATCTATAATGTGAAATCAACCCATGAAGACCTCTGAAAGTGTTAAATATGGCTACAGCACCCGCTCCAGGAAAGCGGTCACACGATGATAAAGGTAGTTAGTCGTTTAATTTTAATCTCACGATTATATTCTTAGAAGTTAAATTTCGATACAGAAGCAAATCTAGGGCCACGCACACGTACGGTGTGGTGAAGAGACAGTGATGATGAGAAATGAATAAAATGGTGGAACGAAGAAAGTGGAAAACCCCGAGAAAATACACACACACACATGGCGTTTATCCACCACAAACAAGGCTCACTTGGCGCGAGCTGGGATCGAGCCAAGGAATCTATGTACGAGAGGTGAACGCACTACCACAGCCACAGCGGTCCCTATATATATATACACGTGTGTGGGCTCTTCATAATAATCCCTGAACATGAATGTAAAATTTGCGCTCGAAACGTCGTAATTTATCAGTTTTATGTGGCTGATACACTGAGAACACTTACTTGATATCAACATTAATGGTACTTACTGCAACTTGCAATCGGTATAATTTATAGGCTAAGTCTTTTCCGTAGAATATATCAAACAGTCTCGTGATACGTTAGTTTTCGGCTTAAGCGACTAAGGACCTCGAGTACAAGATTCTTGCTAGCGACAGCAACCGTAGGCGATGGATCTGGCGTACTTATTCATTTTCCAGCAAGCAAATCATTCATTTCCTATATCAGTCTGCGATTATGGTTTCTTCTCTAGCTGTATGTGATACTGTTAAGCGATTAATATAATAGAAAATAGGCGGAAAATAAAATATAAGCTTTAACGAACCTGGAGAAGTTGTTGATTGATATTCGGGATTTTAGCAGAAAATGGTTTAATGAAATTGGACTAAAGGGGATCCTGAAATATAGGAAGCAGATGTCTAGTGGTAGACCAGGGATCCATTTCTTAACACTATTAGTTTAGAAATACCATTGTAAAATTTTTCAAAACCAAATATTGTACACTCATATCTAAAATTATTGTCGCATGTCTATAAATATGTTGTTGTAGGAATATAATTTGATAACGAATTCGCCCGGTATTTCTTATAATGTTAGTATGTGTATAATCGGCAAAGACACGTATGTGGTAAATTTCATGTCAAAAGAGCAGTAAATAGGAACAATAAAACGAAAATAAAACTTTCTTCTCCATTTAGCAACATTTTGTTTTACTCATTCTAATTTTCGTATTTATAATTTTTTCCCTATGAAATTGACCACAAATATACATTTCCCGATTATACACATAGTATTAAAGGTGCCCTGCAACATCTTATCAAATTATATTTTTACAAGAAGATAAGATAGTTATAGATATGCGACAATCATTTTGGACATGAGTGTACATACCGTAAGATAAATTTAGAAGTATCAGAATTTGATTTAGAAGTAACATATTATTTTTCTAGACTTCCTACTTGATGATATTTTACGACTTATAAAAGCAAACACTAGTAAGTACGCCAGAAATTTTTACTTAGGGGGGTGTTCAAAATAAAAGCGTTGGTGTGCTCTCAGAATAGTGATATAATTTTTAAACAAATTCAAACAAGAAAACAGTATATCTTGTTACGCAACTATTGCATTACTATTATTATTATTAATAATAATAATATCAACTCTTTGCAGTGGTAGGTTCAATAAAGTAAGTTCACACATTTGATCATTTAGTATTATTAAACTAAGTAATACAGTGAAACCTCTCAAAACGGACATCGGTGGAACCGATTATTTGTCCGTAAATGAGAGATGTCCCTAAAAGGAAGGATTCTCTCTCATAACACCACATCACACATATTTATGGCATGGAAAAATAAGAAAGTTTGTTCTCTTACGAAGATATCCACTATTGAGAGATGCCCGTTAAAAGTGGTTCCACTGTATTAGAAATTAACCTCCACTATTTTACCTAGTAATTACATGTGAATTGATTACATACAAATCATTGTAGTCTAATTATTTCGCAAAATTCTGCTATTATTTCAATTGATTCACACCAGCAAGTTTTAGTGGGTGATTTTTTTTTTTTTTTTTTTCAAAAAAAATATTAATTGGGAAAAAGTTCCCTCGTCCCACGCTGAAATCACATTCGTTTAGTAATTAATACTGTACATAGTTCCAATTTCATTTCATTTAATACTCTAACCCTGTTGTTAACGTTAATTGTAATATTATTTGATCTCTTAATCTCCGTTCCTGCCCCTTCCTGGCTACGTTATTGGCTCTGAATATCTTTCATAAGAAATTTATTCATTGATTTAGTTGTTTTCCAGAAATCCAGTTTTTCAATTTATAAATATGTTGTATCTTTCTGTTTTGTCTTCTTTAATAAACCCTAATTTTAATAATCCCAGGGCTCATAGTGATCTGATCTCTTGTAAATAGTTGAGAAGTGACCAAAAATGGCCAAAAGCACACAAAAAAGTGACCAAAATCTCATCATGCCCCTTTTTCCCTTTGTCAATTTCTCCATCACCTTTCTTTCTCTTTGTTTGTTCGTTTGTTTCTTCTTTATTTCTTTTTGAACTTTCTCCTTTCTTAGGTTTTCAAAGTATGCTTTGTAGTTACGGTAAGCAGACTTTACAGATGTAAAAAGCTTCTGAGTAAGTGGAACCAGTTCTGGCCTATTTCCGAATTTCTTTATCCCAGACAGTATATTTAACTTTGCATTAAGAGTGCTCAAAAACGTGAAATATTCAAATTCATCAACTACTCTTAAGAAGAACATACAAGAAGCATAACATAAGACGAACATGATGAACCACACAAACACACTCACACAACGTTGAACGGAGCGTTAACTATTACAAGAGAAAACTAAAAGATTATTATGATAGAAGAAAGAATAGACACAGAAGAGTTCTCAACCCCACCTTGAGAGCTTAAGCATCCACCAACCGTCCACTGTGCTTTAGAAAGAACAAAAGCTGAAGTGAGAATAAAGCTGGCTGTTTCACATGTGGCGGCAAGTTCTGAAGTTTTCAGAAGAGTAATGAGTAACAAATTTCTGCCTTTTTCCATTTTTTAATATTTTTCTTAGAAAACTGCCAATGCAAAACATAAATCACACGAAAAAGTCACTTTACCTCTCAAAAAAAAAAAAGTAACTTTTAATGACAAATTTGAAAAAAAGTAACTTTTAGTGACCAACTTGAAAAAAAATGTAAATTTTAGTTTAAAAAAGTGACTCGCTATGAGCCCTGTTCCGTTCAATTAATTTACGTGAATAAAAATATATTTTACAAAAATTAAGCTAGCGCCAAATGTGTTCCTGCATAACACGAGACTCAGTCTAAAAAGTATATAAGTCTTACTTCGATCGATCTCTTCATTTCTAAAAACGTCTTGACTACACCCTTGTTAACGTCCGTTCGTTGATACACCACTTGCAGAGCAGGCTCGAAACCAGCCACAGAGCTTTGGGGTCCATGAATATGTTAGTAGGAGTCAACTCGTTAAAAATTCTCTTATAAATATCTAAATTGTGCTTTTGTATTGAGCTCTGGATTTAGGGAGGGTCATGCCCTCCTTAGCCCCCTTCTGGTTGCGAGCCTGTTCCAGAGTAGCACTTACCAACTGAATCTGGTGTAGCCTTATTACTATATTGTCACGTTTTTCCTTATTGAGAAGGAGGTAGGTGAATGACCGCTCAAGACGTTGCCAATTTCAGTAATCTGCATCTGTCCATCAATCTCTTTTCTGGGAAACGACCGCGGAGCCCAGGAGGGTAGGTATCAGCGGTCTGTTTTGTCAATTGTTTCCATCGAAACTCCGCCCGAAACAATGAGGTCATGTGGTTCTCGAAGCCGTACATGAGAACGAGGTCGCTTCGTATTTTGAAGTGAAATAAATAAATAAGAATATTGCCTTCTTTCCTAAACGCTAAACCTTTTCTAACTTGATGTAATAAACAACCTATATGATACTGACTGATACAATTGGATTTGGGGGAGTATTCCTTTCCATCCAGGTGTGTGTGTAAAGAAATTTGGAGGGGTGTTGGGGGGGTGTAGATTACTCCCTGGCAAACACTACATGGCTAGTTGCTTTGAGAAGTAGGCCACAGGCACGAAATTTTAGGTTCGAAACCAATAGCCAGGTTAGAGAGTTTGGTCGTCATTTCTTCGAAGGTAAACAAAGTGAAAGGCAAATGCCTGTTACCAAACTAAAATATTAGCTCCTTCGTGACTAAGCTATTAGCGTACGGGCCTTTGGCGTGGGAGACCCAGGTTCGATTCCCGGCGGGAGCTCATGTGGTTCGGATTCCACGTTAATCTGTAGGTCCACGTCTCATATAGCCTCGCTGCTGAACGGGACGATAAACTCAAAATCAACTCAACTCAATGGAACTAGGCGCAGCATGTGATAAACGAAGAAAACTTGGATATTTATTAATTAAAAATTGAAATTCTACTCTATAAAGCGCCAAATTTACGCTACACTTCAGTGATCCCTAGTCACATGATTTTTAAGAAAACTGCTTTTAGAACTACATATTTTGATCACTTTTCTCCATCTGTTCAAGGTTAAACTCATTGCCAACTATAGTTGTCAGAGTTTTGAAGGTAGAAGTAAATTTTTTAAGATTTTAAGAGGAAAAAGGGAAAATGTCTGATATTCAGAATTTACATATAACATATATGGTGTCGCTAGTAACAAAATAATTTCAGTTGGAATGCGGACAGTTTCAATAAAAATAATTGCAACACACAAAACAGTTCCCAGTGGGAGCTTAAGTGATTCGGTTCTCACGTTAATCTGTGAGTCCTCGTCTTATGTAGCTTTGGTGGTGAAAGAGATACTAAACTACCAAGTATATTATCCGATTTTTCCCTTTTAATTTTATTTTAATAAAAAATACTTTACGTTCGTAACACATGAAATCAATAGTGAAATTTACAATCACTCGGAGTTCTGCTTCTAATAGTTCTCAGTATCTTCTGTTTCTGACATGAATCTGAAATAGATCGACAAGGTGTTGACAATCGAAGGCCAAGATGCTAAAATTAAATTATTCTTAAACATACGTCTGGGGTGCCAGTTAACGTAGGAGATAATATATATATATATATATATATATATATATATATATATATATATATATATATATATATTTGGTCTAGGAATTAATTCGTGCGGGTGGACAAGAGATGGCGCAACGAACGGAGCGTCCCACAGTTCCGTGTATCCACACATGTGTTGCAAACCCCTGTCATCGCGTATCGTTCGTAGTATAGGGCAGTGGATTAAAGCGTCAACAACACCAGTTTGTAGTTAAGTGAACATGGCGCAATTTGTGCCTGATAAAGTGTTTTTGCGGGGTGTCCTGCTGCATTACTTTAACATGCAGAAAAGTGCGACTGAAAGTCATCGTATTTTGGTGGAAGTGTATGGTGACCATGCTCTAGCTGAGCGAACGTGTCAGAAGTGGTTTGCACGGTTTAGAAGTGGTGATTTCGGCTTGGCAGACCAAGAGCGAGCTGGACAGCCAAAAAAATTTCAAGACGAAGAATTGACAGCATTGCTCGAGCAGGATTCGTGTCAAACGCAGGAACAACTTGCAGCAGCATTAGGCGTTGATCAAACAACAGTCTCCAAACGCTTGAAAGGCATGGGAATGATTCAAAAGATGTCACATTGGGTTCCACATGAATTGAAAGACAGAGACGTTGAAAGACGAAAAACCATTTGCGAATTGCTGCTTCAACGACAGAGCAGAAAGGGGTTTCTGCATCGAATTATTACGGGTGATGAGAAGTGGATCCATTACGAGAACCCTAAACGAAAAAAGGCCTGGGTGAAACCAGGTGAACCAGGTCCATCACAACCAAAACGAGATATTCACTGTGCAAAGGTTATGCTGTGCATATGGTGGGATATGAAAGGTGTGGTGTACTATGAGCTGCTGCAACCGGGTGAAACTATGAATGGAGAACGTTATCGACGACAATTAATGCGTTTGAAGCAAGCTCTGGCCAGAACACGACCAGAATGGGAGAACAGACATGATAAACTTATTGTTCAACATGATAACGCTCGCCCACATGTCGCAAAACCGGTCAAAACCTATTTAGAAAATGTCGGATGGGAAGTTTTACCCCACCCGCCGTATTCACCAGACGTTGCTCCTTCGGACTACTACTTGTTCGATTGCATGAACAACGATTTGATTGGACAGCGGTTTACTTCTTCAGAAGATATCGAAACATGGGTCTCTGACTGGATCGCTTCCAAGGATGAGGACTTCTTTCGTCACGGAATCCGTACATTGCCTGACAGATGGGCGAAAATGGTGGCTAGCGATGGACAATATTTTTCTTAAGGTATTTATGTATTTTGTGTTTGTACTACAGCTTCAATGTGTGCGTACCAACCGCACGAATTAATTCCTAGACCAAATATATATATATATATATATATATATATATATATACCAGATTCAGAGTTTAAATTGTAGTTTTTCCTAATATGTACTATATAGCTTCATAAATATATGTTTTCTTCGTTCCAGGTGATACACAAAACAAGCGAACAAGCTCAAAACGTGTGTGTAACTATGGCGTGAAATGCTATAGAAGAAATCCCACTCATTTCTCGGAGTTCTTTCATCCTCATTGTAAGTACTGTACACATTTTGTTAACTGATTTTTTAAAAATATTTTACACCATCATTTCGTACTGTTCTATATATTTTCAGTTTATTGTCAATATAATGTAGTTGGTGTCCGTCGTAATACTTTTGAAATGATACCGCTAATGCTCTCACCTTAGGTTCGATTCGCTGCGAGGACAATGTGTCGAAAATCTGTGTAGTAGTTTTTTTTTTTTTTTTTTTCAGGACAGCCAAATTCTGAGTGAAATTTTTCCTCAGTTTTCATCATTCACGTAGTCAATGCCGGGATGGTACGTAACATACAGGTCTCAGGGCGCTTTCTTCTCCATTCACTTCTTCCTTTCCCGTTCCCTAATGCTGTGCTTGCCGAGTGACGTTATCTCTCATACGTGATGTACTTGAAGCCATAGATACCCGTAATACGTAGATATATGTATAAATAAATAAATCAAAATGGTATCGGTACAAGAATTCAGAATTTTTTCCCGAGATTATTTTTTATTATTGCTGCACTGCCCATATTTGTATTGTGTGCCTCAGGTAAGTGTACTTGGGCCCCTGTTATTTGTTTTGTATATGGACGACCTCACATTATCAGCTCATCCTAGTTTCCCTTTACATTTTGCTGATGATCTGAGAAATATCGTGTTTCCAGGACACGAATGCCCTACAGAAAGATATAAATGACCTTATAGGCTGGTATGAAATGTGGCACTTGAAACTTAACAGCATGAAATGTAACACTATTACCATTACTCTGACAGCTAGTTATAATGATTTGGTGTCATCTTTGAGTCGAAACTCACATTCTCTGACCACATCTCCTCATTAGTTAAGAAATCAATGGGTATGTTGGGGCTTCTTTCCCGATTTACTAAAATATGCACTGTGGCATCATTAGCAACGTTTTATGAAACATTAATAGCGCCCAAAATCGAATACTGCTCTCGCCATGGCTGAACCCACACATCTCTCTAGACTTGATTCTATTCCCAATTTCTTTATTGCTGTACTACGCTTTTGTATTTCCGCACTTCGAATGTCACCGAAGGAGAAACTTTTGCAATATCTGAATATCCAGACACGGGAAGTACGCAGAAATGGCTTCATAAGATTATTATTGTGAACTTAAGATCGGAAACCTTACTTCAAGAACTATCCTTAAGTGTCACTTCCCGCAAAACCCGAAATACCCACCTATTTTATCTTCCGCGCCCTAGGTTAGCAAGTACACAGAGCTCTCTTTTTCACAGAATACCGAACTATTACAGTTATCAAACAACTGAGGTGGACATTGTTTCGAGCCGCCCGGTTTTTGACAGAGTAATTAAACGCGTATTGGCCAAATATTACTTTTGCATTCTTTGTTGACACTGCTATTGTTATTATTACTAATATTTTATTTCTATTTTTTCTTTCTTTTTTTCAGACTTTCTTGATTACATCTATATTATACTTAACATTGAATTTCATACTTTATACTGCAGGGATGCAAACTAGTCAATAAAATCAGTAAAATCAATAAAATCAGCATTTTTGACGAAGTCAGTATTTAATCAGTATTTTTTAAATTACCCAGTAAAGTCAGTATTTTAGGCTCTTTAGGAAGGTTAAACAAAAATTTTGTTTAAGAGAGATCTTACATTAAGGGAGCTCTACATGAGGTATATGATGGAAAGGTACATCTTGTATATATATGTAAAGAGCTTTTAGATCTCGCACATACTACTTTCAAGAGTTATAGAGAGTTCTGTGAGAAGCAGAGGAAATTGAAGGAACAACAATAAGAAAGAGAAGCAAAGGAAAACTGAAGAAGAATTGGAAAAAAAAACTTTAAATTGAGAAAGGAACAATTGAAGAAACGAATGTACTTTAAAACATCTAAGGGATGCAGAAAAAGAGAAGAGACAAACATCTGATAGGTTACTGAAGAAAGCAAATGAACGGTTGAGAGAGGCCATTAAGAACAAGCATCTTTGAGCCGATGTAGCACAAGTAATGCTTAACAGTACCACAAAGATGAAGAAAGAAGCTGATGAAACAAAAGGCTGATAAATTTCAGTAAAATGTAGAAAAACGAAAGTCTTCATTAATTACTACCTTTTTCAAGAAAAATACCTCAAAAAAGAATGAACATCATAATAAGGTTCTTAAGTTTGTATGAGTAGAAGGAGGTAAGAAAAATTGCCGTGAGCAGCTGTATTTTTTTTTTTTTTTTCATCTCTTGAATTTAATATACTTATTATTATATTATATTGCAAGATTTGTTAATAAATAAGTTAACGTATGCTTACAGCTGTTCACTGGGGAGTAAGGTGGCCAATTTTATATATATATATATATATATATATATATATATATATATATATATGAATTAGTATTTTTCAGTATTTGGTCAGTATTTTCAGATTTAAGGTCAGTAAAGTGAGTAGTTTTGACCTCAAAAATAGTTTGCATTCCTGTACTGAGATTAGGAGTAAAATGAATTTAATTTTGTCGTATACTACAGTATTGTACTTCACTAACGCCGTTCTTAGCATTGTAGATGTGTAATAAAATTATTTTATATCCATTAAGGACTTATACAGATATTAATCCTTAAGTTGCATTTATAACCTTAATTTTCTGTGCTTGTTATTTATGTTTATATGTGCGGGATCTCTGATAACCAAGGAAAAGTTCAGAGGAAGGTAACAGTTCGTCAATCGAAAGATTAGAAAGCTCTGTTCCCACCAGTCTCTAGGTCAGACTTTCCTGTGTAAATGTCAAGTATTTAGGTCACTTTTTAACATTTTTTTGGTACAGAATTTCAAGAAATCTTTGTTTCTAGTGGAGAAGCTTTTAGCGCAACAGAAAGATGATGAGCTGAAAGTACCACCGGGGTATCAGTCTGAGTTGGATGAGGCAACGATATTAGCACAGCTGAAAGTGATTAAGGATTCCAAAGCGAAGTCAAAAGGAGATGGTAAGTAAATCTCATACACAACGCTGTCATAGTCCGTGGACTGCCCTTACTACATCTTATTCTATCGTCTTTTCCAATATGATACTTTGTAACATAGTATCATACATTATAAAATTGTTCCTGTTTGTAGTGAATGAGTAGTATCCCGTGCTAATTTCGTTATACCGTATGTAACACACATATTTGGACGATATGGCAAATAATTTAATAAATACGTATCTATTTGATTTAACCTCTTGTAATTATACTTGGGCACAAAACAGAATAATAATATTCATGAAATATTTCTTCTTATTTATATAAACTAATACTATATTTAGTCAGTATTAAATTTTCCACAGAAATTAATAAGTCACGGTGTTTAATATCCCGTGCGATGTGAACGTAATCAAGTTGTATTTGCTCTTATTATCTCCGTACGTACCTGATTCTTCTGATCCGATCTGACATAATCCGATATGGTGTTTTATCCACGTTTATATCAACGTGGTGACGACCCAAAATTAATCATACCATTAAATTCACAATTCAGAAATATTCTTGTGCGTAAGCTGTTTTGCTATTCCAGTTTAGTCAAGATGCGTTACAATGTTTGTCGACACGACCAGCTCGGGATAACTGAGAAATTAGGTATAAGCGCATCTCAAAATGGCTATTCACAGAATTGAAAGTTGAAGTCTAATCAAGGTGACCCAGACAGAAAATGCAGGTGGTTTACAGGCGCCTGTGAAACATACATAAACAGGGATATTTTTACAGGCGCCTGAAAATGGAACACTTTTAAACGCATGAGACAAATATCGATTTTTTTTTTTTTTTTTCACCATCATTGCATGTTCATTTCACGGAAACAGGTAGTTTTCATGTTGATAGGGTTGCAACCTTGCAACGTGAAAAATACGTGTAAACAACATGTAGAGAGTGGAAAGATATGTACGTAACCAGCATATTCCATGTAGTTGACATACACGTTACCTCATGAGAATCTGACGACAGCTGCTTTCCATTTGATAAAAATGTAATTGATATGTTAAATACATGTAGAATACAGGCGAATTAGTGGGTGTGTGAGCGGAATATACATGTAAAGTACATCGCATTAAGTTTACATAAAATTTGCGTGTCACGGGTGTTCCGTGTATATATACGGCAGAAGAGACATGTAGGCAACATGTACATGGGAGCCATATGTAACATCAGTTTGCCTGTTCAAAAATTGGGTATATATTGTATAGATCACATGCATGCAGATAGGTAGCTAAAAGTCTACATTTATTATGAAGACAAACAGTTCTCAAATTAAATAAAATTTAAACAAGTTGTCTTGAATTTGTCAGTGCCAAATTCAGTTTTCTCTACTACTTTTGACGAGGGGGTATTGGTATATTTGTGGGGAGAAAAGGCAAATTTGGAGGGATTGCGTCCAAGCACTTGGGAGGGGGGGGATCGGCACCTCTGCTTACAACAATATATTTTTCTTTACCTGCACCACATAGGAAAAACGTACAAGTTGAGCAAGTTGGTGTCTCACACATTGTAGGAAGCCAACAAGTAATAATTACTAATAGTTTGTTTGTTGTTTCGCGGCAGCGCAATGTACTCCAGGGACGTACGCAAGGGTGGGTCCTGGGGTTCCGGACCCCCCAAATCCGGACTTTTTTTGTAAATTTAGTCTAAATTTTAGGGGCAATTTTACCATTTTAAATATAATTTAGCCTGAAATTGTGTTTGGACCCCTCCCGAAAGAAATTCCTGCGTACGTCCCTGATGTACCCAATTCCCATCGAGTACTTACCAGTGACGAAAAGTGGGTCATACGTGATACTGTACTTCAAATAAAAAATATAGAAATAAAATGTGTAAAATTGAAATCCGATTACTAGAATGTATTTTGCATACTTTAAAGAGTAATACTACTATTTGATCCATCTAATCCAATGGTGTACGCACGCCTCTGTATATATGTGTCAGCACCTATGTGCATGTCAAAGTGGAGACTTGATGTCTGGATATTGCATGTTCCCTACGTTTGTAACGTGAATGTTTCACTCTAATCAACCTTGTCCATCGCATTTACCTGTTTAAGCTATTTATCCACTACACGTATCTGTTTAATCCATTTATTTGCAGACATGATCATTGCATGTTCCCATTCATCTGTACATTGCCTGTACACTGCATGTAGGTGAGTTACACAGGCAATGTATCCAATTCTATTCCAATGTACTATACATGTGTCAGGACCTTGCATATGTGCATGACAAAGTGGAGACTTGGTGCCTGAATACTTCATGTTTCCTACACCTGGAACATTAATGATTCATTCCAATCAACCTTGTTCATTGCATGCACCTGTTTAACCCATTTATTGGCAATCATGATCGTTGCATTTTCCGTTTACCTGCACATTGCATATAGGTGGGTTCACACTTCACATGTACGCGGAGATAATACAGACATTGTATTCAGTTGTAAACCCATATATTATACATGTGTCAGGACCTTGCGTAGCGAATGTCGGATTGGAGATTTGTGCCTAAATATTGCATGTCTCCTGTGCCTATAACGTGAATGTTTAGCTCTAATCCACCTTGTTCACCACACGTATCTGTTTAATCCATATATTGGCAATCATGATCATTGCATGTTCCCGTTCACCTGTACCATGTCTGTACACTGCACGTAGGGGAGTTACACACTTCGCATGTACACGAAAAAGATAAATGTAAAATAATAAATTCTACATCATGCGTTTGCATGCTATACTCTAATACATGGTATTTACATGTAATGCGAATGTCACACATGTATATTACATGTTGATAAACAGGCAGCTTCCTTGTAGTTTTCATTCTTACTGTATTGCGAATGTTATCAACAATCCATTCAAGGTACTGTACATGCACATATTTCCTTCATTTACTTGCATGTGAGTGACTACGTGTACATTGCATGTTCTCATTTTAATGTACAGGCCGTGTTTCCGTGCTAAATTTCCAACAGAGGTTTAATACTTTTTCGACATGCATATCACCTAAAGACAATGTGCCTGTAATATTTTCTTTACATGTGTTTTCGCCGAAACAGATGCCTGTATAATGCGTCAAAATCTGACAGGCTTTTACAGACAGTTCCATGTACGAAACATCCATGTACAAAACATTGCATGTTTCCACAAAAATATTCATAATAGGAAGTAAGAGCATTTCACTTGGATATGGTAATTTCGCTGCCATTTTTATTTTATTTCTGCTCTATGTGCATAGCTTCTACTCTTACTCTTCTTTTTCCCGTTATTATTATTTATTTGTAGTCATATTGTTGTTTAGTTATTAATTATGTAACGCCATGTTCTGTCAACTACAGAAGATATAGCCATACTGTAGCTCTTCCGTTTCATACGTATATCTATGCTGTACAATGTAAAATAAATATCTATTCGTTCATGACTTTTCAGTGCCCTGAAGGTGAAAGCCATTTTCTGACGAAGTTCCTTTGTCTTCAAATATTCAAGAATCTTGTTATTATACTTGTTTGTTTGTTGCACTAGAACACGCAAATATACAATACTAAGTAATTGCTGTTACTAATTTTTTTTACTAATTTTTTTGTTTCAAAAAAATCTTAATGTCTTCTCCAGGTCCTGGAAGAGATGCTGCCACTGGCGCTGTTCAAACTCCAAGGCCTATTCCGCAACAGCCGAAGCTAGTGCTACCAGCCTCTCATGGAAAAGTTTTGAATAAGTTAAAGGCTGCAGCTCCATTCCATTTCTTCCTCACAACTATTCATGATGCTCCTCAAACTCAGAAAGAACCACTGTCAATATCGTTTCCTGGTAAGCATAGCATCTGATGTCATGCTACGAATATCAATGGGGATTCAATTAAATTAAAGAATTTCTGTTAAAAAGAGTCCAGCTCCGTTTATGGTATAGTTTGAATTACTGACTCCTTTTGGGTCAGGAAGAACACTCTTTGATTCATGCAAGATTACGTGCAACTCCTCAAATCTGAAAAGATGAATCTGTGTCTGTCATGATTCAAAGAAAAGGAATGTTTCTCTTCTTGGTCGCAAGGAATGAATAGCTTAAACCACTTCAGGGTTGAATTTTGGGCCCTTCAGTTAATCGTTTTAATTGGTAAATGTATACTGAAAATACCAGAAGTACTTATTTTGCTGAAATAATTGAAGATTGTTCCCATTTTTAAAATTTTAAATTAATGCTATACTGTTTTTAAGCTCTTCGTAAATGTGATTTTTCCCTAACAGTTTATTTAAAACAAGTTTTTATTTCCATGCTCATAAGGCCTCACCTAACCCGAAATCTTCAAACCTCAGAAGGGTTTGGTTTCTCTCTTCCAAAATTTGTTCTTGTTTTACAAGATTTCTGAAAAATCGTATTCCGTCAACTTTGCCCAGTAAGAAATAAGTAACGGTACATGCCAAGGGAATAAGTATTGCGTGAAAGTAGACTGCCACTTTTTGACATATTTTTTCCTTGAAATTCGAATAATGTATATCAGAAAAGCCTCAGAACGTATCCAGATTTTGATGAGTTGAAGTTCTTAATTCATTTTTGGTATAGGACATTGAAAGGGGCGAAAAAAGAAAAATTTCATTGCCTGCTGCAAAGAGGGCAGCTACTATGTAGTAGAATAATGTTGGAGAGCTAGTCGTGAGTGGGAACCCTTCATCCCTTGAGGGGATAAACATAAAACTATCAGCTTATGTTTATTTATATATAGAGGTAACTTTAACCGGTTACTTTAGAACATACGAGGTTCAGCCAAAATAAGTAAACCTTTATATCGGACTTCCGAAGAGAAATTAAAATAAAATAAATGACCGTGTTTATTATAAATAAAATTCCCAGTCACAACCCCCCTTTTCAGTTTTATTCAAAATAGAAAAAAAAATAAGGAGAGGAAGATGGGATAGAAGGAAAGGAAAAGAGAAAAAGTAAAAAGGTAAGAAAAGAGGAAAACTGTTACTAGATATTCTTGAGAAATACGGTAGAGAAAAGTGAATGATTATCGAATTGACATTGTTTCCAGGTGCTATTGGGTAAGGATTTGGTACTAAGGTGATCGAAAATAGGCACATGTTGACTCGCACAACTCAGGTCCAGATCCAGTTAACCACAACTACTGGGTTATCCCAATCTAGCTCCGAGATAGATGAGAAAGTTTAACTTGAAGGTTTATTCATTATTTCCAAAAGTTCTTAACTAGTATTCAGTAGTTGACGTATAAATCATGAAGTCGATCGCACGTTTAAATTGGCTGAAGAAAAAAAAAAAAAAAAAAAGAATAATAATAATAATAATAGTATTATTATAGTAACACATATTCTTTGAAGATTATGAATTTCGAAATTTTCCCAGGGTGATCGTTGGTCCCGGCTGTCTATGTTCTTTTTGCTTCTTCGATAGAGCCGACTTAGGTTAAGTTAGTATTCAGTTTTAGTGAATTGTTAGTCACTGTTTGTCACAGACGATGTAACATATATTATGAGAATTAGTACAATAAAATTCATATCAGCATTACGACTTAAAACTAGATTTACTACTCAGTCACACACACACTCACACGGGACAATGTATATATCAGGTTTCGTCTGGCTAAAGCAAACTAATCTAACTACATTTTATGAACATTTATTACATCCATTAATAAAAATTTAATTTGACAGAACAGAAGGAAATTATAGATACATGAATTGTAAAAGAAAAAAAATTGGTTCATAGACATGCACAGAAATACATTATTTCTCAATAAGATCAAATAGTACATTTCTCTTCGTAGATACATTAAAAATTTGATTACATTACCAACGAGAAGAAGAAAGAAAGAAAAAAAAATCAACATTATAAAAGATTCAGTTCGAATAACTACATATCAAAGCGAAGAAAGAACGAAAAAAAAAAATATGAATTTGTAGTTTCATTAAAAAAAACTTCAGTGGTACTTTAATTGAGTCTTTGTCTCAAAATAAAAACTTCGACGTTTCTGAGTCCTTTCTCTCAAGTCGATGAATACTTATTTATCAACACTTCATACGCACTATTTTTAGTGTCCATAAGTGTACTTATTCATTCGTCTTAACAACAATCATAAGTAGTTACTTGGAAAATATATATACTTATTTTATTACATCACTTAATGCACCTTGTATAAAACTTTCCAAATCACTTAACCTTTTAATTACGGAGCTTTTTTAAAAAATAAAGCCTGGGATACGGCGCCAATTTCTGCAGTTGCCTAGTATGTCTCCTGAATAAAACACATGCAAGTGCATATATGTGATACCCAGAAAGTTAAAAAACAATTAGGTTTAGTGGGCAAACTGCAAGGTATCTATAAATAGTTACTTCGTATCCCAAGTCTTATTTTTAGGTAACTAAATATAGTTACTTCGTGTCCTAAAGGTTAAACTTTAGAATCAGAAGTTTCATCCCCAAACGTTGGGAGCATATCTTCCATTATAAACTATTTTGACGAAAGCTAGGTCTTTGGACCTATCCTAGGTCCGTTATTTCAATTATGAACGCATCAAGCAAATTTAGTCCAAATTAGGAGCGCCAAAATTCCATTTCCGAGTCAATTTGCAGAGTTTAGGTGGATATGGACTCTAGGTTCTTACCTACAGAAAAAGAAAAAAAAAATCCTATTACACCAGTTGTAATGGTACAGTACAACATATTGTAGTTACTTACCGAGCATATGAAACACATTGCAAAACCACAAGTCACTCTGTAGTAATTTTTGAGGTCAGTCTTTCCTGCAATATTTCGATTGAGATACTGGATCACTCATCCTCAGAGGCAGCAAAACTTAATTTAGTTGCACGGAAGAAAAAGCAAGTATAGATTGAAACTGTTTGTAAAATTACTTTTCATGGATGTTGTAGGTAAGAACTTTTTGCATATTTGAATTACCTAAGTGAATTAGTATTATTTTCTGTTTTACCAAAATACCCTGCTTTTCCACAATTTCTGAACTTCCTGCGTTGCTAGCAACATAGATATATTTTAACTCATATATGCCCTTATTTTTTTTGTTTTGTATTTTGATTTATTTCGGTAAATATTTAGTTTTCGATCTATTCTTGGTGAGTTTAGTGTCATTTCTTTTTGCTGATCTCCAATTGACTAATTATGATACTGGGTCGAAATCGACCCGGGATGCAAATATATAAGCTTTTAGCAATAACAAAATATCTATGTAAGTCGTTTTCAACCCGGGGGCTTACAAATACTTGGGATCTCAAATATGGAAAATCTGTGTTGTTTTTATTTTTTTGTGATATACGTTATCATTGGGATGAATCCGATTATAGTCAGTTATTAAATGTTTACAGAATTATTGGATCCAAGTCTTGGAGATCTTGAATCCTCTCTTCAGATAAATTTCATGGTTGATATAAATTGGCTGTTGGAACAGTACTTCAACACAGGAAACTTGTAAGTACTTTTAAGCTATGGAATACGTAATGTTTTACATAAACATTAAGCATAACTTTTGTAATTCACTGTATCTTAGATTGTCGGTGTATGATTTTAATTGATTGGGTCAGTTAAAGAGAAACAGAGAGGGCTAAGTAAAGAGAAGCAGAAACATGTGAGCACTTTTATTATTTTTCTTAAACTTAATACAAATGGACAGCTAATCGGATCTTAGTGTCTTATAGAAAGTGTTGTCATTATAAGCTTAATATAATAAACAAGATAACCCATCGTAAGTTTGTTACAGAAGGTTTTATCATTATAAGCTCATTGCAGTTGACAGGATAGTCGACCTAAATGTATTGTAGAACGTTTTATTATCATAAAGTTAATACAATTTAGATACTGCAATCCGACCTAAATGTCGGTATAGACAGTTCTATCATCAGGACAACAATGAAAAACACCTTAAGGAAAAATTTTGTGTGAAAAATTATAAATTTTCAGTTCTAGCTGAAAAGGTCTTTATTTCGATCTTAGGTGATGCGAGCTTAAAGTAAACAGTATCATATCCGGGGATTTTCTTGATTTTTCTCACTTGCTCACACTATCTTCTTTTTACGTGTTTTTTGTCACTAATCACTGATAAAGAAACGTAATATTACTTATAAATATAGTTAAAATATGATTGATTTTTTTAAAAATTTTATTCCATTATTATTAAGTTTTAGTGTAATGTTTTATATGTACAGGTGATGAATAAATAAATAAATTATTAATATGAAAGTGCAAAGGAGACGAGGAACAGGTGGTTGCCGTTTAGGGAGTGTTTAGACAGACTCCACCCTGCACTGTAGCCTCTCTAGCCACTGTCTTAATGTTAGTTGCTATTTAGCTTTATAAGTGAAAAGAAGTAGTGCTGTCGTCGTGGTCGAAAACTGAATACCGAGCAATTTTGCACTACAATTTATCGGGTGGTTTAAAATGTTCATCAGCGTTTAGAGGAAATGGCTTCTGTGCTTGGAGAGAATAGTCCTCATTGTACACCAATATTTAGGTAATATCAAGAGTTTCAGAGAGGATTTTTTTTTTTTTTTTTTTTTTTTTCGTAGAGGACGTTCCAAAGTCAGGTCGACGATCATTCGCTGAGGGGAAACATGGTTGCAGTGTGACAAATGCTTGAGACAGACAAGCATACGATTTATCACCAAATCAAAGTATCTGTAGATATTAATGCAGTAGCAGATATTGCAATTCTGCGAAATTCCCTAGGAATTAAAACACTTTGTACCCTTTGGATGCTGCATTACTTGACAGACGATCAGATGACACGTCATATTTCATGGTGCCTTGGAATACTGTAGAAGTTTAAAATGGAGAATATTCTAATTTGAAAAATGTTATAATATCTGACAAAATTGGCTGTACTATTGTGACGTTCCGACCAATGCTCAGCTCAATGTGTGGATGTTCAAGGATGAGGAGGCACTTTTCTAGTTTGAAAATTCAGATCAGTGAAGAAGAGAATGCCGGCCGTATGTTTTAGTGTAAGAGAATTTTAGATTGAGTTGTGTTGGTTACTCAGAAGATAGTCGCAAGGAAGTGATACACCAAGGAATGCCTGCCTTAAACTTGTCGAAGCTCTCAAGAAGCTGCGCCCAAACTAAAGGATGGACACATGCTTCCTTCACCACGATAATGTTTCAGCAGTCAGCTCCAAAGTTTGTTCCGAGTACTGGAATAAAACTATTACCTTATCTACAGTTCTGACCTCGCCTCGCTCCATGCGACTTCGCGCTATTCCGCTGGATGAAGACCCGACTAGGATGAAAACGTTTGACGAGCGTTGGTGGGCTCTTAAGAGCTTGGGACGATGATTGTGAGCAGATCTTCATGAAAAAGAGCAGGTATTGTTTAAAAGCTGGAGAAATATATAATGTAAAGTGGAAAAGTTTTGAAGAAAAGATTCAAAAAAGCAATCATATTGCGAAACTTCTCTACTCATCGTTGTATATGTTATCCATTTCCTTTGGCCTTAATCGGAGGATGTTAACTAAAAGCTACGCTTTTGTCAACTAAAACTAGAATATAATTTCTATGTAACGTTTTTTTGTTGTTGCTGCTGCTGCTGCTGTTGTTGTTGTTGTTGTTGTTGTTGTTGTTGCTGCTGCTGCTGCTGTTGTTGTTGTTGTTGTTGTTGTTGTGGTGGTGGTGGTGCTGGTGGTGGTGGTGGTGGTGGTGGTGGTGGTGTATCTATTCATTAAAAACTAGCTTGGAACTCGCGAATTTTTTTCCGTCTGGATTTTGTAATGATGTTGTCTTGTTGTTATTACACCATTTTAATGAATTTAATCCCTCACACATAGAATTTTGAGGGACAAGTCATTTTTTAGAAAGAATATATATATATATTCAAATTTGTTTGGAAATAGAAAATAACACTATCATACTTTAAAGTGGATAATCGTATTTAAATGAAATTGGTTGCATTTGAAAGAAAAATTCAAATATTTATGTACTTGTTAACAATGGACAACAATGTCAATATTGTACGAGATCAAACACAGAAAAAGTAAATTCACTAATGTTTATTTTTTTATTTATTTATTTTTATTTTTATTTTTTTTTATTTATTTATTTTTTATTTTTTTATTTTTTATTTCATTTTATTTATTTATTTTTGTTGATTAATCGATATGGGTTAATTGTTGGATATTTAGAAGGCAGTTTCTGTTTCTGCTGGAGGTCACTTGTGAAGAAGAAGGCAATGACTTTATTTTCCAACAAGATGAAGCACTTCCTCACTGACATTTACATGTTCGGGAACATCTGAATGAGCGGCTTCGAGGAAGATGGATTGAATGTGCCGCAAATGATGATGACGTCTTCTACAAGTGGCCGCCGAGGTCGCCAGACTTCACGGTCTCAGACTTCTTTTTATTAGGTTACGTAACCGTTTTACGTCCCACGGTTATGCCGGCAAGGCTAAAGGAGACGGTGAAGATGAGAAACGAATGAAATGGTGGAATGAAAAAAGTGGGAGGAAACGGGAGAACCCCGAGGAAACCGACGCACACGGTGTTTGTCCACCACAAAGTTCACTTGGCGGGAGCAGGGTTTGAATCCGGGACCCCATGCACCAGAGGTGAACGCTCTACCAATGAGCCACCGCGGCCCCAAGTACAAGTTCGTATCAGCGCTACCATCCAGTCCATTTCATCAGATATGTTGGAGCGTGTGTGGCGTGAATGGGAATATCGTCTTCATGTCTGCATCGTCACTCATGGAACCCACATTCGATATCTATGAGATATAGTAAATAAAATATTTGAGTTTTTCTTTCAAGTGTGACCAATTTCATTTAAATATGTTTATTCAAAGTGATGCAATACCACTTTAAAGTATAATTGTATTTTTATGGATACGCGCTGTAGAATAATTTTCATTTTTTTTTTTTTTTTTTTTTTAAATTGTGTCCATTGCAGCAAATCTCCTACTAAATCCTGTAGTGAAATTACGAAAGAAAAATAAGTGGAAATTTTTGCACCCACGCTTAGATTTAATAGAAATTTAAAGCGTGTATATAACAATGACATCTGCACAACTCTATATAGTGGACGACGTATATCTACGCCATCCTCACTTAAGTAAGGTTAAATTTTTCTTCTCATTATTTCTGTCCGTAGTATATGAATGAGATATTTCAGTTAAGTCTTGTTTTTGTTTAATGAGATGCTGCGTGCAGTTATCATTCGGTCTTGAAATTTGGAGGTTTGATGATAACCGAGAAAAAGTGTGTATGTCCAAAAGCTCATGCGATGCTGCCATGTTTTAGTAGAATAACGCAGCGAGACTTAGAAAATTCTACTGTTAGTCCGTCCGTTACTCCACTCAATAAGTCTTGACCGGAGGCAAATTTTTCATTTTGTTTTAATAGACAGCTAGAACAATTATCTTGGCTGACTTCGTTAATGAATTCAATCCGTTAACGTCGTCAGGGATAACGGTGACTCCATTATTGATCAGACATTCTGAAAGTAAAATTCCCTTTGTTTTAGCATTTATATTAATTTATTTAACGGTAAAAGAAGTTAAATTAAACCATATTCTGAGAAAACTCATAGGTGAAACGGGTTTTTGCCACATGAATGTTTTATATTTCTTATATATGGATCTTCAATATTCATAATAATTTTCATATTAAAATAATGATTGAATTTATTTGTATATTTTCTTAGGAATAAACCAATGATGATTTTGTACGGCGACGATGATGAAGATTTAAAGGATCCAAGCAAGCGACCTGGACATGTAACAGCGATTAGAGTGAAGCCTCCACATCCTTTCGGGCAACATCACACGTTTGTATTTTTATTGACATCTTTGTTATTACTTTTATTTGACAGTGCATCAAACAACACTCTTTTTTTTTTTTTTTAAATGAATTTTTACTTAATAAATTGATTCGTTTAAAGTTGGACGTTCCTTTTGACCACCGAGGTTATGTGAGAATTGAACCTACAATTTAACTTAGGATTCGAACAACAGAACTCCCCCGACAATCGAACTTGGACCTGCCGCTTCGAAGGCAATATGTTATTTTATTGAGGAACTTTAACAATAGAAAATGGGAAAGGAGTATCCCAGTGACTATATTTAGAAGTGGAGCTCCTTCGTGGCTAAGCGGTTAGCGTACGCGCCTTCGGCGCGGGAGACCCGGGTTCGATTCCCGGCGGGAGCTCAAGTGGTTCGGAGTCCACGTTAATCAGTAGGTCCATGTCTCATATAGTTTCGCTGCTAAACGGGACGTTAAACTCAAAATCAACTCAAATCAACTATATTTAGAAGTGTTATTCCATCATCACCTAGTGGAACTGACGAAAAGCTAGTAAGTATAGCCTACCGCAGAGTTCTAACTCCTAACTCTGAAATGATTAGAAAACAAGAATATGTCAGTTCATCTTCACCTAGTAGCGATTGAAAACTAAACTAAAATTAGCTTCTGTTGATATACTTAACATGTTTAATTCGATTCCACAGAATTTAGCTTTGGAATTTTTGCAACACATAACGAGTGATCTGAAAATCTTCGAAAATATTAAGATTTTAGAGACATCTTTACAGACAAACTATTTTATCTTCGAAAGCATCGTGTTTAAGAATTAGAAGAAGCCACTATGTAGAAGAATTAGCTATGGGTAACCCACTTGGTTCATGATTAGCCAATATACCGGGTGCGCCAGTATTTGAGAAACACACAGGTAACACATACCCTGTGCGTCATAGTTACAAATCCTTTCTTTTGCAAACAAGCATGAAAGAACCTATTCTTAACCCAGGAAATGAAGAAGCGTGCTGTCATCGTCTCCTTGGTTGCAAGCCACTCCGATTCAGAGATCGATGTATTCCTGAATGTCGCTTCGTCATTCGTCCGGAAAATTTGGAGAAAAGTAAGAACTGCCAAGGGTAATGTTGTCATCGTTTCCTAGAGGAAACGACATTGTCAGCGCTCGTACATTATCAGGACTCTTGAAATTTGTCTGTTCTGTAGAAGCTGTCATCGATGAGGATCATGTAGGGACACGCCAGAGGACTGCAGGTTGACCGTTAACCATCCGATGTGTGGTTCATGAGAACCTTTGTTATAAGTCGTACATGATACATAGAAAAAATTTCTTTTCCAAGAAAACCAGGGCTATCCGGCTGACCTGTGCCTAACGCCTCCTGAACAAGCTGAAACATCCGAACGAGCCCGGAATGTTTTTTCCCCGATGAGAAAAATTTTGACCAGGATCGGAAGGTGAAGCTTCTAAGGATTGTAATTAGAAGAATAAAACTTCATAAATAATATAACTCATATACGTTTTGTCACTTTCTTAACTGAGTTTAATATCCACTCATGAGAAGCGTACATAACAAGATGTCTATCTCTACACACTTATTTATTATGTATCCATAGCAACAACTTTTTTTTCTAATTTTCGATTACAAAAGAATAATCTCTTGATATCTCTATGTATCTTTCTTTTCTTTTCACATAATACTGTTCCACTAATTCGCCTCTGATCGCCTTTTTATAAGCTGGCACAGATTGCCAATACTATATACAACAACATAACAACGTTATCGTTGTATAATCAGTGAAGGTAACGTAATTCCTCCACATTTCTTTCGTCAAGCTGTCTGAGTCAACGCCCCTGCTTACGCCAAAGTGTTGAAAATAGTTATGAAGCCCTGGATTACTACCGTAGCATGTGAGAGGCGATGTGTTTTTCGGCAGGTGTCTGCTCCATCTCATACAGTCCATACCACCCATAAATGGCTGGCCGACAATTTTCATGACCATGTCACTTCCAATGTGTGCTCCCCCTCCGCTTTCCAGCTACCCAGATGTTAACTCAATGGAATATTACGTATGCGACATGGTTGAGAGGGACTCCAATAAGCGTCCTCAGGGCTGTTGTTGTGGATTCAATGGCAACATTTCTAAGACCCATCTCATTCCAGGCAGTTTCGATAACGTGTAGAGGCTGTTATTGCGGCTGACTGCGGTTTTATTGACAGAACTTCCATTGTATGTATGATCACTTGTACACTACGTTAAAAGGTAATAAGTGCTCTCCCTTCAGTTGCTGTCTGTATTGGCTGTGGACGTGGCTTTGTTCTCAAATACCTGCCCACCCGGCATCCTTGAGCCATTTTGCAAGTAAAATTTTGGAAAAAGAACAGTTTAGATTTATAAAATACTACATTGCCGATGACACTATTGTAGTTTATAGGGCAGATGAACATTTACAGGCGCTTTTTAAAAAAATTAATCAGATTTATCCAAATAATAAATTCACAATTGAACATTAAAAAAGTACGAACTTTCTTGTTTTGACGTTCAGCGGATTCAAAATAAATGTATTGCTAAAATATACATGAGACCAACCGCAAATGACTTTTACATGCAGAGAAAGAAATCTGCTCACTCTCTAAGATTAATTTAAGATTGAGTTTCTTTTTAAGATATATAGATTGGTATCAACTAAGAAAGATATTAACAGACAACTAGACAATCAAAGAAATGCACAGTCAAATTAATGCACAATCAAAGAAAAAGTGAAATTTGCTCAAATGAAAATTCTCTACCTTTCATTTATTTATGTTTTTGGCATGAGTGTGTAATTACAGATGATGTAAAATAACCAATTCCCATCCAGGGCCAGAAATAAAAAGTTTTGTTCAAATTAAGATGGTGAAACTGAGTTTGCACTCAGCTTTCTTTACAGATATGTTCAAAAATTTAGAACACTTTTAATCGTTTGTCAAAAATCGGAAGATATGCAAATGTATTTCTTTTGTTTCTGGTCATAACTGGCATCTGGTAGAGATAAATCATTAAAAAGTTCAAACAATCGTTATATTTTTAACCTTATAACGTAACTCGTTATCCATAGGTCCTCAGTCATAATTATAATTAGATTATATTACGAAAATCACTTTAAACAGTCCAGATTACGTGCAGCTTTCCATGCTTTTATTGTGGCACACAATTATAGAAACAAATACACACCTTTATGATTATGTATACATTCATTTATATGATGGTTGCTGAATTATATAGTTTTATTTACCAATCGTTGTTATGACAACCTAAAGACAAAAACTGATCAACTCGTCATATTAGAATCAATTTTGATTCTCTTTCTTTTTCGTATTTTTTTTCTTCTTCTTCAAACTGGTTAGTGCATATTTTAAAATCATACATTGCCCGGAAATATAAGAAAGATATTTAAAATTACATTGAAAATACAAGATGTCGTTGCAACCTCTATAGGACTGAGAATCAATTTGTGATCTATCTTGTCAGGGATTAGTTAGTCTACAAGTCTTTTACATGATTATACTACAAAATGCTTTTTGCAGTATCATTACACTCCAACCCCTGAATAATTTCAAGCCTTATTACATTAGAACAAAACACTCAACGTTAAATTTGGACGAAGACCACCTGAGTAAGAATTGAGATTTAATTACAAAATCTTCATTCAAAAACGCAAACCACTGTGACTTTAAATTATAATTAATTTACGCAGCATAATTTTTCAGATTTGTACATAGGCAGATTGTGTGTTAGTGGAATTTTATATGGTTACAGATAAAAAAAAAAAAATCTAATCAATATCAGGCACTATAAGTTGATTTGGTTGAAATCCCAGAATTTGAAGCCATTCGTAAATAGAAAAGAGCTGGATATCGTCTCTGTCAGTCTAGTGGCTTAAAAAGAGCTAGTTTTGATAGTGAACACCGTATACGTATGTAGTCCTAAGGAACACTAGAACAAATAACTCTTACCCTGCACCACGAACATTGGTCCTATTTAGAACTCCATTTTCACGATATTTCGTTCATCTCTGTGATCACCATCTCGTGCGTGTGAGTTATGAGCGGACTCTAGCACTTTAGGTCCATTGAAATATGTTCTTTGATCTGTAAACAAAACAGGTACGAGTATTCCAGAAATCACAGTGTTTGTCAATTAAATACTACACTTTTAACTTTAAATCCTTGTCACTTCCTTGAACTAAAACTCCTTTCCGTAAGAAGTTATCAAGAAAGTTTCTAATCACTTATCTTAAATTTCACCTAGGAAAGTTAGGTAATTTTGATGGCAGTTATTGAAACAGTGTCATTTCTGAAATACTTCGGTCAGTTTTTTCTCTTTATAGGACAAAGAACATAATATTTCAATGGAATTAAAGTGATAGGTTCCCCTCACATTGCACATGCATGGGTCATAATCACAGAGATGACCAAAATATCGTGAAAGTGGAGTACTAAATAGTAGCAACATTCGTGGTGCAGGGTAAGAGTTTATTTAGATAAATGCACCCTAAAGCATATGTCAGTAACAATAGAACATCTAGTGTTAGCTAATTTTATTCGTGTCAGTTGTTAGTTGTGTAGTCAAGTAAGAGAAAGTAGCGCAATTGTAGTTGCACTTAGTTTTAGAGTAGTTGGTGATGACTAATTGTCTTATTTTTATAGGAAGATGTCCCTGTTTTACTACAAAAATGGAAACCTAAGAGTAGTTGTCCACACTGCTAACCTTATAGAATCAGATTGGCACAATCGAACTCAAGGGTGAGTATTTTAATATCAAACTCCTTTTCGTATTTCCTTCGCAGGAAGATGAGTCTCCTGTGTTACAGAAACGGTAGCATCAGAGTGATCATTTCTACTGCAAATTTAATTGAAGATGATTGGCAGAATTTTGTCCAAGGGTGAGTGCTAAAGTGCAAGGCCATTACAGAAAAAAATAAAATATTTTCAGTATGTAGTTTTCCTAATATATTTTTTTAAATGTTAAACTTTTTTTTTTTTTTAATGTTTGATTTAAGTTGTGTGCTGGCTTATGTAGGACGCAAGATACGTATATTTCTTCTGTTTTGACGCATCAAGAAGTTTCTTTGAAGATGCGGAATTTCAATTTCTTAATTTTCGAATTCTTGTAGGGGGCACGGTGGCTCAGTAGTAGAGCGATAACCTCTGGTGCGTGGGGTCCCTTGTTCGTTTCCCGGCCATGTAAGTTTGTGGTAGACAATATCGTGTTCGTGGGTTTTCTCGGGGTGCTCCTGTTTCATCCCACGTTCTCATTCCACTTTTTTTTTTAAACCATCATTCACTTGCTTTAATCATCGTCCCCTTTAACCTAACATGCATAATTGTGGGACGTTAAACTCAAAGATTTCATGTTTTTCGAATTCTTGTGGGTAGATCTGTTTTAGGAATATAAGTATAGATTACGCAAAGGTTATTCCAAGCAAATAAGAGGAATAAATTGACTCATAATTAAACATTAATACTGATACTTGCCTGAAAAAGCGTCGTAATATTCAACTACCGAAGAGTTTCGATAGATGTACTTATCTTCTTCAGCGGCTAAATTATAAAGAATGTCACAAACGTGAGAGTTGTTTCGAGTTCAGCTTTCAGGTAGTCGAATTGACTCACATTTGTTACTACAGTTTTCATGAACGAAATATTTCATGTCCACTAATACGAGGGCAATTCGGAAAAGAAAAATTGCCGTTTGGTTATCAATCACATATCTCGCAGATACAGAACTTTTATTATACATATTAAAAAATTTACATTACATTACTTTTCAACATATTCACCTTTCAAATTGAGGCACTTGTCGTTGTACAAGGTTTGAGATTCCTTCTGCAAATAAATCTCCCGCCTGGGAATGAAGCCACCCGCTAACAGCATTGTGAAGCGTATTGTCATTGTCGAAGCGTTGCGACGCAAGCCACTGTTTCATATGCCTAAAGATAGAACAGAATGTTCAGATATCGTAAGCTGACGGACTTCACGGACAGTTTTGTCAATTCTCTTGCACGAGTTTATTGCTGACTACAGGTGAGTGTCTACTTCTTGCTGCATCGTGCACATCAGTTCGTCCATCTTTATACGTGTGACACCATTCACGTACGACATCTTCACTCTTTGGGCCGCAGTGGCTCAGTGGTAGAGCGTTCACCTCCGGTGCTAGGGATTCCGGGTTCGATCCCAGCCCCCGCCCAGTGAACTTTGTGGCGGACAAACACCGTGTGCATGGGTTTTCTCGGGTTCTCCCGTTTCCTCCCACTTTCTTCATTTCCACTATTTCATTCATTACTCATCATCACGGTCTCCTTTAGCCTAACCGGCATAACCGTGGGACGTAAACCTCAAAGATTTCATTTCATTTTTCATTTACGATATCTTCACTCATTACTTTCGGCCTGTAAACACCAGAGTTCGCGATGAATCGCAGCTGCCGAAAGTTTTTTTTCGCATTCAGAAATCGTATTACCATACGCTCTTCACATTTGGCGGATATTTCTATTGGAGCGTTCATTTTCAATAATTGTTATAGCGGACGGGTGAGCTGCAACACAACCTTCTTCTTCCACGGCTTATTGTCTGCTGAACTATAGCACACAGCGCCATATGACTGACGTTGCTCTTCCCGACTATTTCTTGCAAACTTTTATATATATATATATATATATATATATATATATATATATATATATCGTATTTTCCACAATACAGTATGTTATCTATAATATAACGAGCAGTTCGTCAAGAAAAACTTCTAAAAGTGTACTCAAAGTACAATACTCGTCGTTTCTTTTTCATAATAACAGTTACAATTAAATTCAGTGGTACATTATATGTTTTTTTCTTTCAAGAAACGTTAATTAAATGCAGTGTTTCATTTATTTCATTTTTCAAAATGCATTTTTGGTTATAGTTTTTCATATAGTAGTACAGGGTGTATCAAAAAGATTCATCCACTTTGGCAAGTCTGTATTTCCGAAACTAATAAACATTTACAAATAGTTTTTGTTTTGCATGACAGTGAAACCCAAAAAGTTTTTATTGCACCTGTTCATAGGTCTTCAATGTGCCCCCCGTGAGATGCACGGCATATGTGCATGCGGTATTCAAATTCGTCCCAAACTGCAGCTAGTATGGCGTGGGAGACCCGGGTTCGATTCCCGGCGGGAGCTCATGTGGTTCGGATTCCACGTTAATCAGTAGGTCCACGTCTCATATAGCCTCGCTGCTGGAACTCAAAGTCAACTCAACTGCAGCTAGTATGTCTTCAGTTACAGCTTCCACAGCTGCCGTTATGCGATGTCGCAGTTCATTCAATGTGCTTGGTAACGGAGGCACATAAACGGAGTCTTTTATAAACCCCCACAAGAAATAATCACATACAGTAAGGTCAGGTGACCTTGGAGGCCAGTATTGTAACGCTGCATCATTTGGTCTAGTGTGACCGATCCATCGTTGTGGAATCGTTCGATTTAAAAATCAATGCACTTTCCCATGCCAGTGTGGCGGTGCCCGTTGGTAGATGAAATCATTCGAATCAGTCTCCAACTGTGGGAAAAGATAGTACTCAAGCGTATCAAGGTAGGTTATCCCCGTCACAGTGTTCTCGGCAAAGAAAAATGGACCGTACACCTTTTTTTCGGGAAACTGCACAAACCACATTAACTTTTGGCGAGTCCCTCTCATGTTGTACAACTTCATGTGGGTGTTCCGTTCCCCATATTCGCACATTATGGCGGTTCACATTTCCATTCAAATGGCATGTTGCCTCTGTTGAACTAAACACTAAACGTTGAACAAAACTGTCGTCCTCTGCAATCTTACCAAGAATGAAATTACAAAACTCCATACGTCGTTCTTTGTCACCTTCACAAAGAGCTTGCAGTAGCTGAATTCTGTATGGTTTCATGTGTAAACGACGACGCAACACACGCCAGACGGACATCGAGGGCATGTTGAGCTGTCGAGCTGCACGACGAACGGATTTCTGCGGACTGCGTGTAAAACATTGACGGACGTCGGGCACTCGAGGACGTCCCGGTGAGTTTCCCTTACACAAACAACCTGTTGTTCGGAATTGTTCATGCCATCGTCTAATGCTCTGTGCAGTAGGAGGATCCACACCATACTTAGTACGAAAGTCACGCTGAACAGTTGTCACTGACTTGCACTCCGCAAAACGTAGTACACAAAACGCTTTCTGTTGTCCAGATGCCATTTTAACCAGAACCGTAGTGGGCGTTCACTCAAGCACACTGCTGCTACCTAGCGGAAAACAAGTACAACTAGAGATGTTCCTCTTTCCAACAGTACGTTGTTCACTCACATCTCTGAAAAGACAGAATAGATATTATTGTTTAAAACCAGATGATTCTTTTTGATACACGCTGTATTTTTATTTATCTTTATTGGAACAAGATAGTAATTAGTTTTGAACAATAAAATTCAAAAAGATAAAGTTAATTCCATGAGATGTGAGATAAATTAGTTGTTCAGATTTAGATTTAACTGCTGAAGAAGATAGAAGAATTTGTCAATCATGCTCGGTAATTAAATAGAACAACAGTTTCTGAGGTAAGTCCAATATTGGTATATAAAACACACACAAATTATATTCTCAACGTGGATAATTATATTTACAAATTTCATACCTTCAACAGTATTTATCCAGTATGTCTGAAGAGGATTGGCATTCTCTCATTGGAATTCTCTTACAAACAATATAAATCTCGATTAGTTCATGTTTCCATTTCACGTAGTTTTATCAAAATTTATTTTAAAATGGCTCTTTTGTTGTGTCCTGCATGGGGATCAAATTTAAATGTGCTAAATTTCGGATTTTGTGCCTTCATCCAGGCGTATGGCTAGAATTGGATTAGGATTAGATAAGTTTTATGTTTATTGTGATGAGGCCAAAGTATAAACCCTAAGAGAATGCCTTGTCTTCCTTTTTAATCACAATTGTGAATTTTAATTGTAAAATCAATAATGTAATATCTGAGGCCTTCTACTATGGTGTTTTATCTATAAGCATTTATGTTGCCACGTCTGTAGTAGCTTTCTAGTTTTGCACAGACAAAGAGTTGAGGAAAAGACTCGTAAAGTGCTTCGTGTGGAATATTGTGCTGTATGGGTCAGAAACATGGAGATTACACAAAAATGATGAAAAATGACTGGAAGCTTTCTAAATGTGGGTGTGGAGAAGAATGGAGAGAATTAGCTGGGTCGAGCGGAAAACGAATGAGAGGGTGTTAGAAATGGTGAGGGTGGGGGGAAAAGAACAATTTTAGGTATTATTAAGAAGAGAAAGAGAAACTGGTTGGGACGTTGGCTAAGAAGGAACTGAATCATGAGGGACATGCTAGAGAGTATTGTGGCAGGAAAAAGAGGGAGGGGGCGAAAGAGACTACAATTAATGAACGATATCAAAACAGAGAAATCGTATGTGAAGACGAAGAGGTTAACAGAAGACCGTGAACCATGGAAACTTCTCAGTTGAAGCAAATGACCTGTCAATAATGGCAGAATATCTATGATAATGAATAGTAATCGTTATATAATTTCTGTTTTTGACCTTTTCGTTGTTGTCTCCATTATCGCAATTTTAAACCGTAAGTGCTTAACCTTGAGTGTCTTACGTTAATAATAGTTAAGAATCTGAGCTAAATTTCTCTAGACCGAATGCATATTTGGCTTACTAAAAGTAACCAAATACCTTCTAAAATGTATTCAAAATGAACTAACAATAGAATTCATGTCTAATCAATTTTTTGTATTACTGGCCTTTTACTTTAGTGTTCTTAAATTTTGAATTTTGCTAATTAATTTAAGTTGCTTGTACTAGAGGTTTTTTTTTTTTTTTTTTTTTTTTTTTTTTTTTTTTTTTTAAAGTAAGAATGGGTAGTAAGAAAATTCTCTTACTATACTAAACAAAAAAGAGAATTTATTTATGTGTAAACTAAATCCAGTAATTTCTTGAATTGATAGAAGACATAAATACACAATATTAATCACATTAATAATTGTAAATACATCAGAAACGGTGAATGATTTTATTGTTTCACCTTAGATTTAAAATATATCCTTTGCGAATGATTCAAATTATTCTCTTGTAAAAGTTTATCCTGTTCCATGTTGTACAGATTTTGCGTTTTATTATTTATCCATACATTTTTATATATACATACATACTTTATTCACTTTGTTGAAAGAATAAATCCCTAAAAAATACCCTTCATGATACCTACAAATCTCTACGCAGTAGTGTGCGGGTGCACCATCGAGTTAAATGTAACCACGTGTGAGAAAGATCGTCGTCTACATAATTCATTAACATGTCTAAGTAAGAGACATCTATTACAATTAGTGAGTTAAAAAAAAAAAAAATAGGGACCTGGTATTATCAACTTGGAATCACCACACCATGCGTTTAACTTAAGAGCCTGCAATACTAAAAATAATTCAGATTTTACAATTTTTGTTTTGCTGTTAAATTCATAAGTGAAAGGAGATAATGAAATGCAACTTACCACAATCATAAATAATGTTATTCTACAACAGAAAATATGAATCTGAAGAATTTTCAGTGGTGGCATACATAGAAATTACCTTGTTGTCAGAATAATGTTTCCCCCAAAATCTAGGTTAAGGCAGCGACTAGAGGAAAGACCTCAACTGCATTTGATTACGTATTATGTTGTCTTGAAATCCTCTGAACTACTTTTTAAGTAATAGTTGTATTGAGTTTGCAATAAACAAAATAGTCTTAACATACAGTTATTAAAATTAAATAATAATGTTATTTAAAAAGTAGTTCACAAAATACCAAGACATCGTGATACGTAATCAGATGCATTTGAGTTCGTTCCTTTAGTTGCTGCCTTAACTTAGATTTTGGGGGAATTGTTATTCTGGCAACACTGTAATTTCTATGGATGGCAACACTAAATATTCTTTAGATTCATATTTTCTGTTATAGAATAACATTATCTATGATTGTGATAAGTTACATTTCATTATCTCCTTTCACTTATGGAAAACAAACAAAAGAAAAATGGTAAATTTTGTATTATTTTTTGTATGGCAGGCTCTTAAGGGAATTTCGTGTGTATGGATGCTAAGTAGCACAAATCATACTGTTATATTGTTAAATGGACATTGACATGAAATGTTGAATTACCTTGTCAGAAAAGCGAAGCGACACAGACAAATCGACTCATATTTTCGTTCTGCCAAATTTTAGTCGGGCGATTTTATCTGCTGCAGAAAGTGGTTACACAATTCGATTTTAATATGATTTGAAGCCCAAATCTCGGTGCAAGAGTCGTCGAAGAAATCGATCAGGTGTCCTTGTTTTAAATTCTAACTCAGAAAATGACTTTCATCTTTATAATGTCTTATTTTCTGACACTTCTGGGTTGTCCGCTGTTACTTTCGTAATTATTATGCACAGAACCTTTTCGTTCTGTATATTTGCCGCATGGATTACCGACTGAGATGATCTGTCCAACTGGGACTGGGACGAACTAAACTTATTTCTCACTACTGTTGGTGATTGATACACGTCCATCCACACCGCAGTTTTCCCTCTTTTCTTTAAATTTAACCATGTAACCATCGTTTATCTGAAACGAAAAGAACAAATAAATCCCTTATAAGTGGTAACATTTTTTAGCGGATCCTATATACTGTAAAATTACTTTGATAAAATAATATGTACAGCAGTTTAGCACATAGGATTTTGTTCTTTATTCATAACCTTTTTTTGTTATAAAATTTTTGGTGGTTTTAAGGAATGCAAAGTCTTTTATATGGCTGGTTTTAGGCCCAGGCAACCAAGCGAAGGATTTTTACAGAGCTCTAGGCAAGCTAAGTGTAAGTAGTTAAGAAAATTTTTAATGTTTTAGGCAAGCAAAGCGATGTTGGTGTCCTGCAGAGCTTCAGTCAAACTAAGAGAGTGGTTGAGTTTTTGCAGAGCTCGAGGCAAGCTAGGTGGGCAAGAATTTTTAGAGTTACGTTAGCTTACATTTTTTTAAAGCTCCAAGCAAGCTTTGAGAGGGAATTTGACTAGCCAAAACTGATCTTGGTGGATACGTTACTTTTTTTTTTTTTTTACATTACCTAATAATGATGAAGGTTTTTGTAGTTTGCTTTTTGTAGTAGTTCCAGTAAAAAAAAAAAAAACCGTGGTTTCGTTTTATAAATAAAAATTTGAGTTGATTTTGACTTTAATGTCCTTTTCAGCAGCGAGGCTCTATGAGACGAAACCTACTGATTTACGTGAAATTCGAACATGAGCTCACACCGGGAATCGAACACGGGTCTCCCACGCCAAAGGCGCGTACGCTAACTTATAAATAAAAAGCACATGTTCGTGTTTACAACACGTGTAAAATATTATATTACAAATGTAATATTTTAATAACATCTAGTACACAATAACTGGTACATTCATTAATTTACATGCTGATAATTTTCCAGAGTATGGGTGAGTCCCGAATGTCCGCCATTACCGCATGATGGAGATACGACAGCCGGTGAATCACCTACAGAGTTTAAGGCAGATCTATTGCGCTATCTCTGTTTTTATAAGCTACCGAAACTACAAGAGTGGATTGGAAGAGTCAGGAGAGCAGATTTCTCACATATCAGGTATGTAGTACATGTGTGATACATACGTGAAGACAAAAGAATAAAGTTGTATAATGCTAATTTTAGGAGTAATTTGAATGGACGTACTAGTTCCTAACACACAGATTCAGTAGGTTATGTATATAAATCACGTGTCAAAGTTTAGAAAAATGAATGGATATTTTGTATTAACTTAAGTAATGGCTTCTTGTGATATTAACCCATTTCTGTCTATAATTCTGAATACAAATGCATGATCAATCATTCTTTTGTTACAAGACTTGTAAAATGCGAATATCTCAACATCGTAAGAATGCACAAATGTGAAGCAGGCGGTATAAAAGATTTTTATACTTTAATTCAGGAAAGTATGAAGATCAACACTCAGACCGTGACCATGACAGTGAATAACAATGTACCGTTGCAAAGATAATGAAAATGGACTTGTAACACTGTTAAACGTTTATACTTTTTCTTTCAACTACTGTTGGCGCTTACTATAGTTTGCAGTTACTAGCGCACAGAGTTTTTGGTAGTTTGTGAAATGTTTTCTGTTTTTGGTTACTGTGTGACCAATTTTCACTTAGTGTAGAAGGTTAATATAATATTATGGGTTACACAGGAGTGGAGCGTTCATTCCTCGTTTGTAGTTATCTCGCAGTTACTGGCAAACAAGTTCATTTAATTGGTGCCATAGATTTTTTTTAAAGAGATGTGAGGTTAGGAAATACCCATCATGGTTGATAATTATGTTTGGTGAAAGGAAATGTTCTGGATATCTGTGTTTGTTTGTAATCTAATATTATTGAAGGAAACAGTGGCAAATATAAAACGACGTTTGAAAAAAAAACTAGAAATCTCTGTTCGAATTTCCTTAGGAAATCAGATTGCAGTATTCATCTTGTACAATAATATCAAAAAGTCACAACCCATTACTGAAACCGTTGGATGAACAGAAGGAAGTGGTATATTTTCGAATGGCTCTACAATATTTTACTGAACACTACGACCTGCTAGAGGTTATACAGCTTACAGATGGAGCACGGTGTCGTGTATGTCAACTTTTAGAATCAGAATCTATACATATGAGCTTTGAAAAAGCCACATACCATTCATGGAAAGACTCTACATTTTTTGACATTTGTCACTTTCCGGTACCTGAAATTTTCCAACGAGCTGTCAACCATCTTTGCGACTATGAGCTGCAAAAGAATTACTTTTATTTAACAGGATAATGCTACATGTTATATCTCTAATGAAAATATGGCTGTTTTCACAAGTTAAGTTTGAAGAATTTGTCGCTATCAGTATCAACTGGTCCAACACCGGTTGATTCTTTCCTGTGGAGTACCTTAGAAAGAAAAATGTTTGCCAACCAGCCTCCTGTTACACTGGAAACTGGAAGCGAACTTGACTCAAAGTTGCTCGGATCAGTAAGGATGCTTTGCAAACGAATAAATTGCACCGAATTTGACTCTGCTGGACAATGGTGATAGACATTTTCATTTTCTGCAATATAGGCGTGTTATCCTGCCATACATTTTGTAAATTAAATACATGGTCTTTGAGGTATTCACATTTCCCAGGTTCTTGTAGTGAAATAATAATTCAGTCGCTCATTTTTATGTTAGTGTATAACAATATTAATGCAATACAAAGCAATTAAGCAAATAATCTTTGTGGTTGATTTAATATCTATAAAATTTGTTGTGTTACTTGTTAACATTGATATTCTGTTATTTATCATACAGAGTGTGGTTTGTAGCATCTGTTCCTCAATCTCATAAGGAATCAGATATGAAGAGATGGGGTCATCTTCGTCTGAGCACTATCTTGAGAAAACATGCAACGCGTATGGACAAGAGCTGGAAAATCATCTCTCAATGTTCTTCCATTGGCAGTCTGGGTCCAGAACCTTCGTCGTGGCTTCTCGGAGAGTTTAGAAATAGCCTAAGTGAAGCCGGAGGAGAAGCAGGCTATGTATCAGTGCCTCCTCTCAAAGTGGTGAGTTAATGATCATGATATGTTCTCAAGAAACATAAAACCATAGTTACTTAACTCATTTATTAGGATGATACGCACTAGACTTTTTTCTTCTTTAGCTGTCCCGTTGCCAAATAGTAAATGTTTCTAGCTTTTGATTATCAGTGGCAGTTTCTTTATTTGAGGCCTAATTAACGTGCCGTGAAGGTGCAACGAAGTATATTCGGAATCTTCTGCTCTGCTAGTTCGAACTGGGTCATAACACTGTGGAAGCAATCCGAAACATTTGTTATGCGAAGAGTGGAAGATCAGTTGATCAGAGCAGTGCGATCAGATGGTTCGAGAAGTTTCGCTCAGGTTGCAAGAACCCTGTGGATCAGTCATTCATTTGGATCATAAACCGTGGGTTCAGAAGTCGTGCTCCAGGTCATATAAACCAATCCGACGGCTAGCACTTAGAGAATGTCAGCCAAGATCAGCATTTCATAGTCCAGTGTGCTTTGTCATCTTGACAAGCTCATAAAAACATCCAGAGGTGCTGGAGTGTGCCTTTACAAGTTTGTTCCAGCTCAAACACGGAGGTAACCCCGAGAGATTTATGTTTCTTGAAGAGAATGATAGTAATAGTAATGTTCTACGAAAATGAATATTATCTCAAAATCCTAACACGTGTGCAGAAACAGTGTCTAAACAAGAACCGGATGTTGGGGAGGGAGTTTCCAAACACAAGGATGTTCTATGTCTAATGGATTTATGAGAGGATAGTTCATTACGGGTCCGTTTGGGAGAATCGAGTCATCGTTGTCAACTTGTACACCAAACAGTTAGAACAAGTGTATGCAAAAATTATCGAGGTACTTCCATCATAAATTCTTGAGCATATACCCTTGGATTATTACTTGTTATGTTCTTGCGATGCTTCAACAACTAAGGAGAGGTGGAAGCTGCAGTACAGGAGCTATTTGCGTCGAATGATAAGAACTGGTATTAGCTTAAGATCGGAGAATAGCCGAAATGTCACGTCAGATGGTGCAACACGATGGCTTCTATTTCGAGTAGTAGGCAGCTTTCGTTGTAACTTGACATATAAAACAAATGACTGAAGTAGTGCAAAACATTTGGCTCACCCTAGTATAATGTGCCAAATGAACATGATTGTGTGTACTACAACAAAAATATTGTAATTTAGGAACAGAATAATTAACTGTATGTCTGACCGGACATTCCTTTTGTAAGAACACTTAGCAAATTACGAACATATTTATAAAATTACAAAAAATAAAATAAAATAAAACTGATCTCTTTATCGGATCTCAAAGATACATGTGTTCGGTATTAAAAATGGAACAAATTCACGTGGTATGCATAACTATAGTAGCAACTTTTAAAACAGCACACATTGTGTTTCGTACAAGCCAATTAGCGTAGAAGAATATCTATAATGCACGTTTGGATCTCTGAGTAGCCGAGTGATATGTGCGTAGTCTCAGGTTTGATTTGGCAGTTGAAATATGTGGTTCGTATTTCGTAAAGCCTCGGTATTAAAAAGTTAGTTATAAAATTCTATCAAATATAATTTATTTTGGTATTTCTGTACGTTTATCGATTCCTTAGCTCTGAACTCCCTTGTCACTAATATTGGTTAGCACTCATGTTTCCTATACGAGGGATATGGTTTCGATTCTCGATGTGACTTCATGTAGCTTCATTATGAAAAATATTATAGACGTTACATAAATCATATTTAACTCAACTCTAATAGGTCAGTTAACACTTTTTTCTTGCATCTTTATACGAAAGCTATTTTACCAACCTTAGATAAGCAACAGGGAACCTTATGACATGACGAAACTGAGATGAGACAAAACCGTTCTTGGACGCCATTCATCCCGGACACCGAAAGGCATACTCGGCCATTCAATCATTGTAGAGTAGCGAGCATGAAAATATATCGAGTGCAATTGAAGCGCTGTGAAAGTTTCTACGCGTAATAGTTTCGGAGATCTGGTAATGAATGAATAAGTGTGTGACTCAATGGATTTACTCTTTTATGTGCATAGATTAACTTCTATAATATAGAACAATTTCACGAATAAAAATTAAAGTGTGTAAACGAATTTACAACTTTTTTTTTTTTCTTTTTTATGTAGATCTATCCAAGTTTCCAAAATGTAGCAGATAGTCACGACGGGTTACTTGGAGGTGGATGTCTGCCGTATGGAATGGCCACACATAAAAAGCAACTGTGGTTTCGAGATTATTTACAGTAAGTAGAGCACTTTCATCATTTATAAAACAGTAGCTTAAAAAATACTGTAAAGTTTTCAATTAATCCAAGCTGTATGTTTCATATAAGAGACTTTTGTTCTAATACACACTCAGCTGTGTGTTTTAATACAAAGTGTTTCGATATCCATCAGATGGTATACATTAATTTACCAAGTGTTTTTATTATTATTATTATTAATAATAATAATAATAATAATAATAATAATAATAATAATAATAATAATAATAATAATAATAATAATAATAATAATAATAATAATAATGTTCACAGGATCGGTACTTCAAAAAACGCCAAGGTTGAGGATTGGTATGGGCTGCCTAGTTATATTTTCTTTCTTTTCTTTTTCTTTCTTTCTTTCTTTCTTTTCTTTTTTTAACATTCCTAAAGTACAATGGTTCAAACGTGTCCTCAAATTTTGAAACTTTAATTTGACTCATTTTCCAACGTCATACAATGATAAAATTTTTCGGCATGCGTCGGATGACAATACAATATTTCATTGCTACTTCTATATATTTCTGTATATTTATTTAAGTACATAAAAAAAGGTTTGTTCTGCGTCACTTTTTACATGGGAAATTTCAGATCTAAAATACGAGCCCCTCCCCACTCTTGATTGGTTCATTTTAGTCACGTGACCTAACGTGACCCTATGACGTAAGATTAGTTAAAGATGAATGCGTTGAGTATGGCAGATGTTTATTGACATTGGTCAACAATATAACGCCGAGAATAACAATTCACAGTATTTCTTTCCGATTTATTTGTTGTATTTACTTTTTCAAAAACAATTTTCACAACGAATGCTATAACCAGAAAGTAAATAGCAGTTCATTATTTATGAATATTGGCTGTATCATGGGCCAAATGTATGCCTTATCAACCCTAATTCTTTGGCCTCTTGTGTGCAAAAGACTGAAATTCGCTTCATTAATAATAAACACTGTTATATGGCAAGCACTGATGTCCAACTTTTGAACACGTTCCTCGAGCTATATCGGCTTCGAGCTCATGCAAGCACGAGTCGATTAGTGATTAGTGAGCCAGAGCTCGACTCTGAGTGAATTCAAGCTTCAATGAGGCTAGCAAGTGCTATCACAAGTTAGTGCGAACCTCATTGAGAATAAGGAACCAAAGCCTTCAGTGAGCGCGAGGTCGACTGCAAGATCGAGGTAGCGCTAATTCCATTGAGAATAGCGAGTCCAAACTCGATCAAGTACGAGTCTGAGCTTGCATGATCCTTATTGAGGTTAGTAAGTGGGGATCCCATTGAGTATACGCAAAATGGCCATCTCTGGTCTAGAAGTGTTAACTTGCTGTCTTTTTAAGTTCAGCAATTTTAGTTTTCCCCTTCTGTTTCTGTTTAGTATAACAGTAATAGAGCCTTTGTATTTCAGCTGTGCCCCTGCTAGTGCTGCTGTCGATGTGCGCTTTCCCATATCTCCCTCGAAAGAGGAGGGACAAGTTGCTGCGGCCGACATCTTTCAGTTGTTGAATGCAGAAGCGTTGTCACAATGAATTATTTCACGGACTTCACTGTGCTCTGTCTTGCTAGCCACTCTAAGTAACCTACGATCTTCACTCGTCAAGACCAAGCGACTGAATGACAAATTGGCAACACAGCGGAGGTCATTCACTTCTTTTCCCTAAACAAAGGGAAGGTTTCATCCGCCAGAAAATGGTAGGGGTGGGGCCGAAGTATAGTTCGCATAGTTTCCGAGGGCACAGGTGGAATAGACAGGCTCTAAACACGTTTGTGTCATAATCCTTTTACTTTCGACTTCATAGATGCGCAGTGGCCCCTAGAACGCTTTTGGCTTTGGTACGAGTGGTCCCTGATTGGATTCCCAGTGGGAGCACTTGATCGGGGAAAAAGGCGTAACAGCTTTTTCAGGCCAGTCATCCTGACTGAGATTTTTCCTCAGTATTCCTCATTCACACTAGGCAAATGCTAGGATTATATCTAACATAATAGTCCTAGGTCGTTTCCTGTCTTCCTCCCCAATTCTCCGGGCAGTGCGATTGTCAAGAGACGTCATCCTTCATACGTGACGGGCTAGCATGGCCATAGATGCCGAAAGCCTAAAATCTAATTCCTAGTTCTAACCTCAATCCTAATAAATGGGCAGTTATTATTATTATTATTATTATTATTATTATTATTATTATTATTATTATTATTATTATTATTATGTCCATTTTTTATTGTTCTGCCGGGTTTGAGAATGTAGGATGCCCCTCCAATGACTCCTTTTACTCTGCCCTTTTTCAAGGTGGATATTTTCCTACCCTAATTCCCTTCTTTACTAGAGATTATCATTTTTTTTTAATTGAGGCTCAGTTGAGCTCGCATGGACTCAGACTCACTATCCTCGGTGAGGTCCGTGCTCACAAATCTTAGTAAGGCCCATTTATCTCGCAGTTAGTAAGGACTCAGGTTTTCTATCTTCAATGGGGTCTTGCATTTGCTCGAGATTATACTCAGTAATCATATTAGGGCTCGGGCTCGCACGTACTCAGGCTCAAGCTCGCACGTTTTCGGGCGCAAGCTCGCCATCAATAGTATATGCCTCGTGCTCAATTATTAAGAATCAGGCTCTCGAGTTCGGCCATACATGTTTTTACCACATCCTTTACTTCTTCATCCTTCCATCTGTACCTTCGTCCTTCTCGTGGCCGCTTTCCTCTCTTTTCATATGAAAAAAAAAAAAATCTTAGGTAAGCGTTCGTCTTTCGTCCTTTCTCCATGTCCACAGTAGCGTGATTTAAACTTCTTGCTTTTTCTCGGACACACTCTTGGTTGAGGTTACTCCTCAAGAATTTGTTTCTTATAACTATTCTGTCAGGCCTTGTTTCCGTGTTCTCAAAATAAACACAACACACTGAGCAAGGCTGTGTGATAAAAATATATAGAAACACAAACACGTTAACAGCTTCAGCACACTAACTCTGTCTTCATCAGATTTCCACTCCTTCCATCCCTAAGTCTGATGAAGACACAGTTAGTGTGCTGAAATTGTTACGTGTTTGTATTTTTATATATTTTTTCACATATCTTTGCTCAGTGTGTAGTTGTTATTATTTCTTATCCGATCTTCTTTCGTTTCTTTGAGAATAATCCTTTGACATCTCATCTTCATTCCCTAGACTCTACTCCACTGTCTTCGTCATAGTCTATATTTTCGGAGCTATTCCATGTTGCCTATTGTGGGCATGGAATACCTTATATAATAGCATTTGAGCTCTCTTACGTATGTTATTATCCTGTGTAAAATGTTTTACACTTGGTCAAAGTTTTTCTTCGTACTGTAATCTCTCATTTGGCTATCTTGCGTCACTTCTGAATCCAGCAAATTGATAGTTCCCTCAAGGTGTTCTTCTTGATGACAGGTAGACAACTCTTGTATAGTTTAATTTTTCTTAGATTTTCAATGTTTGTGTACATCAAGAAAAGCAGTAGTAGTGATTTGCAAATTGTTCGTGTCTACTGAAGAATCATTAACTCTACTGCACTTTCATCAAGAAATCTCCGAGCTCTTCCCACTGGTCTTTGGTACACGGGGTCCCGGGTTCAATTGTCAGTAGGAGAACATTGAAATTTGAGCGTATTGCACCTTAAAATGTAGATCCGCGGTTCACATAGTCCTGGTACTGACAAGGAAGACTAAAGACTAAACTCTAACAAGAAAACTCCGAATTTTATTCTACAAAGCAACCAGTTTGTCTGGAGCTTTTCAGATTTAGAATCTTTGCACCTGGAGTGCAAAGGTTTGTGTATATATATATATATATATATATATATATATCAGATCAAACACCATATATATATATATAGTGATTTGATCTCCATGTGGGTAAGTTAACCTGTTAAAAGATGCCTCAGAATAAGTGATCATCCATGGACCTTAAAGATGCAATTAACTTTATCTTTTTTAAAAATGTTTTAAAGATGTGTCAGTCACCGTTTTTAAATAAATATTCCTATAAGGGAAGCGAACGTTGCGAATGTTCTTTAGTGTCTTGCTAAGCAAACAGATGGAGAGAATTGCTAAACCTGCTTTGAAACCATTTGATTCCACATAGATATAGAATTATGTTCGAATTATATTCACTGGTAATGAAGAAAAAGAGCATAACTTGTTACTTCAGTTTTCGTTTTATCTTCATACCATTTCAATTGATGTTTCCACCTTCGTCTATCGCCGACTGATAAAGGTGGAAGTGCCCATTGAAACGGTATGAAGGTTTCATAAGACGTACTCAAGATGGGAGGTTCAGAGTTCAAATTAGATCTCCCACTTGAGCTTGAGCATGTATATATATGTATACCAAAAGAACACGCTTGTCCTGAAAAATGGGAGATTGAGTGCTTAAACTCCCCCCTTTGCTGAAATTCAGTGTACGCCACTGAATGACATAGTAAGTTGTGCTCTTTTTCTTCTGCATTACAGCTGCATGCATTAGTTGCGCACTCTGATTTATTGTATTAGCTGGTAGTTTCACTTGTATAGTTAGAAAAGGAGTTCAAGTCGCTTTAAAGTTGGCTTTCTTGCAATAGACTTCTGTGGCATTATTCTGATTGTAGTGAGTACCTTATTCTGCTTTTAAAATCAAGATGCAAGAAATGATACATGCAAAATAAAATTAGCTCATAGGCTATCTATCTGTTTAAAACCTAAGATTTCAGCATTTTTATCTGTTAGTTTAGAAGTTACAAGAGCTTTTTAAGATAAATCATCCACTTTGTATATATTGGATGATTGTACCTTGTTTGTACAATGACTGTCAAAAGATTTTTGAGGTATAGAGATTCAATCTACAAGTCTGGTTGGTCCTGATTATTCAGTCGAAAACATAAGTACTTTTCCATCATTAAATTTTCTTTTACCAATATTTTTTCCTTATTTTTTATTTTATTTTATTTTGTATTTATTTATTTGTGTGTGTGTTTATATTACTTTCGTTGTTTTTCTATTTACAGCCAATGGAAGAGTAATTTGAGGTACCGTTCAAAAGCCATGCCACATATCAAAACGTATACCAGACTGTCTCCGTGTAACACCGAACTTGGATGGTTTCATTTAACAAGTGCTAATTTGTCCAAAGCTGCATGGGGTATGGTGAACAAGAATCGAACTAGCTTGTATATAATGTCCTACGAAGCTGGAGTGCTCTTCTTGCCAAAATTTCTGGTAAGCTTTTTTATACGTTTAAGAGTGGACTGGAGTTTTGCGAGGATACCGTGAAAAATGGGATAAATTTAACATCGGATTTTTTTCAATTTTGCGTGATATCACATCCTACACTGCTCATTTGTAGAACATCGTAAAGTATGTTTATACATTTAACCATATTATCAAATTCATGTAGTACTCATAAAGTGTGTGTATAAGTTGCACAAAATTAGTAATATCATTTTTTAATTTCTCATAAGGAAATCAAGACTTATCACTAAACTCCATTCCGATTTATAGAGAAAGTAATGACAACTAGCAATTGAGGTGCATACCTTCATATTCTTTTATTCATCTTTAATCAACCTATAATTTTCTTATTTCTTATTAATTATTATCTACATAGAAAATGGTAATTAAATTAAAGAGTGCACATTCTCGTAGTGATTAATGTTTAAAAAATTCTGCATTTTCCCGTTAGATGACTCTGTTTAAAAACTGCAGCCGGTGAAAGCAGGCTCGCGTTCATCTTCCGTGACCGGGTATCTTCAGGACTTCATCTGCCCCTTGGTTGTTCAGTCCCGCCCCCGCTATCAGCAAAAAAACAATTTTTTGTCATTCATATCGTTCAGTCTGTTTCCGAATTTGCTTAGTGTAAATGTGGTTGGGGAGCCTAGTGAAGAGAGCTGATCTTGTTTTGTTTCGGAATAGAATGCCATCGAAAAGAGACAGACAACCCAGACATAGGAAAGACAAATTGTAGAATAATTTCAGATTGTCATCAAAAAGAAAGAAAAGAAGACTACCGACAGGATTGAAAAAATATGAGGAGCGGAAAAGACTATATTTATTATTATTATTATTATTATTATTATTATTATTATTATTATTATTATTATTATTTTATTATTATTATTACTTTTTTATTTACTTTGAACAGTTAAAAATTAGCAAAAATACAACACTGTCATATTCTACAGTATTTTAACACTATAATATAGTGTAAAAGATATAAATAATGATTAACTTTTTATTATTAATAAATGAATTAATAATAAAATAAACAGTGACCATGTAGTCTATGTCAATTCCTAAAACAATGAGACATCAAAAATTAAAAGTAAATACGAAAACAACTACTAGGTTATATTAAAAATTCTATAAATAAAAGTCAAATTTTAAGATATGCATCTATTATAGCTTGTTAAAATCCTAGAGATTAAAGATTAAAGTATGTTTCCTATTATGTGATTACAATATTGTTTTCCACTCGTACAATATATTGGAACTTTATTTATTTATTTATTTTTGATATAATCTGAGTTACATCGGTTGTCAAGAATCTTTTCTACTAATACAGTTCAATTAATTTTCTCCTTACAACTTAAAGTATGTTTTCCAGTATTCATACGTGTTAGAGTAATAATCTAGTCCTAACTTAAAGCAAAGTATTCGAAGAAAACACTTTTGTACCATTTCTAGTTTGTTCAAGAGAGTATTTGTTACGCTGTTCCAAATCACGGATGCATAATCTAGTTTTGATGTTACCAGTAAATTATATAAGAGTACATAAGTACCAGACTGACAAAAGGCAGACACATTGATTAAACAGGTAACCAACAGGTTTATGAGCTATACAAAGCTTCCGTAAGTGCTCTTGGACAGTTGAATTTGTTATGGATTTGATTCAGCGAGAGTCTTCAGAGCATCTTCACCTAGAATCTGAGGTTTTTTTCAGATTGAGGACAATCTTAGAGATCAAAGTTTTTGTCTACAAATCTTTTAAACTGTCACTGACATTTAACTTTCAATACGTTTCTTCCATATGTTGAACAAATGATTTTGGTAGCCTCGATAGCAGATGCTTTTCTTCAACGTTAAAGTACGCCATCCTGGAACCAGTCGTCTGAAATTAATAGCAAAGCATTTTTTTTAAGTACAACAGGATATCTATTTTTTAAAGGACAATCATATTTATTCGTATCTATTTTATTCACATGACAACATAAACAAGAATTTTAGGAAAACAAAAAATAAGTAAACAAATAAAATAAAATAAAAATAAAAATAAAAAATTGCTATATTGGCCAATAATTAGTTTTTGGATCGGGGCCACAAAATTTTTGAACGACCCTTAAATCGAGCTTTCGTATTTTCTACGGAATAAGCATATCATACTGAGTTAAGTAATGGTTTGAGTTTGGCTACACTGTATATAGTTCTCCAGAGATAAGGCTTTCAAGAAATTTTTGATTGAAATATATTTGCTCTTTTGATCTCCCCCCCCCCCAAAAAAAAAAGGAAGAAAGAAAAGAAAAATATTACTTTTCGGTTCCCCTAATACATGGGTAATTAATCCTCTACCATTATGATACTAAGTGACAGTTCTAATTTAATCAATAACCAAGTCATAAGCAGAGAGCAAAAGCTGTAGAAAGTTACCTCCAAGATTTACAGAAGATCCGCAGCAGGTGTAAAATATATTCACGCCAAATCTTCATACTCTTTCAAAACTCAAAACTAAGAACTAACATCTGTAAAGGTCTCTTTTTAAGAGCTTTAAAATTACTGTCATTGTAAATGGATTTAAAAATAGGATTCATCTTTCTTTCAGAATCAGAGTGAAATCTATTGGATCGTATAAATATGGTTCTTTGTGATCTAGAAAAATGTTTTGAAATATGTAATAAAGAATTATAGTTTTTCTCAGAAAAAAATATAGATTAAGTTTGTAGGATGTTACAAAAATGTGTCATAATATTTTGGGAACAGATTCCTTACATCAAAATAAGAAAAGAAGTTTATATAGACCTGTGCTCAAAAGTGGATAGTTTTGGAGTTATAGCTTGCTGAAAACGTGAAACAAGTGAACTTGAAAAGTTTATAGCTCCACTACTATGGGACCTATCATAGTCAGGTCAAGGAATCACTGAGGAACTGGTATGTGGACTATCCAAATATCCATGTTTAAGAATGCTCCAGTGCTTGTACACCAATTTTTAGAGAGGTAGGTAGAGAGTGATCTAGTACTCTCAAACAGCCCCTCTAAAAATGATTGTGCAAGTACAGGAGGTTCTCACCATTTTTTTTTTCTTCTAATGTTATTCCTACTTGCAAAAATAAGGGTAGTTTACTAAAGGGTGAAAATTAAAATAATAATGATAATAATAATAATAATAATAATTAATAAATGTGCTTTAAATCATTTCTCTTGGAAAAATCAGAAAAAGTAGTTCACCTTTGTGGATGGGTTCTCAATATCGACTCAGACGGTTTTATTATTGTTTCATACATAAATATTTTATAATAATCTGATAGTATGACGTAACTCTTTTGTCCTTTAAAATGTCCACAAGGGGTAGTTTACTCTTGAGAATGAGTTCTTTTCGGACGATTTTCTCAAAATCCATTCAGGCGAGTTTGCTCGTATTTCATAAATATTTAAGTAATAACCTTTTGTATTGTGTACATCACTTCTTGTGAACAAACCCACAAGGGGTAGTTTACTTGAGGATGAATTTCTTACAATTTCCTGAAATACGACGCATGCAATTTTGTTGATACTTCGGGCCCACAATGGCTTAGGGGTAGAGCGTTCACCTCTGGTGCATACGGTCCCTGGTTCGATCCCAGCTCGCACCAAATGGGCTTTGTGGTGGACAAACACCGTATTCGTGGGTTTTCTCGGGGTTCTCCCGTTTCCTCCCACTTTCTTCATTCCACCATTGCATTCATTTCTCATCATCACCGTCTCCTTAAGCCTAACCGGTATAAATGTGAGACGTAACACTTAAAGACATTAATTTCATTTTATTTCATTGTTGATACTTCATGAACAAATATTTCATTTTAATAGCCCTTATATATGGCATCGGTCATTTCTCATGAAAAGAATCCTGATAAATACTCGGTAGCTGACTTCGAAAATTTTTTTTTTTAATTTTCTTTTCTCTCATTTTCTTTTTCAGACTGGATCTCAGACGTTTAAAATCGCAATGAGTAATACGGAGGATGATACAAACAGGTTTCCGTTACCGTATGATGTTCCTATAACACCTTACGAAGACGGAGATAAACCGTGGTTCAGCGATATTTATTCGTCTTGAATTCGCTTGGAACAACATTAAGTATTTTACAAGTCACCAGAGGAAACATGAAAATAAAATTATGTATATATTTATATTTATGGTTTTCTGTAAGGCATTTTATAAATATAAATGGGAATATTTTATATTGTATTTATTTGGACCAGTAAAATTATTTTTGAATATATGTAAGAGAACAGAAGATTAATTAAACTTCCTGGAAATTTTTATAAGCCTTTTTCTTCATTAATCCTTTCCTAATTCAAAATAGAAAGCTCGGATAATGCACGTGCCAAGGTGTTCACTTTGTTAACCTCTTCTAACTTCACGCTCACGCCGTCAATTCGACATCGCTGTCACTTGACCTCACGCTCACATTATTTTAACATCACACTGACATTAAATCGGCATCTCACTTACTCGACCTAACGTTCACGTCATTTTGACATCACGCTCACTAGACCTCACTCTCATATTATTGTGACATTATACTCACATTATATCGGCATGGCGCTCACTTGATCTTACATTCACATCATTTCAACATCACTCTCACATAATTTTAACATCACGCTCACTTTATATTGACATGGCGCTTACTTGATCTTACATTCACATCATTTGAATATCATACTCACTTTATATCGGCATGACACTCACTTGATCTTACATACACATCATTTCAACATCACTCGCACATTATTTTGACATCATACTTACTTTATATCGGCATGACACTCACCTGATCGTACATTCACATCATTTTAGCATCACTCAACTTCACTCTTACTCACGCTCAAATTATATAGGCATGACACTCTTTCGATCCTACATTCACATCATTTCAATATCACGCTCATTTGACCTCTCTTACACTATATTGGTAGTATCATGCTCATTTACCTCTCTTACACTAAATTGGTAGTATCACACTCACTCGATCTCACATTCACATCAGTTGAACATCACACTCACTTGACCTAATGTTCACATCATTCTGTCATCACGCTCATTCGACCTTACACTTACAGCATTTTGATATCATGCTCATATCACCAGTCTGAACTTACACTCACAGCATCATTTCGACATCACGATAACTCGACTTCACATTCATCATAGTCGAGTGAGCGTGGGTTTCAAACTTGAGCGCTAACTTCGTGAATTCGGGCACCTCTGGGTGCATGGTACACTTTGCAATGTTTACAGTAACTAAACATTTATTTCTCATTCCTTAGAACAAACAGAGTTTTAGTAACACAGGAAACGCTGTCTGTTAGTAGAGAAGTTGAAATACCAATTCCGATTGTGAGCGTGTGGCCCCCCCTTCACTCCCATTCCATTTTAAATTTCCCAGTTTCTCTTGGCTGAATTGGAATGAGGCTCCATGTTCTGTTCGTCGACGCAAATTGTGCTCTAGTTTTATCTTTTTGTAAGTTGGCAATCCTGTGAGTGATGACTCGTGCTTCCTGTCCACCGAACAAAGGAGGTGCAAAGTGGTTATGACAATCTAAAAAATAGTCCCTTGAATTCAAATGCCATCGTAAAATACTTTTACTGTTTTTAACACTTTAATTATTTTGTTTTAATGGTGAATTTATTTAACGCCCTTTGATATTTGTATTTCTGATGAAGGATATTTATTATGAATTTTTATAAAATCTTTTCTGGCATGCTCAGCGTAAACATACTGACGCTGAGGCAAAAAAAGCCGCGAAAGGTACTCTAAGTGGTTATGGTGGTTGATAGGTTTTACTACAGTGACGCCCGAGAAGAATATCAAAGTTTTTCCTCGCAATCCTTCAAGATTTAATAAGTTTGATAATGAAGAGAATAAGCTAAATCTGCGCAGGTATATAAACATAAAATTCATACAAAATCTATGTTCGTATACCAAGACAACGTTTAATATGTGAAATCATGTAAGCAACGAGGCATGATTAAGAAACCTACACAAGTAAAAGGGTGAATTCCACTTGGAATTGAAAGGTAATAACTTCCACGGAAGCTAAATAATGACTGGCCAACGAGCAACAAGAAGCATGGAGAAATCTTCTTCGTAAGAATGACTACATGATCCCCCCCCAAAATCCATCAATTTATAGTGTGGTTAAGTGTGATACCTAAATGGCGTGTGTTTAATACTAGTGCATTGCGTAATATAAAATTTGGCCGGCATTCGTAGTGCGTCATTTTCCTTAAAGAAAGGAAGAATAAAATTAAAAATATATAATAATTTCTTCGCATAAATTACACATTTATAAAGTTTTGGGCTCATGGTATTTTGGTACATGTTAAGTAAAAATCACTAACAAAATGTTGTAATGTCATTAACGTAAGTACTATACATAACCTGTGTTAACTGAATAAAATTTACATACAATCAATTTCTTTATGTACAATTACCTTTACAGCATTTCTGCACAATCACTACCCAAAAATGGTGGATGTTTTCGTCTAGTAACTTGTACTCATTCCGCTATCGCCAGCAGGCGCGGCAAGGACGGTGGGCGCTCGTAGTTGCAACCTCCATGAAACAGTATTTTGGTTCGCGATCCAACTTGGAGGTTTGCGCACTCTCTATTGTAGTATTATCATTTTTGTTGCGAATGCCTTTTTCATGCCAATGGCTAAAATCCACCACAGGTAAGCTGTATTGAACAGGAGTTGTTTCCAGCAAGGTTATAGGATTTGGTTATCCCGAATGGAATCAGGTAAGGATCAGACTCTACCAGTCACAAAAGTGGTTAGCTCGAACAAGAATTAGACCCTTGCAGGCCATAAGAACGGCTGCCCCGAACTGGAACCGAACCCAACACGATCCAATCGTGTTACAAGAATGGCGCCCGAACAGGGACAGAACTCCTTCACCGTACATGTAAAAAGTAGTGATTTATGTGTAGAAACGTAAAGGTATAAAGTATCTGACTCGTACTTAGAAATTTTCTGCAATTGTGAAAAATGGATGAAAGTAATGTTAAGTTACTGCTGGATGCACTCAAAGCAAATAAGGAGGAACTTATTGAACAAACTAATATGGTACGCGAATCATTAGAAAATAAAGTTGAAAAAGTTAATGAATCTTTAGAAAATAAAATAGCTGAAATAAATGAATCTTTGGAAGGAAAAATAGAAAAAGTTAATGAGTCTTTAGAAAACAAAATAGTGGAAGTTTCTGAAATAACAAAAAAGCAGATTGACGATAAGCTTGAGGTGCAATTAGAAATATTCAGAAAAGAATGCGTGGGTAGATATGAACAAATATCGAAAGAAATAGACGAGAAATGTGAGAAGGTAAATGATAAATGTGAAAAAATATGGGGGAAAACACTTCAGAATTATCAAGAACTTGAGAACATTACGGTCGATTTGGGTAAATGTGAAGAAAAGGCGGACCGAGCTTTTGAGAAAATTGAAGCAATTGAGGGGTCAGTAAATAAAATTGAAGGTAATTTAGAAAATAAAGAAAAAATGTTAGTGGGATTAAGTGATACGACCCACAAGTTAGAAAGAAAGGTCGCTGTATTGCATAGTAGGGTTGATACTCTATCACAGAACACTATCCCTCCCGGTATTGACGTTGTCAATATGAATCAAAATATTGCTTTGATAGGTGACAGGTTGTTAAGTTTAGAAATTAAGGTAGATGAAACCCAAACGAAGTTAACCTCATTGACTGAACATGCTAGCAGAGAGGGGAGTGAACGTAACTGGCGTAGATTAAGTACATCCGGTGATGATAGGAGTAGCCGTAAGTCAAAATACAGCAGTAAGGAAGAAATGAGTAGTGACAACCAAACAGATTGCAGTTCCTCGACGGCTAGTGAGACAACAAAACTAAAGAAACGTACTAAAGTGAGAAAATCAGAAAGGGGTGACGTAAAAAGGGCTAAACGACGAATATTGCGTCATGGTGACATTGAAATGTTCCCAAAATTTTCTGGTTTAGAAGATGACGAGTCACCAACTTCGTTTTTAGAGCAGTTTAAGATTGCAGCACACGCTGTAGATGTACCTGAATCCCAATATTTGGATGTACTAGGGTTTATTTTTACCGGTAACGCCCGTGAGTGGTACAAGTCAAAATTAGGTACATTTCGTTCATTTAAAGATTTCACTAAAGAATTCAAAGCTCAATTTGGTTCTGAACAAGTCATCGCAAGTAAACTTTCAGTGTTGCAATCGCAAGCGTTCAATCCGAAAACTGATGGTACGGTTACCGATTTCGTTCACAAAAGGTTCAATAAGATACGTGGTTTGTCACCTAATATACCGGATACTTTCATTGTAAATACGATTAAACAGTTAATCCCTATCTCTTACCGACGACAGTTAGCATTGTTCCCAAATTTAGATTTCAGTTCATTTTTAACAGACATACAAAATCTTGAAGCACTATATTATGACAGCAGAAATACTAATGATAGAAGCAATTTTTATGGTAGAACTGTACGTGTCAATCAGGTAGATGAAGTGCAAGGGAATTACGAGAATTTTAATAAAAGGGGAAATTATGGTAATGAAAACCACAAAAACTCAGGTAAAGGTAAGTTTGACGGACCCAGAAGAAAGGGAACTCCGAACAAGAGAAAGTTCCATTGGAACAAAGGTAAGAATAATCATAGAAGGAATAATGATTGCAATGAAGGTCAGGGTAATAATCGTAGTAATTACGAAGACGATCACGAGTATGAAAATTCAAATCAAAACGAAAGAGTGAGCTTTGTAAATAGTAACCATGATGAAGGTATGAACCGAACACAGCCAATGTCTACATATACTCAATCTGCACCACAATTTCCGTATTGTAGCCCAAGAGTTATGTTTCCACAAAACAAAGATCAACATTTAAACTAAAGTTGCTCTCCAACGCGAGTGCGGTTGGCAGAGTTGGTAATGTAAATGGTAAGTTTGGTACTGAAAATCAAAATGCACTCAATGATTCGCAATGCGAGCTCGTTGTAATTGGAAAAAATGTAGTGAATGTTGTAAGCTGGGACACTGATTCATCTGAAAGTAGTGATGAAGAACAGAAATTTAATAGTCAAGCTAGGTCAGCTGAAATAAAAGTACAGATTTTAAATCAACCAGTAGTAGCCTTGTGTGACTCTGGAGCTTCGGTTAGTATTTTGTCGTTAGAGACATGGAAACGTATAGCGTCAATCATATCACACCCTCACTTGCGACCAGCTCCACATATTTTGTTAGTGGATTTTTCAGGTAAGAAAAAGAAACAGGTGCAAGGTGAGACAATATTGTGTATTGAAATAGGGAAAGTTAGTTTTGACGTACGTGTGCTAGTTGTCTCTGATTTGAATACTGAATGCTTATTGGGTAGAAATTTTCTCACACAATCCAAGGCAAAGATAGATTTTGGTGATAATTCTATTACGGTTGAAAAGGAAGGAGAAATTGTTAACGTACCTATGCTAGGTGGTCAAGCTGACAACATGAAAGTTACAAAAATTCTGACTAAAGGTGATGTACAGAAGAAGGTAAATTTTGTATCTCAAGTTGGTATTGAAGCTAAAATGAATGTTACTAGCGACAGCGATGATGAATCAGAAACTTTATTTGAGATTGGAAAAGTAAATGTAGAGTGTCCCATAGTAAATAATTTGGTCAGTGAAAAACAAAAATTAGAAAAAGAATGGGTTAATCATGTTGTTCTTTCTGATCAAGCTTATAATAAAGTTCGTAATTCTTGTAGTAATGAAAAAGAAATGAAAGTGTTAAATCTAGAAGTTGCTAGCGAAGATAAATTTTTGTTTGATTACTATTCACAGCAAATTTCAGAAATAGACTGTGAGATCGAAAAATCGCATTGTAAATCGTTAGATAGAGCTGCAGTTTGTAATACATTTGATAGTAAAATCGAAAGTGAATTTGTTCCAATTTCAGAAATACGGGAAAGGGTTATGGAAGCACAATTGTCTGATTTTGAGAAAGAGAAATTGTTCAAATTGTTGTTGAAACATAGGAAAATTTTTAAAAATATTCCCGGACGTTGTACCAAATTTGAATATGAAATTGAGGTAGACACTGATCAACCTTTGGTTAAAAGGCAGTATACATTACCATATAAATTTAAAGAACATATTGATTCGCAAATCGATGAGTGGTTACAATGTGGCGTAATAGAATCTTGTGTGTCAATCCATTCTCACCCAATCTTTTGCGTGCCAAAGAAAAACACTAGTAAAATGCGAGTAGTAGTCGATTTAACTGTCTTGAACAAGCATGTAAAAATAAAACAATTAAAGGTAAATAAAATTGATGATCTGTTGTTAAAGTTTCAGGGTGCTAAATACGTATCAAACATTGATTTAGTAGGAAGTTATACACAAGTTCCAATTTCTGAAAATTGTAGAGATTATACGGCATTCTCATGGAATGGGAAAATGTATAGATTTACATCTATTCCTTTTGGATATGCAAATGGAGGTGTAGGATTAATGGCTTGTCTTTTGGTTGTTTTAGGGCATGCATTATTTGATAAATTAGTCACATACATCGATGACATTTCTGTACCAACATTTTCTTTCGATGAACAGTTAGAAATTTTGAATTTGTTGTTTACAAAATTAGAAGAAGCCAATATGACTGTAAATTTAAAGAAATCTTCATTTTGCAATACGAGTTTTCAATTTCTTGGTTTCGTAGTCACACCTGAAGGCGTGAAAAAGGATCCGTCGTATGTAGAAACAATTCGAACATTGCCTCGTCCGAAAAATGTAAAGGAACTTAAGCGAGTGTTAGGTTTGTTCGAGTGGTGTTCTAAATTTGTATATCATTTCGCTCATTTAGCCAACCCATTGTTTGAACTTCTGAAAAAGAATAAAAAATGGGTTTGGACTGACGAATGTGAGCAAAGTTTTACTCAGTTAAAAGCATCGTTAGCTGAAGAAGTGTTGTTAAATCATCCGATGTTAGATCATGATTTTTGTCTAGTGACAGACAGTTCCTTGGTAGCAGTGGGGAGTATATTATTTCAAGAAGTTAACGGTGAAAAACACATACTTGGTTTTTACAGTAAAACTTTGAATAGTGCACAGCGAAATTTCACTATCACAGAATTAGAGGCGTATGCAATCGTTACAGCCGTACGTAAATGGGGACATTTATTATATGGCCATCACGTGAAAGTTTACACAGACCATAACTCATTAGTGTTTTTGAATAAAATTCGCCATTGGAACTCTCGTTTGGCTCGGTGGAGTCTTGAACTACAGGGATTTGATTTAGAAATAACGCACATTTCAGGTAGTGAAAATGTGGCTAGTGATGCATTGTCCAGGATAGTTTTAGCTCCTCCTAGTGAAATTTTGGATATAAACAATTTAGAAGTACTTCCATCTTTCTTCAGAAATCTCACACCAGGAGAGTTAACCGAAAAACAAAAGGAACATCCTGAGTATAGTAAAATCATTAAATTCCTAGAGAAACCAAATGATCCCTATAGTAAGATGCAAAACAGAAATGTAGAAAAATTTTACAAACTAGAAAATGGTATATTGTTGTATAAGAACTTTCATTTTCCTAATAGTTGGAGAATTTGCATCCCACCATCTTTAGTAAATCTGGTAATTGAAGAAATGCATAATAACCGTGGACATTTCGGGTGCGAAAGAACAGTAAGCTTCATCAGCGAGATCTGTTATTGGAAATCTATGCGGCGAGACGTGATGAACTATATAAACGATTGTCTCGAGTGTAAACGAACTAAAGTCGATACTCGACCCCCGGCGAGACCTTTAGAAACCATACAGGTGAAAGGCCCTAGGAGATTAATTTCGATTGACATTATCGGACCTCTTGTGCCATCTCCCTCAAAGTGTAAATTTATACTTTCAGTTCTGGACGTCTTTACTCGCTACCTTGTTCTTTATCCGATCCGGAACGCTACTACGAAGTGCGTAGTTAAATGTTTGGAGACATTGTACTTTGTGCACTTGGGAATACCTTCAGCTATATTAGCGGACAATGGTAGTTGTTTTATCTCTAAAAACTTCAAACAGAAAATGGAGGAATATGGTGTTAAGATATTTTATTCAACGCCTTACCATCCGGCGTCGAACGCAGTGGAGAGAATCCATCGGGAGACGAACAGGCTGTTTAGACTATTTTGTAAAGATGATCATGGTTCTTGGGAGAAATTTATACCACAAGTCGTTGTGTTGCTGAACTATTCTATATCTAGCAGTCTTGGCGCGAGTCCAGCCAGTTTACATTTGAACATACAGGCTGAAAAACCTATCTTCGAACATTTTGGCATATTTACGAATGATACGAGCGAAAACGATAATGAAAGTTGGGACAATAAATTGGTAATGGCAGATTTTAAAAGAAAAGAAGTGATCCGAAAGCGAAATGAAAGGTATAACTTACAACAGGAGAGTAAACACAAAATACAGGTGAATGATCTGGTTTTCTTGAAACAGACAAACTTAAGTTCCGCAACAGACAAGAAAATCGCCAAATTTTTCAATGTGTTCAAGGGACCCTATCTTTGTGTTAACAAACCATCAAATTCAGAAAAGGTGTTCGAATTGTTAGATCCTTTAACTGGTAAATCAATTGGTTCACATTCTGTGGATAGACTTAAGGTGTGGAAACCTACGAAACAAACTCGTAAAATCTGGTTAAATCTCGCAGTAAAACATAGTTCTGAGAAATACCATGATGTAATTTCAAGCGAATTTAAAAATTCAGATTTAGAAAGCAGTGTTGAAACTGTTCTTTGTAATGCATTAACTACAACACCAGTATGTTTATCTCAAAGTGTTCAATCCAGAAGTAATAACCAACGAATACATAAAATCTTGGAGAAATTGCTAGATATTGATAAGTATTTGAATTTTCTGTACTGTAAAAATTTGTGTTCATCTGATGTATTGGAATTTGCGTTAGTAAATCTACAGAATCCTTATGTGGCACTAAATGAACAAGTACAAGGAATGTAAAAAAAAAAAAAAAATGTTTTATATGATTTATGCAGGCATCTGTGACCCGCTATGCGACTTCCAGATGGCCGTTGATATTTCTTTTCCAAAGCAATGGAAAAACCAGCAAAGAAATATGCCAAGTCATGGAGATGAGGTTCCCCCCCCCTTATGTGTATTGGGTAATGTAACACGTTTTTAATGCTCGGAGTAAGCTATTTTGGTAAATCCCATTCTTTATTATTTTAAGTTTTTAACCTTGTATTCTTTAATTCGGCCTCATCTTGGGGTGGTAAGACAAATAATTCATTGTGGGTAGGTCCCTTCGAAATTTAGCCAGGCAGATCCCGTCGAGTGATCAGAGAGAGTCATAACTGAATTATTACGTTGTAAAAATTTAGCTGTGAATCTTTAAGGCGCCGATAAATTTTATTAAATCTCGACAAAACGTATATTACTCAATATTGTGTGAAATAAAGTTTTAATATGTAATATGTTTTAAAAATTTGTTTACGAATGAAAGATTTCATTTCATATATTCGTGTTACTGTATTATTGCATTGTGTTTGAAGTTAATTAACTAATTAATAGTGCTGTTTAAATGCTGTATTCTAAAGGTTTGAAGAATGGAAATATTACATTATTAGGAGTTATTTTGAGAATTAGTTATAAGGAAGCATATATTGATGAAAAGGTTATTTTTGCATTTCATGTGTCATTTTTCTCAAAATATTGAAAATTTTATGTGTTCAGTATGATAATTATATTTAGTGTGAGGTGTAGTAATACGAGTCAGATACTTACAAAAAAAAAAAAATTGAAATCTTATAATTTAAGTAATGGTGTAAAAGGTATATTGGTTTGATGTTAATAAATAGAATATGAATAGGATATAATTTAAAACGAAAATATAATAGATAATCAATATTATTCAACTTATATTGAAATATTGTATTATGAAAAGAAATGTAATCTTATATTTACACATACAAAAAAAGAGCCCATTTAAAGTATATAGCCCATAAAATAAAAAGCCCATCTACGTTTGTGTAAAGTGTTAATGAACCATAATGGATCAAATGCTAATAATGGAAGAAAGAAGAGGAATAATAACCGAAAAAATAACTCTAAGAAGAGGAAACCCAAGATCCCAGGGTTCTGATAATCTTCAAAGAAGATCATCGTCCATGTCGCACGCCATTTGTGAGCGTGTGGCCCCCCCTTCACTCCCATTCCATTTTAAATTTCCCAGTTTCTCTTGGCTGAATTGGAATGAGGCTCCATGTTCTGTTCGTCGACGCAAATTGTGCTCTAGTTTTATCTTTTTGTAAGTTGGCAATCCTGTGAGTGATGACTCGTGCTTCCTGTCCACCGAACAAAGGAGGTGCAAAGTGGTTATGACAATCTAAAAAATAGTCCCTTGAATTCAAATGCCATCGTAAAATACTTTTACTGTTTTTAACACTTTAATTATTTTGTTTTAATGGTGAATTTATTTAACGCCCTTTGATATTTGTATTTCTGATGAAGGATATTTATTATGAATTTTTATAAAATCTTTTCTGGCATGCTCAGCGTAAACATACTGACGCTGAGGCAAAAAAGCCGCGAAAGGTACTCTAAGTGGTTATGGTGGTTGATAGGTTTTACTACAGTGACGCCCGAGAAGAATATCAAAGTTTTTCCTCGCAATCCTTCAAGATTTAATAAGTTTGATAATGAAGAGAATAAGCTAAATCTGCGCAGGTATATAAACATAAAATTCATACAAAATCTATGTTCGTATACCAAGACAACGTTTAATATGTGAAATCATGTAAGCAACGAGGCATGATTAAGAAACCTACACAAGTAAAAGGGTGAATTCCACTTGGAATTGAAAGGTAATAACTTCCACGGAAGCTAAATAATGACTGGCCAACGAGCAACAAGAAGCATGGAGAAATCTTCTTCGTAAGAATGACTACATGATCCCCCCCCCCAAAATCCATCAATTTATAGTGTGGTTAAGTGTGATACCTAAATGGCGTGTGTTTAATACTAGTGCATTGCGTAATATAAAATTTGGCCGGCATTCGTAGTGCGTCATTTTCCTTAAAGAAAGGAAGAATAAAATTAAAAATATATAATAATTTCTTCGCATAAATTACACATTTATAAAGTTTTGGGCTCATGGTATTTTGGTACATGTTAAGTAAAAATCACTAACAAAATGTTGTAATGTCATTAACGTAAGTACTATACATAACCTGTGTTAACTGAATAAAATTTACATACAATCAATTTCTTTATGTACAATTACCTTTACAGCATTTCTGCACAATCACTACCCAAAAATGGTGGATGTTTTCGTCTAGTAACTTGTACTCATTCCGCTATCGCCAGCAGGCGCGGCAAGGACGGTGGGCGCTCGTAGTTGCAACCTCCATGAAACAGTATTTTGGTTCGCGATCCAACTTGGAGGTTTGCGCACTCTCTATTGTAGTATTATCATTTTTGTTGCGAATGCCTTTTTCATGCCAATGGCTAAAATCCACCACAGGTAAGCTGTATTGAACAGGAGTTGTTTCCAGCAAGGTTATAGGATTTGGTTATCCCGAATGGAATCAGGTAAGGATCAGACTCTACCAGTCACAAAAGTGGTTAGCTCGAACAAGAATTAGACCCTTGCAGGCCATAAGAACGGCTGCCCCGAACTGGAACCGAACCCAACACGATCCAATCGTGTTACACGATATCAGTGGATGTGTACCAGACATGTTCCAATCTTATTAATTAATTGACATTCACACTTTGTCTCCAGTCAACGGAAGTTAGAACTAACAAGAATAATATTGTGATTTTTGATAATAAATGGTATTCAATTTCTCAAGTTCAATTAATTTCTCTTACGGAAAAAAAAATGTGTTATTTTGTCTGGTCTTTAAATGTCTACATTTATATAAATGAAATAATACTTAGTAACATAAGTTTTGATCGAGCGTTTTGAAATGAGTTCTTCTGGTTACCATGTTGATCCTGAGTTGTTTGGTTGTGAAAGTGAAATATCGCTTTTATCACATTAACCCATACTTTTTTTATTATTATTATTATTATTATTATTATTATTATTATTATTATTATTATTATTATTAATATTATTATTATTATTATTATTATTATGACCTTTGATAATTTTCTGACCAATGTGTACAGCAAGAAGCTATTAGGATTTGTCATTTGCACGACGACCTCGGCAAAATAATCTGGTCATGCTGAATTCGCCTCTAGAATTGACACCAGTTCAGACACACAAGCAAATGGAAATGAGCAGAAAATTCATGGAAAACCTGCATGCTCTGCTTTTTTCTGAAAGTAATAATAGCGTGCAACGAAAAGTGGATATTTTCCCGAAATTGTAATATGCATAAACAATGGTTAAACAAGGTCCAGGTACCAGGAATATCCACATAGATTTAATTAACAATGAGGCTTAAAGTCTCTTCTGTGTGACTGATTGAGTATCATTCGTAAACTGATTTTTATAACGGAGTAACAAGACGTACAAATTAATCATAAATCGCTTATCCTACTTTAATTTTCAGGATTTTCACAATGATAATTCTCTATAATATGACATCAGTTTAGCAGCGACTTAAAACTGTTTGTGAAATTAATAATTACGAATTTACGAGGCAAGAGTTCTTTTTGTCTATTTGGGTATTTTAATGACCATTTAAAAAATGCTGTCTGTGTAGTAAGTTTTATTATGTCCATTCCACAGGGCAGAGAGTGCTCATCTCTAATATGAGAGGTCCCTGGATCGATCCGAAGTCGTATGAGTTTGTGGTGGAGTTTGTATATATACCCGCTACTTTTTGAAGTCATTGGGTTGATGTAACAGGCATAGCAGAACCGTTCGCTAGACGGTGACAAGAATGTCATTCGATCAGTCAGTTTGATGCTTGTACGTAGAATGTTGAAGGCGGCGATATTATCAGAGTTTGATTGTGGTTAGATTGTGATCGGCAGACAGCTGGGTAAAAACATTTCGGAAACAAGCGTGACTTGTCAGATATTCGCAAGTTGCCGTGCTTAGTGCCTTCCGAAGATGAGAAAAGTCCGGTTGCATCGTATCGGATCGGATATCGTTGACTGTTGATATTGGTATAGTACAACAGGATAGGACGCAAACTACGATGCAATTAATTGCATGCTAACAGGGTTTAACAGTAGGCATAGGACGAGTGTGTCTGAGCCCAAAGTTCACCTATCCTCCACTTTCCTACTGGTCAGAGAAGTCAGGGAAAATGGTGCAGCTCAGGGAAGTTCTGGGGAAAAGACTGGAAATCAGGGAAAATTTATAAAATGTGTGTTTTCTATCATTAATTGTATACCAATATCAACTTAACCAACTATTATAATGGACGTTGTTCAGATTTTTATGGAAGGTAAGTGGAGTGTACGTATGAGCAATTGATTACTATTTGTCTCTATAGAATAAATGTTCTCATATATAAATATTCACCATTATTTATTCCTTATTTATGTCAACGTTATCCGACACCTGTCATGAAAGTCAGGGAATTTCCTGCCAAATGTCAGAAAGAAGTCAGGGAAATAGATTTCTCCAGATCAGTAGGAACCCTGAATATGGACCTCCACAGCCGACGTTCTACACCTTTGTCAATGTTAGCCGCACGGCTTCTTCGGTAAGGACTGGAATAGCTTAAAGCAATGGCTCAACGTTGTACGGTTCGTTGAATCACGATACTGCCTTCATCACATCGGTGGTGTGTATACTTTGCTACAACTCGATTTTGGTGTTGTTGGCCACGGTATTTTAATTGCGAATTTATCAGATCTCATTATCATGAAGATTGACACCTGTACGTAAGTTAACACTTGAACGTTGCCGGACATCTCTATTTTTGATTCCCTCGGAGAGATCATCTCTTGAGTGTTCTTGCCTTCGGGACGAGAGAGAGATGTTATCCCAAAAACAAAGGAACGCAAAACATCCCTTAACTTCACCATAGCTTCATAAACTGACAAGACTGCACTCTCTTTGTAACAACAGTACACACGTTAACCTAAAAGCTCAAAGGTGATCTGATGTAGCCCTTCTGCTAACTTTAATTCATTCTATTATATTCCAAAGCGTTTTTAACGCTTGGGTAATTTGAGGACACCGAATTCAATGGAATTGTTTTGAAAGTCATTCGTTTATGGTGTTACGAGGAAAATGACCTCAAAGTTGGATTTCTTTGTACTGCCACCTATGATGATGATAAAAGTGCCCATGTTTGGATATATTTCTTGTTGTGCTTTTTACACCAACTTGAGGTCGCTGAACCCAATGGGACTAGTTTTTATCATGTTTGTCCATGGAATTAGAAAAAAAATATCTCAAAGTTGAGCGTTTTCACCTTCAATGGTTTCCCATTAACGATCTACTAAACTCTCCCTCACTGAACCTAACCGTCAGGGAGTGCAAGGTAAAGTTCAGGAAACACAAATTGTAACTTCAATTTACAAATTTAATTGAGAACAAGAAATGAAGGTCCTTTATTTTCTCTGACTTGGTCAGGGATACTGTTTCTCACCACCAATATTTAAGAGCCCTCACTTCTTCTCGAGCATGTCAGATTTCAGTGTTCTGGGAGCGGGGAGAAGGGTAGTGTAGGTGTGGCCATTCGTCTGTCAATCGAACTCGTCCTGAAGTGTTTCCACTTTACATTAAATATCGTTATCGGTACTTACACATTTTCCTCTTGTTTTGTCATTTGTTGGGAAAATTCTACCACATTCTCATAGGTGACGTATTCACACAAAAGATATTATAAATTTCTTACTGTTCTTGTTGCACAAGTCGTACAGAACGTTAACTTTCGTGTCGAATTATTTTTTTCCGTTAGACAATTCTTTCATATTAGACATGGCAACCTTGAAATTCCGCCCAAAATAGTTCTCATTAATAAAGCGTGTAAATTTCGGCTATAAGTTTTCTTTAAAACTTTTCGCTGCTTGAAAACAGTCATAGTGAACCTTCCTGACATCCCTACAGACACTGATCTCAGTATAAACGATGAATCCTATACTTCTAGAACAGTTTACTGCAATAATTCCGCGATGCTTGAATGACAATGAAGTTGCATTGTAGTCGACTTTGAAACTACCCTGTACCCTGCAACAGCGCTAGAGATAGGAATAAGCGATATACCGCACACACAGATACACACACACACTCACAATGTGTGAACACAGGTTCTTCTTAGAAACGCACGCGCAGATTTTTGATACCTGCCGGACAGATAGTAAAATTATTCCCGCACTCCACAGTTCATTGACACGGTTTCCAGCTATGGAGGAGACCTTTCAGTTTGTTAAAAAGAAGGGACTTCGTAATCAGAACTGCTGTGCTGCGTTTCCTGAAGATTTGTTTTTCAATCTCCCATTGTAAGAAAGTATAGGACCTATACAATTTCAGAAACGTATATCACAATACTTCACACGCAAAGAATGCCAATACAGTGGCGTCACTAAAATATTTTGTTTGGGGGGCTGAAGATCTTTTGGGGGGCATACTCCCCAACAACTGAAAAACTCCGTTTAGTATTTTAGAAGCATCTTCAATCAAGAACACAATGAAATTCGCTTTTAGGCGAGGGAGGGGGGATATTGTTGCTGCTCTACGCTTTCATAATTTTGGTATCATAGTCGTGTTTATTTGTTTCACTTTTATCGTTACGGGAATGCAGATTCTTGTACTTCACCGACTCATTCAGATATAATCACGCAATTTTTCTTTTCTTTCTTTTCTTGATAATTATTTTTCTTAAAAGTGCTTCATGAGAAACTTCTTTCTCAGCAAGCTTATTTTTATATTCGACTTCTGACCTGCCTAAAATAGTAATACAATTAGGTATCAATAGACAATAATAAATAGCATATAAAATTTCTTAAAAGTTATCCATCTAAAATTTGCCGCATGAGATAGTTTATAGTTGAGACCTCACCTTGCGAAAACAAGAAACGCGAACTAAGAAGTAAAGGAATGAGAAGTTCAGTTCACATAGTATTTCCAAGTGAGAAATACGATAGAAAAGCATAATTATGTCCAGTGGCGTATTTACGATTTTGTTTCGGAAGGAGCTATCCTAACTTTCGGGGGGAGGGGTTTTACCTAGAAATGTGAATATTCTGCAAGATATTTCAGTTACTTTACTATAGTAAATAAGATTTCGAGTGGGGCCTTAAGCCCGGAAGTCACCCGTAAATACGCCACTGATTACGTCATAGTCATAATAGCTATCGCTTTTCTCAGCTAAATCTAACACGTCAACAGGTATCTGTAGTCGCTCGCAGAAGACTGAACTTCACATTGAGAACCCTATAGAGAACGCGTTGCTGTTTGTTGAAGCAAAAAGAAGGCAACCCAATATATCATGAGTCTACTGATGACGTGTTAGAATCTTACCTTTGAAATAAATTTCTCAGTATATAATGTATTTTCAGTGTGAGATTTGGGTCTTCGTAAAGACTATGTGCTTGATCAGCAAGAAAGTTCGCAGCTTTCATAACTTCATAGAAAAGGCCTGATTCTTTCAAAGAGGGGACATTATTCTCTTCTTCAGGTTTGCCGCAAAAATAACTTGCACAATTTGAATGGTCACCAAACACGTGGTAAGGTCCATTCAATATGTCCTTCGAAATCATATCATTTTAGTGGCCTTGCTCTTATCCGTGGTTTTTCTCCAATGTTCAACTGCTTTACACACACCAACACGAAGACGCAACATTTTTTCTCCTAATTTCCGTCTATGAAACACGGGTTTAATTTTACTGTTAACTACAATTTCTCGCAGTTTGGGACAATAGTTTCTCAGAAGATGATTTCTGCATTCTATTTTTTCCATTGTAAGATTATCATAAGGCCTTGCCTCCAAAATTTTTTTTATACACGCTACTATCGCCGTCTGCGATTAGGCGACCAAACCTTACGCTATAAAGTTGTTCACTTTTCCTAAAGCCTTCCACAATAATATCAGCTTCCATACTAGTTGAGCTCCCAGTGCAGTTCTTGTAGCATAGATGATCATGATTTGAACTATCAGTTCCCAGGGGCTCTGCTTCTCTCTCTTTCCTAGCACATAGTGTACCATATTTGTTTCTAACTCCCAAGAAGAGAACTTTGCGTGTTCTTAAGCCAACAATCGCGGTCTTGAAAAAGGAGAGAAATTAATAAGGTCTACATAATATGTTATAAAAATAAAACTATTACTTAACATTACTAAACATATCTAATATAAATAAAATGAAGAGTTTGTGTGTATATGTATGTATGTATGTATGTATGTATGTATGTATGTATGTATGTATGTATGTATGTATGTATGTATGTATGTATGTATGTATGTATGTATGTATGTATGTATGTATGTATGTATGTATGTATGTATGTATGTATGTATGTATGTATGTATGTATGTATGTATGTATGTATGTATGTATGTATGTATGTATGTATGTATGTATGTATGTATGTATGTATGTATGTATGTATGTATGTATGTATGTATGTATGTATGTATGTATGTATGTATGTATGTATGTATGTATGTATGTATGTATGTATGTATGTATGTATGTATGTATGTATGTATGTATGTATGTATGTATGTATGTATGTATGTATGTATGTATGTATGTATGTATGTATGTATGTATGTATGTATGTATGTATGTATGTATGTATGTATGTATGTATGTATGTATGTATGTATGTATGTATGTATGTATGTATGTATGTATGTATGTATGTATGTATGTATGTATGTATGTATGTATGTATGTATGTATGTATGTATGTATGTATGTATGTATGTATGTATGTATGTATGTATGTATGTATGTATGTATGTATGTATGTATGTATGTATGTATGTATGTATGTATGTATGTATGTATGTATGTATGTATGTATGT